>NC_140960.1:105559984-106159984 GCF_014529385.1 Adiantum capillus-veneris | reverse complement strand
GTCATCAAACCCTGTAAAGGTCGTGAATGTCACACCTTTGCCACCTTCTTTGTACGGAGTTGGCCTCTCCAGCGGCGTTAAATTGTCATATGGAAGTGACTGAAACATGGAAACACTATTAGGGTTCATCTGTGTTCCTTGGCCGCTATTAACTTGACCTGGAAATGCCATATTTGGCTGCTGATTTGTAATTCCAGCCATACCAAAATTTGCCTGTGGCATCCCAACTTGGCCGTGAGTGCTCTGAAACCCTGGTAGCATGCCCGTGACACCATACATGGGGTTAGGCATCATCGTTTGAGCACCCCTGAACACTGTTCCTGGTGTGTAAAACTGATTTCCAGGTGCATGACCAGCCATGCTCTGGAATACCGATCCACCTCCAAAATAGCCAGGGTGTACTGAAGGTGGTGGGAAGACCTGTTGCATAGCCTGTAGGTTGCTTCCCTACCCATTAGAACCATCTATAGGCTGCTGAAAGGTGGCGGGCTGAACTGGTACAGCTTGAAAGACTGGCATCTCAGCCACCTGTTCTTGCACCTTAGGCATAGGTTGTGGAGACTGCATGTTCTCCGTCAAGTGTACAGGTGTTTCCATTGACTGTGCGGTATGAATCACCTGTGCTCGAGCCTTAACAGGCTTTTGAATATGATCCAGTGACCCAACTTGCTGAGACGGAACAGGAGGTTGCAGAAAGGCTAAAAACCTTGGGTTCTGCATTACTTGTGTAAACATAGCCACAGCAGTAGCCAACTGGGTCCTGAAAATATCGTCATCTGTCTGTGGTGGTCTTGACGACTCACCCACTTCATGTGTCTGTTGACCCTGTGAAGAGGAAACCTCTTCAGTCACATCATCTGGTCAGTCAGCCATAATTGCAATTCCCTGTGTCTGGTCTATGATCCCCTGTGTCTTCAAGCCCAATCTGACCAAGGCTCAAGTCTATGGGAAAAAGTGATTTAATCCCGTCGATGGAACCATGAAACCGGCCTGTTCAATTCAAAAAGGGTGGTAGACTTTACTTTAAACCTTGATTTAGCTTTCGCCCATTATTAGTCGTCTATTTTACCTGTACTTTCAAGACACAACAAAGGGGAGAGGGATACAGGCTGCTAGATTGCACCTGTATGAGTAGACGGACACCAGATTGGCCCCTAACTTAGGCGCCCCTTTCGGTATTTCTTTATTGTTCAAAAGAGGGAATAAACGTTGTGGTTCCCTACAAGCTGCCCCGCACAAACTCGGCTGAATTTCCACTGTTCCAGCCCGATTTCGGCAGCATAACTGTACTAGAACCCTTCACAGTCAATATTCCCACGCATTGGCCGACTTTCCCGACGCATACGGGCACTTTGCAAAACCTGGCGAGAATCTGCAGCACGCTGAATTCTCTGTTTTCAGCCCTGAAAATGCGCCAGATCACCTGTGCAGCGGTCCCCTTGCGTCCCCGAACCTCCTGGGGGTATTAGGGTCCGTTTAGGGCCAAAACCCTAAACCTGCAAAAATACACAGCAGGCTGTAATTTACTGTTTCGGGCTCCGTTTCGCATGCCGGTCGCATCCTTAGCAAGTCCTCGAGCTCCCGCACCTGTAGGGCTACTTGCCCTTTGAATCGGACGAGATTTCGAGCGTGAAACCTCTCCGAATTCACCTGTACCTGCGGGGGGATTAGCCGTTAGCTAATCCAATACCTGTGCAAGAGGCTCTTGCCTCGGCAATCGCGCATGAACCCACACAACTGTACATTGGTCAAATGAAGAGCCCACTAGAGGGGCATAACATACTGCCAAAGGGGAGAGAGAGGGCAGTGCGTAGCGTGCAGGGCATCACTCCTCGCACCGCACTGTGCATAAGAGGGAAAGCAAGCACTCCATAGCTCTTAACCTGTGACAAATCTGAAAATGAGGCTCTCCCCCTCCTAAATTCAGCGCCACTTCTTGTTGCATGAGGCAAGTGCACCAGAATGTGCCACTTGGCACATTTACAAGCATTTTCCCATTTCGGGGTTGCCGCCTAAAAATCTCCCAACCGGTTGCCCAGTTGACTTCACGGCAGAGTAAGAAAATGTTCCCCTTGTCATTCCGGAGGTAATGACGTCGACACATTTTCAGGTCCCAAAATAGCAATTCCCTAAATTTTAGGAGATACTGCCATTGTATCTGTCTAGGTCATCCGACCCTCTTTGTACACTACGGCCACATCCAGAACTGAAATGTAGCCTCTGTAGCAAAGGATTCCACTTTGGCTAGTCAATGACCCCACTTGGCTAACCATAGTCCTTGTCCAACCTTAGTGCTCTCTTGCCCTCAGGCCTGGACTCCCTCTCGACAGTTCCACACTAGTTATGCAATGCAGGGCAGTTAGATTTCCCGAGGGGTGTTTCCAAAAAGTGAAAGTAAATAGATAATAAGAAAGAAATCAACAAAAAGGATAGATAGTAGTCACACGCTGGTAACAGAAAAACCTCCTGGTGGGGAAAATTCTTCTTCGCCTCTCTCATGCTCATCACCTCCAAGCGAAGTATCCATTCCGCTTCGGGTGATGACCATTCTGCAATCGTGGGTTCTTGTGGATTCTTGGGGGTCTTGGGTTCTTAAGTTCACGAGGAACTTGGGTTCTTGAGGTTCTTGAGTCTTGAGGGTCTTGCGTTCTTGAGGTTTTCTTTCGCTTGCAAATCGCGTTGAGAAGGATCTTCTCTTCAAAAGAGTTCTACCCTTTTCTGCGGGCGCACCCCTTGGCGGCCTTGCGCTCACACCAAGGTTGCTTTTCCCACCTCACGTCGATTGGCCAGCCGCTAAGTGCACGGTCCGCTCTCAATGAGTGAAAAGAGACACAAGGGGAGGCTGGACAAGCCCTTCTTTCTTGGGATTCCTGTCACTCTTCAACAAAACACGATTAGGAATCGCCACGTCCAAGTAAACTTGGGTTCGTGCGATCACAAGAAGCAAAAAAAATTATTGTGGTTCTTGTGGTTCTTTCCTTGAGTAATGCAGAACACTTCCAAAGCTCTGATACCAATGTTAGGTACAACGGAATGAATGTTGTATTTTCTCAAGATTAGTGATCTTTACTGCTCAAGGTTCCTAGGGAAAGAGAGAGCTTTCCGTCTTATGGAGAGTGCTGTGATCACGAACAAAGTGAGTGGATTGTGCGTGCAAGTGAATGAGACTGAGAGAAGGAGAGAGAAGAGATACGACACCGAGAGGTTGTAAAATCCTCCTCCGAAGGCCCCACTCTCGTCGGCAAGAGTGGTCTACTTTGCTTGCACAAATGTGTACAATGCGAATGCAATGGACTGAGGCAATGGGACTATGCCAATCACAACGACGATGGTGACGACTACGACTTGATGGCTGAAATCTGAGATCTTCTAATCGCTGAATTTCGAGACTGTTTCGGTGGCTGAAAATGACTGTTTTGGCTGCGTTTTCTTGGCTGAAAATGGGAGGAACATCTGCAACCGTCTAGGGACTGATCTACTACTGCGTCATAGGCTTAAAACTGCGAGAATCCAATTGCTGAATTCTGCGTTTTTGCTAGTGCTGAGCTGGCGTTTTTGACAGGGCTGAAAAAACGCTGAATCTGCAATGATGCTGGCGTTTTTGTCAAGGGCTGAAAAACGCTGGTTGGGATGTATCTGCTGAGGTTGGAAACGCCAGGCAAGAGGACTTGTCGGCGATGGCTTGCTGGGAGGGGGGGGGGGGAGGGTTGGGGGTACTACTGAGAAGTTGCCTGTTGAGCGGGAAGCTCTTGCTACCTCTTCTGCCAGAAAGTGCTAACTTGGGTTTGCTTATATATTAACTTAGCAAAATTGCCCTATCTACTTTTGTTGGAAAGTCACTTAAAAATAATAAGTGAAAATAACCAAAAATAGGAAAATAGGCTAAATGCACTCGAAAATTCCCTTACCTGATGCTAATGGATTCTGATGGGAATTCCGATGATCATGTTGTGTGCAACCAGAGGATATGCATCTATGCTAAGTGACTGGGCATGCACGGTCTACGAATAGACTCAAAAAAGTGCCAGATCACTGCTAAACTAGACTTGATTGAACTGACTCAACCCTGCTGTGGTGTAGCTTGTCCACGGACACATAGGGTTGGAATGTGTCAGGTGACATCCGAACTATGCTCAAGGGTTCCTTTTACTTACGGAAGGGAGAGCCTTCTGTTCCTTTAGTCAGAGAGTGCAATGGACACAAAGTGAATGGACACTGTGAATGGAAGTGCATGAGACTGAGAAATAGAGAGAGAAGAGAATACGACACCACAGACGTAAAACCCTCCTCCGAAGGCCCCACTCTCTATGGCGAGAGTGGTCTACTTATGATTGCACAAATCTCTCAATGTTTGGACTTGCCGACAATGTCGACGACGAGGAGGACGACGACGAGACGGGTTGAAATCTGAAAACTCTAAGGGCTAAAATCTGCAAATCTTTATCTGCTGAATTCTGACTCTACGTCGGAGACGATGTCAATGGCGACGATGCGACGACGACGTGCTGAAAACACAAATGCTGAAATCTGCATTTTGCGGGCTGAATCTGTAAACCTTGCGAAATCTGACCGTGTGGCGAGGATCTGCTGCGGGAAGGTGAGATCTGCGAGGTTCGGGACTTCTTCTGCGATGTCTGACTGCTGAAAACTGAAAACGCTTGTCTATGGGCTGATTCTGTCACGAAGATCTGCAAAAACGTTGAGGTTGATCTGCAAACCAAAAACGCTAGAGCTGAAAACTCACCTTGCGGGGAAAACTGCTAACGCTAGGAAATTTGTTGTGTTGCGGTGGGAATCTGCTAACGCTAGGGCTGATCTGCTGTCGACTGTCGCCGGGAATCTGCAAGTGCAAAAACGCTGGCTGATCTGGGTTCTTAATGCAAAACGCTAGCCTCGCTACTGTGTAGCAAAAACGCTGGGCCTTGCTGGGGGTTCTTGCTGAGAAGGTGCCTGTTGAACCGAAGCTCTTGCTGCCTCTTCTGCCAGAAAGTGCTAACTCTAGTTTGCTTATATACAAACTTACTCAATTTGCCCTACCTACTTCCCAACAAAAGTCACTTAAAATAATAAGTGAAAAATGTCAAAAATAGGTCAAATACACTGGAAAATTCCCCTGAAGGACTCTGATGGATTCTGACGGGAATGCTTATGATCATGCTGTGTGCAACTGGAGGAATGCATCTACTATAAGTGTCTGGACATGCACGGTCTGCGAACAGACTCACAAAAGTGCCAAATCACTTCCTATTCTAAACTGACTTGACTGAACTTAACCCTGGTTATGTTGTAGCTTGTCCACGGACACATAGGGTTGGATGTGTCACGTGACATCTGAAACCGGCCCGTAGGGCGGTAGGCGTCGGCTTTCACCCGAAATTCTTTACTTTAAACACACACACAGAGCACTTTGCAAAGAGAACCTGTGACGGGAGTTAACACTTAATCACACACACGGCTCGGAAGCTAGAATGCTCCGAGCAGACGCCGACAACCTGTAGGCCCCAAAATTGGCGCCCCTTTCGGTATTTCTTTATTCTTTAGGAGGGTAAATTACAAGGTAAGGTCCTGGGAATCTTTCACGTGTATCCACCTAGATACCATTTGATTTGGCCAAATTTCGGCAGCATAACAGCCCCAAAACTTGCGCGAAACCCATTCCCCTGCTGGAACTCGTTTGCACTGACGTATACCCTCGGATTCCTGTCCAAAAACAGTAAATTCAGCACGCTGTATTTACGGGTTTTTGCCCTGTTTTCAGCCCCAAACAGTCCCCTAACTGTCCTTTGCCAGTGGGGCACGATTCCCAATGATCCTGGCGTCCGTATGGCTGAAAAACAGTCAAATTACAGCGCATACACAGCGCTGATTTTGCACCTGTACGGTGAGGTTATGACCCTCACCAGTGCCTGCTTTGGAGCAGCAGTTAGCTACCCCTGTTCCTGCTCAAGGAGGCTCTTGCCTCAGCACAAAAGCATGAACCCACACAACTGTACATCAGTCAAATGAGTAGCCCTCTTGTGGGGCATCACATAACTGCACGTAGGGGAGAAAGAGAGCAGTATGTAGCGTGCGGGGCATCACTCCCGTCACCATACTGTGCATAGAGGGCAAGGTAAGCATTCCATAGCTTCTGTACCTGTTGCAATCCGCCTGTGGCTGAAAATGGCGCCCCCTTTGTTGATATGCAGCTCGTTTTTGCCTCCCAGAGTGGCAGAATCGCTCACAAGCTGACACGTCGCCCAGTTTCCGAGTTTGGGCTTTCCCTGCTAAAAATATCTCAACTGGTGCGTCAGTTGACTTCGCGGCAGAGTTGTAAAGTGTTCCCCTAGTCATACCGAAGGTAATGACGCGAACACATTTCGTGGCCCAAAATAGCAGTTCCCTAAATTTTAGGAGATGCTTCCGTTGGGCTCCCACTGGTCTTCTGACCATCTATCCTCATTGGGACCGCATCCAAAAATGCAATGTGGCCCAACTGTCGGATACTTTTGGTTGGTAGTCCCACCTTGACTTTACGCCTTAATTGAGTTCACTTCCTAGTATCCACCAACTTGCTAAGTGCGACGGGGGGACCTATATGATCTTGCTCTGAGCCTAGACATCCTCTTACCATACGAATTCCAGTGCCGACCACTTCCCGTCTGCGGGTGAATCTACCGTTCACATTGGCCATACAATGTCCGACCGTTTGCTACTTCAAAAAGAGGGTCTCAAACAAATAAAATAAACCCCATTGGAAAGAAACCAACAACCAAGGTTAGCAGTTGCCACATCTCTGTGACATGGTTAATAACTGCCACGTCCTCGTGACATACCCCCCTCTTGAAATCGCAAACGTCCTCGATTGCATACCATAAATACACGCCACTGATGATTTTGTGCTATTAACACTCTTTTATCATCGCATGTATCCGCAAGAAAGGTCGTAACATACATAGATACAAATGACTTAATGAGGCCTTCATACTTTTGCCATTTCTATCTATGGCACTGAATTCGTATGTACATTCGATGTATTAGCTCTATCATTACCCCTCCTTTGCACACGTTGGGTTGGGGCATAAGTAGGATGTAACCCAAAGGCTTCAAGGTAAAGCTGCAATACATTTGGTGACTCTGACAGTTCATGCTCTTCCATCCACTTTGCATCCATAGGCGGATAGTTCTTGAACTTCACCAAATAGCGTCTTGCAACTTGTCCTTTAACTTTTCTGTCCTTATGTGCCAAAACTTGCTCAGGTACCAGGATCTCATCAAGTTCCTCAACTTCTGGCTGATCCTCAACTGGCATATCTTCTGGCACATCACCCACGAAGGGTCTTAGAAGACTCACGTGAAACGCATTATGAATCTTCCACGCATCAGGCAATTTCAGCCTGTAAGCCACATCGCTGATCTTGTCAAGCACTTGAAAAGGCCCATAGTAACGCATGCTGAGCTTAGGAAACAGCCGTTCCTTGCCCTTCATCTTCTTTAACCTTGCCTTTTCGAACCTTAAGAGAACCCAATCACCAGGTGATAGTAGCAATTCACGACGGTGACAATCAGCAGCCTTTTTCTGTTTTGCCTGAGTTTTCTCCAAGGCAACTTTAATCTTCTTATACATCTCATCCATGTTCTCAACATATCGATCTGCCTCAAAGATCTTGTCCTTTGTGTGCAAAATGGGAGGAACCTTTTTGCCGCCTTCAACAATTTCAAAAGGTGCTTTGCCAGTAGACGAATGCACCGTATTATTGTACGCATACTCAAGCATAGGCAAATACTGTTCCCACTTGCCCTTATTATCTGACACATAGCATTTCAGCAGATGTAAGACAGTAGAATTGGCCTCTTCTGACTGCCCATCAGTTTGTGGATGAAACGAAGACGAGAACTTGAGCGTAGTACCCATGTTCTCAAACAATCCTCTCCAGAACAAACTGGTCATGCGAGGATCACGATCACTGATAATCGATTGTGGCATACCATGGTACTTAAAACACATTGTACATGAACAAGCGTGCCATCTGATCAGATTTTATCTTCTTCCTGACAGGGATAAAATGGGCCTGCTTGCTGAACCTGCAGATAATGGTCCATATACCATCATTCCCTGTTGGCGTCCTTGGAAGATCAAAGATAAAGTCCATAGCAATGCTTTCCCATGGCTTATCCGGAATCGGCAGTGGTTGTAACAACCCTGGTGCCTTTTGCCTGTCAAACTTGACCTTTTGGCAAACTATGCATGCTCGCACAAAGGCATCCACATCTCTCCTCAAGGTAGGCCAATAGAAGAATGTCTCTACCGCTTTAACTGTTGCATCAATGCCACGATGCCCTGCATACGGTGGGACATGACTCTCTTCCATGACCTTATGTCGCAGTGGCCTAGTGACACAAAGTCTGCCATGCATCATCATAAAACCGTCTCTGAGGAGGTAGTGCTCGTGATGTTGCCCCTCTTGTAACTGTTCAAAGATCCTTGCAAAATCTTCATCAGCAGTATACTGTTCCTTGATGTCATCTAACTCATGATGATAAGGAATTGACACAGCTGAAATTTGTGGCTTTCTTGATAACGCATCAGCCACAACATTCTTCTTGCCTTCCACATGCATAATTTGGAAGTGGAACATGGAAAGAATGTTTGCCCATCGCATATGCTTTTCGGATAACTTTGACTGTGTCAAGAAGTATCGCAAGGTCTGATGATCTGTTTGGACAACAAAATCAGCACCTAAGAGGTAGTGCTTCCAGCTAGAAAGCGCATGAATCACGGCCAAGAGCTCTTTCTCATAGACTTGCATAGTCCTCTCTGGCCCTTGCAAAATTCGGCTTTCATAGGCTACTACCCGTCCATCTTGCATTAGCACTGCTCCGATGCTACTGCCACACGCGTCACATTGGACCACAAATGACTTCCTGAGATCTGGCAAAACAATAACTGGATCTGAAGTCAACTTTTCCTTTAAGAGACTAAAAGCTGAAATCTCTTTTTGGGTCCATCTGAAAGTGACCTCTTTCTTTTGCAATGCGTGAAGAGGCGATGCTATCTCTGCAAAATTTCTGATAAACCTTCTATAGTAGGAACACAATCCCAAGAAGCTTCTGACATCGTGCACAGTCTTCAAGTCTGGCCATGTCTTGATAGCTTCGACCTTTGCGGGATCCATTCTAACACCATCCTTTGAGACTATGTGGCCCAGAAAGTGGATCTCTTCAAGGAAGAATTCACTTTTCTTAGGATTGACAAGTAACCTGTGACTGCGCAGCTCTTCGAACACAATGGTCAAGTGACGCCTATGCTCCTCTTCATTCTTCGAATACACAATCATGTCATCGAAGAATGTTCCAACAAACTGTTGATGCGAGCGGAAAATCCGGTCCATCATTCTGTTGAACGTGGCAGGAGCATTTGTTAGCCCAAACGGCATCACTAGAAACTCATAAAGACCAAATGTCGTTCTAAACGCAGTCTTGTGCACATCCTCTGGGCTTATACGAATCTGATGGTACCCACTCTTCAGGTCTATCCTGCTGAAAATTGCAGCACCCTCTAAACGATCGAGAATATCATCAATGCGAGGAATAGGAAACCTATTCTTGATGGTATTCTTATTCAACGCACGGTAATCAATACACATGCGCCATGAGCCATCCTTCTTCTGCACTAGGAGCACTGGGGAGCAAAAGGGTGAAGAACAAGGCTGAATCAGCCCCTTCTCTAATAACTCCTCAACCTGGCCCATAATCTCTTTCTGCTGCGCCGCACTAACCCTGTAGGGAGGTCTATTTGGTGGGCTACACCCTGGCACCAAATCTATCCGATGGTCCTCAGGTCTCTCTGGCGGTAATTGCGACGGTAATGAATCAGAAAAACAGTCACTAAACTTTTGCAAAAATGCTGACCTTTCTTTATCTAACACAGATAAATTTGACTGATCCCTATCTGAGACATCACGTGCAAAAATCAAGTACACAGAAAGATGATTCTTTATTACAGAAGTGATAGCAGAAGCAGATACAATAGGGACTGACTCTCCTTTAAGCTTTACATCCAAGATGTGAGTTTTGCCCCTATGCTGTACAGTGATCTTTTTGTTGTAGGCATCCAAGACTCCATGCACTCGGAACATCCACGGGATCCCCAACAAGGCGTCACAACCTTCCAGCGGCATGATGTAAAACTCTTCAGTGTCCACATACGACTGAATATGCAGACGCAGTTTTCCAATGATGGGAGTAACACACTCTGAGTGGCCAGGACATGCCAACCCTGCCTCTGCTGTGTACCCCATCTCTTCAGCTTTGATGCCGAGCTTCATAGCTAACTCTGGTGAGATAAAGTTGGCTTTGGCACCTGGATCAAAGAAGATGAGTGCCGTCTGATCCCTAACTTTACCCCATGCCCTGCATAACTCACTGGCATCTGTGCTGGGCCTGTCACCCACCATGTCTGGCACTAAACCTGCTGTGGGTTTAGGCTTCTTGCCTTTCTGGTCTTCTTTATCCTCTGAGTCAGCTGGCCTTTTCCTTTGTGGACAATTGATAGAAATATGACCAGGCTGCTCGCATATAAAGCATTTGTTCTCAGCCATTAGGACCTTCTTTTCCTCGAGCGACTTGCGCACAAAAGGCTTCCTTTTTTGTTTCTTTGCCTGCGCTCCAGAAGTCCCAGCTGAATCCTTATCTTTGGTGGCCTGTTCTGACCCCTGTGACGCATCAGGAGCAGTCTTCACAAAGGGCTTCTTCGCTGAATTTTTCTTTTGCTGCCCTCCTTTATCACTGCTCGGAAATCCACTGTCCTCTCCTTTCAACAGGGCAAGACCAGTGTTCGCAACTTCCATAAGCTGAGTAAGGGTAGCCACTCTATTCTTTGTACAGTAATCGCGAAGCCCTTTAGGCAACCCACAACAATACTTCTCTATCTGCTCTGTCAGTGGCACAAATCTGTAGGAGGTCACTGAGAGTAATGCTTTACAAAACCTCCTATTGTACTCCAGCAAGCTCTTGCACGAAGCTGCCGTAAGCTGGTGCCAATCTGTCAGGACATCGGCTTCAAATTCATTTGATAGCCAAGCAGATGCAAACATTTGCTTGAAGTAAACCCAAGTGGCGGGTGCCTGTCCTTGCATTAACAATGTCGTCCACCAGGTAAGCTCATTGTCCTTTAAGAAAGTGGCAGCTTTCCTGACCTTCGAGGCCTCTGTAAAATTCCCTCCCGCATAAGCTGTATCAAACTGCTGGAGGAAAGTGAGTGCCTTTGTCTTGTCCTCGAAACCATTGAAGGTACTGAACTTTACTGCTGCACCACCCTCTTTGTAAGCCTTCGGCTTCTCTAGTACCCCCAAATTGTCATACGGAATGGTCTGCAACATGGGCACTGTACTAGGCATGATCGGCACGTGTTGGCCATTCACATTTTGCGTCAGAGGTGCGATATCTGGCTGCTGTCCAGAAAAACCAGCCATGCCAAAATGACCCTGTGGCACCCCAAACTGGCCCTGGTTGCCGTGGAAACCTTGCTGCATGCCGATAGTACCATACATGGGGTTGGGCATGATGCCTTGCATACCCCCGAACACTGTTCCTGGCATGTACGGCTGACTTCCAGACGCATAACCAGCCATACTTTGGAACACTGATCCACCCCCGAAATACCCAGGATGTACCGTGGGTGGTGGAAAAACTGAGTGCATAGCCTGGTATCCAGCTCCCTGTCCTTTCAAGGCAGCATGCTGGCTCTGAAAGGTGGCGGGCTGAACTGGCATAACCTGTGGAATAGGCGTTCTAGCCACCTGTTCAAGCACGGGAGGAACCTGCTTTGGAGCCCCCGACTCCGCAACATGCGAGTGTTCCCTTTCCTCCTGCGCCTCATGAAGTACCTGGGCTTGAGCTTCAACAAGCTCCGTACGCGGCGTAGGTTGCCTATTTTGCTGTTGCACTGGTGGCGCTTGCAAGAATTCCATAAACCTCGGATTCTGCACCAGCTGCGAAAAGACATTCACCGCGGCAACTAACTGAGTCTTAAACGCATCATCCTCAAGTTGCCCTGTCATAAAGCCCTGTACTACTGGAGGGACATTCACGTTGACTGGAGGTACAGACTGACGTGGCCGTGAGCTCTCGCCAATCTCAAAAACCATAGGAATCTCCTGCCTGTCCTTTGGAGAGGAACCCTCTTCCATAATTCCCTTCCCCTTGTCGGCCATAGTGTAATCCCCGCGTTCTTGCACTGTGTGTCTTTACCCTGAACAATCCAGGCTCACTCTTTGAGGAAAAAGTGATTGATATCCCGGCAATGGAACCATGAAACCGGCCCGTAGGGCGGTAGGCGTCGGCTTTCACCCGAAATTCTTTACTTTAAACACACACACAGAGCACTTTGCAAAGAGAACCTGTGACGGGAGTTAACACTTAATCACACACACGGCTCGGAAGCTAGAATGCTCCGAGCAGACGCCGACAACCTGTAGGCCCCAAAATTGGCGCCCCTTTCGGTATTTCTTTATTCTTTAGGAGGGTAAATTACAAGGTAAGGTCCTGGGAATCTTTCACGTGTATCCACCTAGATACCATTTGATTTGGCCAAATTTCGGCAGCATAACAGCCCCAAAACTTGCGCGAAACCCATTCCCCTGCTGGAACTCGCTTGCACTGACATATACCCTCGGATTCCTGTCCAAAAACAGTAAATTCAGCAAGCTGTATTTACTGGTTTTTGCCCTGTTTTCAGCCCCAAACAGTCCCCTAACTGTCCTTTGCCAGTGGGGCACGATTCCCAATGATCCTGGCGTCCGTATGGCTGAAAAACAGTCAAATTACAGCGCATACACAGCGCTGATTTTGCACCTGTACGGTGAGGTTATGACCCTCACCAGTGCCTGCTTTGGAGCAGCAGTTAGCTACCCCTGTTCCTGCTCAAGGAGGCTCTTGCCTCAGCACAAAAGCATGAACCCACACAACTGTACATCAGTCAAATGAGTAGCCCTCTTGTGGGGCATCACATAACTGCACGTAGGGGAGAAAGAGAGCAATATGTAACGTGCGGGGCATCACTCCCGTCACCATACTGTGCATAGAGGGCAAGGTAAGCATTCCATAGCTTCTGTACCTGTTGCAATCCGCCTGTGGCTGAAAATGGCGCCCCCTTTGTTGATATGCAGCTCGTTTTTGCCTCCCAGAGTGGCAGAATCGCTCACAAGCTGACACGTCGCCCAGTTTCCGAGTTTGGGCTTTCCCTGCTAAAAATATCTCAACTGGTGCGTCAGTTGACTTCGCGGCAGAGTTGTAAAGTGTTCCCCTAGTCATACCGAAGGTAATGACGCGAACACATTTCGTGGCCCAAAATAGCAGTTCCCTAGATTTTAGGAGATGCTTCCGTTGGGCTCCCACTGGTCTTCTGACCATCTATCCTCATTGGGACCGCATCCAAAAATGCAATGTGGCCCAACTGTCGGATACTTTTGGTTGGTAGTCCCACCTTGACTTTACGCCTTGTTTGAGTTCACTTCCTAGTATCCACCAACTTGCTAAGTGCGACGGGGGGACCTATATGATCTTGCTCTGAGCCTAGACATCCTCTTACCATACGAATTCCAGTGCCGACCACTTCCCGTCTGCGGGTGAATCTACCGTTCACATTGGCCATACAATGTCCGACCGTTTGCTACTTCAAAAAGAGGGTCTCAAACAAATAAAATAAACCCCATTGGAAAGAAACCAACAACCAAGGTTAGCAGTTGCCACATCTCTGTGACATGGTTAATAACTGCCACGTCCTCGTGACAACATCCCCTCCCTTTTAAAGTGAGATACTGATACGAATTGTATGGCGTCAAGCGAGATCGCCAATAGCATCCGGAATCCTGGAAGGGACTCTTCGTCGGCCCACTCTGATGTGTGGGACATACGGTACTTGAACTTCATAAAGGTATGCAATGCTTGCTTCTTTGGGCCATGCCGAAAGCGACAGTCTCCTGTGGCTCCTTCGATGCTTCAATTTCGTCTAGTTCACGCTTCTTTCTTCTTCAAGAATCTCCATGGCTGAAAATTCCTGAAACCATTTCCAACACGAAACCATGAACATACCCCTATTCCATGTAAAGTGACCGGAAAAAATCTTGTCTTCCTCAAAGACTGTGCATGCAATGTAGATGAACAAAGAGACGGAGTGCTAACCCATTCACCACACACGCAAACAATGAGATCGACTCGTCTTGCTGATCTAAATCAATTAACCGTAGCAATTCACAACGGAAATGCCCATGCTTGGTGCTCATACTTTCATGTGCTCGTTCTACGAATGTGTCATGCCAAGGAAGAGACATGGAATGTGACTTCCATACATACATACTTTTTAGCTTTTCATAAACAATCCGCATACATTCGGGCTCATGAGTGAAAGGTGCTCAACATACAATATGTCATGCCTAGGAAAAGGGATCACATAAAGACGCTGACTAAAATACAGGAAACGATCACGAATGAAACACTCATACAAGGCATGCTGACTAATCATGCAACACATAATACTTCCTGTGGGGGTTCTTTGGACCTAGGCTCGAGAGCCAAAATCGGTTCTTCATGATTGATCGAATCTTCTTGTGGGGGTTCTTTGGACCTCGACTCAAGAGCCAAGATCGGTTCTTTGTGATTGATCGAATCTGCAATGAGGTTAGCTTCACTAGAGAAAGTATCAATGAACACATCATCCTTGTGAACAATCACATCGTGATCATACAAATCATCATGCTTATCATCATGCAAATCCTGTGTATCATGCTTTGGAGAAGAAGAGACTGAGAGAGTCTCCTTTTCCCGAATCTCTTGCATCTCTGCCTGCACTTGAGAAAAGAGTCGCAACATCTCTTCCATGTATCAACCGTTCATTGCTTTTCTTGCTTTGGTCTCTCGATCAAATTCTGCTTTTCTTTCTTCGGCTTCCAAGCGCACTTGTTCGTGCTCACGCTCTATAGCTTCCATTCTTTCTTTGTGTTCTGCCTTTCTCCGAACTATGCTCAAGGGTTCCTTTTACTTACGGAAGGGAGAGCCTTCCGTTCCTTTAGTGAGAGAGTGCAATGGACACAAACAAAGTGAATGGACACTGTGAATGGAAGTGCATGAGACTGAGAGATAGAGAGAGAAAAGAATACAAGACCAGAGATGATATAAAACCCTCCTCCAAAGGCCCCACTCTCTATGGCGAGAGTGGTCTACTTATGATTGCACAAATCTCTACAATGCTTGGACTTGCCGACAATGTCGACGACGATGAGGACGACGACGAGACGGGTTGAAATTTGAAAACTCTAAGGGCTGAAATCTGCAAATCTTTATCTGTTGAATTCTGACTCTATGTCGGGGACGATGTCGATGGCGATTGCAACCACGACGCGTTGAAAACGCAAATGCTGAAATCTGCGTTTTTCGGGCTGAATCTGTAAACCTTGCGGAATCTGATCGTGCGGCGAGGATCTACTGCTGCGGGAAGGTGAGATCTGCGTGATTCGGGACTTCTTTTGCGATGTCTGACTGTTGAAAACTGAAAACGCTTGTCGATGGGCTGATTCTGTCACAAAGATCTGCAAAAACGCTGAGATTGATCTGCAAACCAAAAACGGTGGGACTGAAAACTGACCTTGCGGGGAAAACTGCTAACGCTAGGAAATCTGTTGTGTTGCGGTGGGAATCTGCTAACGCTAGGGCTGATCTGCTGTCGACTGTCGTCGGGAATCTGCAACAAGTGCAAAAACGCTGGCTGATCTGGGTTCTTGATGCAAAACGCTAGCCTCGCTGCTGTGTAGCAAAAACGCTAGGCCTTGCTGGGGTTTCCTACTGAGAAGGTGCCTGTTGAACCGAAGCTCCTGTTGCCTCTTCTGCCAGAAAGTGCTAACTCTGGTTTGCTTATATACAAATTTACTCAATTTGCCCTACCTACTTCCCAACAAAAGTCACTTAAAATAATAAGTGAAAAATGTCAAAAATAGGGAAAATAGGTCAAATACACTGGAAAATTCCCCTGAAAGATTCTGATGGATTCTGCTGGGAATGCTTATGATCATGCTGTGTGCAACCGGAGGAATGCATCTACTCTAAGTGTCTAGACATGCACGGTCTGCGAACAGACTCACAAGAGTACCAGATCACTTCCTATTCTAGACTGACTTGACTGAACTTAACCCTAGTTATGTTGTAGCTTGTCCACGGACACATAGGGTTGGATGTGTCACGTGACAAGATTTCTAGCTGACCAGGTAGTCTTTTCCTCCCTTAGCTTCTTTAGCTCAGTTTGGGCATGCTGAAGTTCCTCTTGAAGTTGTGTTGTATTAGCACTGGCGGTAGAAGTCTGAGCATCCATCATTTGACCAATGGCATTCACTATTGTGTTCCAACCAGGCTAAATAGCTGTTGCACACCCTTGAGTGATGACATCAGGACAATTTTGATCCATCTCATAGGCTGTCACCAGAAAGGGATATGGCAAAGCAACTCTATCCAATTTCTTTATAGCTAGCCTTCCCTTCAGGGGTGCTGTCTACAACCTCTGCAGCCGGTCCAACTTCACCATTGATAAATTGATGGTCTCTGGTATTGAGCCACTGTCAGATGCCTGGTTATTCGCTTCAGTTTGGTTGCTTGTATAGACTGGTTGATCTGCAGGTTTTTCCTTTTCCTGCGTACTCTGCTTAGTAGGAGTATCAGTGCCAGCTCATTTCTGAGTTCTGGCTTTGAACCCCTTGATCAGTTCAGTGTTCTGGGCTTCTTAGCAGCAGAGCTAGTGGCCGTGTCGGCACTAGGGCGTTTCTCCCCTTTGCCTGTGTCATCAAAGGGCTTTGTTGGACTTTCCTTTCTCTGTGACGTCAAGTTTGATGACACTTTGACTTTGAACCTTTTGCGCTTATAAAAGTAGCTTTGATTTTAAAAGCCGTTTTTGGGTGTGCTTTTGGAGCCGTGCCTATAAGAGAGAGGACAACCATACTTGGCCATGCGAAGCTGCCTCTGAGATAGCCCATGCCTTTACACGAGCCATTAGATTTGGCCAAAGCACGGATCAGACCCAAAGACTGCGACTCTCTGATGACTCAGAGGAGAGCGTGGCTCTTCAAGTAAACTGCGCTTCAGTATAATGAAATAAAGAAATCGCGAAGGGTAGCCTAGTTGAGGGGCCAATGCTTCTCAAACTCCGCCACGCCGTGTCTCTTGTCTACTACTATGTGGTGTTCTCTCTTTCAGTCCAGTTCGATATAGTTGTGGTCTCGCTAGTGGCCTGTCGGTCACAATTCTCAGCTTCACCATTGAATGAAAATCTAAGATAAGAAACGGAAACAGATAAAAGCTTCATATGCAGGTACCTATATTGATTGTAGTCGGCTGATATAGCAGTGATAGCGGCTCGTTTCACATTGTCAGGTGCAGGAAAATCAGGAAATCCTGAAAGTTCTCTCTCTCTCTCTCTCTCTCTCTCTCTCTCTCTCTCTCTCTCTCACACACACACACACACACACAAGCACACATATTGCATCGTCACCTTCTGCAAGGTTGATGGCGTTGCGCTCCTGTGCGAGGCGCGACAACTGCTGGATGGGTGAAGGCTTAAACGAAGAAGTGCGACGAGCTAGCAGGGACTGAGCCATTTCCATCCTATGCTGCTATCTTACTGCTAGTCATAGGATTAAAAATTGCCCTCTTATAGATGGAAGGGGAATAAGTAGATTCGTTTTTTTTTAAAGCCACAATTTGCAAAAATCTTGAGCAAGTTTCCCTAAATGAAGCTGAGAGCTGTTGTCTCACATGTTGTCTCTCTCTCTTCCCCGCGCGTGGTGACAATACCCCGATGATGGTTCTCTCTTTCTTTCTCTAGAATCCTCTTTCAAAGGCGGCGAGCGATGGCTCTCGCAGGCCTTAGGTACAGCTCTCGTGAGCAATCGGCAAGAGTGCGAAGGAGATCACGCAGGGGCAATACTCTCTCTCTCTCGCTCTCTCTCTCTCTCTCTCAACCTACACAGCTTAGGAGAGCGTGTTGCATGCAGTCTCTCTCTCACTCTAATTGCAACGCTCCGTGTCGCGCGGGCACAACTTGTAGAGAAAGGCTAACTCTCTCTCTCTCTCTCTCACACACACACGGGTCGTGACCTAGAGAAGAGGGAAATGGTGCATAGGAGAAAAGGAAAAGGGGGGGGGGTTAGCTTATAACTGGAGGGAGTATGTTGAGAAAAGGGAAGGAGGTGGCTAGCAAGCACGGCAGGCCTGGGCTAGGAGCAAGGTGAGGGCGTGCGACAGAGCGGTGTGAGCAGAGGGAGACCAAGAAGACACGTGGGGGAGGGAGGGGGGTCTGTGATGTGGGTTTTTTTAAAGGGGGTTGGGGGAGAGAATACTGGGGCATCATTTCATAAAGAAATTCAATTTCTTTACTAGTGTGCCAAAATATGGAGTATGGAGTATGTCCCAACGTCTTTTTTAAAGAAAGCAATAGGGGAATTTGTGACAAATGCTCATTGCGGAGTTGAAAAAAAAAAAGAATGGGAATGAAGCGTAGCTTGCAAGTGTCGCATATATGAGGCGAGGAGAAGGCCAGCAAGGTTGTGCGAGGCAGTGGAAGATCTTGCCATGTGAGGGAAAGACCAGCAAAGGGAGGCCACTGCCTTGGAGCTGATGTGGAGCGCAGAGGAGATTTGTTCTAAAATTAATGGCTTGCTGCAATAATCAGCTTGTTGCGTTAGCTGATCTAGTCAGGTAATGAGTTTACGGCTGAGGGTTCGTGACGGTCTCAGTTTAGATTCTCATCCTAACCTTTTAAAGCATAAGACAAATGGTAAGGTTGGAAGGGTGGGAGCCAAGAGGAATCCGGTGTAGAAATGAATATAATTAAAAAGGGGAGTATGTTAATAGATATAAGTGTATCAACAAGGTATGAGCACATTCAATTGTTGGCATCTACTCAACGGGAGATTTTAAACACAACCCAACGAGTAGGAAATGGGAGGGCTTATATTAGAGTATTTGGGTTTGCAAGTCCACTGCAAGAGATGGGAAACAGCCACTTAAGTTGAAAAAGCATATCGCAAACTACCTTGAAGGTAACGGCCTCATCATCATACAAAAAATAAGAAGATTGGGATGTCCTTACCGATAGAGAATGGTTGTTCATGCTTCAACCTTGAATGATTTTAAGGAGACTTTGCCCACTATCGTGTTCTATTCTACCAAGCAATCTCTCATACATTTGCAATTAACAACATTAAAATTTATACAAGTGCCAAGAGAGCTCGTCACACTAGTATATGGATTAATATGCTACTCAAAGGTTTGCCAAACTTACATGTAGGTTGATCTACAAATTCTTTAAGAAGCAATCAAGCTCTACTTTACAAATCCAAATGCTCATGTAGATTGGGCATGCTTCCATGGAGACGACATCCCTTCAAACTTTCAATGGATCATCATGGGAGTTGAGTGGTAGGACGGCAACCCATGGTGTTCCCTTTGTACAATGCAAAGGGAGAAAATTTTACATGATGCAAGGAGGTCCGCCCTATTTGGATCTGATGTCATCACTTGGAGATAAACCTTGATTAGCTTGGATAGGTGTATAGTATTCATAAGAGGTCTTAAGGTGACTACCATTTGGGAAATAACAAACTCCAAAATGCACGACGGATTAGTAGGTGCATGAAGTGAAAGAGTAGTCATGAAGAGTTTGATTAGTGTAGCATGTAACTTGGTTAAGTTAAGCAGTAGTAGTCTAAGATTAGGAACTACTGCAATCCTAAGAAGAGGATAAGTAAAATGAAAGCATGACCTTTGCGTGCTATATCGTTCCAAATACTTATAAAAATCAATCCTTTTGCATTTTCTAGAAAAATACGCAAATACATCCCATAGAATAAATGTTTTTTAGTTAGATGGGACTAAATAGCTCACCCAAACAAACTGCTTCGGATACATTAGTGATGCTACAATTTTTATGAATGTGTGCAATTACCCACATTTCAAAACTAGCTATGTTGATTGCGCCATGAATAGTTGTTGTATCATTTTTATGCGGCATTTCAAAGTCAATTTGATTGCCTACAACATCCATTTTAGCAAAGCATGCAAATACTCCTCTCTCTACCTTGATAGTAGTAAGTAACGTGTAATAGGTACAAAACATGGATGACAAGCTGTCATTATTCATCTACTTGCATTGCAAAACTATGTTCCACTTCCCTTTGATGTGATCTCTTTTTTTGTTTAACCCGTTTCTAATGCCTCGCCTTGCATTGCATGTTCCATACACCATATGTCTCTTATAAAGTGCGAAGCTAGATGCTGGCCCGTCCTACGTATTCTACAGTAGAAAACCTTCTGCCTTTGAAGGGGAGAATTCTCTCTCTCTCTCTCTCTCTCTCTCTCTCTCTCTCTCTCTCTCTCTCTCTCTCTCTCTCTCTCTCTCACACACACACACACACACACACACACACACACACACGCACACACGTAATATGTTTCGACTTTGAATCTGCTCATAGAATATCTCAGAACCTAGCCCTCTACCATGGAACCACCATCTATTGAGGCCTCTTACTATATACCCACTTGGCTCTTACTCTATACCCACTTGGCTTTCTATTTAAAACCACATGTAATTTGTTCCTCTTTGAGTGAATTCATAGAATCTCTCAAAACACACATACACATGTCATATGACCTACTTTGAACGTAGTCAAAGCTACTCTCAAAACCTGGCCCTCTACCACTGAGTAGCCAGATACTAAAATACTAAAGCCACTTATCGCATACCTACTTGACCTTATTATCTAGCACAACAAGGTTAACAAAATACCCTATCTTCTTAGTTTACTTTCCTACTACCAAGGTCCACACACGCACATACACACATGCCAATAACTATTTGAAACTTCCACCTAGGCATTGTTTGCACCTTTGGCTTACTTGGCCATGGAAACAACCCCTTGGCTCTTTTCTCAAATTTTCACGCATGCCTTGGATAACCCCTAAATTGGCTGTGTGTGGAGGCCATCATCAATTTAAAACCCCACTACTTTTTGCATGGCTTAGTACTCCACCACCGTGGGCTTACTGCCCCCAATACCCTACAGTTTCTGTTAAAGAAGGCTCCACCATAACCTCACCCTACACATGAGGGGCCATGGCCTTAAAAGAGGTTTCCTTCTTTGATTTTTGGTTTCACACTCTCTTGAAGGCTCTTAATGCTTTAGAGTGGACATCTATAACACGTGGATTTCTCTTTTAACACATGTCTTCCACTCTCTAACATCTTTTTTCTTTTGCTCTGATGGTGGCAAGTATAATAGGAGGAATCCTTACTCTAAGTGCCTAGGCATCTCCATCCAAGTTTGTCTGATTTCAAAACACCCCCTGCCTCTACTCTCTTGTACCTCTAAACCATATCAGAATTGAAATGCTTTTTCATCTTTGCTTCTTGTTGCATCTTTTCTAATTATAAGTGAAGCCGGGAGAATTTATGTTTGACAACCTACACACACACACACACACACACACACTAGTGGTGGTAGTGATATTCTCTTATCACCTACCATCTTTAACCTTTGATGTTTACTCGGCTTGCACTTTTTAATGATTGGCTTCAGGATAATAATGCTAGAGGATGGTATGCTGATCTTTTGGCTTTGGGTTATGATGGGAGCTTACCTGCTCCACCTTTTATTGTGCAAGGACTGCTTCTATGTATAAAGGAGCCAACCTTTAATTCCACTTAACGGGATTCTAACAAGGGAGCACTTGCTCTAGATGATTCAATTGAGCTCTTAGTCCTTGTCCAGTTGGACATACTTGCTTGGTTTAATATCTATGCTCTGTCTAGGGAGAATCTTGCTGCTGCAGTCACTCGGCTCATGAATATTGCTACAAATCTGCACACAATCCAGGATGATAATGTCAGAGAACATAGGGAATGTCTTGAGAAATCCCCCCACATCATGAAAAAGTTCATGGAACTGATTACATGGTAAAATGTTGTGCAATGATCCTTCGCTTAGGCAAAGGAAAAAGCATCTGCTGCACAGGAAGCCCCTTCTTTATCTTTGTCCCCCCCAACCACTACTACAAACATTAATACCAGATGGGTTGGATGAAGATGAAATTGCTATTACTACTCAGAACATCTCTGTCAGCCCCTCTCTTGGCATTGCTAAGAAGTCCTTTAAGACCTATACAAATCCTTATATCCTTGCTAGGCTTCTTGAAGTTTACCTAGGGGATGCCAATCACAAGCCTTGGCCTCTTGGGAACTTTGCCCTCCTTTCACCTCTTACATAAGGATTATTACTCACTTTGATCAATGAGAGGGAGAAGGAAGCACTAAAGATTGGGTTGCACAACAGATTTTACAAAACAAATACTCTACCATTATTGAGTCTTATTTGTTGGCTTTGTCCCTTCACTATGGGCAGTTTTGAAACTTAGTCATGCAATGCTAATGTGGGGTGTCTGCTTGGTGTCAAAGGACTCATTAGCACCACAAGGAGAGATTCTAACTACACTACACAAATCTGGAATGTGCATAGGCCCTTCATCAAGTGTGGATGTGAACATGTGGGAGAAGGTGATTTCTGCAAGGATGCCAATATTCTTTGGTTTGATCATGCCCTTTGGATGATCATGCATAATCTGTCAACCTTTTCCATGCTGCCTTCCCAAAGAAATACATGCTAACCTTCCTTTGTTGGGTAGCTATTGAAGCTCAAGAGGCCCTAAAAGCCCTCCTATTTCATGTCTACTATAGGGAGAAATTAAAAGATGTAGTCAAACAGCTTGCACTTTTTGGACAGTTTCATGCTCCTACCATCAACTTGACTGAAGTGGATACCTTCACTAGTATGGCCGGCCGCCTCCGGCGGCCTCTCTCTCTCTCTCTCTCTCTCTCTCTCTCTCTCTCTCTCTCTCTCTCTCTCTCTCTCTCTCTCTCTCTCTCTCTCTCTCTCTCTCTCTCTCTCTCTCTCTCTCTCTCTCTCTCTCTCTCTCGCACAGTCGTCAGGTCGCATGAGCTCTCTCTCCCCCCCCCCCCCCCCCCACCTCCACCGACCCACCCACAAAAATCACAATCTCTCCCTCTCACTGATGAAGGACGCTAATCCTAACCTCGATATATTGATGTAGACAAATACAATGTCGAAACTACAGGTTTCAAGTCACTTATAAACACCCAAGTCCCCCTATTCTATAGGCGAAGGTCCAATACCGATCATCGTCATCATCACCTACGATGACATCGAAGTATTGTAGGTTGTGCATACAGAATCAACCACTTTTAGATCTCTCTCTCTCTCTCTCTCTCTCTCTCTCTCTCTCTCTCTCTCTCTCTCTCTCTCTCTCTCTCTCTCTCTCTCTCTCTCTCTCTCTCTCTCTCTCTCTCTCCCTCCATCAAAGCACTGGAAGCAGTGTTCGGGAAAAATGTGTCTCAGCTTAATATCGTGTCGTTTTCAATTTCAAAAATGTCAATTGACGGCAAGGGGAAAGGGACAAATTTCGACCCAAAATAGTGTAAAAAACTGAAGAAAATTACCTAATTTTAAAAAAGTTCCTCTTGACAAAATTGAGGAAAGGAATTTTGCATGTTTGGATAAATGATTTTTCCTGAGCACTGGATTCCGCACTCTGGAATTTCTCTCTCTCTCTCTCTCTCTCTCTCTCTCTCTCTCTCTCTCTCTCTCTCTCTCTCTCTCTCTCCTCTCTCTCTCTCTCTCTCTCTCTCTCTCTCTCTCTCTCTCTCTCTCTCTCTCTCTCTATCAAAACACTGGAAGCAGTCTTCGGGAAAAACATCGTGCCATTTTCAATTTCAAAAATGTCGATTGAGGGCAAGGGGAAAGGGACAAATTCCGACCCAAAATAGAGAAAAATAGTGAAAAAAACTGAAGAAAATTACCTCATTTAAAAATAGTTCCTCTTAAAAAATTATAGATAGATAGATTACCTTTGAAATTTCTCATAGGTAGATTTGCCAAGTTATTAGAAAAAAGTTTTTTTCAAGCACTGGATCTACGTGTTGACTGAAGGCGGAGCCAGGTCCCAGGAGCCCTCACGCTCGCACGTGCTGACACAGAGACGCAGCCGCGGCGGAGCCCCAAGTTCCAACATCTCTCTCTCTCTCTCTCTCTCTCTCTCTCTCTCTCTCTCTCTCTCTCTCTCTCTCTCTCTCTCTCTCTCTCTCTCTCTCTCTCTCTCTCTCTCTCTCTCTCTCTCTCTCTCTCTCTCGCACTGGCCCGGGGGGTTGGGCCGGCTGTGGGTGCAGGGCTGCACCAGGTGTTCTCTCCCTCTCTCTCTCTATATATATCTCACAACGCTGTCCTGTCTCGCCGTTTTTGCAGGGCACACAGATGGACAATTCTCCTGTTGCCACGTGTCGGGGAGGGAGCCAGAATCCCTCCCCCTTTTATACTAGTATAGATTATAAAGGTCATATTCCCTAATAGGGAATTGGTCAATGATGGCAAAACCCCAAAGAAATCAAGAGTGGATCCCCATAGGTCAAACAGAGGAAGGGGTAGGCAATTGGGCAATAACAGGCTTTCTCACTCTGCCCCACCCCCTAACTTGAATTGGAATGCATCCTCTTCTATGGATTCTGTTGGCAGTTGTATGACCCCCCCTACTACCAATACACCTTGCTTCCCTATTAGGCTTGGCCAACCTTTTGAAACCTGCAGTGGTCGCGTTAGACAAGCCTTCACACATAGCTGTCTACCTAGTGCTAAATCTCTTCTCTACAATTAACCTCTATTCAGTTCTGCAAGTAAAAAAGGATGTTACTGAAAGACTGTCTCTAGTCCCTTAGAAAAAGCAGTTGGGTAGGATATTTTCCAGTGTTACTTACTGCAATCCTCTAATGGATTTTCCTTGTCTCAAGTCCTTTTTTGGTTTGTTCTTTTTTGGCTTGAACTTTAGGCTATCACCTTTATGGGAAGCCTACATGTTTACTTGCAACTTTAACCCTTCCTTAAAATTGGTACTTTGTAATCAAAAGGATGTTGTGTTTACTTCATCTAGTTCTCCTACATGCTATTGTCTACCCTCGAACCCTAGCTTTGTGCCCAAATTGGGACATGTGCTTATTGAAGTAAATTGCCTAAGTATTTCTTCGATGGTAAAGATGATTATTCAATATGGGCCGAATCATATCCCATCATTTACTCCTAACATGGAGGATTCTTTTCTTGAAATGTTTACTGTGATGGAGAAGATTTTGGTTAAAAAGATTGTCTGCCACCCCCCCCCCCCCCCCTCCTTTGTTTGGTAACTACAACATTAGGCATGTTTTTAAAATATTGTCGAGCCTGGTTTCCTAAAAAATATGCCTACACCCCTAACATTGATATAAATGTCATTTTTCATTCTCTCAGAAGTAGATTCTTAATCACGTGTATTGACAAGGCCCCTAATAACCCACTTTTTATTTGCAAGGCCTTCACCCACACTAAGATATTAAAAGTCCTAATTTCACCAAATGTACAGAGGACCCCACTACTATTGTAGATGCTATGCTTAAAAGGATGTGCTTACCCAACTCCTTACCCCTCCCATTCTTGATGACTTGTTACAATATTCATGAAAAAAGTTTCAGATGGCTTACATGTGGAGCTAATAGTGCTTGTTTTGAGTTATTCTTACTTATGGCTTGCTTGCTAAGAACTTGTCTCCCTTTGTTGAAAGACATACATGTGGAGCTAATAGTGCTTGTTTTGAGTTATTCTTACTTATGGCTTGCTTGCTAAGAACTTGTCTCCCTTTGTTGAAAGACAGAGCAAGCATGCTCCACATACATGTGGAGCTAATAGTGCTTGTTTTGAGTTATTCTTACTTATGGCTTGCTTGCTAAGAACTTGTCTCCCTTTGTTGAAAGACAGAGCAAGCATGCTTAACCAAAAGGCACTACTCTACCATGACATCAAGCTCCATTCTTGGTGGATAGTTATTCCATTTAATGCATTCACAACCTCCCAAAAGAAGCCTCCTTCCCTATTCTCAGCAGACTTTACGAAATGTTATGAGACCATCTCTCACTATGGTGAATTTGGGTTAATTCCCCTCATGATTGACCTTATCTCATGGGCTCTTAGATCTACTACTTTTGAGTTTATTTCTTTCAAGAGTTTCCCCTCTTCTTGCCAACAAGGGGTCCAGTCCAAAAATGGGTTTTCTTTCCAACTTGAGGATGTGATTGAAATCAATACTTGGTTATTAAACCATATGTACATTCAATGTTACCAAACCTTCTACAAACAAACAAATGGAATCCCAATGGGATTAGCATGCTCACCCATGTGGTGTAATCTGTACCTTCATGCCCTTGAGTATAATTACTTTAAAGAAATGCTATTGTCTCCTGTCAATAAGGAGAGATAGGTAGATCTTGCCTACCCTTTCAGATATTTTGATGATATCCTTTTGATAGACTGCAGAAACCTTGAATTTTTTCTTGAAAAGAGAATTTACCCTCCTGAACTCATTATTGAAGGAAAAAGGCTACTAGTACTACTTTTAATAACCTCATGTTGTCTATTCAACAAGGGATGCTCTTTAAATTTCTAGCCAAAAAAGAAGAACTTTTACCTTGTGTTCCTATCAGATACAATCATAGAGCTAGCAATATGCCTAACAATTGGGCCCATAAAGTAATCCTCTCCCAACTGAAACATATCCTCTTTTGCAATAGCAACTCGAAAGATGCTAGTAAAGATATCCAGCATTTGGTAAATGCCTTTTGTGCAAAGGGTTTTGAAAGGGAAAAATTGTGGAGACTAGTAAGGCATACCCTACTTGGGTTTAAATCCTCCCCCTATAGATGTAATCCTCAAGAAGTCTTGGTAAATTTGTGTCTCTTGGTGTTGGGCACTAGGACCCCTGAGAGGGGCCCTAGTACCCCCTCTCAGGCCCTAATGTGGGTGTGGATGGAGTGATCTTAACACCATGCCAATAACTACTTGAAACTTCCACTTAGGCATTGTTTGCACCTTTGGCTTACTTGGCCATGGAAACAACCCCTTGCCTCTTTTTTCAAATTTTCACACATGCCTTGGATAACCCCTACATTGGACTTGTGTGGAGACCATCATTGAAAAACCCCACTACTTTTTGTATGGCTTAGTACTTCACCATCGTGGGATTAATGCACCCACTACCCTACGATTTCTATTGAAGAAGGGCTCCACCATATCCTCACCCTTCACATGAGGGACCATGGCCTTAAAAGATGCGTCCTTCTTTGATTTGGTGCAACATGAGACATACTACCTCACAGTGGTAGTGCATGATATCAAAAGCTTACAATTCTCTGAACAGATTCTTGGTCCCTATTCATGCATGCACCTTAAGTCGGCTATGGAGGGCTCTACTCAGGTGTTTGGTTTCACACTCTCTTGAAGGTTCTTAATGCTTTGTGCTTAGAGTGGACATCTACAACACGTGGATTTCTCTTTTAACACCTATCTTCCACTGTCTAACATACTTTTTTTGGGCTATGATGTGGCAGGTAGAATAGAAGGAATTTTTGCTCTAAGTGCCTAGGCATCTCCATCCAAGTTTGTCTGATTTCAAAACACCCCCTGCCTCTACTATTTTGTACTTCTAAACCTTATCAGAATTGAAACGTTTTTTCATCTCTACTTCTTGTTGCATCTTTTCTAATTATAAGTGAAGCTTGGAGAATTTACATTTGATAACCCACCCACACACACACACATGGTACTTTCATATGTGCCTTACTACTTTGAGAATGGATATTTGTTGATATTTAACACTACATGGATGGTAGGTATAAGTTAAAAAGGTTTTAAGTAGGACACGAATAACAACTGATAGGTTTTCTGACACCTGTAATATGTATTCAAGTCTAACAAATAGGTTGTCTTGTTTTCATGGATGCACGTGACGACTCTATCTTTACTTAGGATCTTTTTGGCTAAGGTGATGTCCATCATTGTCGAACCTAGCCTCTTTCACTTCTGAATAAGTTGTTCTTGACTAACTTATGTACAATACACTAGAATCATACCTCATTCTCACTATGATGTACAAAAATGGATCAAAGATTGAGTTGTTTTTGTGCTAATCATTGTCCTTTATCTAAAGCCAGTTGTCTTTTGAACTGTTATATTCTTTTGTGTATAAGTATAATTCTAAAAATAGCAACACACATACACACACAAAATTTTGTGTTCTAAACTAAAGAACATACTTAATTTTTTCTCATAAATTCATTTCGTATCACCTATCTTCAAGGCCATATACCACTACCAAACTCAATATATTAAATTCACAAAAATAAAACTCCTTCTTATGTTCTAAACACATTCCCTAAATAGTAAAACTAGACTCTTACAACTCACAACATATTAAAAAATAATTTATCGGAATCTGATTGTCTACCATCCAACCGTCCTCTACCAAGACCACTTAATAAAGATACAGACACATTCCTTCCTCTACAGATACATTCCTTCCACACTGGAACTTTTTCTCCTCTTTGATCTTAGATATTTGTGAAATCAAATTAAAAAACCCCTAAACTCTCAAACATTGATGGTACTGATTACTTACCCATACTATGTTTTTTAGTCATTCTCTTGGTTTACTATGACATTATGAGACCTTCCCTAGATGCTTTCTCTTTATGGAATGATGGCTTTAGACAACTTTGGCATAGTTGACAATAAATGTAATGAATACCTAGATACTAACCCTTTTTGAATAACATAATGCTATGACACATTTTATGCAATGAAAGGATGTTCTATTTATCAAGACAAGGAATTTGAGGTTTCTTCTACGAAGACTTCATAGAAAATGAAAAAAGTAGATCATATCCACAATGAGTCGGAGGCAGGCACCTAGTTAATTATTGTAATACACGCTAGACTTCTAGTATTGAATCTCATCATATTTTCAATACAGCTTTTATTTTTCTATGACGAGTTTTGATGTTTTGTACAATAGAAATTGCTTACATAGTGCTTTGTTGTGGATTATTTGATGAGATTCAATGTTTTATTCACTATGACAAGCATGTCTTCTTAGATGGAGCGTGAATCTCTTACAAATTTGGGTTTCATTCTTTAAACTGTCTTTGTATGCAATGTTGGACACTAAAATCTAGCCTTCCATATGCAAGCCCAAATGTAGGTTTCACTGAACTATAGTACATGAAAGGGAACCAAACTAATTAGGTAAGTAGACAAGACCTAATAGAACATTCCAATGGTTTCAAACCAATGCATGGATAAAAATTAATTATTAATAGAAAACTAATTTCAGCATGTTGATTTCAATGTCTCATACACTCTATTCTTTGGAGCTCGATCCTCTCTTAGGCTCAGAATCAAAACAGATACATAAAACAAGTACAATGAGCTAAAATAACAAGAATATTGGCCAAACTAATGACACACAAACTTCACAAAAAACTTACATTAATTCAAAGAGCTTTCACCTGTGCTCGCAGTGCAAGTCACCGAATTGCAATAGCACTTCGTACAAGGGAGGATACAAGCACAAGAAGCAAAAAGAGAGACAACGGTACTCAAACCAACTGCACATCACTTTCATTATCAAAACTTATCAAGAACTTTAAAAGGGTTGGCTTTTATGCCTTAACCAAAGGTCAAAAGGGCTTTTTAGTCAAATCTGACAATCTAGTTGCCAAACGCAAATCAAATACAAAATGGAAGCCCGTGGCCTTAATTTCCCATATACATACGTAAAAATCAATAAATTACATAAGTGATTGCAACAAAACTAACCCCAAACCGTGGAGTCCACTTTTATAAGTGAAGCTAAAATTACAACTTAGCTACTCTAGATTTGGATTTTAGTGACTTGTTAGCTATTGCTACTAACAAAATTTAATCATTCAATCCATAAGGTGATAATGGTTTTGATAAAATATTTATTGATTACTGACATAGTAGGAAAGTATTGTAGTCTGCAAGCTTTCTCATGATGAGTCCAAGTTAAAATTCCTCCTTCAACAATATTCTATGTTCATTCATGTGAAAACTAATGTATGACTGCTACTTGAAAATGCTACATATGTTGATGATACAAACAAGATCCATGATGATTCAACATGGATTCCTCTTCTAGCTCATCACTGACAACCTTGATAAAGAATGTTCAAAAGATGGCTCCCTTCCTCTCCTTTAATAAAGGAGAAAAAAGGTATTTTTTGCAGCTTAAAATGATAGTCTTTCAACACAAAGTGATCTCAATAGTCAGTCAAGCCACTACCCTTGTACTCCTACTAGTCTATGTCAATGACCAAAACTATACCCACAGAGGTCAAAAGAGTGCCTCAATTTTTGGAAAAAAAATAAAATTTAAAAATATAATTATCCTATTTTTTGGAATCTAATGATCTTTCCTATACTTTTTCCTAGAACCCAACCCTTGGTCCCCATTTGGGCCATCAAAAGATCATTACTACCGAGTACCAAGTACACATATCCACGTTTTCAACCATCCATTTAGCGGTTCATGGTCAGCATCTATCAACATTGTCAGGGTCATCGTCATTAGTATTCAACTATGCGGATCAATGTTTTTAGCATTCAATAGTATCCCTGGCATTAACACCCGTAGTACCATAATCAGCCCTTAGATCAGCATCATCTACTAGTGTTTTTGCTATTCATCTACATCATCATTGAGCCTTCAACATTTCAGGATTGAAGCATTTTGTGCAAGTAATTAAAAGCAAGTTCATTGAAAAGGTAGAAGGATTTGCTAGATTTTTTTCCAAAGAACAAGTATGAAATAGTCAAATGGTTGCAAGAGAAGAAGCACATTTGTGGAATGATAGCCAGTGGTGTCAATGATGCTCTTTCTTGAAGAAAGCAGACATAGGCATTCTTGTTTCCAATGCAAATCATGCAACAAGGAGTGCATCCAATACTGTGCAAACTCAGACTGGTCTGAGTGTTATTATTAGTGCATTTCTTGTAGACGTGTTATCCTCCAAAGGATGAAGAATTATATGATTTATGCAGTTTCTATATGTATAGTGTGTAGGTGAACAAGTGTGTAGGTTTGCATTGAGAAAATAGGGGGCAATAAGGGGTTGAGTGTGCATGGACAAAGGAGGCATTGCAAGTACCTAATTACACGTGTGGGTGCTTGTGGGACATATGTTTTTGCAGTAGGATCATTATGACGCAACAATTTTTACAAACTTGAGGATAATGGATCTTCCCAATGCATTACACATCCAAAAGAAAGGTGACCCTCCCATATTGGAGGACAAGCAAACATGACCCTTCAATACTAAAGGATAAGCACATCATAACCATTCAACACTAGAGGAGGAAACAAGTATAGGGGGAAAGGGCCATTCTTTATAATAACTAAGTGAGGATGGTAACACCTCCCCGCCATATGTAATTATGGTTTTTCCTTTTTTATGTGAGCACGTAATGCATTGATCATGATATTTTGAATCCATGTCTCTTAAACTTTTATTATTACTGCCAACATCTATTAACTTCTAAGTTTCCATTCTTGCAAGGTTTGAATGATTAAGAGCTTTTCCACAAGCTTTGGGATTCAATTTTGACATAAAATATAGGTTACACTTCCATTGAATAAATTTTTATGGTGATTTACTTCATGAATGTGACTTGACTTGGTTCGTTGTTGTTGAAAAGTAGTCATGGCACACTAGCTCAAAAACATGTACCTAAGACAAGGGACGAGGAGGCAAGTGGGTGAGGGGGAAGGTGGATGCCAAGCAGGTAGCACACACAACTACAAAACAGAAGGGATGGTACTTGTACCTACACGGTCATGTCACCATTGGTAGGTCGGAGACATGCAAAATTTTTGTTTCTAAACTCGTCGCAAAGTTCACCACCTCCTTTGTTGATATTCCACTTCTCTTTCCTGGTCAACAAGAAACAGACAAATTTTAAAGCGTATGAAAACATATTCACCATTTGGATGCTAGTAAGCATACTCACATTTCTCTCTTATATGAGCACCCTGAGATGTTGTATCAAACCCTTCCAATTGAGGCATTTGGACACTTGACTCTGGTACAGATGTGTGTGCCCCTCCACATGCTCTTTACTGTCTATCCTTCACTGCATTGTTGTGTGCCTTCTCTTCACTCGGAGGGAAGTATCCCTCGCCATACTCCAAGAACCAAGGCAAATCCTAGTAGACTCTTTTCCTAAAGTTGCGTGCTATTTGCATTGGGTTAAAAATATGCTCTGGTTTTTCAATTTCAAGAATTTCTTGTAAGGTCCTGACCCCTTTTATGTTAAACTTGCACATCCGCAACCATCTAACACAAGCAAGTGAATGTTAGCGTTAAATTTCAATTATCGTTTGCAGTGCAATTGTCTACTGTGCATACGTACAAAGACACCTCTTTCCTACATCCTCCAATGATTGAGTTATATTGAATTTCTTTTTTATTACGCCTAGCTCATAAGCAAAGGTCTTGCCCTTATGTGTCAATTTAGCGTCCTTAATGAACGACTCCAGGTCCATACCTACAAAGACACCTTTTTCCTGCATCCTCCAATGCTTTGCTTGACTTAGATTGAGTTCCCTTTTTGATTACGCCTCGCTCATAAGCAAAGGTCTTGCCCTTATGTGTCAATTTAGCGTCCTCGATGTACGACTCTAGGTCCAATCCAGACATCGATTGTAAATGTATACTGTGGGTACATCTATACACATTCTTTACCTCTCTAATAATAGAAGACCAATTTTTTTAAATCCTCAACCACTCTTGAAAAACGGCAGACTCGTTGTGACAACGTAAAAATAATTATGTCATGATCTATCACCAAGAATAAATTGCCCAAAGACTAGGCAATCAAACACCCACCAGTCTGAGGAATGTCCAAACTCTTAACATCTCCTGGATCACCAGAGGCCATTGCACGCAGGATGAATGTATTTTTGTCCGAGGGAAGAACTACACATGCCAACCCATACAATCTTTCCTCTGTTATCCACTTTGGCCGACCACTCGATTGCCCATAATGTCCTACACAAAAGTCCAATCGGGTCAATGAAAATATGCAATTTCAACATTTGTCATAGCTTTGAGTGAGATCCAAGACCGATCCACCTCCAACGTTCATCTCCCAATGCAGGGTCAACAACCAACACATATCTTGTCATTTTTTTAAACTGCACGTCTGCCTCAAAGAAGTCTTTTTTGAATCTAGATTGAAACTTGATTGAAAGCATACTATTCTTCTCTGCCACAATTGTTTTCAAGGCAAGCGTATATTTTTCCTACAGACATGGTGCCAATGAGCAAACAAATTTATGAACACAATACTTTTTGACCAACAAGCGAATAATCCGAGAACACATACTGGATGTAGAATCTATGACATTAGTGCAACGGGCACATTGTACCAGGACTTCCTCCACACCCTTTTATTGATCTTTGCTTGCATCCAATTTTATACTACAGATGGTAGTTTCTCCATGATTGCTTCTTTTGAAGCAAGACCCATTGCCCCCACCATCCATAGCATGTCTGTGTGTATGATGTGGATATGTATCCTGTCTCATTCAATCTACAAAAATTGAAGCAATTCAACCCACAAGTCAATCTCACACTATTTCTAGACAACTATGCACTCAACCAAACAAGAGAGATCTTACTTGTTTATACGCATTACTATGCTCAACGTGTCGGCCTCATTTGATGAATCCACTTTCACTAGTTCTACTCAAACTCGAGGGTTCAGATCTCTTTGCAATTTTTTTAGATTTTTTAGATGTGGTGGCAGGTGGAGATGGTAGAACAATAGCTGGCATGCTATTCGATATAGTTACTGCAGCAGAAGTAGACATTTCTTGGGGACACGCTGATAAAAAAACGATACATGATTGATTAACTACTATCAAGCAATCATTCAACAACTATTTTATAGACCATACTCAAACATGATGTGATTTTGTCTCTAAAGATAGGAACATAGAAATTACTAGATCGCTTTTTGGCTAGGCAACAAGGCTTTTCTCTGCCTTCTTTAGAGTATTCATTTCATCATTTGTTGATGGAACATGAGGCAAAGGAGCATCCTTGCCATCATAAACTTCTAGCACATCAATGGAGAAACAAAATGAAGGCAATCTGCTTCCATGTAACTTAGCCAAGTTCGAAGTCTTCTCTATTTGACCTATACCAATTGCATCTGTATTGTAAATAAACTCAACAGTAGCACCAACATCAGTTTTCTTGGCCATCTTTAGAGAGTAGAAAAAGCTGAGCACCGAAGCTTTGATGTGTAAAAAATAACTTTTTTGGTTTCATGATTAATTTTCTGTCTTGCTCTCGAATTTCTCTCGCTCTCCCCCCGTCCCTCTATCTCTCTAACTATCTCTCACACTCTTTCCTCTTTCTCTCCATCCATATTTTTCAACTATATACCTTTTAATATTCTAATACACCCTCTCCCTCCCCCTCTTTCCCTACCTCTCAAGAACTTGCTATCCATCACCCTCTCTCTCTCTCTCTCTCTCTCTCTCTCTCTCTCTCTCTCTCTCTCTCTCTCTCTCTCTCTCTCTCTCTCTCTCTCTCTCCCCCCCCCCCCCCCCAAAATGATGTGATGTGAAATGAGAAAAACAAAAAGAATACCATGGATGCATCCGGAATGTCCAAAAACTTTAGGATAGCACTTTAAATTGCTGAAATCTGACGTCTCTAGCTCAACGTCCCTAGGGCCTCTATTTGCTTGGTTCTGACCTCATGAGGCCCTAGGCTTAAAAATGCTATATCTTGAGCTAGAAGCAAAGGGCCTCATGAGGTCATAACCAAGCGAATAGAGTCCCCAGAGACCCCTCAAGGGCCTCTATTCGCTTGGTTCTTGCCTCTTAATAGTCTTACATAGTACCTATCAATCCCCCATGCTCATCCAACTGAGAGAGCACTAGCGCTCACTCATGTAGAAGCTCGGGAGAGAAGACAAGGGAGGAAGGGAGAGAGAGGGAGGGAGAGAGGGTTGGAGGGTGAGAGGTGGATGCATGAGGTGGGAAATGATGTTGACAAGCTATTACCCCTATTCCTCACAATCTATCTATCATTTCATCACACTTGGCAAGCGCTAGCGCTCGACAAACCGATGAACAAGACCTTTTGCATTGAGCAAGAGAGGGAGAGAAAGATAGAAGAGAACGTGAAGGTACCTGTAGAGCTTTAGAATTCTCCTCGCTTGAAAATTTTTCTTTGTCAAAAAATTATTTAACATTACCTATTTATATAGCCTCTCATAAAAGCATACATGCTTTTAATTTTTTCAAAGCTTCATTGCAGAGCCTGAGCTCTAGTGCTCGTTGATTTTGAATCATGCAATGTTTTATTTTAACCTCATTGCAATGCTCACGCGGAATTCTGAGCGCTAGGGCTTGTTGAAAGAGTTCGTTGTCCATGCTTGATCGAAAGAGAGAGGGTGAGAGGCCTGAGTGCTAGCACTCGTTGAAAGGTGAAAATTTAGATAGATAGATAGATAGATAGATAGAGAGAGAGAGAGAGAGAGAGAGAGAGAGAGAGAGAGAGAGAGAGAGAGAGAGAGAGAGAGAGAGAGAGAGAGAGAGAGAGAGAGTATCAAATTGAGATCGACCATTGTTATATGGTCCATTAGAGGCCAAAAGCATCAAATCTCAATTGGTTTCCTGAGGAGGCATTGGTGAATGGTAGAGGGGGGAGGATCACAAGGGAGTTGTCGATGTCAAAATCAATGTAGATGTGAGAAGCAGTTGGAGGAAGTCACTTAAACTACAAATGTTGGCACGTTGTTCATAATAGACCTTGATAACTCTAGGGGAGTGGTATAGTGAGGTTCCAACCAAGCCAAAGTCTATGAGGATTGATTCTTTGGCACTAGTACCATTGTGGATGCGGCAAAAGAGTACATTTTCTAGTTTGATATCATGGTGGATGATACCACATGAATGGCAACTGGAAAAAGTGCAAGAGAGGCTGGAAAAGGTGGGAGCAATCTCAGGATCATCAATCTTATAGAGAGGAGGGTGAGCGTCAGTGATACCACATGAATGGTAGCTGACAAGCGCGCAAGAGAGGATGGCAAAGGTGGGAGCAATCTCACGATCATAAAACTTATAGAGAGGAGGGTGAGCATTGAGCTTGGAGTGCATATTTTTGCCATCATAAAAGGGGGTTGAGGAGATGGAAGCAGATGTTGTTTCCCTCAAAGGTGGATAGGAGAGGGAGGATGCTTGGTATGTTCCATAGATCTTGAAGCATGCTTGCCGTCCATCCAAGCTAGGTGTTTGCAAACACTTCCTTAGGGATTAGCTTTTGTGCTTGAAAGGAAGGATAGGGAGAGATATGGATTTACAAGAATTTTAAGAGAGAGAAAACTCAGAAGAGAGTTGTATAGTAATAGTGTCAAGGGTGAGAATTAATAGTATCTATCTTTAATTCTCTGCCTTCACTATTACTCTCTCTCAGTTAGTCACCATGGTCATATCCGTTGTGCTCAAATTACCTATATAGAATAGAGATTTATATTTGTTTAAGTGTTCCATTTTCCTATAAATATAAGGTAGGGTGTAAGCTAAAATATATCTTGGTATCTAGCTTCGTCACTTGATTTCCTACCAAGATTTGCCCTGGTCAGCCCTAGGGAGTATGGGTGTTATGGTGCCAGCAAGATGTTTGCCATCGTTTCCACTCCAGATGGCGATATCCACACTGAGGTGAAAGATGGTGTGATAGTAAGTCATCAATTTTAATTCGTTTTGGATTCAATCTTGTCTACAAGTTTTTTGTTGGTCATAGACAAAAGTTTGGAAATGTCTCCGAAGTAAAATGTGGCAATAATGGAGTTGTCAAACAGTCCCATCGAGGAACATGAAGGTTTTGCGATTGAGAATTCGACCAACAAAAAACAAGAATATTTTTCTATTTGTCATCAACCAAATCCAGACGGTTTAGAGGAGGAAGAAAAAGGATCCACAAAAAGGCTTTGGGTGCGGACCAATTGGAGAAAGATCAGAGTACCCTCTTCTATATTACTCAAAATAGCCACAAGAACCCCAAGTTGAGTTGGATGTTATCTAAATCTTCAATTAACAAATGCATTGATAAAGTTCCGCAGATGTACAATGGAGATTGTGTTTATGAGCTAGAGGTTGTGCTCGAGGGTGTCCCAAAAATGTTAGGAATGGAACAAAAGTATGATGGTCATTTCTAGGTAAAGCCTGTTTATTCTAGAATGAGGTATCCTGCATTGATCAAAAGAAGTAAATGTGGTGGACACCTCATCTGCAAAAATAGTTAGTGTCCAATTAATGTAATGAACGGCCAACCAAATGAGACTTCATGGACATGGAAGTTGCTAACATCAATAGCATCAGTAGGTATGTTGAGCTTCAGAAATGGAACACTTTGTTTCTTCCACTGTGGTAATAGTTCATTTCTGCTTTGAGATTGTCGCTGCACTGTATACTACGTGCTGGCAGAGCTAGACCCGATTGCTCATCCACATTGGAAGGCATATTCCCCTCGTCGCAAAGGGAGTTTTGCGATTGGCAACACAAAGGACGAGAGAATTAGTGTCTCATGTGGTGTCTGAAACACGAGTGATATGACTGAGGCATTTGCAATTGAATCTAGCAAAGCAGATGGTAATGGGGGCGGTGGTTTGAGAAAATGGAGAGGAGCTAAATAGCAAAGAGCTGCTCTCTATACTGAAGGAGATACGGCCATTGATCCATACACAAAGGTATTCATTTATTGATTTGGCTGCCAAACTAATTTGGCCCTTTGTTGAGACTGATCTACATGATTGTTAAACTCAGATTCAAACACTAGATGAGAGAAGCAGCTACCTCACGGGTTGGTATTGGTGCCGAGTCTCAATTACTACGACTAAAAAACAATTGTGGCTACAGGTTTTTCCAGAGTATGATTTTTTGGGGACAATTCATAGATCATAACAAACAATGTCATGTATTCAAAATGTCAATCAATGGCCCGGGTTCTGGTGTTGAGCTTTTTAATGGAATGCGTCAAGACGGATGTGGAGACTTGCAAAAAATCCGGGTTTTCTTCGATCACGTGCATAGAGTTGTGGGATGGACAGCAATGGCAACACATGTCTACGATCCTACATAAGTCCTCCTTGCATGGCATCCTTATTTTTCTGCATTTGTTTATAGCTTTCAATAATCTTCAAATTTTGCAGGATTCAAGAAAGGTAGACCATTGCAACCTGCAAGATGAAGGAAGAAGACACACAAGCGCATATCATGTTTTGGGAAATGTTGAATTTGGTACTGTTAGAAAGCGAACACCGACCAGGTAATTAGGGTGAAAGATGAAGTTGGTGAAAATTGGAAAGCAATCCGAATTGTGCTCAATGGAGGACTTGACAATGTTATGGAAGGAAGAGAACAATCATGCTTGTTTCATTGGGAGCAAATCTTGCACATTCATACCATGCAATACGAAAAATTTCTAGGATGAGCACAAGCATATGTGTAAATTATGGCATTGTGCAAGGAGCAAGGAGGAGGCAACAAGCTTGTATAGGACTATTCATGCTTGGTGGGATTCTAAAAACGTGTCCGACTGTAACTTGTTGCAAATGAATTGTTGGCTCAGTTGGTGGCACATGCGTTATCCTCGTTGGAGAAAGCATTTTGTTGGGGGTAAAAAGAATGCGAGGGTTTCTTTTAATGGAGATCGATGTTGCTTGAATGCAATCCCTTAATTACGATATGCTGCAAGAAGTGGATGATCTGTCTTACATTCCAACTACAAACCTTGCTAAAACAAAATACGTAAGTTGGCTAGCTGACGAGGGAAACAAAGCAATGCTAAGCTTGTACGATGTCTGCATTTTTTATCTTTTGAACGCTCTGCTACAAAGTGTAAAGATGCTAGCTTTTGTCGAAGATAGATATCATGGAGCTAGAACTTCAGATGAAAAACTAGCTCGAAGAGCTTAGCAAGGTCAAGCACCGGGTCCAACAGCTATTGCTAGTGACATTGAGGATAAGCTAGGAGGTACAACACTCTATCGTAAACTGACAATGGAGGGAGATAATATTACAGCTTCCAGGAAGTGAAAACATGCTGTGACACTTAGCTATGAGGAAGAGAATGCATCACACCATCTAGAATACGTCACACAAAACATCTCGCGAGGTCGTAGAGGTCCCTATACAGCATCCGTGCAGCTAGATAACGTGGCCGAAGAACACGAGGGTGGGGTGATGGTAGAGGATATAGATATTCATAAAACAATGTGGGCAATCCTTCGTATACCGAAGGGAAGCGGGGTTCAATGCCAAGGATGGTTAGGTTCTAGATTCGATAAATGCAAAAAAATATAAAGAACACAGGTGTGGGTGTAGTTGCACCGTCCTTCTGGGGGATTGTCACATGGGGGAGAGGGGATGACACTGTTCAAGGGATCGATTCAGGCACAACTCATGTGGTTCTGCAATGATAGTGTGGATATTCACACATGGGAGGATTTGTAACACAATCACCCAAAGCCCTGCAAGAGTTCCCAACACTCGGCCATTGAAAAGGGGAACAAACTTGAATGCTTCAAAGCTATTGGAATTGAGACAGGAGGCTTCACAGTCAAGAAAATTGCAGTTAAGGAAACCATCAACGTCTGTTATTGGCCCGATGTGTCAATTCAAGCCTCTAAGAGAATTGAATCGGTCGTAATAACCACAGAGGCTCAAATTGTTCAACACACTGTCGTGAAGGTGGGGAAGCATGAAAAATTCATGGTGGAGACATCTTCTTTGCAATTCCAGGGAGATAGGTATGAAGTACATATTGCCAGTAGCCCAATGTGTACATGTGGAGACTTTGCCAAACGAGTGGCGCAAAGCAAACCATATATGGCATGCAAACATATTTACTACATCTTCCTTTGCTATTTTGGCTTGGATTTGAACCACAATATGTTTATCCATCAGAGCAAGCTGACAAATGAGGATTTTTTGCGTGTGTTCAACTGTCGTCGTATGACATATAATATATTTTTCATAAAATCATTTTGGACGGATTTCGTGATGCACATACAATTTTGTATGGCACGAACTGTAATTGCCGACTTACTATTGTAATTCTTTTATTGAAAATTTGTGGTTTGAGGAGACTACTTCTGTCTTGCTATGAGTCTGATGTGTGCATGGTGTACTTTATGGGTGGTGGATGATATATGTTGAGTAAGCATTGTTTTGTTAGATCAATGTCATGGTACAATAGGGTGTCCAAGTGTTCAGTTTTCTTCTTGCAAATACAATTTAGTTTTAATTAAATTATTTCATGGTGCACCTTGTTAGTGCTCTCTACTTGCTCATTTTCCCTTGGGTAGTATGAGCAAGACTTGCAATGGAAGATCTTGTAGTTTGTTTAGCAGTGTTGAGATCAGCTTGTTGAAAAAGTGACTACCTCAATCACTGGTGATCTCAAGGGGGCACCCAAACCTGCAAAGGATATTCTCATACAAAAGCTTGGCCATAGTGCTACATGTGTTGTCAATGGTATTTTCCCATTTGGTGGCATAATCTTTAATGGAAACCATGCCATCGAAACTTGTAAACAATGGTTGGACTACCTTCTGGGTTTAGGTGCACACTGTTGAGGACAGACATCACAAACGTTCACAGGAGAAATTGCATCCCTAAACACGTAGGGCCACCATAAGCCAACATTGTATAACCATTTGTACAAGCCAGTGGAAAACAAATACAACACATTGCTATACCATTATGGGGTTGTGTCCAATTTAAAGATATTGCTATATGGGAAGTCATTATCAACACATGTAGCTTCTTCACCTAATTGTATGTGAGAGATATGGTTGGCCATGATGTGATGCTTGCCTAGATAAGGACCACCTAGAAATCAAACCTCTAGAATAGAAGTAGCCACCACCATACCCGGCCTGCAACTTGTGGCTTATAACACAAAGCATGATGATCAATAATAATGTGGTCAACCCTTAATAAATAATGTCAAAAAATTTGCAAGGCATGAAACAATAGCCAAATCTTCCCTCTTTGTTGTGTTGTAGTTTTGCTCAGCTCTGGTGAGCAGGCGACTTGCATAGTCAATCAGGCGATCAAGGTTGAATTCCTTGCTAGGCTGAGTTACAACAACACCCACAACAATCTGACTAGCATTACTATGGGCATGAAAAGTGAGAGACATGACCTAAAAGCGTACCTTGAGTTACCAAAAAGTGGCATTTGTTAGGGTTGACCTTAAGGCCGCCAGAGAATGTTAAGAAGTTGTCCATGAAGGTTTTGAGAGTACCAGTGAGCATTGGGAAAAAGATGAGGTAAACTATATGATTGAAATAGGGCGGGGCATTTTTCAGCCCAAATGAGATTCTCTTGTAGATAAAAATACCCCTTGGAGTCACAAAGGCGGTCTTAGTGATCTTCAGGATGGATGTGCAACTTATCTTATTTACATAACCCATTCATGAAATTGTAGAGTGTAGCCCATCGATATCTTCTATGACTTGTTTGATGAAGGGAGTTGGAAAACCATCAGGGATCGCTACCTTGTTGAGAGCATGATAATTGGTGCATACATGAATTTTATTTGACTGCTTCTTGGGAGCTATGACCATGGGTAAAAACCACTCAGAGTGCTCCACGGGGACAATGATACCTGCTTCTTGCATTTTTTCTAGCTCTAGTTTGATTGATTCTGCATACTTGGGGTTGAGCTTGTAAGCCCCCAACCTCTCACTAGCTTAGCTCCCTCAAATTGAGAGATAATGTGGACTCCTAGCTATGATGGGATCCCTTCCAAATCTTGATAAGACCTGGAAAAACATCCTTGAAAGAGTGCATAAAAGGAATTATATGGTCGAGTTGCGGGGGGTGATCCCACAACCAAGCGGCTAAAAGATGGGTTGAGGGCTATCAAGGTCATCGAGGCTGACTTCTCTGCATAGGTCAAGAGGTTTTGATGGTGAGGATGCATCAAAAGATGAAGACTTTTCCGCCTCTTGAATTTTGAGACATCATGAGCTGGTGTGTGATCATATTGAAATCGGCATATTCTTCTTGTAACCATCCTTGTGGAAGCTCGTCAAAGGGTAGTTCATCAGACATAGAGGAGAGCTAAGGGGAGCGCTGAGGTGTGGATGAACTCCTGTAAAGGAGATTTATTTCGCCTTTTATGGTCCTTTATAGGCTCATCAAGTCAAAAGGATTCATTTAAGGGGAAAATTGAGTTAGCAGCCTTTATGACCTCCACACCCACTTGCTATTGGCTTAGGTGGCACAGTGGGCTCAACTACCGTAGGAACATTGGAAGGGGATGTATCCTCAGGCAAAGTTTGAATAGAGACCACATAACAAGGCATTGACTTGGTAGCTGCCAACCACTCCAGTAGGTCTTCTTCTGGATTGGACTTGGCTATTCCAATTCAGGATTGGACTCCATTGACAGAGAACTATGTACCACTGGATCCAGACCCTTTTCAAGGGAAATTTGTTTCATTGGGGAGCCAGGGGTACATATTCACATTGTGCCATTTCCCCAATCATGCAGTGCTTTTATGTGTCATATCCATGGTCTATCACCAATGAGCAATGGGAAGCCACCCTCGACTTGGTGACGGTGAAACACACCAAAATACAAGCTAAATGTGAAGTCCTGTACCTATAGAGACATCTTGTCTATTATGCCCGAGGGGTAGATAGTCCTCTGGCTGGCCAAAGTCACCGTGAGTGGGGCATACCTAGTAGACTGGCAGAGATCCAATGCCAGCATAGTGAACTCAGGCATCAAGCTGATGCCAGATATACCATCCACTATTATACCTAAGAATCAGCACCCTAGAATAGACACACTTAGACGAGGACTCATGTAATCAATGAGATAAAAGATCATGTAGGACTCTGGTGGATACACCGAGAGGTGCCACCACTAGACCCTCCACTAGGTTATAGAGGTTGAATGATTGCAAGGGTGTCACTTCAAAAATTTGCAGAGTGACACTTGCTGAAAAGTATTCTTCCCGGGGGATTCACCATGGAAAACTTACCGCACCACGTAAGTGCAGGGGAGGGGTTTTTTATTACAAGCTACATAAGCGTATAAGCTAGGGGCAGGCCCCTAATAATTTATCTCCCAAGCTTAAAAATAATGGAGGGGGTATCATATTTGGGGGGGGGGGGGGGGGGGGGGAGTGAGAAAAGGGAAAAATGAGAGGAAGTTTTTGTGTTTCAAAATCATGGCTTCCCAAAAGAGACTGCCCTCAAACTTGTGAGTCAATAACTACAAAGATAGATGCAAGAACTAACAGTACTTTGTATCAATTGCTTGTTTTGTGATTATAGTTCATTTGTTGAGGAATGAAAGCTATAAAGAGTTTGTATAGATGCAAATTTACACGGAGAACCTAACACAACTTTATAACCATGTCTTTTGAGTAATTTAGATGGGTCAGAAATTGGACGAGTAGCCAGAATGTAGGTTGATCAAGCACATAGTTTGAAAGTCAAACTAAGACACACTCACTATACATCTAGTTATCAATAGAAGTGGTTCCTTAGTACGTTTCCAGTCACTATGCTACACACTCTTTGACTAGTTTTAGTCAATTAGATCATGTGAGACCTAAAGTTTATACGTAAGATAGAGATATGATAGTTTTTTTCATTGATTGTTGTATAAGCGTAGAAAGGGGGGTCATATTTCCTATTATGAGTTGTATATAGGGGTTTTATCAAAGTTGTCCGCTCGCAGGTGGCGTCCCGTTTTGTATATCGAATGAATCCCCCGGGGTATTCCTCAAGACACTCTTTGTTGTAGATTTTTCTCTTTGGATCAATGCATTCTCTAGTACCTTGATTTGCTGCAAGTTGGCCATTGCTTTCAAGAAAGCCCCATCAATATTGGAGAGCAGAGAGGTAGGGTGGCCCTCGACACTAGTGGATGGTATGTCAATTGCTAGAGGATGTGGACTAATTTGTGAAAGTAGAGATGGAAAAGTTGGACCTCCTAGAAGACTAAGGCTGAGGGCAGCTCTTTGTGCCCAAGTGAGGACACCAATGAGCTCCTTCACTACTGTTAATTATCTCGAGGGGCAACCATGTGAGCAGAAGGTGGGGGTTGAGAGATGGTGCTCACTACTATCAGGTTGATCTTTGGGAAATTAAACTCTTGTTGGTTTTGTCTCAGAGCTGAATACGTGTATACACATTGTTTAGGATAGTCCTTACTGTAGTGATCCTTAGCTTCAGGGAAATGTTAACAAGGAGGGGACCATTTTGGTAATAAAAATTTTCTTTGATAAAACCCATAGTTCCCACATCTGTAGCACAAAATGGGCTAATTTGATGGGAGACATGGTCTCTACTATTGTTGCATGAAGCTGGATGTTGAGGTGTAGAAGCTATGAGGGGTTGACGAAGCATTAGCATGATAAAATCTTTGAGATGTAAAAGTGCACTCTACATATCTTGCATAGGAGGTGTAGTCATGTGGTTTGGATGGCCATAGGGGGAAATTATGTTGGATGCATATGCCAACCCTTGCTAAAGTTTAGAGGGGCAAGGATCTATTGTAATTGCCGCAATCCTTTTAGATAGTAGCAATCTTTGCCATCATGGCCGGGCTTCTGATAGAAGTGGCAGTAAGCTCAAAGTGGGCATTCCTGTGGAGGATGCCCTAGAGAGTTGCACGAGCTAACCACACCATAGGCTTAGTCTCATGCTGAGCCGTGAGCTCTTCTAGCTCCCACTTGATTGGGTCCAAAGCCTCTTGATAAAGAGACTTCTCGTGTTGAAGGGAGAAGGATATCTCCTCTTAAAGAGCTTGTTGTAACTTCAATGCTTCAAATGTTATGTGTTTTTTGCAAGTTTTTAAACACTCTAGTTGATCTTGATCAATATCCTTAACTATTTTTAACTTCCATTGCATAAATTTGATTCTCTGACATTGGTATGAGAGGTCAAAAGAGAATTCTAGGGTAGTCCATATCTAATACTAATCAAGGATAAGAGAGTAATAGATTTCATGAGTATTGATTTGTTGAACAACACTATATCTTCAAATGGAGTTTGGGCTTTTGAATATATTTTATTGTAAATTGCAAAAGGCCATAATTAATCCTATTTTTCAAATTGTGGGGTAACCATAGATTTAGGACAACAATTCAAGTCTTGTTGTTCAGAAAGAGAATGTTGGCATATGCAAACACGTCGATTGACACCAACAACAAATACACATATTTTTCCATGCTATGTATAGTATATCTATTATATGGCATGTGCATATATATGTGAGATGTTGGGATCTCTATGAGTTTCAATTTATATGATTTTTAATAGATAGGCCTAAATGTCTAGAGTGATTTATGTTGCTTTGGACATCCCGAAACTTAAAAAAAAAACCCCTAGGTATATAAATAAGAACGCACTAGTATGAAGGGATTCTGGTCATTTTAAAGTTATGATTTGTGAAGCTGAGGAGAGCTACGGAGCTTGGAGGCTGTAGACCCTCTTGTTAGCCTTGTCAAATCATGAAATTGATGGTAAGTCTTTTTTCCTTTTACTTTCTCATTTCCATTTGTGTTATTGTTGATTATCTCTAAATAGTCAACGGCTAGAGATCAAGATTTGCATGAGATTGGAGTATGTGTGTATAGGATTTATGTAATATTAGGCATAAATATTGTTTTTTAGAGTTCCATGTGCTTGTATGCTCTTGATTAGTGTGCAAATATCAGGAATTAGTGAGAGATTATTGTCAATGTCCACATGTGTGTGAGGTTAGAGTGATAGATTGAGCTTGGGTGATAAGACACTCTTAAAGCTTTAAATTAGTCTCTTTCTAGGCCTCTCTAAACACTATGCTACACATGCATATATGCTTAACTAGAGGCACGGTAATCACTTTCTTGCTGCCAATTTGAGTCGATTTTACCTTGATCAAGTGATTTGGTTTGTTGCAAATAGGCTGATTCACTAATTGCTTGTGATGTTTTCACCACATATATGATTGGTTCTTGGCACGCATGGTTATCACTCTTTTGTGGTCAAGTTGCAAAGATTTTAAGTTAATCTTGTAAGTTGTGGATGTTGCTTTGTACATGAATTTGCCAGATTTGGGACATTTTGGGGTCACATTTAGCACTTTCATACAATGATTGTGTTCTCAATAGCATGCATATGGAATTGTGAGTGCCCATGTGAGCATTGATTTGGCTGTTTTATCAAAATGGCATGAATTCATGGCTTTGAATGTGATTACGAGCCAAGTTTATAGCTGAATATTTCTTGTCATTCACATGTGTATGGAATGAAGTCATAGCACCCTACATTGTGATTAATGTGTGATATTACAAATGCTATCGATTGGATACTAATTTTGTGTGTGTGTGTGTGTGTGTGTGTGTGTGTGTGTGTGTGTGTGTGTGTCTTCTCGATGTTGACATATGGGTGTGCATGTTAAGGTTGATAGAATTTGCTAATTTTAGGTGTATACACTAAAAATTAGGTGTATATGCAAATAATTAGAGTTGCAATCAAAAGTTGGATTAGCACCTAGTGTAAATAGTGCAAGTATGTGCAAAAGTTTATCAATTTTTGTGGCTAGTTACACTCATTTTTGTGTCAAAATCACATGTTTTTGGGATAAAAATGAGAAAAAGTTTCCATTGGGTTTCAAATTCAACTGTATGATGAATACATGAATAATTATGATTGCTAAATGGCCCATTTGAGCCAAAACATGGCAAATTTTTAGATTTTTCTTTTAATTTTTTAGTACTGTTTGCAAATTTTTAGCATTATTTGCTAGTGATTGGAGATAGTTAGCAATCAATTTGATAAAAGTTTGTAAAGTTGTGTGCAAGTTTAGTGTGAGTGTGTGTGATTGAGATTAGTACACATGCCCGTGAATTTTCAACTTTTTTTGCTATTCTTAGCTATTTTAGGACATTTCATAGTCCCAAGGAAATTATTTTTATCACGCGTATTCTGTCATACGTATATCTAATATTTGTCTAACACCCATAATTACATATGTAGCATTTGAGTTGAAGCGTTCTAAACTCAAAAGTTTTGGACAAAAAAGTTGTTATTTTCTTGGACAAGAATATGAATGTTGGAGGTTTTGAAAATCGGATATGTCTAGCTTGTTACTATTGCAATGTGTTTTTGTGGGCCTATAGGACCTAAAAAGATCAAATGAACGAATTTTTAAAAAATTGGAACCTCAAGAGGCAGATTATCATAAATAAAGTTCTAGGTTTTATACCTAGCACTTTAGATCATAAAATATATGTCCTACTTAAGATACTGGTTAGTCTAGGTGTTTTTAAGTTTGACATGGATAACAACTAGTAGGCTCTTCTGACACGCACAAATTGTATTCAAACCTAACTGCTTGGCTTGTTGCTTATATGGCCCATGCAAGAGTTCTATTCTTTCTTAAACACACTTAGTACAACCACTATTTGAAATTGAAGATGAAGACCAACGACGTCTTCTTTTTTAATTTTTAATTCTTGATGTATAGAAAAGCTAGAATGCATCTGCCATTTTCACTTTGAAGTACATATTTTAGAAATACAAAAGAAGGACCACGTGGCTTCACTTGCTGATGGCACTTCATAAGGTCAACTCTATGTTCACGATATTATTCAGTACCAATCTCTGCTAAATTATGTCTGAATGATTGGATTTTTTAGCTACCACTTTAAACTTGGTAGATTTCTTAGAATTTTCTTCCTAATGGAAAAGACCCCAACATTGGGATCTATGTCATAAAATCTAATATCTAACCAACCCAAATGATTTTCTCATATTAAATTGATCACTTAATATGGGAGAATAAACTGGAACAAGTGTTAAGATATAGATATGTGCTTATAGATCTATCTCAACAGGGGCCAATAGTAACGGGGCCCAAATGGGAGATGGTCTATCAAGAGCAAGGCTAACCAATGGAGCATAAGACCTTAGGGTTAGATTCATTGAAGACCTCCAATAATGTGTGTAAAAGTCCTTTGACCTTAGGTAAGCTAGGGCTGAGCTTGAGTTGGGAACCCCGCCCAAACTCAAGGTGCTTGTCGTGCTTGAGGTGCTTGTCCTGCTTGAGGTGCTTGATTAAGATGCTTGAGGTGCTTGGCTGGCTCCATGCTTGAGGTGCTTGACTTGGTGCATGATTAAGGTGCTTGAGGTGCCTTGAGAAGCTTGCCTGAGATGCTTGTGGGAACACCCCCTACTTCAAGTGCTTAGTCATGCTTGATGACTAAGGGGCTTGCTCATCCAAAGTCAAAAAGATCCCTACAAGGAGGGGGGTGAGCCTACAAGGGGGGGGGGGGGATGAAAGAGAACACACACACACACACACATACACACAAGGGAAGCCCCAGCTTGAAGAGGCAGCAAGGACACTTGTCAAGTTCCTCCTCATGTTGCCCTCATGGTGTGCCTGAAACCTATTGGTTGGCCACCCAAGGGGTCCAATGATAATAAAGGATATTTAATTAATTGATTTTGCATTTATCAAGTCCTCTCTCTCAAAGGGGAAAGGGGGACACTTGTCCCAAGGCTATCCCTTTTGCTTGTGATTGGCTAGGCCTGGAGGGGTCCAATGAGCTTCAAGCATGAGCTACAAGGTGGGTTCGACCCAAGCAAGCTAGGGGGGTGCTTATGGGGTATACTCACCCACACACACTCACAAACACTCTCATTGTGTACTATGCAAAGTGCAAGAGCTCCCTCTCTTTCTCCAGACAAGTAGAGGTTGAGAGCCTACACCAACACTCTTGGCTATGGAGTGCAAATCCATCCAAGAGCCATGCTTCAATGCTTGAGCTTGCCATATATTTCTTCTTCATTACTATGCTATTATGTATGCTAGCACAAGAGTTATGATAAGTGAGGAACTAGCTCTTTCTCGTATGACATGTTTCTTCTTCCTCTTCCCTACCCTCATTCCCTGCTAGCTCTCTCCACCTTCGAAGGTGTTTGAGGTCTTGGGACTGAGGCTTGGTATAGTTAAAGCTTTCTTCAAGTTTAGGTTATGCTATGATGGTGATGCATGACGCTTTCCATCTTCATTGCTTCACCTAGGTCACAAGGAACACAAAGAATGTATTGTAACAAGTCTCTCTTTATGGGAGAAATCATAATACAAATGCCTATTGGAGGGGGGACCGGCTCCACATAAATCCGGTCCTCAACTGTTGTCATGTTCTCTAAATTCTCTCTCTTGCAAAAGTATTGTCTATGCCAAGTTAACTAATTGCTATGATTATGTTGCTATCTTCAATTATGTCAACCCTCTATACTCACAAAATCATTTTTAGAAAGTACTCTCATTAAATTCCGCTACTCTCAAATTGAATAGGCAAATTCCATTACATTGGTATCAGAGCATTTGGTTTCTCTTTTCTTGCTTAAGAAGAGAGGTCGTTAAGTAGCCTATAAATGGTTGATGTTGTTAATTATAATAGAGTAAGTGGAACTAAGATCTAATATCGGTTTTGTTAAGCCCACTATGTGGGGGATGGTGCACACCTCGGGAGCTTTGGACTTAATAATGGAGTCTTTTTAGACTTGCCTACGGCTTTACCATTATTGAGCCATAAGAAGTCTGAAAGGAGCTAGCCCTTGGCAGCTCTGCTATGTTAGACCTACTCCTCTACTCTCTATAATTAACCACTTTGAGCCGTGGGTGTAGATACTTAAGAGCCGATTTTCAAAGGCTAAGAGGAGTGGCAACTAAGGTTTTGTATTGCCAAAGCATACACTAAGTATAAACATAAATTTTGTTAACATGGCTGACAATAATCAAGAGAGTAGAATGAACATTGATAGCTTTGATTTTGCACATGAAGGTGCTAATGATGATGCTCCCATGTTTGTGAATTATCTTGTCACTAGGTTGCAACAAGCTATGGGCAACCCTGCTTTGCAAGCCGAAGTTACTCAACAACTTCGTGCTTATGGAATTTCCCTTCCTCTCCCAGAGGAGAGAGAGCTTAGGAGGCCTCTCGAAGAGACCCCCAAAAGAAGACTCTCTCCCATTCGAGAGGAGGAATCCAAAGAGAAAGAAAACAATGACAGTCTAAGTTCTTCTGAAGATGTGGCTCCACGAAGACCACGGTCTAGACGATCGCCTACTCCTCCCAAGAGGAAAAGAGCAACCCATAGTCCTTCTCCTCATCACTCTGAAAGGCAAGAGAGGAAACAAAGGAAGAAAAGGGCTAGGAAGAGGTCACCCTCTTCTCCTTCTTCTTCACCTTCCTCCTCTTCCGATGAAAGTTACGGCTATTCTCCTAGAGAATACAAGAGGGGAGGACATCGCAAATCATTTCCTGCATGGTGAAGGTCACAAAAGCTAAAGAAGTTCAAGGAGGGAGGAAAGAGTATCTCTTTTCTCACCTATGATGGCACCTTTGGTGCTATCGACAAAGTGTTGGCCTTCATCCAGCAATTTGATGCTGCCTTTGGGGACGAGGGCTTCACAGAGTCCTCCAAGCTACGCCCTGTAGCTATGCACTTCCAAAAATAAGCTCGTCAATGGTGGGATAGCCTTCGTGGCAATGGAGAAGCCCCAAAGACATGGAAAACTCTACGAGTTTCCATCATGAAGCAATTTCTTCCAAGTGATACTAAAGATAAAGTTCTTACCGAATGGCGCGGCTTGAAGCTTCTCTCTCATGAGTCTATCAACAAGTATGTAGACAAGTTTTGGGATTTACATCTCAAAGCTACTGTCTTTCAAAAGATAGAGTTTTCCGAGTAAAGACAGCAATTCTGTGCGGGATTACCTGAAGAGATGGCCGAATACATCAACTCTCAACGGCCCGGTACTATTACCGAAGTAATCCACCACACCATGGTTGCTTCACGCATCAATTTCCATCAAGGGGCTAGACGTAATGTCAAGCCCATGGAAAACAAGGATAAAAATGATGCAAAGGGGAAATCCAATGCTCAAAATAATTCCCAAGGCACTTCCAACAACAACAACAACAATCGGTCCAAGGAGAAGGGAGTTTACAAAGGTAAAAACAAACTCTCTCCTGAAGAGCTTGAAGCTTTTCGCAAGGACCATAAGTGTTTCAAGTGTGGGGAGCAAGGACATGGCTATCGTTCTTGCCCCAAGAAGAATACTCGCAATGAGACTCCTAGGGCTTCCACCATCGAAGCTCCAAAAGAGGATGCTCATTGCAAAGGATCATCACTTTCCTATGCGTGGGGAAAGGTAAGAGAGCATGATGCCTTCATCTTGTTTGACCCAGGCTCTACTCTCAACTTCATATCAATAGAGTTGGCCACCAAGTTGGGCATTCAAGCTTTTGAGATGGGAGATATAGTAACAGCTGATGCAGCTTTCAAGGGACAACAAGCCTCCGTTACTCCCTTGATTGGGAAGTTGAGGCTTCATGTCCAAAGCTATGTCGACAAAGAAGACTTCTTCATCTCTCCTCTCCAACATCAGGATGTTATCCTAGGGGCACCATGGTTTGATCGCATGGCTGCCAACATGAAGTTCCCTGAAAGGAGAATTTACTTCACCTACAGGGGAAAGAACATGTATATAGATGCTAGTGAGCGTGGTCGCACTATTCCACTTGTAAATCCTCTTTCTTTTGATAAATCAATGAAGAGCTCAGTTTCTGCGTACATGATTTATGTCAAAGAGTCTCTAAAAGCTAATAATGTTTCATCAAATGAAAATGATAGGAATCAAGAAGAGTTAGACTTGTCTACTTTTCTAAAAGGATTCCAAGATGTGTTCATCGATGATATCCCTATGGACCTACCTCCAAAACGAGGGGATGATGACCATCGTATTGAGATCCTTCCAGGAAGCTCACCAGCTAACAAACCTCCTTATCGAGTCTCACAAGCTCAACAAGAGGAGATTATGAGGCAAGTACAGGAATTGGTAGACAAAGGGATGGTGAGGCCTAGTTCCTCTCCCTTTTTTTCTCCAGTCCTTTTAGTGCAAAAGAAAGATGGTACATACCGTATGTGTGTGGACTATCGAGCACTAAACCGTATCACTATCAAAAACAGATTTCCCGTGCCTTGGGTAGAAGATCTGTTTGATAAGCTACAAGGCTCTACCTACTTCAGTCAGATTGACCTTAAGAGTGGTTATCATCAAATAAGGATAGTGGATGAAGATATCCTAAAGACCGCGTTTCGCACAACATTTGGTCTTTATGAATATCTAGTCATGCCTTTTGGCTTGACTAATGCACCAGCTACTTTCAATCGTCTCATGGAGAAAATTTTTAGACCATATCATAAATTCACTGGAGTGTTCTTTGATGATATCATCATCTACTCCAAGTCTTTGGAGGAACATAAGCAACATCTCCAAGTTATTTTTCAAGCCTTGAGGGAGAACAAACTTTTTCTCAACCAAAAGAAAAGTGAATTCTTCCTTCAAGAGATTCAATATCTAGGTCATATTATCTCTCATGATGGTATTCGTATGGATCCATCAAAGTTAGAGGTAATAAAATCATGGCCTAACCCAAGGAATCTACATGAGATAAGAAGCTTTATTAGTATGTGTGCATACTATAGACGCTTCATAGAAAAATTCTCTCAAGTAGCAGGACCACTACACGACTTAACAAAGAAGAACGTTAAGTTTGTATGTACTGCTAAGGAGCAAAATGCTTTTGAAAAACTCAAAGAGAAGCTTACTTCCCAACCAGTCCTCGTGCTTCCGGATCTCTCAAAGCCATTTGAGGTCCAATGTGATGCTTGTGGTGATTGCCTTGGAGCGGTTTTGCTTCAAGAAGGGCATGCCATAGCATATTAGAGCCGAAGGCTCAATAGTGATAAACGAGTCTTGGGCATTTATGAGAAAGAGCTTTTAGCTGTTCTACATGCCCTAGACACATGGAAGCACTATCTATTGGGGACTCCATTTATCCTACGAACCGACCACCAAAGTCTCAAGTATTTCATGACGCAAACCAAGCTTTCCGACAAACAAATGAGGTGGGCAAATTTTCTTTCGCAATTTAATTTCCATATTGCTCACATAGCTGGTAAGCACAATCAAGTTGCCGATGCACTTTCACGACGACCAAAAGTTAATGCGGTGTCTATAGCTACTCACAATGATCTATCCTCTATGATAGATGAGTATACTACTGACCCTGACTTTAGAGACATAATGTCAGCCCTTGCTTTGGGGAAGAAAGAGGAACCATTCACCTTGCAGGATGGTTATCTTCTCCACGGCAATAGGCTATGTGTTACCCATTCCCTTCGTGAGAAGGTTATGTATGAATCCCATGCTCCTCCATATGCAGGGCATAGAGGTATTCAACCTACTCTCCGAGGAGTAGAGACGTATTTCTATTGGCCTACCATGAAAGTGGACATACAAGAGTATGTTTCAAAATGTGTAGAATGCCAAAAGACCAAGTATGATAGAGGGAAGCAACCTGGATTACTCCAGCCATTGCCTATTCCAAATTCACCATGGGAGAGTATATCCATGGATTTCATCTTTGGATTACCCAAGTCTATCCATGGGAATACAAGAATATGGACAATAGTCGACAGGTTTAGCAAGCAAGCACATTTTATTCCTGTCAAAAAGACTATTAAGGCACATCAAATGGAAACTCTCTTCATATCTCAGATTTTCAGGCACCATGGATTACCCACATCCATCGTGTCAGATAGAGATCCTAGAATGACCAGTAATTTTTGGAAAGGTCTCTTTGAAAATCTAGGAACAAGATTGAATTTCTCTTCGGCCTATCACCCACAAACGGATGGCCAAAGTGAGATAGCCAATCTTATGATACTCGATGTACTCAAGACTTATGTTACCGAAGTAGATCAACGCTCACAATGGGAAAAGTATTTACCTCTAGTAGAGTATGCCTACAATAATACTGTCCATACTTCTACGGGCAAAGCACCTTTCGAGATCATAGAGGGAAGACCTGAAAGTCCCTTGCTACTCAAAGTACATGGGAAGATCTTCGTCGCCGATGAGTATAGCCGTGACCTACAAGAATCTTTTCAAAAGATTAGGGAGGCTATAGCCATCTCTCAACAAAGGCAAAAAGCTGCTGCTGATAAGCACAGAAGAGCCTTAATGTTCAAAGAAAATGATTGGGTCTTACTCAAGTTTTCTAAGGCTCGATTAAGGCAAACGACGGGAAAAAATCCTACGGGCCATCAAAAGTATTATGCTAAACTAGCAAAAAGATACTATGGTCCTTTCCAAATCTTGAAGCCCATCAATGAGACGGCTTATCAACTCAAGTTGCCCAACCATTGGCTTATACACAATGCCTTTCATGTAAGCCTACTTAAGCCCTACAAAGGAGAGCCACCAACTGAACCAATTATTGAAGACCCTCCCAAAGTTGAAGACCAAGAAGAGGTGCTACAACCCGAAGCTGTCCTTCGGCATGAAGACAAGGTACTACGACATGGTAAGATAATCCAACGGTATCTTATTAAGTTAAAAAATTATCCTTTTGAAGATGCTAGATGGATGCAAGGAGTACAACTTAAGGATAGTATGAACCTTGTCAATGCTTACAATGCTACATTAGAGTAAGCAAATGTACAAATTTCTTTTAAATGACTCATTTTTTTGTCTTATAAGACTAGTCCTCTTTTTAATTGTGCACAAATTTAACTAATATGCATGCTTAGAATCATGTTTGTGATGACGACGTCTCTCAAACACCAAGTAGAATTTGTCACTCTACTTTGGGAGAATGAAATGGACTAAAGAGCAGACATGCTTGCGGCAGCTATGTCTCCCAAGCACCAAATGGATTAGTCATCCATCTTGGAAAGATGTCATAGGGTAAAAAAGGGATCCTCTACCTGCTAAGTACGATTGACTAATGACTAAGGCTTTATCTCTTCTACCTCATAGTCGAGGACGACTATGATTTAAAGAGAGAGGTAATGTCATAAAATCTAATATCTAACCAACCCAAATGATTTTCTCATATTAAATTGATCACTTAATATGGGAGAATAAACGGGAACAAGTGTTAAGATATAGATATGTGCTTATAGATCTATCTCAACACGGGGCCAATAGTAAAGGGGCCCAAATGGGAGATGGTCTATCAAGAGCAAGGCTAACCAATGGAGCATAAGATCTTAGGGTTAGCTTCATTGAAGACCTCCAATAATGTGTGTAAAAGTACTTTAACCTTAGGTAAGCTAGGGCTGAGCTTGAGGTGGGAACCCGGCCCAAACTCAAGGTGCTTGTCGTGCTTGAGGTGCTTGTCCTGCTTGAGGTGCTTGTCATGCTTGAGGTGCTTGATTAAGATGCTTGAGGTGCTTGACTGGCTCCATGCTTGAGGTGCTTGACTTGGTGCATGATTAAGGTGCTTGAGGTGCCTTGAGAAGCTTGCCTGAGATGCTTGTGGGAACACCCCCTACTTCAAGTGCTTAGTCATGCTTGATGACTAACGGGCTTGCTCATCCAAAGTCAAAAAGATCCCTACAAGGAGGAGGGCGAGCCTACAAGGGGGGGGGGATGAGAGAGAACACACACACACACACACACACACACACACACACACACACACACACACACACACACACACACACACACACACACACACACACAGAAGGGAAGCCCCAACTTGAAGAGGCAGCAAGGACACTTGTCAAGTTCCTCCTCATGTTGCCCTCATGGTGTGCCTGAAACCTATTGGTTGGCCACCCAAGGGGTCCAATGATAATAAAGGATATTTAATTAATTGATTTTGCATTTATCAAGTCCTCTCTCTCAAAGGGGAAAGGGGGACACTTGTCCCAAGGCTATCCCTTTTGCTTGTGATTGGCTAGGCCTGGAGGGGTCCAATGAGCTTCAAGCATGAGCTACAAGGTGGGTTCGACCCAAGCAAGCTAGGGGGGTCTTAGGGGGTATACTCACCCACACACACTCACAAACACTCTCATTGTGTACTATGCAAAGTGCAAGAGCTCCCTCTCTTTCTCCAGACAAGTAGAGGTTGAGAGCCTACACCAACACTCTTGGCTATGGAGTGCAAATCCATCCAAGAGCCATGCTTCAATGCTTGAGCTTGCCATATATTTCTTCTTCATTACTATGCTATTATGTATGCTAGCACAAGAGTTATGATAAGTGAGGAACTAGCTCTTTCTCGTATCACATGTTTATTCTTCCTCTTCCCTACCCTCATTCCCTGCTAGCTCTCTCCACCTTCGAAGGTGTTTGAGGTCTTGAGACTGAGGCTTGGTATAGTTAAAGCTTTCTTCAAGTTTAGGTTATGCTATGATGGTGATGCATGAAGCTTTCCATCTTCATTGCTTCACCTAGGTCACAAGGAACACAAAGAATGTATTGTAACAAGTCTCTCTTTATGGGAGAAATCATAATACAAATGCCTATTGGAGGGGGGACCGGCTCCACATAAATCCGGTCCTCAACTGTTGTCATGTTCTCTAAATTCTCTCTCTTGCAAAAGTATTGTCTATGCCAAGTTAACTAATTGCTATGATTATGTTGCTATCTTCAATTATGTCAACCCGCTATGCTCACAAAATCATTTCTAGAAAGTACTCTCATTAAATTCCGCTACTCTCAAATTGAATAGGCAAATTCCATTACAATCTAAATCTACTTTGTTACCTCTACAATATTCTCTATTAAGGAACTCTTCCTAGCCAAATGTTTTTGGGTAAATTCTCTTTAGGCAAGCAAATCCTCATCGAGTATTTATTAAGGATGCTACCCCTGGTAAGATTTCGTGACACTAGCAAGCAAATCTCCTCTCAAGACTGAGATCTCGGATCTATCCTGATATATCTCCTTGTACTCAAGCTCCTAGCACAAACCGCTCACCGTATGAGCACGAGAACAATCTACAAGCAGTGACATGCCAAAGAGGGTGCCTACACGACGAGGGAAGGGAGCGCTAGCAAGAGGGAGAGGGATTGCTGTGGAAAAACGAGAGAGAGAGAGAGAGAGAGAGAGAGAGAGAGAGAGAGAGAGAGAGAGAGAGAGAGAGAGAGAGAGAGAGAGAGAGAGAGAGAGAGAGAGAGATCTTGATGGTGGAGAGAGAAAATTCTATAGAGAGGGTGTAACCCAAACTGCTGGATCTCTGCATTGAACATTATGCCAAAAGTACAAGGGGGTGGGTTGGATATATAGGCAAATTGCCAATTTTCCCTACCACTACAAAAATCGATGATCTTGATAAATGGCCCTAAAATGATAATAAATATGTACCTGACACACATATTTGGTAGCAAAATTGCAAAACACTTGAGACTATGACCCCGAGAAACCCTAGGGACGGGGATCCCACCTCATACCAGCTAGTCTATTGGGTGAGCAAAATCGTGGAGTACATCACCAAGAAAAGGTACGTCTACCTCAAGTACGGCCGAGCATAGCCACAAAATAGCCTTCTCTCCCTAATTTGCTCATGGGAGATACTAGAGCCACCACCAGATAGGAATTTGAACTCTAACACCCCCTCTCAGCTCCTGGACGGGAAACAAGTCCAGGGTAGCTGGCATGAGAGGATAATTCGCTTGTGGTAGAGGCTTGGTGAATATATCAGTAGGGTTATCTGAAGTCGGAATGTACTCTGGTCGGATGGAAAAATCCTTGGTCTTCTCATGAACAAATGGTGTTATATCTCTATATGCTTGGTCTAGGCATGGAACACAAGGTTCCTCACAATGGCTATACAAAACTGGTTGTCAAAGTACGTGATGGTTGTTTGTTGGGGAAATCACATCTCCGAAAGTAGTCTCTGAATCCACATTGACTCACATGTAGCACCGCAAATAGCCCTATACTCAACCTCTATGGAAGAAAAGGCAGTTATAGGCTGCTTCTTGATGTTCCATGAAACTAATCCTGAGCCAAAAGAAAAGGTGTAACCTGTAGTTGAGCATCATCCATCTGTATCTCCACCCCAATATGAATCACTTCATCCTTGTAGAATGATCTGGGAGTCTGTACCTCCAATCGCATAGTGAATGCCTAATGACTTGATCGCCTTTAAATACCACAGAGTTTGAAGAGCCTGCTCCAAATGTGACTTGGTAGGTTTCTGCATGAAAGAACTAAGAAGTCCCACCGGGAAACTGACATCAAATTAAATGTTGAGAACCCAAATAAGAGAACCGACAAGTTTTTGATAGTTTTGGTATCTCCTATATTTGAAGAATCATACTGTGATGATTTTTGATTGGGATCCATAGGGATTGAGATAGGTTTGCACTCAATCATACCAAATGCTTCCAACAACTCTTGGATATAGCACTTTTGGGAGAAAAAAACCTCTGTTTGCATATTTCTAATCTAAGAAAGTAGTGAAGCAAGCCAAAATCTGTCACCTCAAACTCCTTAGCCAAGGTCTTCGTAGTATTGCGTATGTGCACAAAATGGCTACTTGCAATCACAAGATCATCCGCATAGAGGATAGCAAGTGTCACCAATCCTCCCTCATGGTAAATGTATAAATTGGGGTCTACAGAAGATTGTCAAAAGGAATGTCGTAGGAAGAAAGAGTCTATCTTCTAGTACCACACTCAACGGGCTTGCTTCCGACCATAGAGAGCCTTTTGCAACTTACAAACCATGTCGGTGAATTCAAGATCCTCGAGCCTTGGAGGTTGCTCCACATACATGTCCTCTAAGTCGACATTGAGAAATGCCAAAACAACATCCATATGAAAAATCGACCACCTGAAAAAGGCAGCAAGGGAAAAAACTATCCAAATGGTCGCCATCCTTGTAGTCAGTGCAAAGGTCTCATCATAGTCCACACTAGGTTTCTAAGAGAAGTGCTTGGAAACTATTCTTGCCTTGTGCTTGTTCAAAGAACCATCGGATTTGTACTTGGTCTTGTAGACCCATTTGACACTAATCACTTTTCACTTGGTATACCGTGGAATCAACTCCAAAGTGTTGTTCTTCTTGATGGATTTAAGTTATTTTTGCATGGCCAAATTCCATTTTGGTTGTGAAAGAACCTCCTTTAACTATCAGAGGATCTTTGTCCTTGATCACTCTTGACATCAAAGCATAGTTCAGTTGTAATAAAGTCCCATCTGTCTCAGCAAGTTGAATTCGTTAAGATCGTTGTGTAGTACCAGATTCATGCCAATCAAGTGGAAATCAAAAGTTGTTGAATCTCATAAGGTCTCCAATAGCCACTTTGGTAACTTGTCTGACTTGCTCCTCAGGGGAGGAGCTACTAGTATATCTAGCTCTAACTCTACTTTATGATGATAACCACTGCTATATGCATCATCTGGAATGGGTACATTCTCCTCTAAATCCTGAGGGACATCGGTAGAAGAAGATGGGTCATCAGGAGGAAAAACAAAATTTGGCTCTCCAAGTATCGACAAATCAAGGGTCATCATCATGGAAGACTTGGAAGCGGGAGCCCCCTCTAAAGATAAAAACTTGTTGAAGAAAACATCACGACTAAGTACAACATTCTTCTCGTTTGGATCATAAATTCTATATTCCTCTAAAAGAGAGTTGTAGCCGACAAATACATTCTCCTAAACTTGGGGTCAAATTTCCCCCTCTGCTCCTTTGGTACATGGACATATGCAACACTCCGAAAGATCCAAAAAGGGAGACATTCGGCTTCTTACCAAAAGAATCTTTTGGGGGGGGGGGGAGTCTTACCTGGAACTAAAGAGGTTGGAGATCAGTTTATGGTATGAACTACCGTTGGTACAGCCAAAGTGTGTTGACCAGAGAAGATGGATGGGCAGATATGTGCAGGCTAGCAGAAGCATGGCAAAAGGCTGGAGCAGCTAGGAAGATCATGGGCTGATAGGTAGCAGCGGAGATGTATGACTGATGCGGTTTATAGGCCAAGGAAGTCTCCAGAAGGGGCTAATTTGGGGAGCAAGTGAAGGAGATTCAAGGAGCAGTCTTTGGGTCTAGATGTGTAGAGCTTGAGATGCTGAAGGAGCAGGTCCAGACGGCTCATCAAACAGAGCTATGGGGCCCAAGTTATCGAAAGTTGAAGGTAAAGTGTGTTGCAAGTTCTTGCCGGACAGGCCAGTTGGGGACAGGTGGCCCAAATGGATGTTGGTGTATAGGCCCATAGTGCTTGATTTATGGAGCTTGCAGGTCTTTTTAGATCGGCAATCTGAGGCCCAGATGTCAAGTTATTAGCAGTCAAAGTTTTGCCGGGGGCTAGGTTGGTGCCCACCAACCACGTGGGGAGTCGTGCCATCTAGCATTTTTTGGGTTGCGACAAGGTTCGAGAAGGTGCTATGCAGTGTACGGATTCAATAAAAGTTGACTACTCATCAAACGGATCTTGGAGCAAAAAGTTACAACAGTTGGAAAGATCCGAATTGGCCACAGAAGGTTTTCTTGGTTTTTGCGGTCTCAGCTGCTCGGGGAATTGTGAAGCGCGGCAAGGACCGGACATTTTCGAGTCGATGCAATGAGTTTTCGATCGGGTTTTGCGACTTGGAAAATACATTACCAGGTGACCATTAGCAAGCAGGACTTTGAAGTTGAAGGGGGTTATTTTGCATCCAATGGATTAAAAAAAAGAAGAGTTTGGGGGCTGGCGTCACCAGAGGGCGCCACATGGCAGCCCAAAATCCCACATGCATAGACCCGGGCGAGGACTCAATAGTATAAGGGCTGGGGCACTAGTCCATTATAGAGAGTGTGAAGGGAGAGAAGCTCCTTGGCGTGCAACGATGGCGGCCCGTATCGGGTGTTGTGCGTGGTGGTGTGCGCCCGAGTGGCGGCAATGCGGTGGTTTTGGCCGACGGCTCTGAGCGAGCGCTAGTATTGCGAGTTGGTAATGGTCGACGGTGGCGCTCATAGACAACAATGACATGGCAGTCCGTAAGGGCTTCTGCCTGCGCCTATTGGGCCAAAGTTTTTTTGAAGGTAAAATGCCCCCCCAATAGCGATGTCGCTATTGCTTAGGGAAGGGGTCCCACGACGGACAGTGAGCTAGAGGGAGAGAGAGCACAAAACCATCACCATCCGAGGGAGAGATAGAGAGACAGCCCGAGGCCTTAAAGATCAGTCAAAGAGGAGGCAAGGGAGGTGTCCTGTGGAGATAAAGAGAGAGAAAGAGAGAGGCAGTTCAAAGGCCCAAGAGGAGCAAGCCGGGCGGCCGAGTTGGCCGGACAAAAGAACAAAGAGGTGTGCACCATGCAAGGAGTTACCAAAAGCAAAGTAAGCCAAGTGCAAGCAATGCAAAGCTAATTCTAAGGAGCTCAAAGAGAAGTGCACGAGCAAGAGAGCTCACCTTGTTTTATTTTTTGGGTTTAGTTCCCCCTATAAAAGTATGTACAAGTTCATTTGTTGGGGTCTTTTGGCCAATGTTGCTTCTGGCTCTTGGAGCCTTTTGTCATTAGGCTTTTTGGCCTGTTGAGGTTTTTACAGAGGTTCATGCCGGGCAGTGTGTTGATTGTATATGGTGTTGTATATGCGAGAAGGCTTTTCACTGATGTCTTTGGATGTCATTCCCCTTTCCCCCTTCTCTTCTCAGGTTGTGTGCGTGTGGAAGGTTGTGAATTGAGCAGAGCAGAGTGGTTGGATATGTCTGGTGCATTGCAAGGCGTGTGTGCGTATGGTTGTGTGCAAGCGGTGGTTTGCTTGCGGGTAGTGTCAAGTATTGAAGGTGAACTCTAGTGGATTGGGGTGCTTTGTATACCCTGGGATATAGTGAGGCATTGTGTTGTGCGCTGGGTGCGTTCCACTTTCCCCCTCTCCATCTTTTGGTGCCCCCACTGAGGAGGTGTCTGATGGTCCGATAGATGTGCGATTGAAAGTGGTGTTTTTTAGTCGCCAAAGCGATTGGATGATGGTCGACTTGTTTGATGGTTAAATTTGAAGCTGGCAGAGATAATGGAGCCAAGTTTTGGCCCCATATTTGTAGGCATTAAAGATCGCGAGGATTTGGTTAGCAAATTTTGAGTTTTGGCTGTTGTCGATGCGTATGTTGAGACAGATGCAAAAAAGTTGCAGACGGTGCCGCTGTTGATGCGCAGACCAGCCAAGGTGTGGTTGGATGTTCTAAAGAGCAGCGATCGAGAATCATGGCAAAGATTGCAAAGTAAGTTTCTCGAGCGGTTTTGAGAGGTGATTATGCCGAAAGAAGGTGGTGCAAGGAGGAAGGCGGACGCTAAGACGTGAGTAAGGATTTCTCTATTTTCATTGAACAGTTTGAAGCCTGTTGGAAGCAGTTAGAGGTTGCTACTAGGGAAAAAAGCAACCAGTATTTGAAGCTGTCAAAGCTGCTAGAGTGCTTGCATCCGAGGATTAGAGGAAAGGTCGAGGACAGTGCTGATACATATGAAAATATGGTCTATCTGGCTAAGACGAAGAGCAGAAAATTAAAGCGGAAGCTGGAGTTGGGTGTGTTGAAGCCAGCCGATTAGATGTCTGTTGCCGAGGTAGCAAAGTGTTCTTTGGTCCCAACCAAAGGCAGCTCCAATTATTCGAAGTGCAGAGCCTGTTGAGGTAAGGCCTATGGTTGGTTATGTTCCTTGGAGGTTTCCAGTTCATGATGTGCATGTGCCCAGGGTGGACGAGCTTGTCAACAAGGAGAAGCTCCATATTGAGGTGAACATGTGTGCAAAAGTGGTAGCAGATGTGGAGGTTCCAGTGCAGATTGAAGAGGTAAAGCCTGTTCTGGTGGAAAGTTTGCATGAAAAGATAGCAGAACGCAATCAGGTTGCAGATATTGAGGGTTCAAAAGCTGATAGAGAAAGAGATCAAAGTCATGGTGATGGTCAAGCTTTTGTGGAGCAGCAAGCGGATGAAGATGCTGGTACGGAGTCAGTATATGATGATGCTGATGATGATGAAGATACAAGCTTGATTATCTTGGAGACAAGCGAGGAGAATAGTGTGGATGAGTCCACATCCTATGACGAGGAGACGGAGTCTGATGAGCCTGAGTGGGTAAAGGTAAATTTGCCTTGTTATGTTTTTGATGATATGGTAGTAGCCCATGTGCAGCAGGGAATAGAGCAACCGGAGATGCTTGATGAAGACCAAGTGGAGTGGTCTAGGCCTACAGGTGATGATATGCAGGTAAAGGTGGTGTGTGGTGCCATGCTAGTGACCATTCTAATGAAAGTACCGGTGGAATGTGCCATGGTGGTGCAACATGTACAGAATCTTGCCAGGAGAGATAGAGAAGCTGTGTCTATAGAGGAAGTCGAGGTGGATGCAGTAGAGAGCGAGTTTCTCTCTTCCTTGGTGGAGCATGATGCAACGGTAGAAGAGGTGATTGAAGAGCAGGTGACTGAAGTTGATGAGCAGATGGTGCTGATCGACCTTGAAGGGCCGGTAGACGAGGAAGGGCTCGATGATGTTGGAATTGAGTGTGTGGCCAAAGAGGAGGTTGTGTTGCCAGAGATGGTGGAGATTTTGATGCAACAAACACGTTCAGTGGTGGAGAAAGGAAAATCCCAAACACTGGCTTTGCTTCCAGATGGAGGTATGTAAGCTATGGTTGATGAAAATGATGGTAGATACAGCTATTAGGTGGATGGTTTAGCAGATGCAAGGATCTATGCTTGAGGCCTGTACTTTACTTGGTTGGGAGGGAGGGTCGGACATGTGTTGGAGCTTGGTGTCAGGTACATGTTTTCTGGATGGTGGTATGCTTGGTATGGAGTGGATGTTTGTTTGCTGAGGGATGCATGGAAAGTTGAAGGTGGCCTATGGGCAGCCTACACACGTGATGGTCTATGTGCTGGGGTACGAAACTATGGTGAGCAGTTTACAGATGGGTGGAAGATATCCAAGGCAGGTGTTTGATCCAGGTGGAGGCTATGTGATGTAAGGGGTGGGGAAACCCACTTGAAGGTTTGACAGTAGGATGCAATAAAACTGTGTACATATGGTTTTGGTTTTCTCATAGTGTGTGCCAGGTTTTGCATCTAGAAAGTGAATAAAGCTCTTTTTTGGTTGAGCAGGATAAATACTCAACAAGGGGGTGGGCAATGATGGTACAACCAAAGTGTGTCGACCATAGAAGATGGCAATGGCAGATATGTGCAAGCTAGCAAAAGCATGGTAAAAGGCTAGAGCAGCTAGGAAGATCATGGGCTGATAGGTAGTAACGAAGATGTATGACTGATGCGGTTTATAGGCCAAGGAAGGCTCAAAAAGGGGCTAAATTTGGGGAGCAAGTGAATGAGATTCAAGGAGCAGTCTTTGGGTCTAGAAGTGTAGAGCTTGAGGTGCTGAAGAAACAGGTCCAGACGGCTCATCAAACAGAACTACGGGGCCCAAGTTATCGAAGACTGAAGGTATAGTGTGTTGCAGGTTCTTACCGAACAGGGCAGTTGGGGACAGGTGGTCCAAATGGATGTTGGTGTACAGGCCTGTAGTGCTTGATTTATGGAGCTTCTTGGTCTTTTTAGATCAGAAATCTGAGTCTTGGATGTCAAGTTATTAGCAGTCAAAGTTTTACCGGGGGCTAGGTTGGTGCCCACCTGACCACGTGGGGAGTCGTGCCATCTGGCATTTTTTGGGTTTCGACAAGGTTCGAGAAGGTGCTACGCAATGTATGGATTCTGTCATAATAATCAATATCTAATTCTCCTAAATGATTTTCTCATGTTAAACTTATCATTTAATATGGGGAAGTGCCAGGGGAGAAAAAGCTAGAATATTGGTTAAGCTAAGAGATCGGCCACAGTAGGGATCCAAAGGAGGGAAAATAGGGATCCAAAGGGGGGGCCATCTGCAAAAGAGCCATGTGCAACAATGGGGTAAAAAGACCCTAAGGTTCAGCCCATTAAGACTTCCAAAATGCTAAGGTTCCAAAATTCAAAGGTTGTGTCCAAAGGTCAGCCATGGGGGAATTGGATGCTTTGTGTGTGACCCAAAAAGTCTTTACAAATCCCTACATAGGAGGGGGCGAGCCTTGGGAGTAGGGGATGAGAGAGAAATTCACACACACACACACACACAAGCTCCCTTTACACAAAGGGAATGAGGGACACATGTCAGCTCCCTAGCCCAGATGCCCACAAGGTGTATCCAATTCCTATTGGATGGCCTTGGAGGTGGACCAATGAGAATTAGGCTAGAGTAAATCTAGTTTAATTAATTTAAAAACACTTAATAAAAGAACCAATGAGAATTAAGTCCTCTAGAAGACTATTGGACAGTCTCCCAAGTGGTCTGTTGAGCCAGCAGAGGATCACACCCACATTTTTGCTCACACTCATCATTTCTGTAACCATTGATTGTAATAAATGTCTTTTCGACATTGATTTTGATTGGAGCCATTCATTAAGTAACGGGACTCAATTGAGTTTCCAGCTTGTAATTCCGAAGTAATTTCACTTGTTGATGTAATTGGTTAGAGATGTTCTCACCTCCAAGGCTGAGGTATATAAGCCAAAGGTTTGTAACCTAAGGGGATTCAGATTATTAATCAAAGTGAGTTTTTGAGCGCCGTGACTGTGTCTGAGAGAGAGAGAGAGAGAGAGAGAGAGAGAGAGAGAGAGAGAGAGAGAGAGAGAGAGAGAGAGAGAGAGAGAGAGAGAGAGTCTTATCTACTTGCTACGCGAGCTACGGAGCCGCCATTGGAGAAGCGACACCGCCATTGTGTTAGCAACGGTGAGAGCTACGCACAGATACCAAGAGTGCGAGCTATCGGCTTCTATGTGTGGTAAGTTCCTACGAGCTTCGGTGTGAGTTTTCTTCCAACTCGTGTGTCGGAATGGAGCGTGCAGCATATCTATAGAACCGCAACGAGTAGAGCTACGCATTCGTACCATCGGGGTCAAGTTTTGATCACCTGTATTTTTCGGCCTGTCTTCATACGCGTTTACCGCACAAGGTGGTTATAGGTTGATTTTGCAGTTCAAGTCTTTAGGGTGTTGTTCTTACCTAGTGTATAGACTTCCCCTTGAGTTTGAGATCGATTCAATGATTCTAGATCCTGTTTCGTATAGCATTCGTTCGTAGTAAGGATTTCAGTCACTTGCGTATTTTAGAACTTAGATTTGATTTCCTTAGTAGTGATTGTCTTAGAAGGTCGAGTAGGTGATTTGACACCCACCTAGTTGTTTCCATGCGCCTGCGGGTCAAGCTCCGTCCTCGTCTGACAAATTCTGTTGTTGGTTGAGTTCTCGCTATTTAGCTTCCGCTAGCGACGTAACCGCCTTAACATTTGGCGCCGCTGCCGGGGACGAGAGCCCTAAGTGGGTGACCTTAGACTAATCCTACGAGGTGAGTCGTATAAACTACTTTGTATATTTTAGTTAGAAAAGATCTAGGAGTGGTGGACTCCGAAGATCTCGAGAGATACTAGGAAGTGGGGTATTCCTGGGTCTTCCGTGTTGACAGTATTTTTAGTTTATCTTAGATTTGTTGTTGTTTTGTTGGTGTTGAGTAGTTGTTGATAGAAGAAGAATTTGCTAGTCCGTGAGTGGCAGTGGATCTCTTTAAAATCACAATTACCAAACCCATTTTATGATTAGGAATAGCTTAGGTAGGACTTCATTTGATCCTGATCTGGAGCTAGTAATCATTGGAGTATTTGCTTGATATGGTTGATTGCATGTTAGATCACTAAACCGTCGAGTTAGTAGTGAAACTTGCAATAAACAAAAGTCAGAGAAATTTTCTGTGTATCTGTGAGTTGCTGAGCACTAGAGAAAGCTTTAGGAAGGATTTTGTGCCAAAAAACTGGAAATCTGCAACTTTAGACATCATATGCGTATGATGTCTAAATGACCAAACAGAGACCAAAACAGAAATTTTGACTTTACCAGAGTGTTCAAAAGGGGGGTTATACCCTAATTTCAACTTAAAACAAGAGCATTAACACTCAAAGAAACCCAAAAAGACAAGTCGGAGTCCAAGAAACGCAAAGAAGAGGAAATGTTGGATTCAGATCTTGTTTTTACATTCAAACCTGACAAAAACACTTGAAACTCAATTATAAACATTGGAGAAGGCTTAAAACCAAGAATAGTCAAAATCTGGGACAAAAGACATCATACGCGTATAATGTCTTTTGGCACATCCACTGCTTATTTTTGATATCTGACCTGACAAGATTGTTACAAGCACTGTAGGAAGCATAAATATCAAGTTTTGACCCAAATTGATGAAAAAGACATCATACGCGTATGATGTCTTTTACCTAATTTTGGACATATTTTGATACTTTGCCAACACAGATCCATTGTAATAGCTGTCTAGAGGTTATATTTCAAGTTTCATCCCATTTGGATCACAATTGACCCAAAACAAGTCAAAAGCGGAAAATTGCCAAGAAAAGCCTAAATTAGCCATAACTTGCTCAAACAGAGTTCAAACTAAATTTTGTGAGTGGACAGAGCATAAGGGGGCTACTGAGAGTGAGCATGACCAAAATAGTCTAAATCTGTGAAAAAAGACATCATACACGTATAATGTCTTTTTCAGCATAACAGCAACAAAATTCTCACTTGATGAAACAGAAGTTGTCCAACTGACAAGATTAAACAATTGACCAAGTATCAATCAGTTTGGATCAATTCTGACCACAACAACTTGGGAAAACAAATTGCCGAGACGGAAAAGTTAAAGTCCTTTAGGGGAATTGATGAATTTGAGATCGGGCAGGAATCTCCAGAATAACCAACCAAAACAAGGGGAACAAGCAAGTGTCATATCAACCGAGGGAAGTGTAAACCAAAGTTGGGTGCAACCATTAGAGCCGATCTTTGAAGGAAGTGTCTCTGATACTTCTTCGGAGAGATCTTACGAGATTTTCACCGAACACTTGGAACACTTGAACCTGAACAACAGAGAAAATATGGCAGCAGGATCATCAAACCCTTCCGCCACAATGAAGCTATTGTTCATAAAATACCAGTACGACAATGAGCAAGGTGCCAAGATCTACAAAGATGGAATGGAACGCTATTGTGTAAAGATAGAAGAGAGACCTAGTGAGTTCAAGGACTTAGTGCCTGTGAGCTATAGCGGAGATCGATATCTAGATGACGAGGGTACCATGTACTTGGTAGTCCTAAACCCTAACATTGTGGACAAGTGGGGATTGATGGGCACCAAAGCCAAAGTAAATGAAGAACTTGAGGAGAAAGCACCAATAATGAACTTCCCTGATGCGAGGTTAAGAAGAGAGAATGAAACTACAAGGATCAACACTGATAACATCTATGTGGGGCTATACAAATATAATAATGGGGAGCAGGATCTCTATTATAGATGTGAAGAACCCTACACTGGAGAGTTGACAGACCGAAAAAGACTTTATGTCTTTACCTACAGAGAGGGATCGGAAGTGAAAATTGCCGCTTACGACAAGTATGGGAGGCAATACTCAACAATGGGCAAGAAAGAATTAGAAGGATATACATACTTTGGGGGACCACTACATCATTATTATGTTACTTCTAGCTCACAAAGACCAGCACCAACAAATGGAGTGTAAAACCCAATGACAACAGGAGGACAAAGAACTCAGGTTGCTGACTCTTTCAATCAACCTCAGTACTCGAAGCCCGGACCAATGGGATCATTACATTCCAGAGAGTCAATGGATACGAATCGAGGTAGTGCAGTTCCAATCCACACATATACCACTCCAGATCCAAGGTTCGAAGCGGAACCATCCAATTTACCTCCTAGTAGTAGATTCAGGGCAGGGGAACCGACAAGGGTAACCCATGAATTCCATGATGCTAGAGAAAGCTTTAGCCGGGACACAGGAGCAATGAGATTGGTAGCAGACCATAGACATATGAGACCATCTCAAGTAGCGAAGTGTACGCCAAAGAAGTATGGTGGTTCGGGAGATCCGTATGCACATGTGTCACTCTTTAAGCAAGTCTTAAGAGCTGAGCAGATAACAGATTTCCATACACAATACGAGGGATTTGGTCTTACTCTAGAAGGTACGGCATTGACATGGTTTCAACCACTGAACATAGGGGGATTCCATGACATTGAACATTTGCTAAGAGAGTTTGCTGAGGAATTCTCAAAACGAGGGATTAAGCACAATACGGTCTCACAAATATATGCTTTTAAACAGAGAGAACACGAAAAAGTGAAGGAAGCTTCACTTCGCTTCAAACAATACATTGAGAGATGTCCAGTACGTGAACGACCACAAGATGACAGACTATCTGTTCTCTTTATTGAGGGACTGAGAAACGACACTCTCAAGAAGGACTTGCACTTGAAAGCTTGTACAAGTTTCGAGCAAGTAACGAGAGAGGCATTGTACTTAGTGGATAACTGTACGGTTTATGGAGAGGTGTCAGCGGATACAGATTTCGCATCCAGTAGCTCTTCCTCCGTAGCGAGCGAGACTACCACTAAAAAGAATGTTCAAACAACAACCATGCCAAATGTAGAGCAAATGATAGAAGATGCTCTAAAAAGGATGGCACCATACCAAAAACCATTGCCAAAAACACTGAAATGGTGTGCTATTGAACAAAAATGGACAAACCATCCAACAGAGGAGTGCTATTACAACAAAGGGTATGTAAGGGAGCGTCAGTATGCACCTCCTGCTCAATTAGCACCACCTCAAGTACATCCAGTACCTCGATACCCAACGGGAAATGTACCAGGACCTATGGGGATAGAAAGACCGCAACCGGTATTGGGACAACAACCACCTTTACCAGGAGCAAGACCAGTAGGCATTAGATATGCACCAACCTTAGAGAATCAGGAAGAACAAGCCTTAGTGCCTGTTCAAGCCTATTATGAAGAATCTGGTGCACACATGTCTCCAACTGTGTATTACCCACCAAAAGAACCCAAACAACCAGAACCATGGGGCATGATTGGGAATGTTGGAATACCAACAATTACAAGTGCTTCTGATGAAGAGAGATACAATTTGGACGCAAGAACATTGATGTTCATAGCTCATGGAGGGTTAACAGGACAAAGACCATCCTATCCACAAAGGACGAATCAAATGGGACCAAGACCAGCACTAGGACCCTGTTACAAGTGTGGAGGTGACCATCTGATGAATGTTTGCCCACATACGAAAATCATTAGAATTAACGCTTATTGCACTGAGTGTGGGGTTACTCACTTCATTGAGGATTGTTCAAAGAATCCAAACAAAGTGCAAAAGACGACATTGAATATGCTAGAAACTATTCCTACCAGCAGTGGGTCTGAAAATGAAACTCTGATACCAACGCAAGTTGTTACTAGAGCTCAAGCTAAGAAAACCACTAGAGAACCTGAGAATGGAAAGTTAGCGACTGAAATGGTTAGTCTAGGACGGAGTCAGAAAAACACATGGAAAGCTAGAAAAGCACGCATGAAGTTGAGAAAAGAACGTGAAGACGCTATTCTAGCTGAGGAACTAAAGCGAACTAAAGATAGATTAGAAAAACTTGAGAGTCAAAACGGGAAACGAGAGATGAGCCCGGAAAGAACGAAACAAAAGAGTATCAAAGAAACAACGAGCTTAAGCTCAGGGGGATCAGTGCTAGTCGACAAAGTACACGAACCATTGGACGCACTGATGAAAGCTTACGAAGCTAGGTTAAAGAACAACCAAACACAAGAACAGAGGTGGATGACATACCCAAACGCGGAATTGGAAAAGCAGAGACTTGAAATGTGCCAGAGAATGATCGAGACTGCACAAGCCTTATTAGAACCACCAAAAGAAACAATGAATTGTGGAAAGGAAAACCCAATTCAGCAATAGACTATCGTTTCACGGGTAGCTGAAAAGACTCCCAGTGCACAAAAGCCTGAAAATACACACAAGGATGACCGCATAGTGTTGAACACAACCGATCAGGAGATAGAGAGTTTTCATCTAGTCATACAGAGGTCTTACGGAAGAGATGAGGATTACAATGAATTTTGGAAACAAGTGAGAGAGGCAAACTTTGCAAACGAGCTAAGTTGCCAAGCTAATCAGACAAATTGGGAAAAGGACATCAGGAACCCTCCCATAGTGGAATTTGAGGCAGGATCTCAAGTGGACTTGGATCTGCAATCTTACTGGGGAGATGGGGGCTCTGTTAGAACAACGGAGAGCAAACCTCACTCACTGAATACCTTACCTTCATACTTAGGAGAGTATGAAGCAAAATCCGAGACTAGAGCACTTCCCTCACGAAGAATTTCATCAGAAAAAGTCATGGACTCGCAAGGATTGATAGAGATCTTGTCAACACCAGTGACATGCACTATCACTCTAGCTGAGCTTTTGAGGCTAAGACCACATATGTGGACCACTGTAGGAAAATGCTTGGAGAAATTCGGGATAAAAGACCCAACATCGAGACTGAAAGAGGGTATCCAAGAGCTGAGTAAACCACAAAAGAACGCTAAGCCTGTACCCTTAAACAAGGTCGGAGAGTATTGCGAAGGTGAAGAGGGGAATATAACCTTACCAGTTGAATTCCAAGGCGTGAACACGATGGCAATACTAGACAGCGGAGCTGGGGTAGCCATTGCTACAAAAGAAATCTGGAAAAAATGGGGGAAACCAGCAATAAGGAAGACTAGGTTGAAACTCCGATTAGCAGATGGACACATGGAGAAACCTATGGGGTTATTAGAGAAAGTCGTAGTGACTTCTTGCGGCATTGAATACGAACATACTTTTGCTATTGTCGATTTTGGTAAGGAGAATAACTATGATATCATATTTGGAAGACCATTCATGAGACAGTTGAAAATGGTCCAGGATTGGGGCTACGATCACATATACCTGAGAAATATGGAAACCACTACACGTGTGAACCTGAAAGACCATAGCTACAAAGATGTGAACCGAACACCGGTGGAGGAGTTTGATTCAACTACTTTGGCGAGATCCGAATTTCCAGCTTGGTTAGGTAAACCCAAGGAGTTATGGATGTGTGGAGCTTCGCAATGTGGAAGTCTGAAACGAGAAGAATGTGTTTTAGAAAGGGCTATCGAAGACGAAACTTATATAGGAGAACCCTTTCCAGAGGACACGCTTGAACCATTAGAATGGACACACATTCTAGCAACCTTAGATGTTTGTGCAATTCCGAATGGTCCTACAACAAAATTTTGCGACAAGGACGGGTACGACGTGGTTCCGTACTTCATGTTGAGAACTGTACTCGAAAAAGAAACTGAAAAGAACGATACACTGGAAAAGGAAGATGAAGAGGAGGTGTTTCACGACATTCCCGATCATCCTGAGTGGGGAAATGAAGCAGACAACGAGTCAACGGACAATTCAAGCGGAAACGAAGAAACTATAACGGATGTCCGATTTTATGATTTTCCGAACCAAACTAAACAACGCCAGAAACGCTATAGAGCAAAGAAAAAAACAAAGGGGGTTAGAACCAATCCGATGCCTAGAATAAGAGGAAAAAATCAATTCCTAATGCTAGTAAAGGCGGAAGACTGTGTTAAGGACAAGATTTCTGGAAGAATGAGAGGCAATGATCAAAAGAGCTTACGAAAAGACAAAAGAGACTCAAGAAATCGAGTTCAAAGGAATGAAACAAAAATTGAAACTGAAAAATCAGAAAAGAACAAGCGCAACAGAGAACACACGGAGTCCAAGCTAGAACGTAGAAACAAGTACAAAGAGCTCAAGAAAACTCTGAAAGAAGTTTGGACGACAGAAATTGAGAGTGGAGAGGACGAAAACACCAAAATCAACGAAAACATGGATGTTCCCTCTCACTATAGGAAATTCACAATAGAGGATAGGAAGGTGGTATTAACCCCACCTATTCGAGAGAGAAAGGAGAACGAATCTTATGACGGACCGGAGGATGCAAAAAAAGTTGATTTAGCAGCTCCAGGTGAGCCACCTAGACCGGTGTACATAGCCACAGATTTGTCTCCAGGCGAGGAAGAGAGACTTTTGAGTCTTCTCAGAGAGTATAGGGATGTGTTTGCATGATCTTATAAGGACTTAAAGGGAGTTGACCCATCGATATGCCAACACACAATCCCACTGAAACAAGATGCAAAACCTAGCAGACAGAGACCATACACATATAATGATACGTTTGCTAAGCGAATCAAAGAAGAGATAGATAAGCTAATGGAAGCTGAATTCATATATGAGATTGAACACACCGATTGGGTATCTCCAATTGTGGTAGTACCCAAGAAGAACGGAAAACTCCGAGTGTGTGTCAACTTAAAGAAAGTGAATGCTGCAACAATCAGGGACAATTATCCCTTGCCGATAACTGATCATGTTCTAGAGCGTGTATCAGGGAAAACAGCCTACTCCTTTCTTGATGGTTTTCCAGGATATAACCGGCTATCCATAGCACTGGAAGATCAACATAAAACAGCTTTTGCAACGAAGTGGGGAATTTATGCTTATAGGGTTATGCCTTTTGGTCTAACCAATGCTCCCGCAACCTCCAGAGGCTGATGACGCATGCTTTCAAAGAATACTTAAGGTTGTTTCTAGAAATATACATGGATGACTTATGTGTACATTCTCTTCTGAGAGATGAGCATCTAGAACACCTAAGAAAATTATTTGAGAAATGTAGGACATATCGTATTTGTCTCAATCCTGAGAAATGTGTGTTTATGGTCCGACAGGGCAGAATTCTGGGACATATTGTCTCACAAAACGGAATATCCACGGATTTAGAGAAGATAAAAGTTATAGTGGATATGCCTAGACCAACCAATGCGAAACAAGTACAGAGCTTTATGGGACATTGCGGATATTATAGACGATTCATTTACATGTACGCTATAATAGGCCAACCACTTTACAGGCTAATAGTGAACTTTGAATGGACAGAGGAGTGTGAGGAATCGTTCAAGAAATTGAAAGAGGCACTCATTACTGCTCCAGTCTTGAAATCACCAGATTGGGAGAAGATATTCCATGTGCATATAGATGCTTCGGCATATGCAATAGGATGCATTCTGGCTCAGCCAGAAGAAGGAAACATGGATTTTCCTATCTGTTACGCCAGTCAACAGCTCAACAATGCAGAGAAGAATTACACCACAACAGAGCGAGAGGGATTAGGAATGATATATGCTGTGAAAAAATTTCGGCATTATCTTCTAGCCAACAAGTTTGTGTTTTTTACGGATCACCAAGCCTTGCTCTACCTAGTGAATAAACCATGCAATACCGGGAGAATAGTGAGATGGTTCATTATCTTACTAGAATTCGACTTCACGGTAGTAGTAAAGAAAGGAAAAACACATCTTAGAGCTGATCATCTTTCGCGATTGACGAATGGAGAAGACCCTATAGGAGTAGATGACGACATGCCAGACGCGTACTTGTTCAACATAGAAATGATACCGAAGTGGTCTCAAAATGTCGTTAACCTATTAACCTATGGAGGAGAGTTCGATAGAAGAGAATACAACCAGAAACATATTGCTATTCAGCAATCCAAGAATCTTCAATTGGTTGCAGGAAGGTTGTATCAATTGGGAAATGATCATGTTTTACGACTATGCATCAATCCTGAGGAATATAATATATATCTGCGCGAAGCACATGTTCAGGAATGTGCATTTCATTGTTCAAGAAGGAACACATATAGGAATTTGTTACAATTGGGAGTCTATTGGCCAGGAATGAAAGAAAGCGTACATGAATATGTCACTGTATGTATTGTATGTTCATCAAAACCGCCAGCAGAGTATTCGACATTATATCAGATAATGATCGCTCCAGAATGGAGTCAGTATATTGTTGAATATCTCACAAATAGAACTTTCCCAGAAGGAACGTCAAAAGCTCGTCAGAAATCTGTAGAGACAGAAGCTAGAGATTACGCTTTAATAGGAGATCAACTCTATAAGAGAGGTAAAGACAACCAGCTTAGGATTTGCGCATCAGAGTCTGAGTATGTGATAATCCTAGAGCAAGCTCATGGAGGAGTAGGTGGAGGCCATTTCTCAGGTGATAAGACAGCAAAACTTGTCTTAGCCGCAGGAATATGGTGGCCAACATTACATATGGACGCTGAGGAATACGTTAAACGGTGCGATGACTGTCAGCGGACCAAAGTACCACTTAAAAGAGATGATATGCCGCTTAGACCAATGATGGGGGCAAGAGCTTTTGCAAAATGGGGGATTGATTATGTCGGACCCATTTCACCTCCTGCATATAAGACTCATGCACAATACATCATTGTGGCTACAGACTATCTAACAAAGTGGGTCGAAGCAAAGGCAACTCAAAAAGCAGATGCCAGGACCACGGCACAATTTCTATATGAATACGTCTTTGTACGATATGGATTGCCAATAGAAATTGTGAGTGATCGAGGCACACATTTTATAAATGAAATGATAGAGATCCTTCTAGATGAATTCATGGTAATCCATAGGAAATCAACCCCGTATCATCCACAAGCAAACGGACAAGCTGAAGCAACAAACAAAACCATATGCACGGTCCTCACGAAGATTGTATCTGAGTCGAGAACTGACTGGGACCAGAAGTTGCATTCAACATTATGGGCATATAGGGTAGCATATAAAACATCAATAGGAACGACCCCATATAACATGGTTTTTGGGCTAAATGCTATCTTACCAATAGAATTCTTGATTTCAACTTTAAGGGTGGCTAAGGATCTAGAGTGGACAGGGCACGAGCTTTCTGATAGAATAGATGACCTGGAAAAGCTAGACGAGCTTCGCCTAAAAGCAGTAGCTTCTATCTACGCTCAAAAAAAGCGACAAAAGGAATTTTTTGATAAGCATGTGCGGACTAAAGAGTTTAAGGTTGGGGACTATGTCCTAGTTTACACTCTGAAACAACATGCTAAGAAGCTTAAAAAGGGAGGGATGGGACCTCTGGTGATTAAAGATCTATCACCAAGTGGAGCCATCAAGCTTGCTACATTAGACGGAGAAGAAATGCCCAATTGGATTAGTGGATGCAGAGTGAAAAAGTATCTTTTGCCACTAACCCAAGACATGCTTCTCAAAATACATCAAGAAAAGCTGCGTGTCCAGAAAAATAAAAAGATTGAGGAGGAAGCGCAAGCCGAGGCGAAGGAAAGAATGGAGAAAAGAAGACTACTGCGTCAGAAACAGCGCAATGAAGGAGCAATACGAATAAACGCAGTCAGTATAACAGAAATGGATAATGACAAAGAAGAACCCATCATTGAATGCAAAGTAGGAACCAACCAAATCAAAGCCAGAGCACTATTGGATTTGGGAGCTCAAGCTAACCTACTGTCACTCAGTTTGTATAGACAATTGATAAATGACACTAAACTACAAACTGCCAAGCAAGAGTTAAAGAGTTACTCTGAGAATTCAATCAAAACTGTCGGATGCACAGTTTTACATATACAGATTAACCATTATGTGTATCCTCATATGTTTTACGTGGTTGAAGACCAAGCTACACAACAACCAGTATTGCTAGGACAACCATGGCAGAAGCAATACAATGCAATGATTGACTGGAGTTCTAAATCAGTGCTTATCAAATACGAAGGTGAAAGTCAATCAGTTAAGTTCACCAAAGGAGCAGAGCCAACTCCAAAGGACGAATCCAAGAACAAAGGTAAACAACAACCAGAGAAAAAGAAGAAGCAATGGCAACCAAAAGTTTCTATACAACCGGATTACTCTTCGACGAGGAATTCTCAATAGTGGATAAGGAAGACAAGCAATAATATAATAGCTCAACCTTGGGAAAAAACGGAGTCAAAATTGGTATGGAGACCAAAAAAGGTTGTGCCAGAGAACACAAAGGTGGAAAACCGAGTCTTCAATACCAGACAACAGAGTGATTCCAGACAATCAAGGACAGTGACACAGATCTCGATTCCAAAGAAGTTCATGACGGCACAAAGCTATAGCAAGCAAATTTGGATCCCAAAGATTTGTAAACAGGAACTCCCTTCAGTACAATCAACGGACACTCCTAGGTATTTCAAGTCGAGGAAATCAACACAAAGAACAAGGCCGGTTTGGGTCGCAAAGAGTTTGTGGCAAGCACAAGTGAAGCGGAAGCAGATTTGGATTGTGAAAGAGAACAACAAAGTAAAGAAGAATCCATCTACTGATTCTACTACCGAAGTGCCAAAACCAACCCAAAACCCAACCACCAATCCTTCAATCAAACAAAGAGCAGCTTTATTGGAAAGACTGTTGTATCATCGCTCTACAATTGCATTGGGAACTTATGACCAAAACAACTACAATGCTTCGCCCACAGACACTTCATAGTCGTCCGGGAGGACTCAGACTAGGAGGGGGGGAGGTATACAGGTATACAAGAGTTACAAAGCAGCTACAAGCGCCAAAAACAAAGAAAAACAAAAATTATATTACAAGGGCAGTGTCTTACATGATTTTGTAATTTTTATGTTTGATTGCGGATATTGATAATATTTATGCCCTTATATACCTTGTTTTGCAACAAGAAGAGATCAAATGATGAATTTGGGTCTCTAGACGTGTAAATATCACTAAATAAGAGTGTTTTTGGAGCTAAAAAGTGGTAATCCAAGTCCAGAAATCACAAATAAGTATATATTCATATACACAGGGTTACCAGCTATTTATTGTGTATGTTTGGAATTTTTTGGCTTCAATTTGCTATTTATTTTTATTTTTTATGATTTTCTTGATAAAAGTAAAAGAAAAATAAAAAAGCAGGTGAAACGAGATCGGAAAAAAGAAAAGAATAGACGGTGATGGTCCTAATGACAAGGGCAACCCATGGTAAAAATTGAGTACAATTCTGAAAAAGTTTCGGAAAGCCCGAAATGACAGAATTTTGACAAAGTGGACAGATTTCTCAGAAACAGGTCAAACGGAGTCCAAATTGAGAAATTTCAAATCCTAAAGTGCATTTCACGACGAGATAGGATCACATGTCAAATTTGGTAACAAGTGATCCGGGAAGCCTGAAGTTAAGTATTTTTCACATCACTTTCAAGCTCATTTCCACTACTACCTTCTTGGAGAGAGCAAAGAGCACACAGGAGCATCCGACCTTCTACCGCCTTCTACGACTGCTACGAGAGCTCAGAGGACACCAGACATGAGAGGTAGACTCGTTGCCATAAGCTTTTGATGCTTATCGTTAACTTTTGTCGCGAAAACTGACCAAAACCAAGAAACAAGAGCAGACGGGGAATGGGGAAGAATGCTAGGTAGGGGCACAAACGCCTAACCAAACCTTGCAAGAACTTATAGGTGGGTTACCCTAGTATAGAAGATGGGTTTCTAACACTCAAAGCTCGAGAAAGAATGACTGAAAAAACCCTAGGTCAACAGAGCCTGCAAGAGGCAAACAGGAAAAAGTTGTCGAAACGACACGAAACTTCACATGAAGTTCAACCACATCAAGGACAATGCAACCATGGAGTATCTCCGGGTTTGGATCACCGAAAGTAGATCGGAACAACTGATTCGTCGGAACAACTGATTCGGCTGCGGACACACAAAGCGTCATTTTGGCATAACGGCTAAAATTGATGACCAAATGACATGAAACTTCACAAGCAGCTTCAAATATACATGGATGACTTATGTTGCAAGCAAAACCCAAAAGAAAGCTGATTCACTTACCGATGGTGAAAAAGACGCTTTCGGGCAACCAAATGGAGAAAGATGGAGAACGGGGAGCCAAAGTCAAGTTCAACCAAATAGGTGGCTTCACAACATATCCAATGAGCTGGAAATGCAACTCTCGAGAAGAAAAGTTGAAGAAATTCAACTCCAAGGCAAAAAGACGACTTCGGAGACTGAAATGCCTATAAGGGGGCCTTTTAGCTAAACTGATGACTTTTTAAGTTGAAAACTAGTTAGTAGGGCTTAGGGCACTAGCACAAAGCATTCTTTGCACAAAAAGACCAACATTTCAAGAAAAGACATCATACGCGTATGATGTCTCACAGCATGATTTTCACATCCATTTCAACATTTGAGTGCATAGCCTCATTCCACATGTTAATCACATCCTATGAACCAAGTATCATGAGAATTGGAGTTAAAAAACCCAAGGAAAACCAAAAAGATGCAAATTAGGCCATAAAATTGATTTTTGGTCCTAATTTTGTCAAAATAACTCCAAACTCATTGAAACTTTGTAGGATTGTTGATTAACACATCTACAAGCTATCTGGAACCAAAAAGCATCATTTTGACACAAAAGACATCATACGCGTATGATGTCTATTTGCACTTACAGAGCCAAAACTGCTCATTTGGCATCATACATCCATTATATATATCTAATACATGCTACATATGAAGTTTGGAACCATTTGGTCAAGTGGATCACCACATTAGCCCAATTGAGAGAAAATCCTTCATCCAAAGCCTATTTTAGCCCAAATTCAACATACTCAAGTCCAAACCAAGATTTGAGTAGAGACAGTCCTTCACTAGTACATGGGGAGTCCACAGAATCAATCCCATGAAAAATTGATGAAAAAGACATCATACGCGTATGATGTCTCCAGAGCCATTTTTAGCCCAAAATCTATCCAAAATTCATAAATCCACTGAATAAGCTTATCTAAAGCCATATCCAAGCTTATAGAGAAATTTGGTCCAAAAATACACTAAAAGACATCATACGCGTATGATGTCTCACTATGTGATTTTGGCACCTCAGGGCTTCAACCACCAAACAGAAGTGATCTACATGCCATTTGAAGGTGAACCACCAAGTTTTATCCAATTTGGATCATAAAATCCAATTCCCTTTCAAAATTTTGCCAAGAGCCTGATCTGGACTAAACTGGCCAAAACTTGACCAAATGGGATCCAAACTCAAATCCAAGCATATGATACTCATGTATACACTATCAGCTACAAGCACAACCAATATGAAGTCATTTTGACACAAAAGACATCATACGCGTATGATGTCTCCAGCATGATTCTGAGCCCAGTTTGCATCTTTTTTCACCTACCCTGCATCCTTAGGCCCTGAATAGCTCATGTTTCAATTTTCAAGTCATTTGAATAGTTAAAAAGCTTCATTTCGGCTTTCAGTACTAAAAAGACGCTAACTTCTGAAATTGGAGTTACAGGATCCATGGATTCCGCCAAGTTATCGGCAACGAAGAGAAAAAGACCGACAATCAAAGATGCTCTTGCATAAGCGGAACCCTTTGACATTCCAGCAGAAACCCTCAAGCCAACCAAAACTTGGGTGGAGGAAGCAGTACTGGAACAAGAGGGAATAAAGATCTACCAGGGGACTTTCAGAGATCCTCAAGGGCAAGCGGTGGATATACCGATGATCCCACAAGAATTGGTGGATTATAGCAGGTCAGAGAATATCAGCAGGTACCTGGAAAGGGCACACTTGCACAGATTCTTCACCTCGAGACCATCAGGTGTAGATACAAGAAGAGTGTATGAGTTGGCAACCTCCATTCAGAAGGATGGGAAAGCCACATTGACAGCAATAGATGGAGAGAAAGTAGAGGTACAGATCACTCCACAGCTCATTGCAGATGCATTGAAGCTGAACAACAAAGGGAGCTCTGTCAGGGAAAGAAGGGAGGCTATAGAGGTTTATGGGTCCAAGAAACAGAATGCAACTTATGGAGATATGGCAGACCAAAGAGCGGCAACCCTTTGCCGACTGTACAACCAATTTCTCCATATTTGCAGTAAAAGACCGCAAAAGTATACGACACCGCCCCATGCCATTGCAACTATCATCACATGGGCATTGAAGAGCAATATGCCAAAAGAGGTGAATTACGCTCAACACATCCACGAGCAAGTAATTGCCATGCACAACGAGAAGCCAAAGTACATAGGAGGAGCGGAAATTCTGACAAGAATAGCTTATGAAGCTATTGGAGCCAGAGATCAATGGCCAAAGGTTCCCTCCCAGAATGAGTGGCTTAGAGAAGCCGATGAGGAGGAAGAACAGCCTGAAGTATCCAAGAGGGCGTCCACAAGAGCACGCAGGAAACTAGAAATAGTTTCAGAACCTGAAGAGGATGTGGATGAGCCGCTTATGAAGAAAGCAAAGAAGAAGGTTGCTCCCAAGCAAACCAAAAGTCAGAAAGCGGCAAGAATGGAAAGACTGGTGGAGCAGTTTAGAGCGGAAAGAGCTCTAAAGGGAGACTTTGAAGAAATGTGGGTTCCAGACCTCACTAAAGTCGGAACTAGCTCAGCCAGGCCACATGTTGATCAGTATGATCAATATATTAGAGCTTATGAGGAGTCAGAGGCTATACTGGAGCAGCAACCTGTCGAGCCATACACTGAAGAGGAAGTACAGCTTTTAAAAGCTGAGCTGAAAAAGGACGACAAGGGGAAGAAGAAAGTAGATGAGTCTACTGAACCTCAAGAGAAAGACGGGCAAGCAAACAAAGATAAAGCCAAGATGACTGAGGACAATCAGCCCTCCTTTACTGATGTACCAAGCCCGAAGAAGACGGAAATCATTGTGGAAGAGACCACAGTAGAGATGGACACGGCTGGTATGGAAAAGCTGGAGGCCGGGACCAAGGAAAAGGAGATAGATCCAATTCAGCAAAAGAAAAACGATTATGAGGATCTGGTAGCGATAGGGTACACTGAAGCAGAGGCCCTTGGGACAGTCTATGGGATCACCCTACAAAAACAAGATGATCGGAGAGGGACGGAGGAAAAAACAAGGAGTACAAAAGAAAGTGAAGAGAAACTGGACGAACATAACGTACTAGAAGAGCCGAAGCCAGTGGAGGTGGTGGCAGAAAAAGCTTTAAAGTTGACAGAGGAAGATGAAAAAGACATGCACATGGTGCATGAACTACTCAACAAGATCAAAGAAAGATCCAAGGCAAAGGAAGTGGAGATTGAGACAGCCAAACAAAGGGAAGCCGAGTTGCAGAGGAAATTAGAGAATGCTATGTCTGAATCTGAAAGTCATAAAGCATCACTCTACGACGCGGAAAACGAGAGAGACGGCTTGATACTCCAGCTAGCTGAGGCCTCAAGAGAAGTAACAAGTGCATAGGAAGCAAGGGAGCGGATGGAAGACGACTTGGAGGCGGCTAAAGATGAGCTCATTGAGCTAAGGGAAAGAGTCGAGCTCCAAGAAAGAACAATCACTAGACTCAGGACTACTCCTAGAGCTAGCAGAGCAGGAACCGAACAAGAGGGAGCTTTTGTACCAGCTCTGGAAGACCAGGTCCGAAGCTTACAAAGAGAGCTAAGATTAGAGCAAGTGCAAAGGTTGCACATTGCGGAGGGATCATTGGCAGTAGAGGAGAGGCTCACTTTAGAAAATCAAACACTAAGAACAGAGAATGAGACCCTCCGCAAACAGCTCCAAGATCTACAAGAGCAACAAAGAAGAGAGACAGAGACACCACAAGAAGAATCAGGTGGAGCAGCCATAGAACTACCAGAAACTGGAGAGGCAACCACAATTGAAGATCCAGCCCCAGTTCACGAGGTGACCTCAACTTCAGGAATCTCTGAAGAAGAAGAACAAAGGCTCCATGACCAAATAGAAAAGTCAGCAGAGGAGAGTGCCAAGGTGGAAATGGAATGGGAGAGGAGACTCCTCATCTCCATTAGACTTCAAGGATTAGACACAAAAGTGCTCCATGAAGAGTGGATGCAACCCAGCCTGCCTTTCCCTTTGATGAAATTTGAAGTGCTAAGGACGAAAAAGAGAATAGAGGAGGAGCAGTATGTCGCTCTTTACGAAGGCGACATCACAAAAGAGGAACAATCAAAGAAGATTGTAGATTCGCAGCCTAGATGGAGGAAAGGTTGGCTGAACAAGTACCCAGCCTACCTCATCTACTTGGTGGAGGCACCAAAGGAGATTCGGGAGAATGCAACCTTCTGCCCGGTGCCAAGAGTCAGAAGCTGGAAAGAGCATGGCAGGATTGCAGAAAAGAAGCCAAATTGGCTTAATTACCCCAGGATGCCAGGACCAAAGGCAGGAGAGAGAATAGGTAAAGCCTACATGGTGAAAACCCTAACGGGCACCATCAAGCTCTTTACTGGCTCTCCTGACCTTTCGTGTCAGATGCTCAAGAAAATTTGCAGGACTCTCTTAGCTTGCATTGAAGTGTTCGCGCCAGATAAAGCCACGACCTCGAGTCTACTATCGACGGCCGACACAGTGACTGATATGATGTATGATCTTTCATTGCAGCCTTCTCCAAAAGTGTTGCACCTCCTATACCAGAGGATTATGTTTTTCCCTAGCTTCCACATGCAAACATTCGAAGAAGCTTTCTACACCGGCTTTTTCACCCACGAGAGTAAAATATTCGGCCCAACCTTGACCATCGGCAACCTACGATACGAATCACATTTGCAGATGCTCAAGACGACAGGACTTTATTGACCAAGCATAAAAGTCATGTCAGGGACGACATGAACGCGGAGGGGGGGAGTGTTGAGCCAGCAGAGGATCACACCCACATTTTTGCTCACACTCATCATTTCTGTAACCATTGATTGTAATAAATGTCTTTTCGACATTGATTTTGATTGGAGCCATTCATTAAGTAACGGGACTCAATTGAGTTTCCAGCTTGTAATTCCGAAGTAATTTCACTTGTTGATGTAATTGGTTAGAGATGTTCTCACCTCCAAAGCTGAGGTATATAAGCCAAAGTTTTGTAACCTAAGGGGATTCAGATTATTAATCAAAGTGAGTTTTTGAGCGCCGTGACTGTGTCTGAGAGAGAGAGAGAGAGAGAGAGAGAGAGAGAGAGAGAGAGAGAGAGAGAGAGAGAGTCTTATCTACTTGCTACGCGAGCTACGGAGCCGCCATTGGAGAAGCGACACCACCATTGTGTTAGCAACGGTGAGAGCTACGCACAGATACCAAGAGTGCGAGCTATCGGCTTCTATGTGTGGTAAGTTCCTACGAGCTTCGGTGTGAGTTTTCTTCCAACTCGTGTGTCGGAATGGAGCGTGCAGCATATCTATAGAACCGCAACGAGTAGAGCTACGCATTCGTACCATCGGGGTCAAGTTTTGATCACCTGTATTTTTCGGCCTGTCTTCATACGCGTTTACCGCACGGAGTGGTTATAGGTTGATTTTGCAGTTCAAGTCTTTAGGGTGTTGTTCTTACCTAGTGTATAGACTTCCCCTTGAGTTTGAGATCGATTCAATGATTCTAGATCCTGTTTCGTATAGCATTCGTTCGTAGTAAGGATTTCAGTCACTTGCGTATTTTAGAACTTAGATTTGATTTCCTTAGTAGTGATTGTCTTAGAAGGTCGAGTAGGTGATTTGACACCCACCTAGTTGTTTCCATGCGCCTGCGGGTCAAGCTCCGTCCTCGTCTGACAAATTCTGTTGTTGGTTGAGTTCTCGCTATTTAGCTTCCGCTAGCGGCGTAACCGCCTTAACATGGTCCAATGAGCATTCAGCAGCCCAATGGCTTGACTGATTCCTATTGGCCAGGAGGCAAAGGGGTCCAATGAGAGTTTAGTTGAATGATTAAATTACCTTAAGCTCTCACAAAAGGGGAAAGGGGGACACATGTTAGAAGGCTATCACTTATGCTGCTTAATTGTCATTGGCTAGCTCTAGGGAGGTCAGCAAGAGTAAGTAGCAAGGGGGCTCGCCCAAGAGAGAGAGAGGGGGCTGATTTTTGCAAGGCATTATCACACACACACTCACACAATCTCATGTGTGAAGTAAAGAATACTCTCTCTCCTTCTCAAGCTTTAATGGAAAGCTTACCACTTACTCCAAGCTTGTGAGAAGGGAGGCCTACACCAACAACTCTTGGCTTTGTGATGCAAATCCAACCAAGAGCCAAGCTTCAATGCATGCTCATCTCCTCTACCATGCTAATTACTAAGCTAAGCTATGCTAATATGAGTGATTATGTGAGGAGATGTACATCTTTCTCGTAAGATACTCCTTCTTCCACTCAATCTACTCTCATACCCTGCTAGCTCTCACCATCTTCGAAGGTGTGTGAGGTCTTGGGTCTGAGAACGTGGATAATTAATGTTGTGTTTATTAAGTGTTTTTCTTAGTTCATGAATCTTCCATCTTCATTGCACTAGCTAGTCTTGAAGGAACACAAAGAATTGTATTGTACAATGTCTCTCTTGATGGGAGAAACCATAATACAAAGCCTTTTGGAGGGGGGACCGGCTCCATGCAAATCCGGTCCTCAACTATTGTCAATAGCTTAATTAGTCTCTCTTTTGAAAGTATTGTTCATGCTATCTAACTAGATGTTATGCTTTTTGCTGCTCTCTCCACCCAAGCACTCTTGTAATTCTCATTAGGAATCTATTCTAATGAAATGCCCACTATGTTCATGCTAATTTCCGCTACACACAAGTTTTTAGGCCATTAAATGTTACATTGGTATCAGAGCATAAGGTTTCTCTTTTCTTGCTCAAGAAGGGAGGTCCTCAAGCTAGCTATAAATGGTTGGTATTATTAATTGCCTGTGAGTAAGTAGAATAGGGATTTTTTCAGCCTTGCAGTGCGCCTGCCTTCGTGCAGTTAACGAGGCATCACCGTCGAGAGCTATGGTCTTAATAGTGGAGTCCTACAGGGCTTGCCTACGGCTTAACCACTATTGAGCTATTAGAAGCTTGACAGGAGCCGGTGCTGTTTCGGTGTTGAAAGACCCTCTCTTCCATTCCTTGCAATTAATGGTATTCGAGCCACGGGTACAGCAGCTTGAGTGCTTTTTTTAAAGGGTTAAAGAGGAGTAGCAACTAGGGCTTGAAGTGCCAAAGTACACCTAAAAAGTTTACACCTAAAAGTTGTTAGAATGGCTGACAATAGTAAAGAGAGCGAAATTAATGTTGATAACTTTGATTTTGCTAATGAGCAAGCTACTAATGATGCTCCGATGGTTGTTAACTATCTTGTTTCTAGGATTCAACAAGCCATGGGCAATCCATCTCTCCAAAGTGAAGTGCAATGGCAGCTCCGTGCTCATGGGATTCTCCAAGCTCATCACCATGACGAGAGAACACCTAGGAAGCCTCCTTGTGAGACTCCCAAAAGAGGTCTCTCTCCGATTCGGGAAGAAGAAGAGAATCCATATGAAGGGCTCAAGAATTTACTTCTTGATGATGCATCTCCTTCCCAAAGGAGAACTCAAGAGCCTCCACCGAAGGAACGAGAAAGAAGTGAGTCTCCCACCACCTCGGTGTGGAGATGGCTCCATGAAGACGGCGGGCTAAACGCTCTCCATCACCACCAAAGCGGAGAAGACCATCACACTCTTCTCCACACCATAATTCAAAGACGGATGATAAAAAGCAAGAGAAGAAAAAGGCGAGAAAGGGGACCCCCTCTTCTCCATCTTCTTCATCCTCTTCCTCTTATGGTGAAGACGACGAAGATCAAGACAAGAAAAAGGCGAGAAAGAGGTCACCCTCTTCTCCACCTTCTTCAAATTCTTCACCTTCTGAAGAAAGTGATGGTGCAACCTTTGAACCATCAAAAAGAAGAGGCCATAGGAAATCCTATGCCGCATGGAAGAGGTCATCCAAGCTGAAGAAGTTCAAAGAGGGAGGGAAGAGCATCTCTTTCCTTACCTATGATGGCACCTTTGGTGCTACGGACAAAGTCTTGGCCTTTATCCAATAGTTTGATGCGGCGTTTGGAGATGAGGGCTTCACGGAGTCCTCTAAGCTACGCCATGTAGCTATGCACTTTCAAAAGTCCGCCAGGCAATGGTGGTCTAGCCTATGAGCCAACGGTGAAGCTCCACGAACATGGAAAGCTTTAAGAGCTTCCATTATGAAGCAGTTTTTGGCCACCGATGCCAAAGACAAAGTACTCACCGAATGGCGAAGCTTAAAGCTCTCTCCCTATGAATCCATCCAAAAATATGTAGACAAGTTTTGGGACCTATAACTCAAAGCCACTGTTTTCAAAAAGTTGGATTTTGGAGAGCAAAAGCAACAATTTTGTGCGGGATTAACCGAAGAAATGGCGGAGTATGTCAACTCCCAAAGGCCACGTACCATATCGGTGGTAATACACCATACTATGGTGGCCTCTCGAATCAATTTCCAAACGGGGGCTAAAAGAAATAATAAGCCCACTGAAAACAAGGGTTCCAACGAGCCTAAGGGGAAGGACAATGTCCAAAAGTCTCCTAAGGGCAACTCCAACAAAGCTAAAGAGAAGGGAGTTTACAAAGGTAAAAACAAACTCTCTCCTGAAGAGCTTGAGCGTTATCGCAAGGATAACCGGTGTTTCAAGTGCGGCGAACAAGGGCATGCGTACCGTGCTTGTCCCCAAAAGAACAACCACCAAGATCCTCCTAGAGCTTCCTTGGTTGAAATCCAAGAGGAGGAGACTCACCAAACTCACCACAAAGGATCTCCTCTATGCCATGCTTGGGGAAAGGTAAGAGAACATGTTGCTTTATTCTCTTTGACCGTGGTTCTACTCACAATTTTATATCTATAGAGTTGGCCACCAAGCTAGGCATACAAGCTTACGAGATGGGAGATGTCCTACCCGCAGATAGTGCCTTCAAGGGGCAAGAAGCTTCAGTCACTCCCTTAATCAGGAAATTGAGGCTTCATGTCCAAGGCTATGTGGACAAAGAGGACTTCTTTATCTCTCCTCTCAAGCATGAGGATGTAATCCTAGGGGCACGACCGCATGGCTGCCAATGTTAAATTCCCTGAAAGGAGAATCTCCTTTAAGTTTAGGGAAAAAGACATGTATATAGATGCTAAGGAAATGGGTAACACTATCCCCATTGTACATACACAAGCTTTCAACAAGTCAATAAGGAGCTCTATTTCCGTGTACATGATTTTTGTTAAAGATTTTCAAAATGGACCTAATGCTTTAGCAAAAGAAAATAAAAGCAACCAAAAGGAATTAGAGCTATCCAATTTTCTCAAGGGGTTTCAAGATGTTTTTATTGTCGACATCCCTTGTGAGCTACCTCCTAAACGAGGTAATGATGACCATGCAATTGAACTTCTTCCAGGAAGTTCACCGCCTAACAAACTTCCTTATAGAGTTTCTCAAGCTCAACAAGAGGAGATTATGCGGCAAGTGCATGAGTTAGTTGAGAAGGGCATGGTTAGGCCTAGCTCATCTCCATTTTGCTCACCTGTGCTATTAGTGCAAAAGAAAGACGACACATATTGTATGTGTGTCGACTATAGAGCACTAAATAGGATCACTATCAAGAATAGGTTTTCCGTTCCACGGGTAGAAGACCTATTTGATAAGCTACAAGGATCGACCTACTTCAGTAGGATTGACCTAATATGTGGCTATCATCAAATAAGGATACTTGATCAAGACATTGTAAAGACCGCATTTCGCACCACATTTGGTCTTTTCGAATACATTGTCATGCCTTTTGGCTTGACCAATGCACCAGCCACATTCAACCGCTTGATGGAGAAGCTGTTCAGGCCTCATCGAACCTTCACTGGAGCGTTCTTTGATGATATTATCATCTACTCTAATTCATTAGACGAACACAAGAAACACCTCCAGGTAATATTTCAATTTTTAAGAGAGAATAAACTTTATGTTAATCGAAAGAAAAGTGAATTTTTCTTGCAAGAGATTTAGTATTTAGGTCACATTATCTCTCAAGATGGCATCCAAATGGATCCATCAAAGTTGGAGGTAATAAAAGGATGGCCTAAACCAAGGAATCTTCATGAACTAAGAAGCTTTGTAGGTATGTGTGCATACTTTAGACGCTTCATAGAAAAGTTTTCACAAATTGCGGGACCATTACATGACCTAACAAAGAAAAGCGTTAGGTATACATGGTCTGCTAAGGAGAACAATGCTTTCGAAAAGCTTATCTCTCAACCTGTGCTTACACTACCGGATCTCTCAAAACCATTTGAGGTCCAATGTGATGCTTGTGGTGATTGCCTTGGAGCTGTTTTGCTCCAAGAAGGGCACGCCATAGGCTATGAGAGTCGAAGGCTCGACCCTGTTGAGAAAGATTTAGGCATATATGAAAAGGAACTCCTTGCAGTTCTACATGCCTTAGACTCATGGAAGCACTATTTATTGGGGACTCCTTTCATTCTGCAAACGGATCACCAAATTCTTAAGTACTTTATGACGCTGTCAGGAGTTTTTTGGAGCAAGGGATTGTGCATATGTACATACACATGCATGGTGCATCAAATAAAGAATTGCCCATTCTCCAGAGCCAGGTGGTTATGTGGGGCCCACATGTGTATAGGTAGGACAGCATGTACATAGTGCAACGATTTTCACTATTATCAATACTAGTGTGTTTTTTCTACAATAAGGAGGAGTTGGTAGCGCGTAAACTTCTCGAGGAAGCTATCCGCGGGCCGACGACGTGAGGTCAGCAGGTGCGTCAGATGGCATCTAGTGGCGTCAGGAGGGCGAACGAGGTCAATATTTGCACGCGGATGAGGACGGACACAACGTGGGTGTTTTCTCGTGAGAATTATGCAGAAAGGTCATCATTAGGACCACTTTTTGGGGCCACTTCACGTGGTGGCGGGACGCATTATTGGAAAAAGCTGAGTGACAGGTGTGCGTATGGATGCAAAAAGGTGACAACTATGCACTACGAGGTCAGTTTTTGGCCTGTTCGGGGTCCGTTTGAGGTCATCTAAAAGGCCAAGGGTGCCCAACTAATAAAGCTAAGTGTGGGAACTGAAAAAACAGAGAGAAGACTAGAAAAAACGTGGAGAAGAGAGGAGGAACAGCCGCAACTGTGTTTTTGCTCATTTTGGAGCCTGTTTTGGCCGTAAACTGCTCATCCGAGGTCGGATTTGAGCACATTGAAATTGTAGACTGGGGTTTTGGGCCGTTCTGGACACGATGGCGCTGTCCATTTTGCCAAATTCCTCACTCTTTTCCTGCTGTTTTTCTGTGTAAGTTTCTCCTATGAGCGAAGTTTCTGCTCTAGTTTGTGATTGTATCTGGCTTATTTTACCCACATTGTGTGAGCTATTTGCCCCATTGGTGTTGGCCCAAGCTCAATTGTATCTAAACATCAGAAATTCTCCTCTTTTGAGCTGAGTTTTTTTTGTGTGTGTGTGTGTGTGTCTGTGTGGAGTGGGCAAGTGGATAGTCTCTCTCCTCTCACTCCAGAGGTGTGTTCCCTGTCTCGGCCAGGTGTGTTGTCTAAGCCGAGTGGTGCCCCATAGTGTGTGTGTGTGTGTGTATCTTCCCAAGAGTGTGTGTCGGGTCGTTATAGAGGCGCTGTGTGTGTTTTCATCCCGCTCACATTCTTTTGGCGCCCCCACGGAGGATCTTCTTCGAGTACCTTCTGCTTCGAGCTTCGAGCTTCGAGCTTCGAGATTACAGGTTGCAGGTTGCAGATTACAGGTTACAGGTTACACGGACAGGTACAGGTACAGGTGATTCACACAGGTACAGGTAGCTGGAGTACAGTGATATACTAGCAGTGATGTCACTTGCAGTTGTTGTGGGAATGCATCACTTGGCGCCTATTTGAGCGCATTGTCTACTGGATTGTACGTTACTTGTGGAAACTGCCATTGTACGCATTTGTGGAGCCATACTTGGTTGTAGTTGGCAGTCCCAGCCATTTCTGAGACTTGGTCTGGAAGATAGTCATTTCTGAGACTTGACTATGACTGATTAAGTAGCTGAAACAATTAGCAAATCTTCAATCTTTGTCAATGAACTCGGAGCTAGTCCCAATTTGCTGGTACCCTCCTCAATTGAACGAAGATTCCGCCGCTTCAAGAAAGAAAGAAATTGGGGATAAAAGGAGAAACAGGAACAGACTTGCTAGTAAATAGATGTATTTTCCAAATGTCTGTTTCTGCCTCTCCATTTCCTGCATGCGATTTGCATTAGCCTTCGTGTGAGGGTCGATAGCGTGAGGTTTTTATTGAGCTGGGGGATTCTCAAATGTGGAGATCCTTTCGGTGATACAGGTAGCTAGAGCACCCTTTTTGTGACCTCGCCATAGGCTATGTACTAGTGAGTCCTACTTGATGCTCGGGTTCTATTGTTGACGGTTTATGCATACATAGACAATCTATATTTTGGGTTCCTACTGCTCTACTTCTCGGGAAACTGTGTCGAAATTTTCCCAAGTTATGATGGCTGGTTTTTTGGTATTTTGAGCCATTTATGCTGTTATGCTGCTGAAATTTTGGCAAAATCAGAGGTTGAGTCAGGTGTGCCTTCTTGGGAGCTTCATGGTTGGCTTTAATGGATGATCAAAATGGCCCTCAGTTCACTCCTTTTCATTTAACTCAAAGAATTCAGATTAATGTTCATGTGTCCAGGAAGATCTTTTTCCAGCAGCGCATAGTCTTTATGTTTGGGCCAAGAAGATTGAGGGAGATCCTGGAATGTCCTTTGCCTGTTGTCATTCCGATGATTAACTATGAAAACTCATTTGATGTGCATGTGTTTGTCCTTATCTAAAGCTGAGCTCCATTGAAGTTTCTGGGGATTGGGTAGTGAAAAGTTTTGGGTTCTTGCACGTGTGTTCGAAGGGGTTCTCAAAGCATCATAATTTGGGTAGCCATGGCTTTCTATTATCCGGAGTTTCATGGAAGAAGTGATGAAGATGTGGAAGAATTTTTGGAAAAGATGGAGGTTGCCTGCATTAGCAACCAGATTCATGACCCTACGCAAATGTTACGCCTTCTCCAAATTTTTTTGAAGAGTGATGCACGAGTTTGGTCTAAAGCATTTGAAGAGGATTTGCGTGTAGCAGATCCACCTATAAGATTGAGTTGGGACAATCTAAGGCATGGATTGGAAGTGGAGTTTGTGAAGATAGAAGATCCTGACAAAGTGTGGCAAGAAGTACAAGGTTTGGTGCAGAGGAAGGTGAGCCAGTAGATGCGTACATACGTAAGTTTTCATTGGCATGGGAGCGAATGTGCAAGGCTTTAGCACCACAGGTACCCCCGCCTGACATGATGAAGAAGGACAGGTTCTTGGCTGGTCTTTGGGAGAATATACGTTGGAGAGTGGAGCTAAAGAAGCCTAGGACATATGATGATGCACTAGAGGTAGCAAGGAACAAAGAGTGGAAGCTGAGGAAAATGAGCCAGTTAGGGGTGGAGTCTTTGCCAATGAGGTCTGAATTTCAGCCTATAGAGTTTTTACAAGGGCGCATGTCAGTGGTTCATCATGAACCAGTGGTTCCTGTTACTACTCAGGTTATGCCAACAGTGGTCACTACAGCAGTGCAAGATGATGGTGGGCTAAGGCAAGACATGAGGCAAATGGTAGATTTGATGAAGAATCTCAGCCTAAACATGCTAGGTCAAGTGGGAAATAATCGAGGTCGAGGGAGGTTTGCAATCAGCCAGGAGGTGAAGAAAGGCCTAGGAATGGTGTTGGACAAAGCAATGGTAGGTTTTGGAGGCAGACGCCCACATGTTATAATTGTGGAGAGTTGGGTCACATCAGCCCGCAATGTGATAAGCCACCAAGGATGGGGGGAGACATGTATCCATTGCCAAGACAGGTGCTAACTAGGTCAAATGATTATGGCATCGAAATTAAGGGAGATGAAGGAACCAGTGGACAGACCCAGGAGGAAAAAAGAAAGACAAAAGTGCTAAGTGTAGTCACCTTGGAGAAGGCATCAAAGCTAGAGGATACATTAGTGATGCCTATTGGGAAGAGGACCACAGAGGATAAGGAAGGAAGAAGTGCCCCAGGTCCTAGTAAGAAGAAAGGAAAGAGTCATGAAGGCGAGGATGTCAAGGCCAAGAGGAAAAGGAGAGCTCGTCGAAAGTTTCATGTTTTAGATTTTCCACTAGGGGATGGGCAATTAAGCTATGGCTTGAGGGAGGATCTAACGAGCAGGAAGGCAGATGTTACTTTTGGGCAGCTTATAGAGATGGTGCCTAAGCTAAAGCGATAGTGGAAGAGGATGGTTAACCCAATGGAGAAAGAGCCAGAGAGAGGTTCAGCAAAGGTGTTGGCAATGGATGAGCTACCAAACATTTGTCCAATAGTAGATGTGTGGCATAAAAAGAAAAATTTGGGACAAGGTTATGTGGATGGCGGAGCCCAAATATTCGTCATAACACACTCATGCGTTGAGAAGATGGGTCTCACAGTGGCTGGGGTGTCAGGGTTTCGGATCAGATTGGCAAACCATCAAAAAGTAAAATGCTTGGGTGTTGGAAAGAGCTTAGAAGTGGAGGCATATGATGCCAAGACAGTGGTTGATTTTCATGTGATGCCAGCAGGGTTGGGAGCATATCCTATTATACTGGGCAGACCATGGTTACGTGCAGTGGGAGCTGTTCAGGATTGGCGACATGGTACGATTAGCCTCTATGGAAAGACAGGTACCAAGAAGCTTTATAATATGGACACAAGGAAACGATTAGAGGAGCTTTATGAAGATGAGGATGATTCTAGTGATGAAGACTCTTCCACGGTGACAGATGAGGACAGTGATAGCACTACCAGCAGTGATGAGGATGATGCTGTTGCATTTCTTTTGATGGACAAAGAAATCCAGGAGATTGGTGTAGTTGCATTTGCGAATGAGGTTGAAGATGAAAGTGAAGGGCCTTATGAAGTGATTGAAGGGCTGATGCAAACCAAGGTTGAGTTGTCAAAGAAGCAGGAATTAATGACGCAAATGATTAGTGGAGACCTCTCAAGTATGGAGAAGGATATATATTTGCATATGCTGGCTAGTTTTCCTAATTTGTTCATTACTTCATATGAAGAGATCAGAGGGTTCAAGGGTGAAGAGATGCATATAGAGCTGAAAGAAGGTGCTAAGCCAGTGCGGCAAAGGCTAAGAAGGATGGGTCAAGAGCAAATGGAAGCCTTGCGAGAAGAGGTGGACAAGTTATTGAAGGCAGGGTTCATAGTTCCAGTGGAGACCACAGAATGGGTGAGTCCAGTTGTAGTTAGTCCAAAGAAGGATGGGAAGTGGAGAATTTGTGTAGATTTTAAACCCTTAAACGCAGCCACTAAAAAGAACCCATATCCTCTTCCATTCATTGATCAGATCTTGGATTCAGTGGCAGGTTATGAGAGGTACAGTGTGTGTGATGGTTTTTCAGGCTATTTTCAATTGAAGATTGCTCTTAAAGACCGCACAAAGACAACTTTCATTACGCCATGGGGCTGCTATTGCTACACAGTATTGCCATTTGGGTTCTCAAATGGACCTTCCTTCTATCAAGAGAGAGCAAATTGGGTGTTGGAACCATTCATTGGTAGTTGTGTTAAAGCTTTTATGGATGACTTCTGTGTCTATAGCAGTAGGGCTGATCACCATGAGAAGCTGCAGATGGTATTGGCTCGATATGATGAATGTGGAGGACAACTAAATCCAAAGAAATGTCATCTAGCACAGCCAAGGGGAAGTTATTGGGCCATATGGTGTCAGAAAATGGCATTGAGGCTGATCCAGATAAGGTGAAGTCTATTATTCTTCTTCCATCACCTATTAGTACGAAGCAATTGGCAACCTTTATACACAAAGTGAAGTACATGGCACGGTTTATTCCATTGTCTTCGCAACTTCTTTATCCATTACAACAAGTGGCAAAGCATGATCCATTGCAATGGGATGACAAGTGTGAAGAAGTGTTTCAAGAGGTGAAAGAGGTGTTAGGGGGGTTGTCACCCATGCAGGCTCCTGATTGGGAGAAAGTTTTTTATGTAAATCCATCAGTAGGGGATGATGCCATTGGAGCCATGCTATTGCAAAAGGGGAAGGGCAGCCATTATATGAGGCAAGTGTATTGTGCAAGCCGAGTGAAGTTGGTAGCGGAGAGAAAGTTATCGGAAGTAGAGCTAGTGATGGCCAATGTAATATTTGCTTGTCGACGATTTCGTCATTACTTGCTACCACGGCCTTTTGTTTTCTTGACGAGTTATGCCTTTTTGCCACAGTTAATTAATGGTATTAACATGTCAAATGTGGTGAAGAAATGGGTAATTGAGCTGCAAGAGTTTGAGTTCTCTTTTCTAGTGGAAGATAGTACAAGGGCTACCCTAGCTGATTTGTTGACCTACAAGGAGAATCCCCTTATTGTTAAGGAAGAGGTGGTGAGAAAGGTAGTTGAAGAAGTGCCACAGATCAGCAATGCACATGTGTTGTTCTTTGATGGTTCATACAGAAAGAGCCATGATGCAGCTTCAGGGGGTATAGCACTTTATGATCCAGAGGGGAAGCTAGTATGCAAGAGAGGGTTCAAATTGGAAGCGCATAGTAACAATGAGGCTGAGTATGCTACATTGGAAGCCGGATTACACATTTGTTTGAAACATGGGGTTCGAAGTCTTGAGCATAAAAGGTGATGCCTTGTTAGTGGTGAAGCAAGTGCTGGGTGTGTGGAAGAGCAAGAACACCTCATTGAAGGAAATGTGCTTTAGAATTAAAGGCCTGTTAAAAAAGTTTGAAGCATGGAGCATCAGACACATTGAACGTGCTCTAAATGGAGAGGCACATGAAGCAGCTCAAGGCATGATTGGGGAGCTATTCGTGTTGAGGACCAATTTACCTCTTTATCATGGCCGGGAAAGTTTGGCTCAAGAAGAGGAGTTTTTGCTAACAGGAATCATTCCAAAGGAGATTCAGAAGTCTAAGAAGTATGGCTTTGTGCGTAGAGCATACAGGTACAAATTGATTGGTGATGTCTTATACATAAAAGGGGCTGATCTCGTGTTGAGACGTGTACCTTGGCGGGAGGAGCTTTACAGAGTGTCGGAAGAGAATCATGAAGGCGCATGTGGTGGCCATTTTGCTCTAAAGATCACCTTGCATAAGATTTTGCAAGAGGGGTATGTATGGCCTAGTTTGCACAAGGATGTTCACCATTGGTGTAGGTCTTGCAATAGGTGTCAAGCATTTGGGAAGAGAGTGTTGAAGCCAGAGCTAATAAAAACCATTATGGAGTTGCCTGCAGTCAAGATGTTAGAGAAGTTGCTTGGGCCGCCTAGTGATGCATTCAAAGAGAGGCTCTTGCAGTTACAAGAAGTTCAGCTGGATAGGATGAGCGCATTGGAGCATTATGGGCAGATGCAAGATAAGGCTTTGGCAAAGATAAATGAAAAGGTCAAAAGTAAGGGTATCAAGAAACATGACTTGGTTTTGCGCTACAACAGTAAGCTGGACAACACCTTTCAAAAGAAGTTTCAAATTAAGTGGGAAGGCCCTTTCAAGGTAGTGGAGTGTTTTCCAAATGGTACATATCAGTTGGCTAACCTCGATGGGATTCTACATAAGTCAAGGGTAAATGGATTGCGTCTTAAATTATATCATGCCAGGTTAATGATGGTGGAGCAAGATGAGCTGTCTGTGGAGCAAGCAATGTTGGTATGAGGAGACCTGTGATGCGACGAGTTTCATATCTCTCTTTGGTGCTGCTGATCATGAATGATCTAGTAGGCTAGGGGGTGGGCAAATTATGTCAGGAGTTTTTTGGAGCAAGGGATTGTGCATATGTACATACACATGCATGGTGCATCAAATAAAGAATTGCCCATTCTCCAGAGCTAGGTGGTTATGTGGGGCCCACATGTGTACAGGTAGGACATCATGTACATAGTGCAGCGATTTTCACTATTATCAATACTAGTGTGTTTTTTCTACAATAAGGAGGAGTTGGTAGCGTGTAAACTTCTCGAGGAAGCTATCCGCGGGCCGACGACGTGAGGTCAGCAGGTGCGTCAGATGGCATCTAGTGGCGTCAGGAGGGCGAACGAGGTCAATATTTGCACGCGGACGAGGACGGACACAACGTGGGTGTTTTCTCGTGAGAATTATGCAGAAAGGTCATCGTTAGGACCACTTTTTGGGGCCACTTCACGTGGTGGCGGGACGCATTATTGGAAAAAGCTGAGTGACAGGTGTGCGTATGGATGCAAAAAGGTGACAACTATGCACTACGAGGTCAGTTTTTGGCCTGTTCGGGGTCCGTTTGAGGTCATCTAAAAGGCCAAGGGTGCCCAACTAATAAAGCTAAGTGTGGGAACTGAAAAAATAGAGAGAAGACCAGAAAAAACGTGGAGAAGAGAGGAGGAACAGCCGCAACTGTGTTTTTGCTCATTTTGGAGCCTGTTTTGGCCGTAAACTACTCATCCGAGGTCGGATTTGAGCACTTTGACATTGTAGACTGGGGTTTTGGGCCGTTCCGGACGCGATGGCGCTGTCCATTTTGCCAAATTCCTCACTCTTTTCCTGCTGTTTTTCTGTGTAAGTTTCTCCTATGAGCGAAGTTTCTGCTCTAGTTTGTGATTGTATCTGGCTTATTTTACCCATATTGTGTGAGCTATTTGCCCCATTGGTGTTGGCCCAAGCTCAATTGTATCTAAACATCAGAAATTCTCCTCTTTTGAGCTGAGTTTTTTTTGTGTGTGTGTGTGTGTGTCTGTGTGGAGTGGGCAAGTGGATAGTCTCTCTCCTCTCACTCCAGAGGTGTGTTCCCTGTCTCGGCCAGGTGTGTTGTCTAAGCCGAGTGGTGCCCCATAGTGTGTGTGTGTATCTTCCCAAGAGTGTGTGTCGGGTCGTTATAGAGGCGCTGTGTGTGTTTTCATCCCGCTCACAACGCAGACCAAGCTCTCTGACAAAAAAATGAGGTGGGCAAATTTTCTTTCGCAATTTCATTTTCATATTGCTCACATTGCTGGCAAGCATAATCAAGTAGCTGATGCACTCTCAAGACGACCGAGAGTGAATGAGGTTTCCATATCCACTCACAATGATCTATCTTCAATGATAGATGAGTAGACTATTGATCCCGATTTTAGAGATGTGATTTCAGCCCTTGCATTAGGGAAGAAAGAAGAGCCATTTACTTTACAAGATGGTTATCTTCTCTATGGCAATAGACTATGTGTTACTAAGTCACTACGTGAGAAAGTAATGTATGAATCTCATGCTCCACCTTATGCTGGGCATAGAGGGATTTAGTCTACCTTAAAGGGAATTGAAACATATTTCTATTGGCCTACCATGAAAGTGAACATACAAGAGTATGTTTCTAAATGTGTGCTATGCCAAAAGACAAAATTTGATAGAGGGAAGCAACTTGGATTGCTTCAACCCTTGCCAATCCCTAATTCACCATGGGAGAGCATATCCATGGATTTTATCTTTGGATTGCCTAAGTCTATCCATGGGAATACGGGAATATGGACGATAGTAGACAGGTTCAGTAAACAAGCTCATTTTATACCTGTCAAAAAGACTATCAAAGCCCATCAAATGGCAACCCTCTTCATTTCACAAATTTTCAAGTACCATGGCTTGCCAATGTCCATAGTGTCGGATAGAGATCCTAGAATGACCAGTAATTTCTGGAAGGGTCTCTTTGAGAATTTAGGGACAAGGCTAAACTTCTCTTCGGCCTATCATCCACAAACGGATGGCCAAAGTGAAATAGCTAACCTAACAATTCTCGATCTACTAAAAGCCTATGTAACGGAAGTAGATCAAAGATCCCAATGGGAGAAGTACTTACCCTTAGTGGAGTATGCTTATAATAACATTGTACATACTTCCACGGGAAAAGCACCTTTCGAGGTAATTGAGGGAAGATCAAAAAGTCCCTTGCTACTTAAGGTACATGGGAAGATCTTCGCTGCAGATGAGTATAGCCAAGACCTACAAGAATCTTTTCAAAAGATTAAGGATGCTATCTCTATCTCACAGCAAAGGCAAAAGGTTGCTGCTGACAAGCACAGAAGAGCCCAAACCTTTAAATAAAATGATTGGGTCTTATTAAAGTTTCCCAAGGCTCGATTAAGGCACACAACAGGCAAGAATCCTACGGGACACCAAAAGTACTATGCTAAACTAGCAAAAAGGTACTATGGTCCCTTCCAGATTCTTAGGTCAATCAATGAGATGGCCTATCAACTCAAGTTTCCCAATCATTGGCTCGTACACAATGCTTTCCATGTGAGCCTATTAAAGCCTTACAAAGGAGAGCCACCTCAAGAACCAACTATTGAAGAACCACCGGAGATCGAGGACCAAGAGGAGGTGCTGCAGCCCGAGTCCATTCTCCCACATGAAGACAAGGTACTAAGAGGCGGTAAGACTATCCGACGATATCTTATAAAGTTTTAGAATTATCCTTTTGAAGATGCTAGATGGATGCAAGGCATACAATTGAAGGATAACCTAAACCTTGTCAATGCTTACAGTGCTTCCCAAGAGTAAGCAAATGTACAAAATGTTAAAAATGAACAAAGTTTTTGTCTTATAAGACTCTCTTTTCTTTATTGTGCACAAAAATGAAGTAGTATGCATGCTTAGATCAAGTTTGCGGAGACGACGTCTCCCAAACACCAAGTAGAGCTTGTCACTCTACTATGGAAGATTGATAGGACTAATGTGCAGACATGCTTGCAGCAGCCTCAGGCTCTCAAGTGCCAATTCCACAATGGACTAGTCATCCATTGTGGAATGATGTCGTAGGGTAACATAGGGATCCTCTACCCGCTAAGAAAAGGACTCATGAATAAGCTTTATCTTCTCTACACCATAGTCGAGGACGACTATGATTTCAAGAGAAAGGTAATGTCATAATAATCAATATCTAATTCTCCTAAATGATTTTCTCATGTTAAACTGATCATTTAATATGGGGAAGTGCCAGGGGAGAAAAAGCTAGAATATTGGTTAAGCTAGCAGACCGGCCACAATAGGGATCCAAAGGAGGGAAAATAGAGATCCAAAGGGGGGGCCATCTGCAAAATATCCATGTGCAACAATGGGCTAAAAAGACCCTAAGGTTCAGCCCATTAAGACTTCCAAAATGCTAAGGTTCCCAAAATTCAAAGGTTGTGTCCAAAGGTCAGCCATGGGGGAATTAGATGCTTTGTGTGTGACCCAAAAAGTCTTTACAAATCCCTACATAGGAGGGGGCAAGCCTTGGGAGTAGGGGATGAGAGAGAAAGTCACACACACACATACAAGCTCCCTTTACACAAAGGGAACGAGGGACACATGTCAGCTCCCTAGCCCAGATGCCCACAAGGTGTACCCAATTCCCATTGGATGGCCTTGGATGTGGACCAATGAGAATTAGGCTAGAGTAAATCTAGTTTAATTAATTTAAAAACACTTAATAAAAGAACCAATGAGAATTAAGTCCTCTAGAAGACTATTGGACAGTCTCCCAAGTGGTCCAATGAGCATTCAACAGCCCAATGGCTTGCCTGATTCCTTTGGCCAGGAGGCAAAGGGGTCCAATGAGAGTTTAGTTGAATTATTAAATTACCTTAATCTCTCACAAAAGGGGAAAGGGGGACACATGTCAGAAGGCTATCACTTATGCTGCTTAATTGTCATTGGCTAGCTCTTGGGAGGTCCAATGGGAGGTCAGCAACAGCAAATAGCAAGGGGGCTCGCCCAGGAGGCAAAGGGGTCCAATGAAAGTTTAGTTGAATTATTAAATTACCTTAAGCTCTCACAAAAGGGGAAAGGGGGACACATGTCAGAAGGCTATCACTTATGCTGCTTAATTGTCATTGGCTAGCTCTAGGGAGGTCCAATGGGAGGTCAGCAAGAGCAAATAGCAAGGGGGCTCGCCCAAGAGAGAGAGGGGGCTGATTTTTGCAAGGCATTATCACACACACACGCACACAATCTCATGTGTGAAGTAAAGAAGACTCTCTCTCTCCTTCTCAAGCTTTAATGGAAAGCTTACCACCTACTTCAAGCTTGTGAGAAGGGAGGCCTACACCAACAACTCTTGGCTTTGTGATGCAAATCCAACCAAGAGCCAAGCTTCAATGCATGCTCATCTCCTCTACCATGCTAATTACTAAGCTAAGCTATGCTAATATGAGTGATTATGTGAGGAGATGTACATCTTTCTCGTAAGATACTCCTTCTTCCACTCAATCTACTCTCATACCCTGCTAGCTCTCACCATCTTCGAAGGTGTGTGAGGTCTTGGGTCTGAGAACGTGGATAATTAATGTTGTGTTTATTATGTGTTTTTCTTAGTTCATGAATCTTCCATCTTCATTGCACTAGCTAGTCTTGAAGGAACACAAAGAATTGTATTGTACAATGTCTCTCTTGATGGGAGAAACCATAATACAAAGCCTTTTGGAGGGGGGAATGGCTCCATGCAAATCCGGTCCTCAACTATTGTCAATAGCTTAATTAGTCTCTCTTTTGAAAGTATTTTTCATGCTATCTAACTAGATGTTATGCTTTTTGTTGCTCTCTCCACCCAAGCACTCTTGTAATTCTCATTAGGAATCTATTCTAATGAAATGCCCACTATGTTCATGCTAATTTCCGCTACACACAAGTTTTTAGGCCATTAAATGTTACAGATTCAACAGAAGTTGACTGCTCGTCAAACGGAGCTTGGAGGAGGAAGTTACAGCAGTTGTAAAGATCGGATGCATTTTCTTAGAATTGGCAATAGATGGTTTTCTTTTTTTTTTTGCGGTCTCAACTTGGGGAATTGTGAAGCGCGGCAAGGACCGGGCATTTTCGAGTCGGTGCAGTGAGTTTTCGATCGGGTTTTGCGGCTTGGCAAATAGATTACCAAGTGACCATTAGCAAGCAGGACTTTGAAGTTGAAGGTGTTTTTTTTGGCATCCAATGGATTAAGAAAAAAAGATTTTGGGGGGTGGCTCACCAGAGGGCGCCACGTGGCAGTCCAAAATTGCACATGCGCGGACCCGGGCGAGGACTCAATAGTATAAGGGCTGGGGCGCTAGTCCATTGTAGAGAGTGTGAAGGGAGATAAGATCCTTGGCGTGCAGCGATGGCGGGCCCGTAGCGGGCGCTGTGCGTGCCCGAGTGGCGGCAATGCGGTGGTTTGGCTGGCGGCTCTGAGCGAGCGCTAGTGTTGCGAGTTGGTAATGGTTGACAGGAACGAATAGTCACAGACAATGATGATGTGCTAGTCCGTAAGGGCTTGTGCCCGCACCTGTTGGGCCAAAGTTTTTTTGAAGGTAAAATGCCCCCCCAATAGCGATGTCACTATTGCTTAGGGGAGGGGTTCTGCGGAAACTCAGCCAGAGGGAGAGAGAGCCCAAGATCATCACCATCCGAGGGAGAGATAGAGAGACAGCTTGAGGCCGGTCAAAGATCAGTCAAAGAGGAGGCAGGGGAGGTGTCCTGTGGAGCCAAAGAGAGAGAAAGAGAGAGGGAGTTCAAAGGCACAAGAGGAGCAAGCCGGGCGGCCAAGTCGGGTGGACAAAAGAACAAAGAGGTGTGCACCATGCAAGGAGTTACCAAAAGCGAAGTGAGCCAAGTGCAAGCAATGCAAAGATAATTCTAAAAGGAGCTCAAAGAGAAGTGCACGAGCAAGAGAGCTCACCTTGTTTTCTTTTTTGGGTTTAGTTCCCCCTATAAAAGTATGTACACGTTCATTTTTTGGAGTCTTTTGGCCAATGTTGCTTCTAGCTCTTGGAGACTTTGGTCATTAGGATTTTTGGCATGTTGAGTTTTTTTATCGAGGTTCATGCCGGAAGTGTGTTGAATTGTATATGGTGTTGTATATGCGAGCAGGCTATTCACTGATGTCTTTGGACGTCATTCCCCTTTCTCCCTTCTCTTCTCTGCTTGTGTGCGTGTGTTTCTAGGCGTGTGTCGGCGTGTGTGTCCCCCCGAATTTTGTCGTGCAAAGAGAGATAGAGAGAGGTTGTGTGCGTGTGGAAGGTTGTGAAATGAGCTGAGTGGAGTGGTTGGGTCTTTCTGGTGCATTGCAAGGCGTGTGTGCGTATGGTTGTGTGCAAGCAGTGGTTTGTTTGCGGGTAGTGTCGAGTTTTGAAGATGAATTCTAGTGGATTGGGACGTTGTGTATACCCTAGGCTATAGTAAGGCATTGTGTTGTGCGCTAGGTGTGTTTCCCTTTCCCCCTCTCCATCGTCGCAACTGCCTTTGCCAATAAATACTTTGGCAAGTCTCAATGCTCAAGCATAGTCCATGCCATGTCTATTTGGCAAGTCTCAATTCTCAAGCATAGTCCATGCCATTTCTAGTGCCACTATCCTACTCTTCTTCTCTACAACTCCATTCTTTGAAGGTGATCTGGTGCAAAAGTCTTCTTGTGGTCCCCTTAGCTTAGACTTCCACTTGATTCCAATGGACACCTCATGCAACATGAAAGCATGACATTGCTTCTTGACAAAGGTTTGTAAGAATCCTCTTAATAATGCATAAAAATGAGTGAATCTTTGAAAATCATGCAAGCTAGTGTCCCACTAGGATTTGATTCCTTCCTACTAGTAGCTATTAAAAAGAAATACAATAAACATACATAAAAAATATATATATTGGAAGTTACCCTAGATATAGGATCTAGCTAGGGTGTGAGATGATAATGAGATAGTAGAAAGAAAGAACCAATGCTTTTTGCCCTAAGTTAAAGAGGCGGAGCTATTGACGCTTTTTCCATAGTACTTTCTAATGGTAAAGTAAGAATATGTTAGCCTTGATATAAATAATAGGATGAGATAGAAAGATTATTATTATACTTAGATATATATATGTACATTATAGGAAATATACTTATGTATCTAAAAAGCTGCAAGATAGATCTTGTAGCATTCGTTCCCACTATGTACATGTCACAACACGACAACGTATTTGTGGATAGACTCATGGGAGAGAAGCTTCAAAATCCACCATTCGTTAAGCACTTTGTCCTTTGCATCGCTTGCAAGAAATTGGTTCATGATGAAAACTCGTAGATTTTTCTATGTCTTGGGGCTTTGCCGTTTCCACGAAGGCTAGCCCACCATTGACGAGCTGATTTCGGGCATTATCATTAGCACCTTCATGTGCAAAATCAAAGTTATCAATGTTCATTCTACTCTCTTGGTTATTGTCAACCATGTTAATTAAACTTATGTATAGATTACTTTGTGCTTTTGTACCCTCAAAAACCTTAATCGCTACTCTTCTTTACCTTTGAAAATCACTTCTCAAGTAGCCACACCCGTGGTTTAAACATTGTTGATTGCAAAGACTAGTGGAGAGGGTCTAACATTTCTCGATTGATTATGGTTCCCGTTGAGCTTGCTCGTAGCTCAATAATGGTAAAGCCAAAGGCAAGCCCCGTGAGGCTCCATTATTAACACTATAGTTCCCAACGGTGTACCTCGAACTAAGTCCTTCTCAACCAAGAAATAGATCCCTGTCCTACTTACCCTATTGCAATAAACAGGCCCAACCTTTCATGGAGAACTTAAGGACCTCTCTTCTTAAGCAAAACCAATAGCTCTGATACCAATGTAATGGAAATGGCCTATGAACTTTGAGAATAGCGGAATTAGGAGAATTAAAGAGAGCATTTTTGTGAGACTACTTTGAGAACATAGAGGGTGAACTTAATTGACGGTAGCAACATAATCATAGTACTTGATTAAGTTGGCATGAACAATACTTTTTCAAGAGAGAGTTTAGAGAACTTGACAATAGTTGAGGACCGGATTTATGTGGAGCCTGTCCTTCCTCCAATAGGCTTTTGTATTATAGGTTCTCCCATCAAGAGAGACTTGGTACAATACAATCTTTGTGTTCCTTGTAACCTAGGTTATGCAATGAAGATGGAAAGATTCATGCATCACGAGCATAAATAAACTTTGCAAAAAGCATTAACTATCCCAAGACTCAGTCCCAAGGCCTCAAACACCCTCAAAGGTGGAGAGAGCTAGCGAGGAATGAGGGTAGGGAAGAGGAAGAAGAAACATTCATAGGGGAAAGAAATAGTTCCTCACTTATCATCGCTCTTCTTGCTAGCATACATAATAGCATAGTAATGAAGATGGAAAGCTTAAGCATTGAAGCATAGCTCTTGGTTCGATTTTCATTCCATAGCCAAGAGTGTTGATGTAGGCTCTCAACTTCTCTACTAGCTTCGACAGGAGATGGAGCTCTTGCACTTTGCACTTCACAGACAATGAGTGTGTGTGTGTGTGTGTGTGTGTGTGTGTGTGTGTGTGAGTATACCCCCCAAGCTAGCCCCCTTCTTGCTTTGGTCGACCCCCTCTTCTAGCACTCTCTGGCATTTGATTGGACCTCCTCAAGCTTGGCCAATCACAGGCCTAGTGCATATCAAGCAACAAGGTTAGCCTTGGGACAAGTGTCCTCCTTTCCCCTTTGAGAGAGAGGACTTGATAAATGCAAAAATAATTAATTAATCTAACTAATTTATCATTGGACCCCTTGGGAGGCCAACCAATAGGCTTTAGGCACACCATGAGGGTAATATGAAGAGAATCTTGACAAGTGTCCTATTTTCTTTCTTTGTACCAAGCTTGCCTTGTGTAAGGGTGTGTGTGTGTGTTCTCTCTCTAGCCCCTACAATCAGGGCTCACCCCCTCATGAGTAGGGATTATGTTGAATTTTTGGAACACCTTACCCTCAAGCACCTTAGTCATGGAGCACCTTAACACCTTAGTCATTAAGCACCTCAAGCTTGGGCCGGGTTCCCACCTCAAGCACAACCGTAGCTTACCTAAGGTCAAAGGACTTTGAACACTAACCATTGGAGGTCTTTAATGAAGCTAACCCTAAGGTCTTTAAGCTCCATTAGCTTGCCTTTCTCTTTGACATATCATCTCTCATTTGGGCCCCTTTACCATTGGTCCCATGTTGAGATAGACCCGAAAGCACATGTTTATATTCTAACCCTTGTTCTTGTGTATTCCCCCACATTAAATGATCAATTTAATATGAGAAAATCATTTGGGTTGGTTTGATATTAGATTTTATGACACGAGGTATAGACCCATGGTAGTCATCCACAAGACAATATAACCATAAGCTCCATCATGCATAGTATTGACTAAATACCACAACATCCCCACTAAGTCGTCAATGCCCAATAGTGGGTGTAGAACTAGGTACTAACATATGCTCTTAAACACAAAACACACACACACACACACACACACACACACACACACACACACACACACACACACACACACACACACACACACACACACACACACACGAGAATACATCAACACAAACTTCAACATACTGAGTTTCTGTCAATACTCCAAAATGATCAAGGGAAGACTTAGCCATAACAAATCCTAACACTAAAAGAAGCATTTAATAGGAAGAAATAGCACAAAAATGAGGTAGATGATAGGCATACACATATGACTTAATCGTTGGAGGTGATAATGTAGATGAAGTAGAGGGTGTACATGCTCTACTTATGCAGGAGTTTAAGAGGAAGGATTTGAAAGACTTGCGGTATTTTTCAGGCATTGAAATTATTTGCACAGAAGAGGGTGTATGGCTGTCACAAAGACAATATGCTTTGGATATGTCGAAAAAGTATAATATGGTTGATTGTAAGCCAATTGCAATGCCCTTAGATCAGAATTTGAAGTTGGAAAATGATGCAGGTCAAGTGCTTGAGAATCTGTCATGTACAAAAAGATTGCAGGTATCTTGATCGACTTGACTATCTCACGTCTAGACTTGAGCTACACAGTTGGATTGGTGAATCGGTTTATGCAGTCTCCCAGGAAACCACACTTGGATGCGATGAGGTGCACTTTGCAGTATGTGAGTGCTACTTTGGATTATGTACTCTTTTATAGGACTAAAGTGGAGTTGCAACTCTATGGCTACATAGATGTGGATTGGGCTAGTAGTACATACGATCACAGGTCTACCAACGGCTTCATGTTTTCACTAGGGGGTGCAGCTATCACATGAGTCCTATAAAAGAGGGATTCGGCAAGTACAAAGGTAGAGTTCCTTTATCTATTGTGACAATTGTAACAACATACAATTGGCATGAAACCCAATGTTTCATTCCAGGACAAAGCACATTGAGGTGCACTACCACTTCATCAGAAAGAGGGTCTTGGCAAGCGACATTGACCTTGAGTACATGGTAATGGATGAGAAGGTTGCAAATATCTTCACGAAGGACCTTGGAGCGAGAAGAAGAAGGACCTTGAGCGAGAAGAAGCTATGGCAATTTTGAGTGATACTTGGCATACAAGAGATGTCATTGATCTTGAGGGGGAGTGTTGGGATGTCAAGCTCAACATATATGACTTTTGGATGACTACCAATAGTCATCATCATTGGTGTGCCTTGGTGGATACATATATCTTCACCCCACCGATACTACAATTGTACTACACCATATTGGTCTACCTACCGGAGTGATGGCACACTTATCTACTGACGTCACTCACTAGCGGTTTATGTTAGAACGTTGTACTAGTTCCCCTTTTATGGTGTATTTTACCTTAGTTGTAGACCCCTTATCTTGAGTTTGTGAAGAAGAAAAATTACAAAATTTTGCTTCCATCTTTGTGCGCGTGCATGTGTGTGTGTGTACGCTTGCAAGTGGTCTCCTTCTCTATCTCTTGATAATGCAAAAATTTGAAACCTTAGAGTAGGTAAAAGGACTTTTTGTGAGGCAAGCGGAAGTGTGCATGAGTGCGAGTGCGAATGCGAGTGCAACAGAACACGAGGTGTGGTGGAGCTCTTAGTGGATAAAATATCCACAGTCCCTTATTCTATTTTGTATTAAGAAATGAATAAGGTTAGTAATGTGCGGCGCCCGACGCGTGAGCACCCTCACAATCTCCCACTTGAAGGCACAATGTCCCAAGTGGCCTATGTTAGTACAAACCTTTACAAATGTGAAGCATCAGAAGGCTTCACCCTACACTCATCATCTCAATTCAATGTGTGTCTGCTCTGTGGCTAAGCTCTTCATAAGAGCATCTTCAGGTTTTCATCCGTGTGAACTTTGGCTAACTCAATGTGTTTGCTAGCCAAAATATTCCATATCACATGATACCTTACCTTGATGTGTTTTGACTTGGAATGAAACACGGGGTTCTTTGTTAACGCAATCGCACTCTAGCTATCACAATGTAATACTGGAGTCTGGTGTATACCAAGGTCTCCCACTAGACGAGATAACCATATCGCTTCCTTGTTGGCATTGGTGCAACATACTCAGCCTCAGTGGTGGCAAACGAAGTGCAATTTGGGAGACATGATCTCCAAGAGACTGTCGCTCTAGCAAACAAGAAAACGTAGCTAGATGTGGTTTCCTAGTGTCCACACAATTTGCATAATCCAAATCATTGTATCCAACTATGGATGCAACATTGTTCCCAAAGCGTAAGCACTTGTTGGCTGAACCCTTGATGTATCTCAAGATATGCTTCACTGATTCCCGATGCTTTTTGCCCAGATTTGCCATATACATGCTGACCACTCCCACTGCAAATGTAATATCTGGTCACTTGCTAACCATGCTAAACGAGAGACTGCCAACTATCGAAGAATATGTCACCTTTTTCATATCTACCTTTTCGGCATTTGATTTGGGGCAATCATTCTTGCTAAGTTTTACATATGCAGCCATTGGGGTACTCAATGTTTTCCCCCCTTGCATGTTAAAATGTTGCAAGACCTTGTGAATATACTTTTCTTGTGAAAAATCAAGTTTTCCATGCTTACAATCTCTCTTGACATGCATACCAAGCATCACCCAAATCTTTCATGGAAAATTGCTTGCTTAAGGCATCCTTGAGAAGTGCAATCTCATCTTTGGACTTCCCAGCTATAAGCATATCATCCATGTACAAGATGAGAACGATGAGGGAACCATCAATCAACCTCCTTGTGTACAAGCAGTGATCCTCTTGCCTCCTTACATAACCTTGGGATTGAATGTACTTATCAAACTTGATGTACCATTTCTTTGAACCTTGCTTTAGACCATATAAAGCTTTCTTGAGTCTACACACCAGTTCTTCCCTTGTTGGCTTCTCGGGCTTGATCTCAAAACCTTCTGGCTGCTTCATGTAGACATCTTCTTCAAGATCCCCATGAAGAAATGCCGTCTTCACATCCATTTGGACCAATTCCATGTCCTCAATGGCTAATGAATCAAGCACAAGATGTAGTGTAGTCATCTTGACTACTGAAGAAAAAATCTCGTCGAAATCTATGCCTTTCTTTTGCTTGAAGCCTTTGGCAACCAGTCTAGCCTTATACTTACGCTCGATATCTTTTGCCGTGTACTTTTTCTTGTACACCCATTTGCAAGGCAATGCATGTTTACCCTCTGGTAACTCTGTCAATTCCCAAGTCTCATTGGCTAAAATCGAGCTATACTCACATTGCATAGCTTTCTCCCACTTCATGCTATCTTCCATTTGAATAGCTTCTTTGTAACAAGTGGGCTTATCGCAGTTAGTGACTAACACATAGTCCAATCCTGGCTCAAAACACTCAAATATATGAGATACACACGTAGATCTCCTCACTACCTGACTGCTGGATTCGGCACTCTATGGAGTGCTACTAGTGGTAGGAACTTCACTAGTAGGCTGAGTTGGTTTTCCCAAATTTGTGGAGGCTACATACTCAATTTTGACTTTTCGATATTTGGCCTCTTTAATGGGCTATCTACGCATTTTAGACTCATTGAATATCACTTGTGAACTGCAAATAACTATTCTAGATTCCAGATGCCAGAGATGATATCTCATCACTCTATCCACACCATAACTGATGAAGATGCACTTGTGTGACTTGGGATCTAGCTTCTTGCTAAATTCTTTGGGAATGTGTGAGAATGCTTCACATCCAAACACATGTAATCTATCATAGGTTTGCTTCTTTCCAGTTCACATCTCCTACGAAATCTTAAAATTCTAATGAGTACTAAGCGATCTATTGATGATGTGTACAACTATCATAACAGCCTCTCCCCAAAACTTAGGAGGTAAATTTGCCATAGATAACATGGTTGTGACTCTTTCTTGAATCGTGCAATTCATACGCTCAACAATTCCATTATGAGCAGGTGTGTAAAGGCATAATAAATTGTTGCCGAATCCCTCCTTTACTACAAAAATTCTTGAACTCTGTGGAGACATACTCTTCACCATTGTCAGTTTGAAAAACTTTTAGCTTTCTACCAGATTGGTTCTCAACCATGGCTAAAAATTTCTCGAATATAGCAAACACTTTGTCTTTTCCCTTCAATAGGTAGACCCACACCTTCCAATTAGAGTCGTCTATGAATGTCAGAAAATATAGTGCTCCCGCTAGATATTTCTATGGCATAGACCCACAAAAATCGGTATGAACTAAATCTAGAGGGTTTCCCAACTCACAATGTAATGGCGAGGAAGTTTTCCTAGTTTGCTTGCCATAGATGCAATGTTCACATAAATTGAAATAAAAACAGTTTAAGACAAGTAGCCTTAATGTTGAAGGATTTTCATCTCTTTCTGGCTCAGATAGCCTAGCCGGCTATGCCACAACTAAAATAAAGTCTGCTCAGCTACATAGATAGAACGTTCTTTGACTGAAGAGACATATAAAGAGTACAATGAACTTGATTTGTGACCCTTATGACAACCAAATTTTCTTTATGCACCATCCAAGAACTATTGCCAAAAATAGTAGTATAGCATAGAGCATCAAGCTGACCAATTGACATCAAACTCTTAGTCAATTTACGAACATGTTTGACTCCACAAATCATAAATCCAGTGCCATTTGTCATGCATAACTTGACATCTCCCATATCGCATATATCAAGATGATAGGAATCTCCAAGCTTGATTGACCCATTGTCGTGCATATCCGCTTCCATGAAGGGAAAAAGATTAGAAGGATACACATTGTGCTTGATTGAAGTCTACATGATTGTTGACCATTGGTCTAGGCTTGATAACAAGCTAATTTTATTCTAAATGAATGCCAGATGTGGCTTTAAAGGGCCACAAGTTGTCTTGATTAATACTAAAAGAGAGTATGCTTGAAGTGATCATAGATGGGATTTTATAGAATAGAATTGTAGTACTCAAGGTGCTCTACAGGTGTGTCTTTACGGCTCATAGATTGGAGCTAGGGTGAGAAAGTTATGCCAGTTTGAAGTTTGAGAAGTTTGCATACCTTTAGCAGATTGAGCAACTACATATGATGAATCAGGGATGAAGAAAGTGCATGGCCCTAAAGTGCTCATCTTGTGAAGCACGTCGGTCTTTTCAGATTGGTAATCGAAGTTTTGGTTGTCAAGTTATATCCAGTTGAAGTTGCATCAAGGGTCAGTTCTATGTCAGGTTGGTCGCCTTGATCAATGTGCCATATAAATTTGCCAAGGTTGTATGCAAAGTATATGGTATATGAAGGCCATAGGAATTTATGGCTTGTTAATTGGAGTCCGCATCGATGAGATATTATGAGTTGAAGTCAGTCGCGGTTACTTGGTAGATGATGCCTAATGAATTTTCTCTGGTTTTTTCACACCGGTTGGAGGGCTCGGCGATATCGAAGTGCAGAAGGGAATGTGTAAGCTTAAGTTCGTGGAGACGAATTTTCAATGGGACTTGATGTCTCGGGAACAAAGTCTGTGAACATCAAATGAGAGGAGGTCCAATGGAGAGGAAAATGAATATTTTCCATTTGATAAGCTGTGGAGTTTGGAGACCAAGGGGGTGCAACTCACAATAAGTTGCCACATGGCGGGGACTTTGTCCCACATGTGCACCTTTGCCGCCATACACGGGGTATATAACTAGCAAGGTACCCTCATTTGGTGCATCAAGGAAGCGTGGAGCTCCTCGTGAACATGGCTATGGTGTTCGTCTTTCGTGGCTTTGTGCGGACGGCGCTCTGGCATGATGTGGTCATCGTAGTGCTATCCGACATCGCTCATGATGTGAGAAGGTTGCTATCTTGCACCCGCGAGGGTCGTTTCTTTTATATGAAGAGGAGGTACCCACAATGGGTTGTCACGGTGCCGTGATAACCCAAGGGGGTACTCACATAAAGCTTGAGATCCAAGCCAAGCTGCGAATAGTAAGAGCATGCCGTACATGCAATCTCAAGCTAATGATAGCAAGGTAGGAGTTCAAAAATAGGAGGAAGGACTCACACGCCAAAAAGTAGGAAAACACACAATTTTGGGGGGTATTCACAAGAAAATTCTTTTTATGGGAACGAAGGAGGTCTCTCTCTCTCTCTCTCTCTCTCTCTCTCTCTCTCTCTCGGCAAGAGGGAGTTTTTGGCAAGCACGAGGCGTTTTTTGCAAGGAAGGGATTCGTCTTTTGCAAGCAAGGAGACTTTGGGAGAAAGGAAGTGAGCAAGGAGGAGTTTTTGCGAGCAAGAGAATCATAGAAAGCGCTTTGCCGTTTATTTCTTCTTCATAATGGTACAAAACTTTACATTCATCAACACTGAGCATCGACGGACGCTCGAACTCAGTGTAGGCTAAATTAATTTGGCTTATCTTCTGTAAAGGTAGCCTAAACTCTTTTATTAGTAATTAATTGAGTTAATGGTGTTGTTAACAGAACCCCTTGGCAATCATGCGTCAGTTCTCAACCGTGTTATTAAATTCAATTGGTTTCGTGTTTCATTTGTATTCCCAAGCAATAATTACTCTATTGTGCGGTGTGGTATACCTTTTCTTTCTCTTTTCCCATAGCTAGCAGTCGATGCTGCCCCGATTTTCCTTTCAAACCCTATTTCCTTTGACATACTTGGTGAACCTGACGCAAAACCGATCTGGGGTGGGAAATTTTTACTGAGGAGGCAGCCATGCAGTAGTTTGCAGCATACATGCAACAACAACAGGTTGCCCATCAACAATATAATCTGCAAGAGTGGATTTGTAAAGCCCGACAGACAGTTATAGATAAATTACAATGATTTGAAGGCCGATAGATTTCTAAATTTTTCAATTATCTATGAGCAACCAAAGGAAGATAATGGAATTTATTATTAGAATGCAGTGGAAGGATTTCATCTAATTACGGTGTCGGAACATAAGGCCCGAATTAAAGAAATTCAGGTAGCTCAAGGACCAAATTGACAGGAAATCAAGAAGGTGTTGCAGGAGGAATATTTTCTTGAGGATTCATAGAGGGTAATCAGGCAGAGCTTCATGAAGTGGGTACAAAAGAATAATAAAAATCTATCTGCATGAGAGCTACTACGGGAATTTGAGAAGAAATTTGACCAGTTATCCTCAATAGAGCAACGTTCGATGAAGGATCAGAAGGTTGAATTGTTTATTCAGGATGCTGATCCATGGATTCAAAAGAGTTTGGTACAGTTGCTAGAAGATTCAACATGTGAAGTGGGATTAATGTATGATTGGAAAATAGTCACTGAAGTGGTGAATATGATAATCAAATGACCGATGAGGTTTGACAAGCTGATTGTGGCTGATGTCATGGATGTTGTGGAAGAGGAAACTAAGGAGAAATCATCCTCAACAATATCCAAAGTGTAGGAGCCAGTTCTTGACGAGCTGGCGAAAGGTATTCAAGAGTTAAATTTGAATTTCAAAACTGTAAAATTTGAAGGATTAGTTTCAAAGGGGTCTACTTCTGAGCCTAAGTAGCAACCTCCACGCAAAAATTGGGATTGATGCATGTGGTGCGATAGTGAGGACCATAGATATGTTCAGGAGTGTGATGAGTTTGATGAAGTTTACAAAAGGAATGTGGTTTTTTGGAAAGACAAGAAGATTCACCTCAGGGCAACAGGTGAGATGCTCCACTTGAACTTTGGTAGGGGTGGCATGAAAAAGCTAGTAGAAGAAATATAGCATAATGTTGCTCTTGTGGAAGAAGTAGCTACATATGGGTTGCAGGTTTACAAAAGGGAGATGATGATGATACAGGTGCAAAGGGCCAATTGTGGCCTTATGCTTTGAAGATAGTAGAAGCAGGTAAGGTAACTTACGGGAAACTACGACAAGTAGGTAATTCTATTTGAGAAACCACAAGGTGCACTTATCCAATGGATTCTCTCTCAATATATGCATTTATTGCTAAGTCTCAAGCTAATGAGGCTATGGTGGAAGAGAAGCAAAAAAGGGATGAAGAATTTAACGGGACATTAAAAAAGGCAATGAGATCCAGTAACAAGAAAGAGGAAGGGCCTGCTCCTAAGCCCGCTTCCAAAGTGGTTATGGAGGAGGCACCGAAGGACGAAAGCAAGGTAAGCCCAAGGGACCCTCGTATAAGCTTAAATCTGATATTGAATTCACTACAGATATAAATAAGGTTTTTAAAGAGCATATCCTGAATAGTAAAGCGGAGCTCACATTGGGTGATATTTTGGGAATTGTCAAGCACAAGTTCCATGAGGAGATCATCGATATTATCAAGAGGAAGCGGCAGATCCGGAATCACTAAGAGCCAGATGATTCAACACATTGAAGAAATTTTGGATGATTATGAAGAAGAATTTGACGAGCTTGAAGATGAAGAGTCGAGGCCTGTGGTATTTTCCAACCTGATTGTACTTGAGGTAAGAAATGTGCATTTTAATGATGAGGGAGATAGTGAAATTATACCCAGGAGTCATTTTTCAAGGACTCATTGGGCAAGAGTGACGATTGAAACTGTGGAAAAGCTTGGTGACATTGAAGAGCGGGTCTTAGCACTTATAGACCATGGTTTAGAAATCAATCTTATGGCAAAGAGTTTGCAGCAGAAGTGGAAGTGGCCTATTGATGTGGACCATGGTTGGCGGATACGAGTTGCCAACATGCTTCTAGGCAATTTTTATGGTGCATGTGCAAATGTCAAGGTAACTATTGGGGATTTCTATGATGAGCAAAACTTCTTTATACGGGAGAATTCCTCCTATCCACTTATTTTTGGACAACCATACATTACGTCTATGCGAATGGAAACTAAGGTGCTAGATGATGGCTCGGCCTATGCCAGGGTTCGGAGCCGAGATGGTAAAAAAGCAATTCAATTCTTGACTGTATGTGTTGACCATGTCAGGAACAAGGACAATTTACGTAATCATCCATTGCCAAAGATACACAGGGAGTTTAAAGAACACATGTTTGCACAGGATTTTCTCGGAGTGCCACTATAAAGCGAGACTATGGTGGTAAAAGTGAGGAGAAGTTCTTGCAAAGAGAAACTTTCTCTCAGGATTTTTGGGATTGACATGTGAGCGTTCAATATCTTACATAAAATTTAATGATTTACCTAAGTGGGAGAAAAAAATATGTTTCAAGTATTCAAAGTAAATTGCGGGGATGTGATGTGCCTAAACCAGATGATGTGATTTCAGGGATTTTTTAAGAGATTTCTTATGCTGACACTATGTCAGAGCTTGAGGATATCATGCAATACATGTCACAAAGTGGAACTGAATTTAATAAAGTGCACTCAATGGACATGTATGAAGAGCTAGACATATACGAGGCACTTATGCATATTGAGAATGATTTGGGTAAAGCAGTTGAAGCACAGATAGAGACAAAGTACAAGACTATTACAAAGAAAGTGAGAACAATTGCTCAACCTCTACCAGAAGGAAGTAATGGGGTGATCAAATAAGCTTCTTGACAGCCTATGCTCAGAGATCCGAAGAGCGTTGGACATAAGTTTACTACGGAGACATTGGATGTGCACCTTGCCACAGGGTGCTACTAATTCTGTAGCTCATAAGATGAACAGCATGAATAAGGTATTAAGGGACTTTATCCCTCATGTTACTATGCCTTTCATTGATGATCTACCAATTAAAGGATGTGAAGAAGGATCCAAAGATGAGGTAAAAGATAAGAGGGGGTGTTGGCAGTTTGTTGCTCAATATATTGCTGACTGTGATGCTATTTTATCCAGGCTTGAAGAAGTTAACACTTTCAGGGCAAAAATCAACTTTTGGTACTAAAGAGGTTTTAATTGTGGGGCATATGTTCACTCCAGAGGGTAGAAGGCCAAGTCTGGTTGAAGTTGAAGCTATCCAAACGATGAAGGAAACATGCTCTTCAATTACTGAAGTTCGTCGATTTTGGTATTCTATCTTATTTGGTTGCCACATTTTGCTCATGTTGTAGAGGTGATTTATCAATTGCTAAGGAAAGGAAAGAGGTTTGTTTGGGAAGAAGTTCACATGAAGGCTATCAAGAAACTAAATTAGATGATTTTCGAGGCTCCTACCTTGAGGAAGGTTGACTACAAATACGGAAGGCAAGTAATCTTAATAGGTGACACTAGCCCGATAGGTATTGGATGGGCTATAGGTCAAGATGATGCAGAAGGACACATGTATGCAGTTCGATTCGGAGAAAAGGTGCTCAATTATCGTCATTGAGGCTACCCACAAGTTAAGAGAGGAATTTGGGGTGTTGCTACTGCTCTAAGATTTGATAAAGAACATTTTATTGGAGCTTCAATCGTGGTTGAAACAGATTTCTTGCCACTAATAGGGATGATTGCAAACTGCTCTACTCAGGACATTGCCATGCTTTGATGGATAGCCCATATTAAATCTCTTAACCCTGAATTTTGTCATATGTAGGAAGAGATAATCCTGTTGCAAATATGTCATCAAGGGCCAGGTTTGAAGATGAAGAAGAGATGCTTATCACAAGTGATGATGTTGGCTTGAAGTTCTACACTTCTTCTTATTTACATGAAAATTGTGGTGCTATTGCTCCTATTTTTGAAGTATTTTTTGAAGAATTCTACGAGGGAGAGTGGCTTATGATTGGCCGCTATTTTGGTCCCTCTCACTAGACAAGAAGGATGGAGTGACCAAGATTATAAGAGGATCAGAAAAAAGGCCTATGACTACTTTCTAAGGCATGGACATTTATGGAAGCAGCCACGGAGGCATACTGTAGCGGGTTGTTTGTGACAAAGTGACTCAATAACAGGTTATAAAAGAGTTTTGTGAGAGATTATGGGCTGGACATAGAGGAGTGTGGTCAACCTTTGTGAAGAGCAAGGACAGATACTTGTGGAAAGGTATGTATAAAGATGTGGCTCAATTTGTGGAGACGTGCTTAGTATGTCAACAATATTCTAATGTGCGACATCGAGCTGGATTGCACCCCACCTATCCACTGGCTATGCATAACAAGTGGGTGGTGGACCTTATTACAATACCAGTAGGTGTTTGGCAAATGAGATACATTATTCTTGCTAGAGAAGATCTTACTAACCAGGTTGAAGGCAGAGCTTTGCGTACCAAATGTAGAACCCAGAGGAGACTGGCACCGGATCCACCTCCCAGCTAACCTATTATAGGAGAGCCCATGGACCTTTGCCCTAACTGGATCCCCTATCCACACCTTCAGTCCGGACCTTGGCCTAAGTCCTTGACTCCCCTAGGTCGGGCCTTGCCCTCTAGCCCTTGGCCGGCGGACATTACTCCCCCCTTGGAGAAGTGTTCTCGTCCTCGAAAACGAAAGTGGGAAACTTCTTCTAAAGAGCACTAATGTTTTCCCAAGTGGCACCTTCTTCAGGTAGGTCTTTCCACTTGATTAAAGCTTGTCGAGGTACATGATGACGCATACGTAAATCATGATAGTCAAGTATCCGCTCAGGTTCATGCGGTGGGCTAGGAGGTTCAACAAAATCGACCAGAATCTCCTGGTCAATGACATTTTTGTCCCCATGTAATCGTTTACGTAAATGGCTTACATGAAATATTGGATGGACATGAGAGTTTGTCGGTAACGATAGTTTGTAGGCACGATCACCAACTCGCTTGAGTATCTTGAAAGGCCCACAATATCTTGGAGATAATTTAGGTGTTAGCCTAGTCTTCAGACTTTTTGAATGCTCTGGCATACGTAAAAATATTTCTTCCCCTTCCTCAAAGGTAATTTGCCGACGTTTTTCATCAGCGTACTTCTTATACCGATCCTGTGCTTGTCGAACATTCTGACGAGCGAGTTTCAACATATCCATATGGTCTTGGAGAAAATCATTAACCTGTTGGAGTTTTTTTGTTGCCAACCCCACCGTAACAGGTGACCGAGGTTGAAAACCATACATGAGCATGAAAGGACTAAATCCAGTCGTGACATCCTTAGTATTGTTGTAAGCAAGCTCAAGAAGAGGTAGATACTCTTCCCAGTCTGTTTGTTTCTTGCTAACGTATGCACACATCATATCCTCTAGCACTTGGTTAACTCATTTAGTTTGGCCATCTATTTCTAGATGATCTACTGTTGTGTACTCAATCGTTTAAACACAACCCTCCAAAAATGAATGTTAAACTTGGGATCACGACCACTCACAATGTTACTTGGTAAGCCATACAACTTGTGTAGATTGTCCACAAATAACTTGGCTAATTTTGGAGTTTTTATGGTCAACTTAGTTGGAATAAACTTTCATAGTTTAGTCAACCAGTCTACGACCACCCATACTGAGTCATGACCGCGTACAGTGGTTGGTAAACCCACAATAAAATCCATAGAGGTACTTTCCCATTTTTCGTTGGGAATCTCCAAAGGATGTAAGAGTCCTCCTGCCTTCAGGTGCTTTGCTTTGTTAACTTGACATTTTTGGCAATGCAAGACATAGTCTTGAACAAAGCCATGTAAATCTGGCTAGTAAAACTATCGACGTACAAGAGCATAAGTCTTTTTAGTACCCGGGTGCCCTGCACTTGGATTGTCATGACATTCATACCGAATTTGGCCCCGAATGTCTGTGTCTGTTTGTACACAAACTCTCCCCTTGTGGAGTAGGTACCCATTGTCGATGGAAAAATTCTTCCATCGCTGCAGTTCATCACTCCGGAGGAGAACTGTGTGTGGAGGTTAACAACACACTACCAGCATTGGAGTGAGAAGGATCGCTCATTTGCACATGGCTCCACACTTTGGAGTATGCGTCATCATGCTCATATGTACCCTTCAGAGAATCCAAAAATTCATTGTGAAGTTCTGTGAACAATGGTGAATTGATCTCAGGCATACAGTTAAGAGCATCATCCACCACATTGTATCGTCCTTTATGATACTGGAGCTTTGCATCATACTCCTACAGGATCTCAACCCACCTGGCTTTTCGACCCTTCAAGTCGGTTTGTTGTGTAAATCGTTTTATGCTTTCATGGTCAAACACAATCTCAAATTGAGCTCCATAAAAATAATGTCGCCATGTCTTCAAGGCAGACACTATTGCGTAGAGTTTGCGTTCATAAGCAGAGTAATTTTGCTCTGCTGAATCAAGCTTCTTGCTTTCAAACGCAATGGATCTCCCCTCTTGTAGAGGGACTGCTCCAATAGCACGATTACTGGCATCCGTTTCCAAAAGGAATGGTTTCAAAGGATCCACAATACCTAGAATAGGAGTTGTAGCTAGTGCATCCTTGAATGTATCAAAACTATGCTGCTGAGCGGACCCCCACTGGAAGGTCTTCCCTTTTCCTTTCAATTGGTCCGTCATGGGAACATCAATATTAGCATAGTTTTGAATGAACCTTTGATAAAAACCTGCAAATCCCAAGAAATTTGCAACTCTTTCAGCTTTTTAGGAGAAGGCCACCTTCGAATGGCATCCACTTTGGATTAGCCCAGTAGCTGAGAGAACATGCCCAAGATAATGAATTTCCTCCTTGAGAAAATCACACTTGGATTCTTTGGCATATAATTGATGTGTTCCTAACAATTCAAATACCTGCCTTAGATGTTTCAAGTGTTCTTCCTCAGAAGCACTATATACAAGAATGTCATCGAGAAAAACGATAACAAATTTGCCCAAGTAAGGTCTCAAGACACTATCCATGAGTGTCATGAATGTTGCGGACGCATTGGTTAACCCAAAAGGCATAACCAAAAACTCGATGTCCAAACCTTGTTCGGAATGCAGTTTTGGGTATATCAGCAAGTCGAATACGTACTTGGTGATAGCACGACCGCAAGTCTATCTTCGTAAAAGTATGAGCATGATTGAACTTGTTGGACAACTCATCCACGCGTGGTAATGGGTACTTGTTCTTAACAGTGACTGCATTTAATCCACGGTAGTCTACGCACATGCGCATACTACCATCTTTTTTCTTCACTAACAGGATAGGAGAAGCCCATGGTGAAGAACTCGGTTGGATAAACCCTCTGCTAAGATAGTCAACAAGCTGACATTCCACCCCAGCAGCTTCAGATTAACTCATTCTGTAGGGTGGTTTACTGCCTGCAACCACGTTGATGCCATGTTGCACAGATCATGTCAACAATAATCCTGATGGCAAATCACTAGGAAAAACATCGTGAAATTATTTTAATAAATTTTTAATTCACTAGCAACCTTTGCTTGTTGAGAAGTAGCCATTGTTGGAAGATATGAGAGAGAAGCATGCGGTGTTGAGGAATGTTCAACAGATTCAACATTGGAAAGAAAATGACACAATGAGTAACACAAGAAAACTTCATCTATTTCATTATCAAAAACGAGCTTCATAAGCTCTGCTACATATGAGTGGTGACGAAGGCACATCCTTCTCTCCTAACAACAACACATGTGTGCCATGGGATTCAAACATCAGGCTGTTGTGCTCATAGCTACGCTTCAGCGATGGTCCTAGGCTATGCAACCATTCCCTACCAAGTACCACATCTGCCCTCTCCATATTCATAACCTAGAAATCCAAGGAGGTAGAATAGCCTTGTGTTTCCAACGGTACAACTCTAACTTGAGTATCCCATATTTCAACATCATAACCATTCATCATTGATACCTTGTAGTGGTGGGAACCCAGATTTTGGGGAAATTTAAGTTTTTTCACTAATCCATAGTTAATGAAATTGTGAGTAGCACCATCATCTACCAAGATGCGCACTGTGTGCCCTTGAAGAGATCCGTGCATATGCACTAACTCATGTGGACCGAAGGTCTGTTGTGACATGGAAGCTGTAATACAATATTTGTGCACCACCTCGGTGTGTGTTACCTCCACCATGGAGAAACATGAGGAAGACTCAAGAGGCATCAACTGCACCATGTGCATTGCTTTCTCCTTGTCGTGAGCAGCAGATTTCCCCTTGGGACAATCCCTTTTGGCATGGCCGCTTTCCAAGCATTGAAAGCATAACTTCTCTCTTTTTAGCCCTTCTCAAATTCCTCAGGAGAGAGAGGACCACGAGACCCCTTGGGTTTTTTAGCTGCTTTAGAATTGGCTACTATAAATTTCTTTTTATTGTGCCCATATTGTGTGCGTGTATTACCATGTGTGTTAGCAGGCACGTGATTATTATGTGATTTATTTTCATTTGCATCATCATGAATGTGTGCTTTCACTATGGCCTCGTGTTTTAGGGTCCTGAGTCTTGACGTGCTTCTTAAGCTCTAGCATCAGAGCACGATCATGAACTTGCTGAAAGGTGTCTAGCCCTTCCAACTTGAGGATAACATCCCGATAGTGAGAGATATATTCAAGCAATAATGGGTGTTGGCGCATGGAACACATGTCCCAAGCCGTCCAATTTCTATTTTCCTCATTAGTTGGCAGAAACTCTTTTTGAAACATAGCCTCAAAGGCTACCCAACTCTGTGGCATGATATTCTTCTCCTTGAGAGACATCCACCATTTGTAGGCCTTGCCTTCCAGAGTTAGACTTGTCTGCAATGCTTTGACTGCATCCGGAGTATGCCGTAAGGCGTTAATTCCATCCCACTTGCTAAGAAAGATATTCACTGCATCCTTACTCCGATCTCGGTGCTCTCCCTTAAACGTTGGTGGCTTGGTGTTTTTCAACAACTCGTCCACCTCCTTTGTAGTGAGAGAGTGTAGAGAATCCGGATAGGGACCTTGTCCATGACCAGAAGGTCCCTGCCCCTGATCGGCAACGTGCTCATGCATGTGTGTGTCAACAGGGCCCTTGGCCTGCTGATGCATAAATTGTATCACTAAAGTGGATAATTTAGTGACATTTTCATTTAGGGATGCAAAGTTTGTTTCCATTAGTGAGATGGGTGCTTGAAGTTCCCGAAATTCCTGGATATCAAGCAATTCATAAGTGTCATCTCCTCTCGTAGCGTCATGGGCACCCTCCGTGAGAGTATCCGGCCACGAGCCATCATGGGAAGGATCAGGCGTATTATGCTCGAAATCAAAGTTCATGTTGATATCTGAATCCATGGCAACACTGTGCAGTGTGTGAGAGAGAAAGAAGAATACCTTGATTCCAAAAAAATCTCATAGCTGTAGTATGCACCGCAAACTGTGAGAATTAGCCGTGCTAATTATGCTATTCGCCAAATCTTTGTCAATCCGTAATTCCACCCATTCAAATACACCGCTTGAAAACATCGCAGGTCGACTTGATCTTCCGAAGAAACAACTGGTGATGGATACTTGTTTGAAAATTTCAAAGGCGTCGTAAATTAACCTTGACACACTTCTGTAATTTTTGCAATTTTGGAGAATCTGTAGCAAATTGACGCCTGTCGAAGAATGTCCCGGCCCTTTGTGGACGAGGTTGGGTCACGCCTTGGCCGACAACCGGGGAAGAACCATATACGGGTGTGTGCTGGGTGGGCATGCACCCTTGCTCAAAAAATTTGAGAAAAATGCCCAAGGCCAAAGTCCTCAAGGCTTTTTGGTGTGAAAAACCACCGCTGGCAGTCGGCTATGGCGCCCTCGACAGTGCCGCGAGTGCTTTGCAAGGAGATGATGGTGCGTACGATGCTCTGCGGGGTAGCTCCAATTACGGGAGTTGCAGCAAATTGCAGCGCGCATCCGCCGAGCCAAACAGTGCAGCTTATGGTGGAGGTCACCAGTTCGTCCCTCCTCGCCTCAAGAGGCCCTGCACACGGTGATCCCTCCTCAACTCATTTCCCCGCTTGGCAAGAGAGAATCTCCACGGGCCATGCACATGCAACATGCAAAAAGAAGACCTTGCCCCTTTCCCAGCTAGCTTTAGCTCTAATACCAACGTAGAACCCAGAGGAGACTGACACCGGATCCACCTCCCGGCCAACCTATTATAGGAGAGCCCATGGCCCTTTGCCCTAACTGGATCCCTTGTCCACACCTTCAGTCCGACCCTTGGCCTAAGTCCTTGACTCCCCTAGGTTGGGCCTTGCCCTCTAGCCCTTGGCCCGACACCAAAGCTACCAGTTTAGTATGCAAGTTCTTGCTCGAAGATGTGATTTCTAGGTATGGATGTGTTGGTAAAATTATTGGTGATAGAGGAGAGCTGGATGCAAATGAAGCTTGTAATTTCTTTGCTCGTTTGGGCATTAAATTAGCTCTCATCACAACATACAATCTAGAGGGTAATGGAAAAAGTGAAAGAGGGCATCCGCCTATTGTTAAAACTTTAGCAAAGGCATGCCAAGGGCATATTGGTGATTGGCCTAAACTCTTACCATTTGTTTTGTGGGTTGATCATACTACACACAATTCTGTTACAGGTTTTATACCGTTTGAGTTGATGTATGGGCAAAAACCCATTATGCCTACAGAGGAGGCACTTGTGTCTTGGACTATAATGCCATGGGAAGAGGGTATGTCTACAGAAGCTTTTCTTACTCTACGTATTCGCCAACTTGAGAGGCATTAAGAAGATATTGAGCAGGCTAAAGGGAAGCTTAAGGAGGTAAGGTTGAAGAATAAAGAAGTATTTGATGGAAAGCACAGACTATGAACTCATGCTATCAAAGACGGTGACTGGGTACTTGTTTATGACAGTAGCTTGGAGAATCAATATACTCCTACGTGAAAGATGGTTAAATGATGGTTTGGACCATATGTGGTGCTTCATACTTATAATGTGACATATAAGTCATGTGAGCTTGATGGCACTAGCTCAAGTTGCCTATTGCCGGGAAAAGGATTAAGTTGTTCAAGAAGCCATAAGGCGAGATTGTTCTTGAAGATCTTACTTCAAATCAACCTCGAAAAGATAATGATATGTTTTCATCGAACGATGTGTTTCATGATGCTTTTGATCATGTTGATTAAGTGCAGTTGGCATAGATTGGAGGTTGTGCAGGTTCAGAAGGGGTGTATGTCATGCAACTCCGCTTCCATGATGGAAAAAAGATCAGAAGGATGCACATTGTGCTTGATTGAAGTCTACATGATTGTTGACCAGTGTTCAGGGCTTGATAACAAGATAATTTTATGCTAAATGTATTCCAGACGTGACTTTAAATTGCCAAAAGTTATCTTGATTAATGTTAAAAGAGAATATTCTTGAAGTGATCACAGATGGGATTTTATAGACTAGAATTGCAATACTCAAGGTGCTCTACCCGCCAGTCTTTACAGCTCGTTGATTGGAGCTACCGTGTGAAAGTTATGCTAGTTTGATTTTGAGCAATTTTCAAATCTGTACCGGATTGAGCATCTGCAAATGAGGGATCAGGGATGAAGAAAGTGCATGGGCCGGAAGTGTTTATCTTGTGGAGCATGTCAATCTTTTCAGATTGGAAATTGGAGTTCTTGTTACCGAGTTATTGCCAGTTGAAGTTGCACAGGGGGCCAGTTCTATGCGAGGTTGGTCGCCTTGGTCAATGTCCCATATGAAAATTTTGCGGCTTTTCCAAGGTTGTATGCAAAGTATATGGTATGTGAAGTCCATAGGAATTTATGGCTCGTTAATCGGAGTCCAGGTCGATGAGATATTACGAGTTGAAGTTAGTGGCGGTTACTTGGCAGATGATGCCTAATGAATTTTATCGGGTTTTGTCACACCGGTTGGAGGGCTCGACGATATCAAAGTGCAGAAGGGAATGTGTAGTCTTGAAATCAGGGAGACAATTTTTCAGTGGGACTTGACGGCTCGTGAACTGGGTCTGTGAACATCAAATGAGAGGAAGTTTAATGCAGAACTTTGCTCTTTTCATGTTGTAAAACACGACAATCTTTCTTTAAATGGCCTTTTTTACCGCAACAATAGCATTATACATTTCTCAAGTCACGGCCTTGTCTAATGAGAAAATGTACTATTGAACTCATTCGAGTGTGCACTAACATTGCTACCTTTTTTCATATTCAACGCAAAGCTCTCGTGCTATAGTCTTGTCCATAATCGTGAAGAATATGGTCTCGCTAAGATGTAATCTAATCATGGCCATATCACGGGTATCCAACTCTTCCCATTGATCATCAATGTAAGCATCTCGTAAGCATTCTCTTTATGCCCTTTCAATGGTACTGCCAAGCCCTTGTTGACCAATAAAGGAGTACGAGCGGAAGTGCGACGCGAGAGAGAGTGCGAGAAGAAGAGCACGAAGATATGGTGAACTCGCTCTACTGTAATGTGTAGAGCATAGTAAGTTCTTATTAGGTTTTTACAAAAGAATATGTGTACATACCTGGCGGCCCGCCCACTTACCTGGGCGACCACATTGGGATTTATACCCCAACAACCTCCCACTTAAAGTCCAATGTGGTACTTTAAGTGTGAGAGAAGCTACTATACAAGCTAATATACAAGAGATGTAGAGAGGTGATGTACTACCCTACACCTAACTGCTTGCGAAAATGCGCAAAGCTCTCTGAGGGAAGTCCTTTTGTAAGTAGATCAGCAGGATTTTCTATGATGTGAACTTTGACAAGCTGAAGTTGCTTATCCTCGAGCATTTCCCTGATGAAATGATACTTCACATCCACATGCTTTGTCTTTGAGTGATAAACTGGATTGCGAGCCAATTGTATAGCACTTTGACTATCACAATATAACACAGGCATCTCTTCTTTGATTCCCAAATCTGTTACTAGTCGATTAAGCCAAATTGATTCTTTGCATGACTCTGATGCTGCAACATATTCAGCCTTTGTAGTAGACTGAGTAACACAATCTTGTAATCTAGAACGCCATGATACTGCTCCACCAGCCAATGTAAAGACATACCCTGACGTAGACCTTCGGTTGTCTAAGTCACCTGCATAATCTGAGTCTGTAAAACCCTTTACACTGAGCTCCTGACTCCCATAGCATATACGCATACTCTTTGTAGCTTTCAGGTATCTCAATATTCCCTTCACTGCCTCCCAATGTTTCTTTCCTGGGTTTGACATGTATCGACTTACTACTCCCACTGCAAATGCAATGTCTGGGCGAGTAGCAATCATTGCATACATCAAACTACCCACTGCAGACGCATATGGAATCTTATCCATTTCAGCATGTTCTTCCTCAGACACAGGACAATCTTGTTTGCTAAGTTTCACATATGGTGGCAATGGAACACTCAATGTTTTTCCCTTCTCCATATTGAAACGTTGCAAAACCTTGTCAATATACTCTGTTTGAGATAACCAAATCAACTTCTTTGATCTGTCTCTCTCAATGCGCATACCAAGTATATGACTTGCCTCACCCATGTCTTTCATGTCAAACAATTTTGCCATCTTTGACTTCAAAGCTGAAATTTCTTCCAAGTGCTTGCCAGCAATCAACATGTCATCCACATACAAAATAAGGATCAGCCAACTACCATCCTTAGCCTTCTTTGTATATAGACAGTGATCGAAGTCACTACGTTTGTAGCCTTGAGAAAGCATAAACTTGTGGAATTTATGGTACCATGCCCTCGGTGATTGTTTTAAGCCATAAAGACTCTTTAACAACTGGCATACCCAATCTTCCTTGCCTTTCTCAACAAACCCTTCTGGCTGCTGCATGTAAATTTCCACATCTAAATCACCATGCAAGAACGCTGTCTTGACATCCATTTGGTGCAACACCAAATCTAATATGGCAAACAATGCAAGAAAGCATCTCAATGTAGTCATCTTGACCACCGGAGAGAAGACTTTGATGGGGGCTTTTCACAAGCCAAGCTCCCATACCCCTCTTCTTTCGTCCCCACCCCATGAAAACCCCCTCTTAGGGAGGGAGTGATAAAAGGCATTGGAAAAAGTAAGAAAAAAATAAAGTATGATTATGTAAATATATAAGAAAGGTAAAATAGGCCACCTCATGCCTGCGGGGTAGCCCATCCCCACCTTGCCTCCTTTTTCTTCACTGTTGCCCCGCCGGGTGTCCCTTTTCCTCTCCTCCACTCAAAAGGTCAACCCCCTCTCTCTTCCCCTTGTCCTTTCTCCTTTCTCTCTCCCCTCAAGCTACCCCACCTCTCACCAATAATGCACCCTAACTCACATGCAACTTATGCTATCTTCCAAAACAGTATACCCCACCCCCCTTTTCTCTCTCCTACACTCTCCCATGATCCAAATACCCCCCTCTCTCTCTAAAATTCGAAATCTCTCTTGTCTTGTAGCCAGATGGCCTCCCCCACACTCACACACACTCAGTTTCACTGAAAAAGGTGCGCACAGACCCATCCCCACCCAGTGGTTACCTGATTTTCTTGTGTTCACACACATCTGCACACAGATTCACCTCTTAACACACTCCCCTCTCTCCCCTCTTGTAATTACTTTATTCTCCATGTCACCTCTCACTTTTTTTCATCAACCCATCTCTCTCTCTTAGTCTCTCTCTCATGAGACTGCTGTTCTGTCACATATACACATAGCCAGACAAGTGGGACCCACAGTCACATGGTTTGTGTAGATAATGATTTCTTCATTTCTAAATTCTAGAATTTCTCCCCCCTCCTACCCTATATAAAGAGGGGTCACTATCACACTAAACACACACAACATCACCAAAGAACACACTATGCACTGTGTGTGCCTAGTGCACACACACACACACACACACACACACACACCCACACCATCACCATCACCGCAATCACCATGCTTGTCTTGAGCATGACCTCTACACCCTTGGCTATGGAAGATGAAGGGAAACTAAATGAAGGATGATGGCCATAACCCTCGTGCGAGTCTTCGCCATCAACTCCCACCTATCCGCCATGTGCTCTACCACTCTCTCCCTTCTCATTCCCCTACCCTATGCTCCCAATTTCATCACCTTATTCTCTAAATAAAGCTTGAGGTTTTGTGAGTATGTTTTCTTGCAATGTTTTGCCCATGTCAGGTGTGCGGAATCACCACCTAGTCTTGTGTTTGGAGTGAGCTTGTGTATGTGTGAAGGGTGTGCGGATTCGCCATCCTTTTGTGGTGCCTAAGTACTAAGCCGCTATACCCCCTCCCTCACTCTCTCTCTCTCTCTCTCTCTCTCTCTCTCTCTCTCTCTCTCTCTCACTTGATCTCATTCCCTTTCCTCTTCATCACTACTCCCAAGCATCCATCTATCTTTGATGAAAACTTTGTTATGGTGGTGTGTTGTTTGTGTCCTAACCGCTGAAGCTAGGTGGTGCCCCCTGTTTGCTTTACTGTGACAGGCTCGAGGTGCGTCATTCGGTCCCCGGTGTTTTAGAGGCCGTCGGGGTTCGGGGTTCGCTTTGCTCCCGTCAACTTCATCAAAGTCAATCCCTTGTTCTTGCTTAAAGCCCTTGGCAACAAGCCTTGCTTTGTACTTTGGCTGACTATCATGAGCGGTGATCTTATACCTGTAAACCCATTTACAGGGTAGAGCCTTTTTGCCCCGTGGTAATTTAACTAGCTTCCATGTCTGGTTTTTATGCAGAGCTGTCACCTCTGACTGCATGGCCAATTGCCAATTCCCGGAGTCCTTCATTTGCACTGCTTCCTTGTAACATGAAGGCTCATTGCAATCAGTCAACATGACATAGTTCATAGATGGAACAAACCTATCAGGAGGTCGCGTGACACGTCCAGATCTATGCACAATAGGTGGCTCAGGCTCAGCCACAACCTGTGGTTCCACTCTATCCTGTCCTTGCTCCTCTTGAGCCCTGACATTTTGTCTTGCACGTGTAGGTCCATCTTCTTGGAAGACAACTCTTCTAATCTCCTCAACCCTTTCTGGTTTAGAATGATATTTGGATTCATTAAAGTGAACATCATTGCTGCGGACAACCTTTCTGGATTCGGGATCCCAAAGTCTGTACCCCATCTCACCAGAATTACCATAGCCTAGAAAGATGCACTTTCTACTCTTTGGCTCAAGTTTGTTCCTAAATTCCTTTGGAACGTGAGTATATGCCTCACAGCCAAAGACTCTGAGATGCTTGTATGAGGGCATTTTGCCTGACCATACCATCTCTGGCACTGAATCCTTCTGCAAAACCTTGCTAGGAGATCTATTTACAAGATGAACACCTGTTGATACAGCTTCAACCCAAAACCCATTAGGAATCTGTGCATTAGACAACATACTTCTGACCTTCTCTTGTATGGTCCTATTCATCCTCTCAGCAACACCATTTTGAGGAGGATTGTAAGGAGCAGTAAGTTCACGTTTTATACCTTTTGACTCACAAAAGTCCTGAAAGGCCTTTGAAACATACTCTCCACCATTGTCAGTGCGTAAGCATTTAAGCTTCTTGCCACTCTGATTCTCCACAAGTGTCACAAACGTTTTGAAAGCACTAAACATTTCATCCTTGTGCTTGAGAAAGTAAACCCATAATTTCCTCGAGTAATCATCTATAAATGTCATAAAGTAAGAAGCTCCCCCTAGAGATAGGTTAGGCATAGGTCCACACAAATCACTATGAACAAGTGCCAACTGTGTATCTCTTCTATTGCTTCTATGCTTATGTGGCTGCTGTGTTTGCTTACCATACAGACAATGTTCACAGAATTCAAAATCATTAAATGAAAAGCCAGGCAAATAACCAAAACGAGACAGGATTTCCATTCCCTTCTTGGACATATGTCCTAACCGGCTATGCCACATAGAAACGTTCGGCTGCTCGCTTACATTGATTACATTTGTAGAGACATTTGATACATAAATCATGTAAAGTCCTGCAGACTTTACTCCATGTGCTACTGTCATAGAACCCTTGGATATCTTCCACATGTTCTGTCCAAAAGTGGTGACGTAGCCAGCATCATCAAGTAAACCTGTGCTGATCAAGCTCTTTGTAATTGCGGGAACATGTCTCACATTCTTCAGCGTGAAAGAAGAGCCATTCTGAAACTTCAATTGAACATCTCCAACACCTAAGATCTCACATGTCTGCCCATTGCGTAGCCGAACATGATCTTTAGTGGTCACAAAAGAGGTAAACCACTCCTTGTTTGGAGACACATGAAGTGATGCCCCTGAGTCTATAATCCAGTCACTCATTGCATTTCCATCAGATGCTGTAAGAAGAGCTGAGTCCATTGTATTCTTCAAGAAGTAGATGTCTCCTGACACTAGACTGTCATCCTCTGCAACAGTGTTTGTCACATTTATTTCTTGAATCTTCACTAAGGACTTGTTCTTCTCACCATGGTCTTCAGCTTTCTCTTTGCCTTTTTCTGCTTTCCATTCTCTGCAGTCTCTTTTCATGTGACCCTTCTTGCCACAATGGTAGCATTCTATGTCACTCTTGCCTTTAGCACTGCGGGACTTGCTACGAGACTGATTCCTCTTTCCACCTTTGTACTTTTCTTTGGTCCTTCCCCTGCCAACTAAGGCTGTTCCTTTACCTTTGTCCATTGTCTTTCTATTGGTTTCTTCAGTAAGCAGACTTCCTTCTACACCTGCTATGTTCAAACCATCTAGAGGTGCAGAATTACTCAAAGCTATGCGAAAAGTGTCCCAACTTTCCGGCAATGTGATCAACAAGAACATAGCTCTAACAGGTTCATCAAAATTGACACCTTGAGCTGACAACTGACTATAGATTGTGTTGAATTCATTCAGATGATTGGACATAGGTGTCCCTTCTTTCATCTTCAAGTCAACAAGCTTCTTAAGCGAGTATACCTGTGAAGTTGCACTCTGCTTCTCATAAAGATCACTCAGCCCTAACCATGCTTGATAAGCCGACATCTCGTCTGCAACATTGAAGTAAACGCTTTCTGCCAAAATCAGCATAATGGTAGAAAGTGCCAATTCATCCATTTCGCTCCATTCATCTTCGTCCATATCTTCTGGTTTTATCCCCTTGAGCTTTATAGGTTTTATCTGCTTCTTTTGTACCAACACGTGCCAAATCTGCTGCTTCCACAATGGGAAATTGGTTCCATCCAGCTTCTTGATATTGTAAAGAGCAGTGTCCTGTGATCCAGCCATAGCTTCGCTTCACAGTGGTTTACTTTCCTGGGAAAAATTCTGCAGAGTTTCCCCTGTAAACTGACCTCTGAACCAATATCAACCTGTCAAATGAACCAAGAAAGCTTCAGATTCTGCATAAATTTTGGCAGAGTCTCCTTTGTAAAATGGCTATGGTGTACTCAAAAACAGACCAAAAAACAGCTCAAAAAACATTGTTTCTTTGACACTGTAAGCTGCGGGTAAACCTGTCCTACACCTGTACTGTCCTGTCACTGTCCTGTAAGCATAGACTGCGACAATTCCTCAACGGCAGTAAAGCAAAGATGCAATCCCAATTGTCTAACTCACAGTCAATACATCCTAGCTGCCTATCTAAGGGTGCTCGAGGGATCGCTCCAAGACCTGTATCACCGAAAGGATCTCAACATTCGAGAATCCCCCAGCTCAATAAAACCTCACTCGACCCTCAACAAAGGCTGCAGTAAATCTGACAATACATAGACTTCCCACAAAGTCATACATCCATAAATTTCCCACTGTATGCTGTAACCGCTGCGGCGGTTGTTTGCTGTGTGACTCACAGCCAGCAAACCCTCAACAGACATACATCATCTCTGACAATACATCCCATGTGGAAGTACCTGCAATGTCAGGATGAAATCTGGAATATCAAGCAGCAAACACAAGCTACCTGATGAACTAGTGGATGTCGCCTACAGTCTGTGTGTAGATTCGCCCGTGTCGTATGTGACACGCCTCCAAGAACTGTGAGCCGTCCTTCGATGTGTAGACAGCCACAAATCAACACTCTGGGAGTGTCGATATCCTCAGCACCTACAGTCGTAGGCCGAAAAACCCCAAATTTCAGAGTCGGATTTGAACCCGCTGAGACCACGTAGTCGAAAATGGCCTACGCAGACCTTTGTCGAAGCCGAACGGTGGCCCGAGATGACCACAGGATTTGGGGCCTTGTCTTCGCCTGTTGAATTTCACTCCAATCTGAGCTGGTGACTCTAGCCTCCTGTAGTGCTGCCCCGAGCCTCGATCTGAGCTCTGATACCAGTTGAAGGAATACGAGCGGAAGTGCGACGCGAGAGAGAGTGTGAGAAGAAGAGCACAACGATATGGTGAACTCGCTCTACTGTAATGTGTAGAGCATAGTGAGTTCTTATTAGGTTTTTACAAAAGAATATGTGTACATACCTGGCGGCCCGCCCACTTACCTGGGCAACCACATTGGGCTTTATACCCCAACAACCAAGACATCAAGCATACGTTGCTTCCAAATCGTAAACTTTGTGCATTCAAATATCTTTATGTAGTAGACTTCCCTTTCTGAAGCACTACTAGTAGCTATAACTCAAGATAATGTGACTAAAGATTTATGGCAAAAATTGATGGGAAAATTTTGGAGAGTTTTCCCAAAAACAAGAATAGAAACTCAAGAGAAAATGCAACAAAATCATTGGCTATAATCCGTCAAATATGCCAAGAACGCATATGGTCAACTCGTGGGAAAAATCCGGCAGAGTCTGCTCTGTACAAGGAGAAAAATCTCAAACCCGGCATGAAAAAATCAATGCATAAACTGACAAAAGCAACCACTGGGCATAAGACTAATGTAACAAACAGTCATGTGATAGCCAACTCCGCATCAAAAAAAAAAATGTCCGACCAGATACATAGCCTATGGCGAGGATATCGAAAGAGGGGTACTCCAGCAACCTATATCACCAAAAGTGTCTCAACATTCTCGAGAACACCCCATCTCAAGAAAACCTCACGCAAACAAACCTCCAAAGGCTACGTAGACTAAAGACTAGCCATAGTCTCAGAAAGGGCTTTTCCGATCTGTGTCTCAAAAATCGTCGCGGGTAACTGCCAAAAATCAAGCCAAAATTGGCTCCACAGATAATGTACATGGGTAGTAACCTCAATTCACGTACATGAGTAATTGTGCACAAACAAGTGCCAAGAACTACTGCATGCAATAAATAGAGTCCCTACGGGGATATGCTCTCAAAAGAGCTCACAACAGTACGCATGTGCTATCAAAAAATGCATAAAATTGATATGCAAAAACTTTCACTGGAAATGAGTAGTACTGCAACCTGTACCTATGAAACCTGTAAAACTCCACCTGTAATGTCAATGCAGAATGCTACGCCTCGATCAAAAAGAAATCTACGATTGGATCTCCAATGCTAACTCCACTTGTAATGTACATGCCGAATCTACACTCCAAGTAGTGTGCTTAGAAAATAGCGGCTCTCGAGAGACAATTAGCATAGAAAGTGAATCTCTCTGTGTCCCACTAATCGAGATGGTGCTTGTCTCGCAGTGGGAATCGTGGACTCATGCAATATGCACAGGTGTGTGCATCAACAATCCACAAAAGACACACATCGAATCTCTCTCTGTGTCTGAGAGTGATGTCACTGTCGAAAAATCGATGTCGGAGAAGTTGGAGTTGAAGAAGAGGATGCCGGAGATGTCAAAAAGAGTCGATGCCAAAACGATGTTTATGAGAGTCGATGCCGAAACCGAGAATACTCGAGATGACGTCGATGTCGAAAACCGAATGTGCACACACATTGTGCGTGCCGATGTCGAAGTCGGAGACGGAATCAGAGAGCTTGATGTTGGAGATTCCAGAGCCGGAGAGTGGGATGCCAATGTTGAAGAAGTCCACACACACACACAATCTCTCTCTACTGTAGCTAGCTTTCTATAGCGCTCCAAAAAATTGAGCACTCTGAAAATCAATGCTGTGAAGAACAATGTAGTAGCACTTTTGGGAGGGATCAAAAGAAAAATAATAAATTAAGGCTATGCTTCTTAGTTAGATAGCGTGGTTTGCAATTGATCTCTCTACATCGTTATTATGCAAGACTACTGCCAGTGTTAAACAATATCCAAATTCTACTGTAATGTTGCTCAGTTAGCGTTGTCTTTAGAAGCTCCAAGATTCTGAAAACATTTTGACAATGTCGCAACATCAGTTGTTGCAGAGCTCCAAAAAAGACTCCTTCTCTACAGATTGTTGAACTCCCCAAAAAATCAGTGAAAAATCACCTTCTGCTAAAGCTTTGAGCCTTAGCTCAAATCAAAGCTCGTGCACACGCCGTGGTCGGAGCCAGGAGAACCACCGTGCTCTAATACAGCTTGTGAGGCGAGCGAGAGCGTGCATGAGTGCGAGTGCAAGTGTAGGAGTGCAGTGCAGCATGACATGAGGTATGGTGGAGCTCCCAATGGATAAAATATCCACATTCCCTTATTCTATTTTGTATTAAGAAATGAATAAGGTTAGTAATGGGCGGCGCCCTGCCAATATGGTCTGCACCCTTACAATTTCAACAAAAGTTAATCAAATTTTTCAACGTGCAATGAATAGGTTTGTTCAATTTTGTTTGAGCTCCTTCATTAACTAGAAAGTAGTTGTTAGGAAATATGACGTAGCTAAGTAGATAATTGAGTAGATTACTTAATGGAGAGAGATAATTTTCACACACAAGAGATTATAGAGTAGAGAGAGAGAGAGAGAGAGAGAGAGAGAGAGAGAGAGAGTAGACACAATATACGTGGTTCACCCAATGTGGGCTACGTCCACGAGAAAGCAGCCACTCAATGGCTTTAGTACTTCAAAACAAGAAGTGGGGTTACAAAGGGATTATACCCTTTTGGAGCTCCCGCCTTGCTTCACTCTCACCACCTCACACCCACCTTGTTGCATCAACTTCACACTATGAAATGTGTGTAGAAATGGCCTCCTTTTATAGACCAAAAGGGCTGCCCTCTCTCATGAGAGGCAGCCATGTGTAGTCGCCCTTGTGTAAATAAGTCCAAATCGGACCCTCCAATCCGCCCATGTGTGGCCCCCCTTGAGAAGACAAGTCCTCCTTTGAAATCGGCCATCGGCAAGTGACTTCCGACCACCGGCCACCACCGGCCATTGACTACCGGCCACCAGCCAACCGATCGATTGTTTCCGACCACTTTCCGGCGCCGGCCGGCCAGAATATTCTGGTGGCAACAACAAACCATCAAATGATGGAGACGACTAGGAGCAAGGGGATGTGCTACTAAGAGTAGACACTGACAATTATAGATATGGTTATCTTTCGCCTTTCATGTTTAAGGGGAGGAATCCTTAAGTCTGTGTGAAACCATGTTTGTTTGAGACCATGCTTTAGTCTGTGTGACTGCCATAGTCTGTGTGACTACCCCAGTCTGTGTGACTGCTTGCTTGTGTGGCATTGAGTCTCGACCCAACTTGCTTCAATATAGCCCATGCCTAAGGGGAGGATTGGAATTGGAGCCGATCTCTTGAGATAGCTAATTCTAGTGTTAGAAGATTTCAACTACTGGTGATGTATTAGTTCAGACAGTAGACTGGACAGAGGAACAAAAACTGAACTGGAATTTATCTACTGGAATAAGAACCAGACTATGTATTGAGAATAATATTCAGATTCAGATTCAGAGTACTGAATACAGAGTAAGTGTAACTAGAATATAATGCCGTGATTGGAATTACAGATGAAAGATTACAATGAGTATGATGTGGCTTACAAACAGAAAGCTAGAGTACAGCCGACAACAACTGCCAATGATTGACAACTCAAGTACAAATGCCGCCAAACTACTAACTCGACTATGCTCACGATTATTCTAACCCGATTACAATGTAATGGGCCCTATTTATATGCCTTGGGTTTACCATGGTAATTATCGTAGTAATTACTGATTGATTCACTGCCTGTCTCATAAGAGAGAGTTCCCACTTAGTGAAAATGTCTCAGCCGTCTCTATCCTTCTCTCCTTTCTTGAATTTTGGGAAGATCCTTCTCTCCTTTCTTGAATCAATTCCCCTGTCTGATTCTGGTTTGAAACTGAAACATCCACTGTCTGCTTCTGATGTTGGGGATTGGACTTGACCAATGATAGAGAACCAGCTGAAAGGGTCAGTGTAGAGCTCTCATCATCGACACAGACGGATATCAACCTTCCAACTGAGAAGGAAAAGGTCAGTGTAGAGCTCTCATTGTCTACAAAAACTGATATCAACCTTCAAGTTGAGGAAGAAAAGCCGCCACTGAATTCTGAGATGGAACTACCCAGTATCCTTCCATTGAACCAGCTTTCGTTTACCCTTTGGCCTGGATGGCGTCTGAGAAGTTCATCTAGGCACTTTTTCAGATTGTGGTTGAAGTCTAAGCCATATTTCACAGCCATTCTCAGACTTGGGATAAAAAACTCCATAGGAACCACAGCTTCAGTGCCATACACCATTCTGAATGGTGTCAACCCAGTAGTGATCTTGTAAGCTGTCCTATATGCCCATAAAGTAGTCTGGAGTTTCAAATCCCACTGGTCTGGCTTCTTCTGCACAACCTTAGTGAGAATAGTACTTTCAACCTATCCATTGCATCTGGGATAGTAAGGAGTAGATTTCCAATGCTTGACAGAAAGCATATCCAATAGAATTTCCATGGTGTCATTGATAAAATGTGTTCCTTGGTCAAACACAATCTCTACCGGACATCCATATCGATAGACAATATTCTCAAATAGAAACCGTGCAGTTGACTTGGCTGTGTTGTCAGGAAGAGCCTTAGCTTCAACCCACTTAGTGACATAACAAGTAGCCATTACTATGTACTTGTTCTTCCTAGGGGTAGCCTTCTTAAAAGGTCCCATAAAATCTAAACCCCATTTCATGAACACACCCAGTGGTTGTACTGGCGTTAAAGGAGTCATATCTGCACCTGTAGGTCTACCCATTCTTTGGCATATGTCACAAGTTTTATAAAAACTTCTAACATCGGCAATTAGTGTTTGTCACCACAGACCAGCTTGCAGAATCTTCTTGTAGGTAAATTCATTGGAAAAATGTCCACCAGATTCGCCATTATGTGCTTCTGAAATAACTTGCATTCTCCCTTCCATAGGCACACAACGCCGAAGTATACCATCAACACCTAATCGATAGAGTGACCCTCCGATGATAGTAAACTTCAAGCTTTTGATGACCAAAGCTTTCTTCTGGTTCTGCTTCCAATCCTCTCGGAAAGCACCTTGAGAAAGAAACTGATAAACATCATACCATTCAGGGTCAACCGATTCTCCTGCTTCCAGCTTAAATAAGTCAGCGTCCACTGGTTCATCCCTCAAGGGTACTTCTGAATAACCTTTTGTACTTCTGGATAGAAAATCAGCTCCATAGTGATTCTTGCGAGGCTTATGAAAAATTCTGAATTCAAACTCCATTAGGAACATCATCCACCGTATCAGCCTGCCTTGAAAAATGACTTTATTAATCAAGAACAGAAGAGCCTGATGGTCCACATAAAATGGAACAATTTCCCTAACAGGTAATGCCTAAACTTTGTAGCGCTGAAAACCATTCCAAGGGCTTCTCGCTCGGTGGTTGTATAACCTTGTTCAGCCTGACTGAATCTGCGATTGGCAAAATAAACAGGATAATCAGTCCTTCCGTCTGGCTAAGCCAATATCGCCCCCATTGCCAGTCCCAAAGCGTCCACATGTACATGGAAAATAACATCCCAGTTTGGTTGCCTAGGGACTAGTTTACTGATAATGGCCTTTTTCAAATTCTGGAAGCTCTCCTCACATTCAACAGTCCAATTGAACTTACTGGTCTTCTTTGTGAGTTTGTATAATGGTACTGCTTGAAAAGAAAACTTATGCACAAACCTTCTATAGAAGTTAACATAACCCAGGAAAGAGCTTAACTCAGATGCATTTTTGGGTGCTTTAGCTTGCTGAACACACTGGATTTTATCATTGGCCATTTCTATTCCATTTCGGGAAACCACATGTCCCAGTAACTGTCCCTTCCAGACTAGGAAAACGGATTTAAATGGATTCAAACAAATCCGCTTCTCCTGACAACGTTTGAAAACCATTTCTAGGAATAGTAGGTGTTGTTCCTCGTTTGAATATACAGTAAAGTCATCCATAAAGATAGCGAGGAACCGATGAAGGAACTCATTAAACATTTCTATCATACACCGCTGAAAGGTAGCCGGTGCATTGCAATAGCCAAAAGGCATCACCAGATACATGAAAGCTCCCCACTCGGTGATGAAAGTGGTCTTCACTCTATCTTCAGGAGCGATTTGGAACTGGTTATAGCCACTGTAACCATCCATAAAGCTATACATTTCATATCCTGCAATCTCATCAAGCAACATGTCAGTAAAAGGCAATGGAAATGGATCTTTGATAGTTTGGGAGTTGAGTTTTCTATAGTCAACACAAACTCTCAATTTCCCATTTTTCTTGGGAACTACGACTATGGGAAATAGCCAATCGCTACTTGCCACCTCTATGATAAACCCAGCCTTGAGAAGATTGCCAATCTCCTCTTTGACCTTCTTAGCATAGTTGGGGTTCATTCGGTATCTTTGCAGTTGTACTGGCCGAGCATCTAGCTTCAACGGTATCCTGTGCTGACATACTTCAAGATCCACGCCTTTCAGGTCTGTGTGTTCCCAGGCAAATACGTCTTTGTAGTTTTGGAATATCCTGCATGCCTTTTCCTTCATTATAGGATTGAGATGCTTATTGACCTTGATCATCCTAGGACTATTCTCCGAGCCTAGGTTCCATTCTTCCACTTCTTGGTCGTCTGGAAGCAACCAATTGGGCCCGCCTCCTTTTTATTTAGTCGATTCCTCAGCATAATCCCAGGATGTCACATTCAGTTTTGAATCAGCATTCTGATCCACTGTGTGTTCTTCAGAATGTACTAGCTCCTCTACCATGCCAATTTCAACTGATTCCTCCAGCCTCCCAGTTAACTGAACTGATCTTTCCCCTGTGTTGATTTCAGTAAACTGATCTAGGAATTGCTTTTTCTACTCGTCGGCCTGCTCTTTATTCAATAAAACTGCATGCAAGTCAATCTCTGCTAAAGGAAATATGTTTAGGGCTGCTAACATTCGTTCGATCTTCTTTGCCTTGTACTTTTGGCATAATTCCTTCGGCCTCAGCTCTTTTCTCCAGCTCCTAGTATTGTTCGTCTGGATCTGAATTCTGCCGCCGCTGGCCCCTTCTATGGTTAAGGTTTGATTTGCATAGTCATGAACATCATGTCCTGTTCTCAACCATGGGTGCCCTAGCAGCATCCCATATGCCCCTTGCACATCCAGAACTAAGAAGCTAGTTTTGAATTTTTCCCTGCCTACTCTTATTTGCATTTTTTCAATCATGCCCGTAGCTTGTACTACTCTGTGATCTGCCATTCGCACTTTAAATGGTGCTGGCTTTAGATTTGTGATGCCCATTATCTGCTGGAGATTAACTCCCATTATATTGACTCCTGCTCCTCCATCCAAAATAACACTTGAAAGAGGTTCCCAGTGCTTTCGAACCTTGTAGTCCCCCTGAATGAGCGGAACTTCATCATCTCGGACGGCCGTCAGGTGTAAGAACTAGGGGAAACTAGACTGAAGATCCTCTTCCCAACCTCCCTTTATATAGGCGGGCTCCTAGCCCCTTGCCTTAGACGGATCCCCTGTCCACATTGTCTAGCCCGACCCTTGGCCGTAGTCCATGACCATCCTAGTTCTTAGGTTACAGGACCCTTGTCCTGACACTACTCCCCCCTTAAAGAAGAGTTTTCATCCTCAAAAACAAAAGTGGGAAACTTCTTCTTAAGAACACTAATGTTTTCCCAAGTGGCACCTTCTTCAGGTCGGTCTTTCCACTTAATTAAGGCTTGTTGTCATACGTGATGTCGTGTACGCAATTCATGATAATCCATAACACGTTTAGGTTCATGCGGTAAGGTAGGAGGTTCAATGTAATGAACCAAAACCTAATGGTCAATGACGTTGTCGTCCCCATGTAACCGCTTTCGTAGACGACTTACATGAAACACCGGATGAATGCGAGAATGTGATGGTAGTAATAGTTTGTAGGCACGATCACCGACTCGCTTGAGTATTTTGAAAGGCCCACAATATCGGGGAGATAATTTAGGTGTCGGTCCAGTTTTCAGACTTTCTGAATGTTCTGGCACACGTAAAAATACTTCCTCCCCTTCTTCGAAGGTAACTTGTCGACGTTTCTCATTAGCGTATTTCTTATACCGATCCTGTGCTTGCTGGACATTCTGACGCGCAAGTTTCAGCATATCCATGTGGTCTTGGAGAAAATCCTTAACCTGTTGGAGTTTTTTGGTTGGCAACCCCACCGTAACTGGTGACCTAGGTTGAAACCCGTACATGATCATGAAAGGACTAAAACCTGTTGTGACATGCTTAGAACTGTTGTAGGCCAACTCGAGAATAGGTAAGTATTCTTCCCAGTCTGACTGTTTTTTGCTGACGTATGCTCTTAGCATATCCTCTAGCACCTGGTTAACCCGTTCCATTTGACCATCCATTTCTGGATGATCAGCTGTAATGAGGTTGAGTTGTGTACCCAATCGTTTAAAGACAGCTCTCCAAAAGTGGCTGTTAAACTTGGGATCACGGTCACTAACAATGTTACTTGGCAACCCATACAATTTGTATAGATTGTCCACAAATAACTTTGCTAGTTTCGGTGTCTTAACAGTGGATTTGGTTGGGATAAACTTGCATAGTTTAGTCAACCTGTCTACGACCACCCATACTGAGTCATGACCTCGTATAGTGGTTGGTAAACCTACAATGAAATCCATGGAGATACTTTCCCATTTTCCATTGGGAATTTCCAAAGGATGTAAGAGTCCTCCTGCTTTCAGGCACTCTGCTTTGTTAACTTGACATGTTTGGCAATGCAAGACATAAGCTTGAACAAAGCCATGTAGACCTGGCCAGTAAAACTGTCGTCGTACAAGAGAATACGTTTTTCTAATCCCTGGGTGCCTTGCACTTGGACTATCATGACATTCATAAAGAATTTGGCGTCGAATGTCTGTGTCCGTTGGCACACAAACTCTCCCGTTGTGGAGTAGGTACCCATTGTCGATGGTAAAATGCTTCCATCGTTGTAGTTCATCACTTGATAAAGGAGAACTAGGTGTGGAGGTTAACTATACACTACCTGCATTGGAGTGAGAAGGATCCCTCTTTTGAACATGGCTCCACACTTTGGAATATGTTTCATCTTGCTCATATTTACCCTTGAGAGAATCTAAAAATTCACTACGTAGTTCCGTGAACAAGAGCGAATTGATATCTGGCATTCGACTTAGAGCGTCTGCCACTACATTGTATCGGCCTTTGCGATACCTTAATTTGGCGTCATGTTCCTGAAGGATCTCGGCCCACCTGGCTTTTCAACCCTTTAAATCTGTTTATTGTGTAAACCATTTGATGCTTTCATGGTTAAACACAATCTTGAACTAAGAACCATACAGATAGTGTCGCCATGTCTTTAAGGCAGATACTATTGCATAGAGTTCACATTCATAAGCAGAATAGTTCTGCTGAGCTGCATCCAACTTCTTACTTTCAAATGCAATCGGCCGTCCGTCTTGTAACAGGACTGCTCCAATAGCACGGTCACTGGCATCCGTTTCCAAAACGAATGGTTTCAAAGGATCTACAATAGCCAGTATAGGAACTGTAGCTAATGCATCTTTGAGTGTTTCGAAACTGTGCTGTTATGCGGAACCCCACTGAAAAGCTTTACCTTTGCCTTTGAGTTGATCTGTCATAGGAACGGCAATGTGAGCATAGTTTTTAACGAACCTTTGGTAAAAACCCGCAAAGCGTAAAAAGATATGTAATTCTTCCAGATTTTTAGGAGGTGGCCATTTTCGGATGGTATCCACTTTGGATTGATCCATGTATAGGCCATTAGCTGAAATAACATGCCCTAAATAATGAATTTCCTCCTTGAGAAAATCACATTTAGATTCCTTGGTATATAACTTGTTTGTGCGTAACAACTCAAACACTTGCCTGAGATGTTGTAAGTGTTCTTCTTCAGAAGCAATATAAACTAGAATGTCATTGAGGAACACAATGACAAATTTGCCCAAATATGGCTTCAAGACACTATCCATAAGTGTCATGAGTGTTGCGGGCGCATTGGTTAACCCAAAGGGCATCACCAAAAACTCATAATGTCCAAACCGTGTTGGGAATGCAGTCTTAGGTATATCAACAAGCCGAATACGGACTTGGTGATATCCTGACCGCAAGTCGGTTTTCGTAAAAATTCGGGCATGAGTTAGCTTATCAAGTAACTCATCTACCCTTGGCAATGGGTATTTGTTCTTAACTGTAACCGCATTTAAGCCCCGGTAGTCTACGCACATGCCCATACTGCCGTCATTTTTCTTCACCAAAAGGATAGGCAAAGCCCATGGTGAAGAGCTGGGTTGTATAAACCCTCTGATAAGGTAGTCAGCAAGCTGACGTTCCACCTCAGCAGCCTCTGAGTAACTCATACGATAAGGTGGTTTACTAACAGGTTTACAGCCTGCAGTCACGTCAATGCCATGTTGTACTGAGCGTGTCGGTGGTAAACCTGATGGCAAATCATTAGGAAAGACACCTTGAAATTCCTTTAATAATTTTTGTAACTGATTAGCAACGTTTGCTTGTGTAGAATTAGAAATTGGCGGAATAGAGGAGAGAGAAGCATGCGGCATTGAGGAATGTTCAACAGACTCAATGTTAGAAAGAAAATGAGACAGTGAGTAACACAAGAAAACCTGTTCTATTTCATTATCAGAAATGAGCTGCATAAGCTTAGTAGTACAAATCAATGGTGATGAAGGTATATCCTTTTCTCCTAACAACAACACATGTGTGCCATGGGAATCAAACATCAAGCTGTTGTGCTCATAGCTACGCTTCAGTGATGGTCCTAGGCTATGCAACCACTCCCTACCAAGAACCACATCAGCCCTTTCCATGTTCATAACTTGAAAATCCAAACAAGTAGAGTACCCTTGTACTTCCAATGGAACAGCTCGGGATTGAGTATCCCATATTTCAGTATCATGTCTGTTCATCATTGCTATCTTGTAGCGGTGGGTACTCGGAGTTTGAGGCAGTTTGAGCTTTTTCACCAATCCATAATTGATGAAATTGTGAGTAGCACTGTCATCTACTAAGATGCACACCTTGTGCCCTTGCAGATATCCGTGCATACGTACTAACTCATGTGGTCCAAAGGTTTGTTGCCACATGGAAGCTGTGAGACAGCATTCATGCACCACCTCAGTGTGTGTTACTTCCACTGTGGAGAATTTTGAGGAAGACTCAAGAGGCAGTAGTTGCACCGTGTGCACTATTTTCTCCTTCCCCTGAGTAGCAGATTTCCCCTTGAGACAATCCTTTTTGCCATGGCCTCTTCCTAAGCATTGAAAACATAGCTTCTCTTTCTTGGCTTTATCAAAATCCTCAGGAGAGAAAGGACCTGAATTAGATGCATCTGAATTAGCAACTATAAATTTTCTTTTATTGTGCCCGTACTGAGTGCATGTATTACCATGTATACTAGCAGGCACGTTACTATTATGTGTTTTCTTATCATCAGGGTCATCATGAATATGTGCTTTCACTATGGCTTCCTCAAGTGTTTTAGGGTCCTGGGACTTGACATACTTCTTAAGTTCTGGAGTCAGACCTCGTATGAACCCTCGTACTTGTTGAGAGGTATCCAAGCCTTCCAACTTGAGGATGACGTCCCGATAGTGAGAGATATATTCAAGGAGTGATGGATATTGGCGCATGGAACACGTGTCCCAAGCGGTCCAATTCTGATTGGCCTCGTTTGTAGGCAAAAATTCCACGCTAAACATTGCTTCAAAGGCTGCCCAACTCTGTGGTATGAAGTTCTTCTCCTTGAGAGACATCCACCATTTGTAGGCCTTGCCTTCCAGAGTTAAGCTCCTTTGCAGAGCTCTGACTGCATCCAGAGTACGCCATAAGGCGTGAATTCGATCCCATTTACTGAGAAAGATGTTCACTGCATCCTTATTGTGGTCTCGGTCTTCGCCCTTGAAAACTGGTGGTTTAAAATTCTTAAACAAGTCATCTACCTCTTTGGCAGTAAGAGTATGTAGTGTTTCATTAATTGGGCCTTGCCCTTGTGTTCCAACATGCTCATGCATGTGGGTGTCATCAGTACTCTTAGTCTGCTGTTGCAGTAATTGAATGACTAATGTGGAAAGTTTAGTAACATTTTCATTTAAAGCCTTAAAATTTTCATCCATGACTGTCATGCGTGTCTGAATATCGAGAAATTCATAAGTATCTTCTCCTGCCATCGCGTCGCGGGTACTCTCCTTGAGAGGATCCGACCGCGAGCCGTCATTGGCAGGATCAAGAGTACTTTCCTCAAAATCAAATGTCATGTTGATATCCAAATCCATGGCGACACAGTGCAGTGAAAGAAGTACTCAGAAAAAAATACCTGATTTTGGTAGTACTTGCCAATTATAGCTAACTCCCCTTGTGCGTCGTAGCACCTGACCATCGAAACAAGAAGAATTTGCAAAAACGGTGTAAAAAACGAACTTTGCGCAATCGCCCGTGGTTCAAAAGATGACTGAAATCGTGCAATGAGATGATTGAAGCGTCACCGTTGTGAAGAAGCTTAATTATTGAAAGCTTTGGCTATTTATGTTTCTTGAACGCCAATTGAAGCCGTCGCAATCATAAAAATATGCAGGTTTTCGGAATTTTTCTACAATAACTGAGCCTAACCGCAAGTCGTGAGACTCGATGGAAAACCGAGACAGCTTGATGCTTGTGCCACCTTGTTTGTGCCTTGCTTGTGGAAAGGGCAACCAACAATGTCCAAGGCTCAAAATTGTATGTCAATTGGCCTTGCCATGTGAAAATAACTCACTTTCTTGAAGGCCAATAACGCAGGCAGCGCGCAGAGACAACGAGAGGAGAGAGAACCTTCTGTGCGGCATGCATGAGCAGTATGAGTCCATGAGCTCTTGGAATCCCCCCTTCCTCCCCAGGGCGCCCCTGTCAAGCCTAAGCGCACCAAATTTCCTGCACCACAGCCCCCCATCCAAAACGGGAAGAGTTTCTCGATTTAGGCAGTCCCGTTGCTATTTTTGGAAAAAGCCTTACAAAGGCCACGGTTCTCACCTAAAGGCCCTATTTTTAGGAGCAAAAAGTGACCACGCCTAGAGAGAGAGTGGAAGAGAGACCTAAGCTCTGATACCAGCGTAATAACTAGGGGAAACTAGACTGAAGATCCTCCTCCCAACCTTCCTTTATATAGGCGGGCTCCTAGCCCCTTGCCCTAGACGGATCCCCTGTCCACATTGTCTAGCCCGACCCTTGGCCGTAGTCCATGACCATCCTAGTTCTTAGGTTACAGGACCCTTGTCCTGACATCAGGTCCACTATTTTGGCCTCCGCTTCAGCTTTCCTGCGCTGTCTGATGAAGTTTGTCACTTTAGGCAAGGTTTTTTTGATATCTTCCAGCTCCACAGTCAGCTTCTGAGTTCTATCACAAATTTTAACATGGATTTCTTCTTTCTCTTGATCAAACTGGTTGTCAAAGCTCAAAGAATTGGTTGTATCTTCCCACTGCCATTCCTCCCTTGCAGTGCTTCCAATCCTTCCATCAACTCCCAGTTCACCATCCATTCCTTGTACCGCAGCCAGCATGGTCTCATGTATGCCCGGTATTGACTGATCTTTCTCAGTTGATTGGGCTGGTATCTTCTGAATGACTCGGGCTTCAGAACTTTCTGGCTGCTCTGGCAGCTTCTTGGCTAAATCCTCCGTGACTTTAGCCGCTAGTTCTCTCTGTTCTTGCCATTCATCCACCACCTTCTCTTTACCCTTGGCCTTCCAAATCTCTCTTTGTTGATCCCATTTGCTCGTGTCAACAGTGACTGGTTTTTCTGAAGTATCTGGAATTTCTTCAATTACTACGCCTTTGCTTCTTGTGACTACCCGTACTGGGACTGGCTTTGGTGCCTTAGCCGTACTGGGACTGGCTCTGGTGCCTTAGCCTCAGTAGCAATGGATGCAGGTGCGTCTGGGCATTGAGCCGCGAAATGCCCGTACTTTCCACAAGCGTAGCAATTCAAACTCCGGCTTTGGAAGTTGCCATGCCCTCTGCCTCGGCCCGTACCCGTACCCGCTTGGAATAGGCCGCGTCCTTGACTAGTACCACTGGTCCCTGGTCTCTCCTCCTGAGAAGCTTTGGCGGTTTCTACTGGTTCAGTATAGGCTACCATTGACAGATCTTTGACCTTCTTAAAGTGATGAATCGTGATACCACAATTGTTCCATAAATGACCAAAGGCCTTACAATAAGTACATTGTGGGCACTCGTTGGAGATGTGGTCCTTGGATTTGCATTTTGAACACCAAGTCTCCATCTTCCGAACTGGTTGTCTGGTGTGGCTAATCTTGGCAATCTGCCTAGCCATCTCTTCAATCTTCTTAGTCCAGGATCCCTTCTTTGACTTATCCTTGGACCGTTCATTAGAGCTTCTTTCAGAGCTGCTGGACACTTCACTGGAATCAGAACTCTCACTAGTAGAGCTACTGCTACTGGATCTTCTCTTTATATGGCTCTTTTCCTTCTTGGCCTGCTATTCCAGCTTTAGTGCCCGTTGTACCAGATCATTGAATTTCTTGGTTGGAGATGGTACCTCATGCTCCCTAAGCTTTTTGCTTCGAAAACCATTCAGAAACCATGCACGCAACCTCTTCTCAGATGGCGGTTCCTGTAACTGCCTGGTTGGCTCCTTGATTTTTTCCACATAACTTCGGACTGACAGATTCCGCTGCTTGATCTTATCCAGTTCACAGAGGATATCTTCATCACCTCTGTTGTCGGAATACTCCAGTCTGAAGGCTTTAAGTAGTTTGTTGTAGGATCTGAGCTGACAGGCAGGGTAATGGTAGTACCACTTTCTCACTGCCTCCTTCAAGGTTTGCGGAAAGTATTCCCCCCAATCATCCTCATCAATATTTTTTAGTTTAGCATACTGCTCAAAAGCCTGTATGTGAACGTCTGGATTATCCTTCTTGCCTCCCTTGAATACTGGAAAAGAAATTTTCAGGGAAGATGTATAATCATTCCGATTACCACTGGTTCTGCCCCTTCTCTTCTTAGATTTGGAACGGCGCTTGGGACTCTTCTTACAGTTGTCAGTATCGGCATCCCAATCAATATCTGTTTCTGTCTCTATGTCAGTGTCCTCTCTAGCCTGTCTGCTAGAAGAGCGATGACTGCCTTTACTTCCCTTGGTACCCTCATCCCCCTGCCTGGACCGAGAACTCTTGGCTTTCCGTGCTTCCCTTTCTGCCCGTCTGCGTCGAGAGTGACTGGAATGCTGTGAGTCCTGTGTCTCATCAGCCTGACTAAGCTCCTCCTGAGCCTCAGTGTCAGTCACCCTCTCTTGCTTAGGGTCAGACTCTCTTCCCGACTCCTCAGGAATAGGATCAACACGGATGGTGGATTTCCGGCCACGACTGGGTTTGGGTGCCATTGCTGAAAACTTCCAACTGGGAGAAGAGTATTTCAGTCAACGAGCTTCAGCTCTAGCCACCGTGATCGCCAAAATGGAATTGGAGCTGATCTCTTGAGATAACTAATTCTAGTGTTAGAAGATGTATTAGTTCAGACAGTAGATTGGACAGAGGAACAGAAACTCAAATGGAATTTATCTACTGGAATAAGAACCAGACTATGTACTGAGAATAATATTCAGATTCAGATTCAGAGTACTGAATACAGAGTAAGTGTAACTGGAATATACTGTCGTGATTGGAATTACAGATGAAAGATTACAATGAGTATGATGTGGCTTACAAACAGAAAGATAGAGTACAGCCGACAACAACTGCCAATGATTGACAACTCAAGTACAAATGCCGCCAAACTGCTAACCCGACTATGCTCACGATTATGCTAACCCAATTACAATGTAATGGGCCCTATTTATATGCCTTGGGTTTACCATGGTAATTACCATAGTAATTACTGACTGATTCACTGCCCGTCTCATAAGAGAGCGTTCCCACTTAGTGAAACTGTCTCAACCGTGTCCAAGGATTGTTGAGATAGGCATGTCCTTCTTCACCGACTATGGGATTCATCTCTACATGTGCATACCTTTTACTATTGACATTTAGCCTATGACTCGTAAGCTTCTAAGAAGGGCTACATGGAGAGTTATCAGTCGGATAGCCACTCCAACTTTGTACATAAATAAAGCCCAAGCCTATGATATATTCTATGCAAAAGTATTATTAGCCCTTTTTTGTGTATTGAGTCCACCTTTTCAAAAGTGTGTGTGTACTTCTCTCTCTAACTGTCTGAGCTATGGCTGCTCTAGCCTTCAAGCCACCTTGAGCCCATTGCCACCCTCAAACCTAACACTTCCGTGTAATAGCGTGAAGGCGAAGGATTAGGAAGATTTTTTAGCATCTATGTTAGTTTTTTTTTTGCCGATCGTCTTCTGTCTTCTATGCAGCAAGGACAATGATGGCAATGGAGCCCAAGGTAGGTGAGTCCAACTACGATTTTGCTTTGCATGACCGAGAACGAGGAGATTTTTATGTGGTATGCAACCGGGGGGGGGGGGGGGGGGGGGGGCAACATTGTGCACAAAGGTCGACAAGGGGTTCTCTATAGTTGGTGTTGGGACGCACAAGCAAGCAGTGGCAACAAGGGGAGGGGTGGTGAATTGGAGTAGTATGAAGGGAGGGATGAGGGAGAATGCTAATGGTGGGCTTGTGCAATGAGGCAAGCCAAGAGACTGAGCATTGTGCGTAGGGGGCGGTGCTAGGGAGGAGGGTTGTGCAGAGCACGTGATGGCGACGACCTCATGTCTTTTGCCTCTAAATTAGTGGATTCCCTAGGAACCTTTGAGGCTAATTAATGGGTGATTCAATTTAGACAGAGTAGGTGCTCCTATAGCTCCTACTAGGAGTAGGACCTAAACATTTTCACCAATTCATACATTAAGACTAGTTTAGGCCAACCAAGCAAGGCTAATTGCCTCTAAATTTGTGGGTTTTCCCACATTCAATTTTAACATTGAGAGCATGGGATTCCGCCATAGAGCCTATGAGATGCTCCTCGTTAGGGAGTGCCTCGTGACTATTTGACACCATCTTCTTGAGAGGTGGGATCAAAGGTACACAATCACTGAACAATAAGGGCCATCGATTAAGCTGAGGAAAAAAGAGATTGGGCGGTCATGTGTTCATTCCACTGATACTCAAATCCACCACGTCCCACTCATAAGATACTTACCCTGCCGGGCATTACGCTATCACATGTTCATTGAAATGGTGGCAGGAGTCGCAAGAAGTTTTGGACAAATTCTCACAATAATTCTCACATTGTGACTTACATACCTCAACATCATGAGCTTCTGCGAGGGAGGCACCACATACCTAGCTAGGTATGTGGTGCCTCCCTAGCGAAGCTCATGATGTTATGCATTGTATGAAAAACACTGAAAGGGACTCCATTTTCCTACATGATAAAATTTTTATATCTTCTTGTGAGTGTAGAATCAAATGGTAAGAATGTCAAAACGGAGTTCACATGTTTAGTTTACAATGAATGATGAATGTGGTCACATTATGTTCACGTTGGTGCGTTCACATGGTATTACGTAGCTCACTAGATGTTTACAAAGAGTTCACACCATACATTGTCATGAGGGAGGTGAGAGCGTACAATTTCGACAGAAGCACTCGTTAGGCTATGTGCTGTCTTGTAAGAAGGAAGCCTAAGCTTCCAAGGCCCCCTCCCCCGCGCTCTGTTCGCCATTCCCACGGCAGCCATGGCGAGCTTCAGAATAGTAGCCTTAGCAGTTCCACAATCGCTTCCTCCACCACCGATTACTCCACCACAAGCACCTGCTCCATCGCCAGCATTAAAGAAATGCTCTCTGAAGGCCCCTCTTTGTATCGCTTTGATGAGATCTGCCTCGCCACGGGTAACTTCGATCCCGCCCAGAAGGTAGGTCGCTCTGTTTGGAAAGCCTCTCTTCACAATACCGTGGTCGCAATTTCACGAAAGCAAGGCCGCGCACGCCACTTTACCTCTGTGCTTAGCAGAGTTCGTGCCCTTCGTCATCAAAGCCTCGTGAAGCTTCTGGGTGCTTGCCATGAAGGCGATCACCTCTATCTTGTCTATGAATTCATGGAATGCTCTAACCTCCGCGACTGCTTGCGCAGCAAATTCGGGGTAAGCTTCTCAGCCCTTTCTTCTTGGGCTTCTAGAGTGCGAGTTGCTTTGGATGTCGCCAAAGGGTTGGAGTACCTGCACCATCTCACGGTCCCAGCTCTCATCCACAAGTATATGGACAGCAGAAACATACTCGTGGGCAACGACCTTCGAGCCAAGGTTGCACATGTCGGTGTTTCTGTCTTGACAGGAGAGGTGGAATTCTCGAAGATGAAAATTCCAGATCTTGATGAGAGATTACCAGCGGATGACAAAGGAGAAATTCAGCTGGCTAGCAGCAATCGCAGGATTGCAAGATCTCGGAGTATCAAGATCAATGGCATACAAGGGTACATGCCTCCTGAGTATCTCAACTCTGGCAAATTGACCTCCAAATACGATGTTTTTGCCTTTGGTGTCATTTTGGCAGAGATCATATCTGGCCAGGAAGCCGTTTCTTCTGTGCGAGGAGATTCTAAACCCCAACAAGTAGCAAAAAGAGTGTTGCTGCCCGACTTGCTGCGTTCTGTTATGTCAGGTGATGATTCAAAGAGCAAGCTCAGGAGATGGATGGACCCTTTGTTGAGAGACTCCTTCCCGTTAGATGATGCTCACAAGGCTGCTTTGATAGCCATGGCGTGTATGGATCCAGACCCTCTCAAACGTCCGGACATGTCGGACATAGGCTTGCGTTTGCAGAAGCTGCTTGTTTCAGCTGAAAAATACGAAGCTGCGATAGCAGCTCAACAAGAGCTTATGACGGCATCTTTGCAGCCAAGGTGAGAACTTTGAGATAAGTCTATAGGATTAGAAGAAACCCTTTGATTGAGTTGATGTGGCTTCTGCACAGACCCTGTGACATTCACATTCCGGGATCAAGACATGTAGCATTATGACCAGTTTCCCCAAATTCAATGGTCCCTAAACAAAAGAGTAGATAGCTACTGACAGGATTCAAACTTTTAGTCTTGTGGCACACATAACATTGTATACTACTCCTGACTTTGAATAACCGATTGTGTGTAAAAAGCAAGGAGGGTCATTGTATAGCAACAAGAATGCTTGTGCATTCAATTGTGTTGTTTTGTGCAGGATATTCAAATGTTCAAGGTTCATGTGCATGTTAATGCTGGGCAATCTATGGTAATGATTTATTTGACTGGAGGATTCTCATGACTGTGTTTTGCCTAAATAAGGTGGTAGTAAAGCATTGAACTTTTGGGAACAATTGTGGAGCATTGGATAAAACCAACAGTCCAATTAGTGCCGCATGGCAAGCTAATAATGGCAAACTTCTTTTCTTCCGATTTCTCGTAAGAGGGGCATTCACTATGCATTGTCTTATCCACGATTGTGACAGATAGTTGACATTTGTTTTCCTATTTCTGTAAAGAGGGGCACCAAGTAGCGGGGCACACATCCTCTTTTCACATCCTCTTGTAGGCCATTGTGAGTTTTCACCTTGTTTTCAAAGCATTACATGAAAGGACCGCCCTGCTTGCATGAATCTCATTCTCATTCTCAGAACTTGATGAAGTGCATGTCGTTTCGCAACATTGTCAAACAGATATAGCAAAATTCGACAATTTATTTGATTGAAGATATATGATACGAAGATCCGAGCACAGGGAAAAGAGTACTAAATGTATTTGTGACTCGTGAATGTATAACAGGTGATGCTACATTGTCTTCTGCGCTTTCGCAAAACAATCATTGTAACAAGTTGAAGAAAGTAATCTGCAACTCTCCTTGTCGAGAGGATGCCAAAGTACGAGGAACGCTATCTTGAGCATATAGTTAGTAAGTAGTGACTTTGCAATATCAAAATGATAAGAACATGGGAAGTTGAGTGCTTCCTGAAACTTTTCTACATTTAGAGGATAGTTTTCAGACACTTGAGGCGTGAAGAAGGATTAGTGTATAAAATTGTCACATGCTGAAAGGGCTCGAGTGTAGGTGATAAAATGTGGGGTGCTTGGCTTTTTTTTTTGTATGTGTAGCCTTCCCAAAATGAACATGAAAGTATTTGTAGAACCAAAAAGATGGTTAAATTTTTGTTTAATAGGTAGAAAGGGAATAATTCTCAATGTGGTATGTCTAGGTGTTGAGGACGTCAAAAGACTTTTTGTGTTTAGCTAAAAAGAGAGATGATCGAGTGTACATTACTACATTTGTGTTTTTTTTTTGTTGAATTTTCTTTTAGCGTTTTCTTCGCTTTAAACTGTCTTTGTTTCTTCTCTTTCGAGTTCCCTTGCACTATGTAAGTAGTGAATATATTTATTTTGAAGCCATTGAGAGACGTCCATTAGGAGACAACATAATAAAGAACTGATTAGGTCTCCTCAATCTCGAAAAAATAAAAAGCCTTTCAAGCATCTTAAGTTCATTAGTCAAGGAAAATGAAAAGACTCATGAAAATGGAAAGTCAAAAGACTTTTTGTCTTTATATAAAGAGATGACCGAGTGCATATTGACACATTTGTGTTTTTCTTTTGTTTCTTCACTTTAGAGTGTGTCCTTGCATTATATAGGTAGTGAATAATTTTTTTGGAAGCTATTAGGAGAGCTATTTATATTAAAGAATTGATAAGATGCAATAATCGGTGTGCATAAAATTATGCGCACAGTATTTTGAATGACCATTTATTAACAATAGTAAAACTTATGTTGCATCAAATTTGTTTATACTTATCAAATAATTTGTATTTGCCATAGATTGTCACCTCATTATTGAGATTTTTGAAAATTTTGCCCAATAAACCTTTTAATGTAAAAACGGCTCGACAATACATGAACAGTCAAAACTAAACTATCAGATACAAGCAAATCAGATATTATGGATAGCCACAAGCTTCAATAAAAAGGCAACTATCTATGAAAATTTTCATAAAGGGTGGTAACGTCCCCACCCTCCCAATGTTCTATAAGAGGATGCCCACAATAGCCGTTATGGAATACCCCCTCCTTCCCTCCACTAACTGCACCTCAAAAGGGTGTAGATAGAAATAGGCTTGTTATCCCCCTCCCTTTTGGCGTGTGAGTGTAGCTTGTCACATCGAAGTCTTTTCTTTCTAATCCTACGACTTACTCCTACTGTGTTTCCCCTCATCACTAAGTAATACAATGCATTTAATGACGAGGATTGAAGGGATTAATGATTCGGATTCACATGTGTTTCCCCTTATCACTAAGTAATAAAATGCATTTAATGACAAGGATTTAAGGGATCAATGATTCAGGTTAACAAGCGAGATCTTGAGGTAGACTAAACCTAGGCAACACAAAAATCCAAGCGCTATGAGACTCAACCACGCCCCCTCAATCCAGACTTGAATCTGCAACCTCTTGCTCGAGGTTTAGCATCACATAGGCTAACCACCTCACCTGCATGCGCATCATGTACCTTCCGTTGTCTTTAAAATAGTATGTTGTGAGCCAACATTCATTGTTTGGGTTTTTGGAATTTAATTCGTGTTTAAATTTAGTATTTAAATGATCCCTACTGTTACGATTCTCCTAGTTTCGTGTTTGGATTCCATGGATCCCTTCACCCCCCTTTAATAAATGTACGTGTTACTTAGTCCCTAGGCTTTCCTCAGGACTTAAGTAACACAGGGTATTGAATGATGTGGGAGCCATGGGATCGACGGGTGAGAAGTGAGGCACGAATATCAAAAAGGCGCTCAGCCGTTCGATGCGTCCGAGTTTACTTTTTTTTTCCTACTTTACTTACAACATTTTTGTTTACTTTATATATATTTTGTTTTGCCTACTTGGACAACCAAATGCAAGCTGTCGTGCAGCTCCGCTTCCATGCTACAAAATATACCAGGAAGATGCACATCGAGCTTAATTGAAGCTTACCTGATCCTTGATCAGTGTTCAGGGCTTGTTAACAAGCTATTTGTATGGTTAATGTATGCCAGATGTGGCTTTAAAGGGCCAAAAGATGCTTTAATGATAATAAAAAGGAGTATGCTTGAAGTGAGCACAAATGGAATATTATGATCTAGAACTGCAGTCAGTTCTTGAAGTGCTCTACCGGCTTGTCTTTACGATTCATCAATTGGAGCTACGATAAAGAAGTTATCGCAGTTTGAAGTTTAAGTTGATGCAGATCCGTACCGGATTGGGCAAGTGCAGCTAAAGGATCAGAGATGAAGTGAATTCATGGGTCCGAAGTGCTTACGATTGCCAAGATATCGCAGGATAAAGTTTCACCGGGGGCCAGTTCCGTACCAGTCTGGTCGACTCGATCGTTGTGCCATTTGGGAGTTTTGAGCTTCATCCAGGTTTTGGAATGCAAGAGTAGTAAGTGCTTGAGGAGTCTCATGTCCGGGATGTCATCTCATGCAGTGCTTGGCCGGCAGTAGTCGTGATTGGCAGTGCCTGGCTAGCAAGAATAAAACTCTGACACTTTTTAGCCGAATGTGATGCACTTCAGAGAGCACAATAAGTGCTTGAGTGGATTTTTTAAAAAGGGTGTCTCCTGCGGTACAACACTGTTCAAGATCTTGATACGAGCAACCAAATTCACGATGATAATGTTAGTCAAGGACTGTTGGAGGAAGACGTTGTGCTTAGCCATGCTTTGGGCGATGTGAATGCCAAGTGTGATGCCTTCTTTTTTGCGGAGCAAAGACTTCGTAGAGATGCATGCCAAATGTGGCGCCCTTATGAATCAAATACCACAAGGCCGCCCGCCAAACGACCAAATGGCCGCCCAAGGAAGCTATTTAAGCCAATGGCCGCCCATTAGGAATAAAAAAAGAGGGCGCCCATTGTGTCCTTAAGTGGGGAAAGTAAAGAAAAGAAAAGGGGCATGGCGGGCAGACGACAAGCAGAGGTGCAAGGAGAGGAAGTGAGGCTCGCGCCGGCCAACACAAGCATCAGTTGAGGGCGGTGCAGAAGCGAGATATGACCAGCATGCCAAGGCACTCGCATCCGGAGCCACTTCTGGCGGTTTTCGCGCACCTGACTCCCACCAACTGCCACATCACCATCCCCGTTCCCATGCCACATCAATGATGACGGCACCAGTGAAGGGGGGGGGGGGGACTAATTTTAACGAAGGTGGAATTTTGCATGAGGCATCGAGGAAGAGGAGGATTGAACAAGAGGAGAAAAGCAGGGGGTTTCTTGCTCTCTCTCTCTCTCTCTCTCTCTCTCTCTCAAGCGACAGAAAGGAGAAGGTGGGGGGATAGCTTGAGAAGAAGAAGAAGGGGGTTTCAAGATCTCTCTCTCAAGCCACGACAAAGAGAATACGAGAGGAAGGCATGAAGGCATCAAGGGATGAGAAGGGAGAAGATGAGATGGGCTTGAGCAAGGGAGGAGAGAACTCTCTCTCGTGTGCATGACCAAGAGGAGGCCTCTCTCTCTCTCTCTCTCTCTCTCTCTCTCTCTCTCTCCCGAGCATAAAGAAGGAACGAGGAGGGCAAAGGAGAAGGGGACTCGTGAGAGAAGGAAAGGGCAATCTTCCGCTTCTCTCTCATTCTCGGACAAGCGGAGAGAATTTTATATCTTTCTCGCTCTCGCATAAGCAAGGAGTCGGGTTGCCGAAGGCAACCTTAAGAAGAAATTTCGTAGAACTTTGAGAGCTATTGAAGCAGATAAACCGACACGCAAAAATTTTCATCACTGTCATCAGCCCGAAGGTTGATTAATCATCTTGTTAAGTCCCGGTGTCGTTAACGGCCCGATTAATCCTGTAAAACGGGACCTTAAACTCCTAGTTATCAGATGATCCGAGTGACAATGCTGTTAACAGCCCACCTTGGCTAAGGATTAAGTTGTAATCAAAGCATTATTCAATTAATTGATGATTACAGTGATTGCCATAGCTATTTTCACCTGTTGTTCTTATTCTCTCTCACACCTCTCACAGCCAAAGGCCCAGTGCCTTTCGGGCTCACGTTTCGAACACATATCCCCCGACATTTTTGGTGAACCCGATGTGAAACGAGCCGGGGTGGGAGGTAAAGATGGAGAACGTAGAGCAGATGATGAAGCTGATTGAAGAATTAAGTGCAAATGGTTTTGATGATAAGTCAACATTTTTGGATTTTTTCAAAGATGCTTCAATTGGTTTAAGGATCTCTGCTTGAAATGGAGACCATAAAGAAGAAAAATCAAATGGATGAAGCTTTGGATGCAGCTTTAGATGCGGTATATGACAAAAGGTGAGTCTTCGATGGATATGATCCAGAAGGCTATCTAGAGTGTTATGAGTCAGAAACCAAGCTAAGAGGGATATCAAAAGAGTTAATGATCAGATCCTTTGAGCAGTTAGTGAGTTCAGATTTGAAGGAGCAGATTCAAGAGGTTACCAAAGCCTGGAATGACAATTGGGAATACTTCAAAGAAGCTATTGTACAAGCAAGTTATGAGCATTATGCAAGCTATCACGAACAGAGTCCAAGCCTACCAAACTACGCAAATATTCAAGGACAAGTACAATCGAAATTAGAATCTTTGATTGATGAGTGTATTGTACAAGATGCTACCTTCTTACAAGCTAATGATGAAGATATAGTTGAAGCTGTGTATGGAAAGCTGGGTTTAGCAGATGCCTTACATGAAGTACAAGTCTTTGAGGGTGAGGCTATACAACCTCAAGATACACAGGGTGAATTGTGCAAAGAACCTATACATGCAGTACAGGAGGGAAAAAATCAGGGGATCAAAACAACAAAGTGGCGAAGAAATTGTGCAAGTGAATGAGTGCAGCCATATTCAAGTAGACATGCATAAAGATTCGGTTATATCTGATACTTTTTCTACTGACTCAGATAGAGCAAAATGTTTTTGGTATAGATTCTACCATAGAGTTGATTGATGAAACAGATGTTGTAGGTCAAAGAAAGGCTACAATTGAGAGCAACATGACCATGGATTTGGCTATACCAGATTTGCCAAATTTGGATATACCAGATTTTGAGGACTTGGTTAAGCAAGAGTATGTGCTTGAAGATCCGCAAATTGTTGATTCAGAGGGGGTGTAGACTCCTTCATTGACAAGTTTCTGTGACCCAGAGCTACCAATGTGGCAAACTGATCCCGAATTTGCTGATGATTTAGAGGGGGAGCAAACTTCTCCTCTATCAAGAATTTGTGACACAGGGCTCACACTATGGCAGAATGATCATGAACTTGATGATGTTGATTCAGAGGGGGTGCATAGTGAAGTGCAATCTCTTGGTGTTGAATATGATTAGTTTCATTGTGCCGATGATACAGATTGCGCAGTAGATGAAATTTTCAATGTGCATGCTAAACTTTGTGCTACAGAAGGAAAAGATATTTGGATGAGGGTGAAAGACTTGAAGAGCAGTTTACAACAGGTGTGTTTAATATGCATGTCATATGTGAAAATCTTAGTTTACAGCAGCTTGAGAGATGTGCACGATGGAGGAACCTTATGAAGTGGTGGACCTAGATCTTATGTGCTTATTGGACAAAGCTTTGGAAGGATTTTCAAATACAGATGCTAAGGATACCAATCAATCTAGAGTCATGTATGAGCAAGTTTGTTTAGATGCAGCTGATGATGACCTTATGCAGTTGTTGGATGATGGTCTACTTAATCTGATGTTAGGAAATAAGACGTACCTAAATAGATAATTGAGTAGATTACTTAATGGAGAGAGACAGATTTACATACAGGAGATTATAGAGTACAGAGAGAGAGAGAGAGTACACACGATATACGTGGTTCACCCAATGTGGGCTACGTCCACGGGAAAGCAGCCACTCAATGGCTTTAGTACTTCAAAACAAGAAGTAGTTTACAAAGGGATTATACCCTTAATGGAGCTCCCGCCTTGCTTCACTCTCACCACCTCACACTCACCTTGTTGCATCAACTTCACACTATGAAATGTTTGTAGAAATGGCCTCCTTTTATAGGCCAAAAGGGCTGCCCTCTCTTATGAGAGACAGCCATGTGTAGCCGCCCTTGTGCGAATAAGTCCAAATCGGACCCTCCAATCTGCCCATGTGTGGCCGCCCTTGAGAAGACAAGTCCGCTTTTGAATTCGGCCACCGGCCATTGAATCCGGCCACCGGCCACCGGCCATTGACTTCCGACCACCGGCCAACCGACCGGTTGTTTTCCGACCACTTTCCGACCGCCGTCCAGCCATAATATTCCGGCGAAAAAAAAAGTCTCGGGGGGCCTCCGCCCCCGAGGCCTTTAAAGTTGCCCCTGATTCTTGTCCGTGAAAATTTTGGTTTCCGATGAGTGATTTTCCTTCATGCACGATGGCTTCTCCTCATAATGGGGGCCTTACAAATGTGCGCTTTTACCACAGAAAATTACAAGGGTAAATCAGGCTCCATACTTAACATCTGAAGCCTCTACAAGATAGAAAATTGTTTTCTGATGCATCTTGCGAGCCTAATGAAGAGAGTTTTTCTACCAATACTTTTACCTATGATTGATGATCAACAATTGGATGAGCCAGTTGCACAGGGATATGGCAGTATCTAGTGCTACCTAATGCTATATGGGCTTTGATGTTACCCTATGATATAGGGGATTTTGAGGTAGCTTTTGACCCAGGAGGTGATATATATGCATGGTCCGATGCAATTGACTTATATGCCATATGATCCAGGAGGTTTTCATGGAGATTTGTGGGTTAATTTATGTTTATGCTCTACTCATTGGAAATTCTTGTATATCCCATTTGATCCTGGGGGGCTACTGAAGTGCAAGTTGTAGATTTGAAGAGTACCAATTATTTGTTGTAGCAGGTTGCATGGTACAAGGTTTTGGTTTCTAGATTATGCTAAGTAAGAAGAGTTTTTGGTTATGTGTTCAATAAGATTACATGGCTAGCTTCCAGTTGACTTCCTTGGACAATTGATGAAGTATCTTCACATCTTTTGAGTTGGTTCTGCTACTAGAACTTGAAGTAAAGGACTTGACAGCCATTCCGTGTGCAGACACAGTAAGGCATACTTCAGCTTGACAGGGTTCCCTAAAGCAAGCTTAATGGTCAAGCCGTGTGCATCATTAACTGGAGCACTTGAGTCTGGCGGGGTTTAGTAAACACTGAATAGGCTTTCCATAATTGAATGTTTTGGAGATACGGCAGATACAATTCAAAGATTTTTGATGGGCAGCTATGATGAAGCTAGAACATTGATGATAGGGTATAAGCCTTCCATTATTTTCCAACAGACCAGAGACTGTGCACGTTCAGTGGGGGTGGATGTCGTGCAGCTCCGCTCCCATGCTAAGAAATATACCAAGAAGATGCACATCAAGCTTAATTGAAGCTTATTTGATCCTTGATCAGTATTCAGGGCTTGTTAACAAGCTATTTGTATGGTTAATGTATGCTAGATGCTGCTTTAAAGGGCCAACATATGCTTTACTGATGCTAAAAAGGAGTATGCTTGAAGTGAGCACATATGGGAGATTATGATCTAGAACTACAGTCCTTGAAGTGCTCTAACGGTTTGTCTTTACGGCTCGTCGATTGGAGCTATGATAAAGAATTTATGGCAGCTTGAAGTTTAAGTTGATGCAGATCCATACTGGATTGGGCAAGTGCAGCTGAAGGATCAGAGATGAAGTGAATGCATGGGCCCAAAGTGCTCACTTTGTGGAGCACATCTGTCTTTTCAGATCAGCAATTCGGAGTTACGGTTGCCAAGCTATCGCAGGATAGAGTTTCATCGGGGGCCAGTTCCGTACCACTCTGGTAGGCTCGATCAGTGTGCCATCTGGGAGTTTTGAGCTTCATCCAAGTTTTGGGATGAGGGAGCAGTAAGTGCTTGAGGAGTCTCATGTACGGGATGTCATCTCATGCAGTACTTGGCCGGCAGTAGTCGTGATTGGCAGTGCCTGGCTAGCAAGAATAAAACTCTGACACTTTTTAGCCGAATGTTATGCACTTCAAAGAGCACAATAGTGTTTGAGTGGATTTTTTTTTAAAGGTCGTCTCCTGCGGTACGGCACTGTTCAAGATCTTGATATGGGCAAAGCCTTCTTTTTTGCAGAGCAAAGCCTTGGTAAAGATTCATGCCAAATGTGGTGCCCTTATGAATCAAATAGCAAAAGGCCACCCGCCCAATGACCGAATGGCTGCCCAAGGAAGCTATTTAAGCCAATGGCCGCCCATTAGGAATAAAAAAGAGGGTGCCCATTGTGGTCTTAAGTGGGGAAAGTAAAGAAAAGAAAAGGGGCATGGCGGGAGACGACGAGCAGAGGCGCAGGAAGAGGAAGTGAGGCTTGCTCAGGCCAACACGAGCATCAGTTGACGGCAGTGCAGAAGCGAGGCATGACTAGCACGCCAAGGTGCTGCATCCGGAGCCACTTATGGCGGTTTTTGCCCACCCGACTCCCACCGATTGCGACATCACCATCTCCGTTCCCATTCCACGTTGGATGGGGGGAAGGGGGAACACACCCGGCACACAAATAGCACGCCTCTCTACAACCCAGGATAACCACTACACCCCGATCCACTAGAGTTCACCTTCGAAACTCGAAAATTTTCCTACAAACCATATGCACGACCGTACACACACAACCCTTGCACTAACCTTGCCTGCTGACAACTCCCACACAACACAAAACGCTCTCTCTTTCTCCCTCACTCACACCACAGATCCGGAGAGGCACACACTTCTCAAAATGGCACCAAACAATAAGGATAGAGCAAAGACGAGAAGGGGGGTAATAGGGGAAGGAGGTGACACCAAACTCAACTATGGTTCCTTCAATTACTGGAAAAAAACAACTATTAAACTCAAAGAAATCCCTACTGTCACATGGCTTAATCGCCTCCAGCACGATGAGTATAGAAGATAACTAATGCCGCCTCAGAACAATTCCCTTCTTGAGAACACAAGCAAGAGAGTTTTTGTCGGCTCGAAGAGGCTTCAAGACCTTCTCAACTATGCCGTCGGAAGCTTCCTCTCAAGCTCCGCACCCAAAAACCTCCCCCTCGAGCACTTGAGAAGCTCCTTTTCTCCTTCTTCGCCTTTTGTCTCCTCAAAACCGCCCCTTATTGGGCGTGTGAGAGCCTTCTTGCCCTATTTTTGGCCTCTCCACCTATTTTTAGCCTCTTTCCTTGCATGTGATGCACCCCTTTGTGGCGGCCCTGCCTTGGGTCCCAAGTAACATGTGACACACCCCTTGGGAGGGGCACTGACGGCGCCATTGGTGCTCTCCCCCATTCTCTTCACAAGATTTGGCACGGGATGCGACTCCCCCAACGGACCTGCCACATCATCATCTGCCACGCGAGAGAAATGCCGCCCATGGCCGCCAGCGGACGCTCACTGCGCCACCACCACAGCGCCCGCAGCGTACCGCCATAGTCTGAGCTCCAAGTGAGCGCCTCACCTTGTGATGCTAGTCGATGGCCACCCTCCAGCATATATACCCTAGTCCTCCTGTGTTTGGACGCCCATGTGGCTCCATTCCACCGCCACATGGCAGCACCTAGGCTAGCCTCCTCCAAGGCCTAAAGAATTCAAGCCTTTTTTTTAAAAAACAACCCCATTTTTACCCTCCTTGCTCTGCTTGCCATAACCTGCTAAATGGCCCGACCGTCGAGCCGTAAATTCCCATCAAAAGATCTCTTTGCCGGCTCAAATTCCCCTTACATTCTCCTCGCTTCCGCTGTCCAATGATCCTGAATGACGCGCATCAGAATTGACAAGAAACACCAGATACCGCACTGCTAACTGAAGGAGAACGAGCGGAAGTGCGACGCGAGAGAGAGTGCGAGAAGAAGAGCACAACGATATGGTGAACTCGCTCTACTGTAATGTGTAGAGCATAGTGAGTTCTTATTAGGTTTTTACAAAAGAATATGTGTACATACCTGGCGGCCCGCCCACTTACCTGGGCGACCACATTGGGCTTTATACCCGGAGTACGAGCGAAAGTGCGACGTGAGAGAGAGTGCGAGAAGAAGAGCACGACAATATGGTGAACTCGCTCTACTGTAATGTGTAGAGCATAGTGAGTTCTTATTAGGTTTTTACAAAAGAATATGTGTACATACCTGGCGGCCCGCCCACTTACCTGGGAGACCACATTGGGATTTATACCCCAACAACCTCCCACTTAAAGTCCAATGTGGTACTTTAAGTGTGAGAGAAGCTACTATACAAGCTAATATACAAGAGATGTAGAGAAGTGATGTACTACCCTACACCTAACTGCTTGCGAAAATGCGCAAAGCTCTTTGAGGGAAGTCCTTTTGTAAGTAGATCAGCAGGATTTTCTATGATGTGAACTTTGACAAGCTGAAGTTGCTTATCCTCGAGCATTTCCCTGATGAAATGATACTTCACATCCACATGCTTTGTCTTTGAGTGATAAACTGGATTGCGAGCCAATTGTATAGCACTTTGACTATCACAATATAACACAGGCATCTCTTCTTTGATTCCAAAATCTGTTACTAGTCGATTAAGCCAAATTGATTCTTTGCATGCCTCTGATGCTGCAACATATTCAACCTCTGTAGTAGACTGAGTAACACAATCTTGTAATCTAGAACGCCATGATACTGCTCCACCAGCCAATGTAAAGACATACCCTGACGTAGACCTTCAGTTGTCTAAGTCACCTGCATAATCTGAGTCTGTAAAACCCTTTACACTTAGCTCCTGACTCCCATAGCATATACGCATACTCTTTGTAGCTTTCAGGTATCTCAATATTCCTTTCACTGACTCCCAATGTTTCTTGCCTAGGTTTGACATGTATCGACTTACTACTCCCACTGCAAATGCAATGTCTGGGCGAGTAGCAATCATTGCATACATCAAACTACCCACTGCAGACGCATATGGAATCTTATCCATTTCAGCATGTTCTTCCTCAGACACAGGACAATCTTGTTTGCTAAGTTTCACATATGGTGGCAATGGAACACTCAATGTTTTTCCCTTCTCCATATTGAAACGTTGCAAAACCTTGTCAATATACTCTGTTTGAGATAACCAAATCAACTTCTTTGATCTGTCTCTCTCAATGCGCATACCAAGTATATGACTTGCCTCACCCATGTCTTTCATGTCAAACGATTTTGCCATCTTTGACTTCAAAGCTGAAATTTCTTCCAAGTGCTTGCCAGTAATCAACATGTCATCCACATACAAAATAAGGATCAGCCAACTACCATCCTTAGCCTTCTTTGTATATAGACAGTGATCGAACTCACTACGTTTGTAGCCTTGAGAAAGCATAAACTTGTGGAATTTATGGTACCATGCCCTCGGTGATTGTTTTAAGCCATAAAGACTCCTTAACAACTGGCATACCCAATCTTCCTTGCCTTTCTCAACAAACCCTTCTGGCTGCTGCATGTAAATTTCCACATCTAAATCACCATGCAAGAACGCTGTCATGACATCCATTTGGTGCAACACCAAATCTAATATGGCAACCAATGCAAGAAAGCATCTCAATGTAGTCATCTTGACCACCGTAGAGAAGACTTCATCAAAGTCAATGCCTTGTTCTTGCTTAAAGCCCTTGGCAACAAGCCTTGCTTTGTACTTTGGCTGACTATCATAAGCGGTGATCTTATACCTGTAAAACCAGTTACAGGGTAGAGCCTTTTTGCCCCGTGGTAATTTAACTAGCTTCCATGTCTGGTTTTTATGCAGAGTTGTCATGTCTGACTGCATGGCCAATTGCCAATTCCCGGAGTCCTTCATTTGCACTGCTTCCTTGTAACATGAAGGCTCATTGCAATCAGTCAACATGACATAGTTCATAGATGGAACAAACCTATCAGGAGGTCGCGTGACACGTCCAGATCTACGCACAATAGGTGGCTCAGGCTCAGCCACAACCTGTGGTTCCACTCTATCCTGTCCTTGCTCCTCTTGAGCCCTGACATTTTGTCTTGCACGTGCAGGTCCATCTTCTTGGAAGACAACTCTTCTAATCTCCTCAACCCTTTCTGGTTTAGAATGATATTTGGATTCATTAAAGTGAACATCATTGCTGCGGACAACCTTTCTGGATTTGGGATCCCAAAGTCTGTACCCAATCTCACCAGAATTACCATAGCCTAGAAAGATGCACTTTCTACTCTTTGGCTCAAGTTTGTTCCTAAATTCCTTTGGAACGTGAGTATATGCCTCACAGCCAAAGACTCTGAGATGCTTGTATGAGGGCATTTTTCCTGACCATACCATCTCTGGCACTGAACCCCTCTTGCAAAACCTTGCTAGGAGATCTATTTACAAGATGAACAGCTGTTGATACAGCTTCAGCCCAAAACCCATTTGGCAGTTGTGCATTAGACAACATACTTCTGACCTTCTCTTGTATGGTCCTATTCATCCTCTGAGCAACACCGTTTTGAGGACGATTGTAAGGAGCAATAAGTTCTCGTTTTATACCTTTTGACTCACAAAAGTCCTGAAAGGCCTTTGAAACATACTCTCCACCATTGTCAGTGCGTAGGCATTTAAGCTTCTTGCCACTCTGATTCTCTACAAGTGTCACAAACGTTTTGAAAACGCTAAACGCTTCATCCTTGTGCTTGAGAAAGTAAACCCATACTTTCCTCGAGTAATCATCTATAAATGTCATAAAGTAAGAAGCTCCCCCTAGAGATAGGTTAGGCATAGGTCCACACAAATCACTATGAACAAGTGCCAACTGTGTATCTCTTCTATTGCTTCTATGCTAATGTGGCTGCTGTGTTTGCTTACCATACAGACAATGTTCACAGAATTCAAAATCATTAAATGAAAAGCCAGGCAAATAACCAGAACGAGACAAGATTTCCATTCCCTTCTTGGACATATGTCCTAACCGGCTATGCCACAAAGAAACGTTCGGCTGCTCGGTTACATTGATTACATTGTTAGAGACATTTGATACATAAATCATGTAAAGTCCTCCAGACTTTACTCCATGTGCTACTGTCATAGAACCCTTGGATATCTTCCACATGTTCTGTCCAAAAGTGGTGACGTAGCCAGCATCATCAAGTAAACCTGTGCTGATCAAGCTCTTTGTAATTGCGGGAACATGTCTCACATTCTTCAGCGTGAAAGAAGAGCCATTCTGAAACTTCAATTGAACATCTCCAACACCTAAGATCTCACATGTCTGCCCATTGCCTAGCCGAACATGATCTTTAGTGGTCACATAAGTGGTAAACCACTCCTTGTTTGGAGACACATGAAGTGATGCCCCTGAGTCTATAATCCAGCCACTCAGTGCATTTCCATCAGATGATGTAAGAAGAGCTGAGTCCATTGTATTCTTCAAGAAGTTGATGTCTCCTGATACTAGACTGTCATCCTTTGCAACAGTGTTTGTCACATTTATTTCTTGAATCTTCACTTAGGACTTGTTCTTCTCACCATGGTCTTCAGCTTTCTCTTTACCTTTTTCTGCTTTCCATTCTCTGCAGTCTCTTTTCATGTGACCCTTCTTGCCACAATGGTAGCATTCTATGTCACTCTTGCCTTTAGCACTGCGGGACTTGCTACGAGACTGATTCCTCTTTCCACCTTTGTACTTTTCTTTGGTCCTTCCCTTGACAACTAAGGCTGTTCCTTTGCCTTTGTCCATTGTCTTTCTATTGGTTTCTTCAGTAAGCAGACTTCCTTCTACACCTGCTATGTTCAAACCATTTGGAGGTGCAGAATTACTCAAAGCTGTGCGAAAAGTGTCCCAACTTTCCGGCAAGGTGATCAACAGGAACATAGCTCTAACAGGTTCATCAAACTTGACACCTTGAGCTGACAACTGACTATAGATTGTGTTGAATTCATTTAGGTGATTGGACATAGGTGTCCCTTCTTTCATCTTCAAGTCAACAAGCTTCTTAAGCCAGTATACTTGTGAAGCTGCACTCTGGTTCTCATAAAGATCACTCAGCTTTAACCATGCTTGATAAGCCGACATCTCGTCTGCTACATTGAAGTAAACGCTTTCTGCCAAAGTCAGCATAATGGTAGAAAGTGCCAGTTCATCCATTTCGCTCCATTCATCTTCGTCCATATCTTCTGGTTTTATCCCCTTGAGCTTTATAGGTTTTATCTCCTTCTTTTGTACCAACACGTGCCAAATCTGCTGCTTCCACAATGGGATATTGGTTCAATCCAGCTTCTTGATATTGTAAAGAGCAGTGTCCTGTGATCCAGCCATAGCTACGCTTCACAGTAGTTTACTTTCCTCGGAAAAATTCGGCAGAGTTTTCCCTATAAACTGACCTCTGAACCAATATCAACCTGTCAAATGAACCAAGAAAGCTTCAGATTCTGCTGAAATTTTGGGAGAGTCTCCTTTGTAAAATGGCTCTGGTGTACTAAAAACAAACCAAAAAACAGCTCAAAAAACACCGTCTCTCTGACACTGTAAGCTGTGGGTAAACCTGTCCTGCACCTGTACTGTCTCTGACTGTCCTGTCATTGTCCTGTAAGCATAGACTGCGACAATGCCTCAACGGCAGTAAAGCAAAGATGCAATCCCAAGTGTCTAACTCACAGTCAATACATCCTAGCTGCCTATCTAAGGGTGCTCGAGGGATCGCTCCAAGACCTGTATCACCGAAAGGATCTCAACATTCGAGAATCCCCCCAGCTCAATAAAACCTCACTCGACCCTCAACAAAGGCTGCAATAAATCTGACAGTACATAGACTTCCCACAAAGTCATACATCCACAAATTTCCCACTGTATGCTGTAACCACTGTGGCGGTTGTTTGCTGCGTGACTCACAGCCAGGAAACCCTCAACAGACATACATCATCTTTGACAATACATCCCATGTGGAAGTACCTGCAATGTCAGGATGAAATCTGGAATATCAAGCAGCAAACACAAGCTACCTGATGAACTAGTGGATGTCGCCTACAGTCTGTGTGTAGATGCGCGCGTGTCGTATGTGACACGCCTCCAAGAACTGTGAGCCGTCCTTCGATGAGTAGACAGCCACAAATCAACACTCTGGGAGTGTCGATATCCTTAGCACCTGCAGTCGTAGGCCAAAAACCCCAAATTTGCAGAGTCGGATCTGCAGCCGTCGAGACCACGTAGTCAAAAATGGCTTGCGCATACCTTTGTCGAAGCCGAACGGTGGCCGCGATGACCTCAAAATGAAATTCTGAGAACACCAATCCCTTCGGGCCTCCCACAGGATATGGGGCCGTGTCTTCGCCTGTCGAATTTCACTCCAATCTGAGTTGGTGAGTCTAGCCTCCTGCAGTGCTGCCCCGAGCCTCGATCTGAGCTCTGATACCAGTTGAAGGAGTACGAGTGGAAGTGCGACACGACAGAGAGTGCGAGAAGAAGAGCACGACTATATGGTGAACTCGCTCTATTGTAATGTGTAGAGCATAGTGAGTTCTTATTAGGTTTTTACAGAAGAATATGTGTACATACCTGGCGGCCCGCCCACTTACCTGGGCGACCACATTGGGCTTTATACCCCAACACTAACCATTGTTGGCAACTTCAACCTTCAATATTTGATCGATTCAGGCTCTGTTTGACATGCACTCACCTTCGATAGTCTTCCCACATTGCATACTTGACATTCAAACCCTGGCGAGGCTCTAAAATCATCGGATGGTACATCTATCGAGGCGGCCAACCCGGTAGCAACTTGGCCCCCATCGACTGGCCGTATCTTAACATCCAGGACTTGAGTTCAATCCTCAGTGGGGCACCAAAAGATGGATGGGGGGAAAGGGGAACACACCCGGCACACAACACGCCTCTCTATAGCCTAGGATAACCACTGCACCCCGATCCACTAGAGTTCACCTTCAAAACTAGAACATTTGCCTACAAACCGTATGCAGGACCGTACACACACAACCCTTGCACTAACCTTGCCTATTGACAGCTCCCACACAACACAAACCGCTCTCTCTTTCTCCCTCACTCACACCATAGGTTCGGAGAGGCACACACTTCTCAGACCGGCACCAAACAGTAAGGATAGAGCAAAGACAAGAAGGGGGAAATAGGGGAAGGAGGTGACACCAAACTCGACTATGGTTCCTTCAATTAATGGCAAAAACCAACTATTACAACTCAGAGAAGTCCCTGCTGTCACACGGCTTAATCGCCTCCAACATGATGAGAAATAAGGAGTATAGAAGATAAATGATGCCGCCTCGGGAATTCCCATCTTGAGAACACAAGCAAGAGAGTCTTTGTCGGCTCAAAGAGGCTTTGAGACCTTCTCAACTATGCCGTCGGAAGCTTTCCTCTCAAGCTCCTTACCCAAAAACCTCCCCCTTGAGCACTTGAGAAGCTCCTCTTCTCCTTCTTCTTCGCCTTCTGTCTCCCCAAAACTGCCCCTCAAAAATGCAAAAGGTTGGCCCCTTATTGGGCGTGTGAGAGCCTTCTTGCCCTAGTTTTGGCCTCTCCACCTATTTTTAGCCTCTTTCCTTGCATGTGACGTGCCCCTTTGTGGAGGCCTTGCCTTGGGTCCCCAGTAACATGTGACACACCCCTTGGGAGGGGCACCGGTGGCGCCGTCGGTGCTCTCCCCCCTTCTCTTCAAAAGATTTGGCGCGGGATGCGACCCCTCAACAAGCATGCCATGTCATCATCTGCCACGCGAGAGCGGCGCCGCACACGGCCACCAGTGGACGCTCATTGGGCCACCACCACAGTGCAAGTAGCTTGGCGCCATAGTCTGAGCTCCAAGTGAGCGCCTCACCTTGTGATGCTAGTGGATTGCCACGATCCAACATATATACCCCAGCCCTCTTGTGTTCGGATGCCCATGTAGCTCCATTCCACCACCATGTGGGAGCACCTAGGCTAGCCTCCTCCAAGGCCTCGAAAATTCAAGCCTTTTTCCTTTTAAAAAAACCCCATTTTTACCCTCCTTTCTCTGCCTGCCATTTACTGTTCAATGGCCCAACCGTCGAGCCGTAAATTCCCATCAAAAGATCTCTTTGCCGATTCCAATTCCCCTTACATTTTCCTCGCTTTGGTTGTCCGACAATCCCGAATGACGTGCATCAAAATTGGCAAGAAACACCAGATACCGCATTGCTAACCATTGTTGGCAACTTCAACCTTCAATATTTGATCGATCCGGGCTCTGTTTGACATGCAGTCACCTCCGATAGTCTTCCCACAGTGCATACTTGACATTCAAACCCTGGCGAGGCTCCAAAATCATGAGATGGCACATCTACCGAGGTGGCCAACCTGATACCAACTTTGTCCACGACAAAAATTTGATTGGCCGTATCTTAGCATCCAGGACTCCAATCAACGATTTGAAAAGACTGACAAGCTCCATAAATGAAGCACTACATACCCATATCTTCAAACTAGCTCGGACCACCTGGCGTCATTTGGCCTATCCGTCTCGGATCTGCATCACTTCCAACTTCAACCTCAAATATCTTGCAGCCTATAGCTCCGTTTGACGAGCCGTCTGGACCTGCTCCTTCAACACTGCAAGCTCTACATATCAAGAGAAAAAACAAAACTTTTATTACCCTTCATCTGCCACCCTGCGAGGCCCTATAAGCATACATCTCCGTTGTCACTTGCCTGCCCAGGCTCTTCCCATCTACTCTAGCCCTTTGCCATGCATTTATAAGCATACACATCACTGTCTGTGTCCTTTGTTAGGGTCGCCATGATTTGGATGCACCAACGTCAATGTCAGCGGCACCATTGAAGGGGGGGGGGGGGGGGGGGGGGGGGGGGGGGGGGGGGCTATTTTTAACGAAGGGGGAATTTTTGCATGAGGCATCGAGGAGGAGGAGGATTGAACGAGAGGAAAAAAGGAGGGTCTCTCTCTCTCTCTCTCTCTCTCTCTCTCTCTCTCTCTCTCTCTCTCTCTCTCTCAAGCGACGGAAAGGAGAAGGCGGGGGGATAGCTTGAGAAGAAGAAGAAGGGGATTTCGGGATCTCTCTCTCAAGCCACGGCAAAGAGGATACGAGAGGAAGGCATGAAGGCATCAAGGGATGAGAAGGGAGAAGACGAGATGGGCTTGAGCAAGGGAGGAGAGAACTCTCTCTTGTGTGCATGAGCAAGAGGAGGCCGCTCTCTCTCTCTCTCTCTCTCTCTCTCTCTCTCTCTCTCTCTCCTGAGCATAAAGAAGGAACGAGTAGGGCAAAGGAGAAGGGGATTGGTGAAAGAGGGAAAGGGCAATCTTTCTCTCTCTCTCTCTTGTTCTTGGACAAGCAAAGAGAATTCTATATCTTTCTCGCTCTCACATAAGCAAGGAGTCATGTTGCCAAAGGCAACCAAAAGAAGAAATTTTATAGAACTTTTGAGAGCAGTTGACAGTAGTTGAAGCAGATTAAGCAACACACAAAAATTTTCATCACTGTCATCAGTCCGAAGGTTGATTAATCATCTTGTTAAGTCCCGGTGTCGTTAACAACCCAGTTAATCCTATAAAACGGGAGCTTAAACTCCTATTTATCAGATGATCCGAATGACGATGCTGCTAACAGTCTGCCTTGGCTAAGGATGAAGTTGTAATCAAAGTGTTATTCAATTAATTGATGATTACGGTGATTGCCATTGCCATTTTCACCTGCTGTTCTTGTTCTCTCTCACACCTCTCACAACCAAAGGCCCGACGTCTTCCTGGCTCACGTTTCGAACACATATCCCCCGACAACGCGCGCTCGTGGTTAGGGCACCAACCTCTTGACGTGGCCGCGTGGGTTCGAAACCCATTCCGTGCACTCGATGTTGACCTTTTGCTTGTCGTTCGTCACCCTCGAGATTCCCCCACAGTCTTGTCTCTCACTTATAAATCGAGTGTTGCTGTCCACCGCCTCTAAAAATGATTTCTAGAGACACGCATTCGCCCGTGCAGTTCCTAGAAGTCATGAGACAGTGTTCTGGAAGGAGGGAGAAAAGAGACAATGCGGCTCTAATGCTGAAAACGGTATCTCTTTTGGATCCGTCACTTTTCCAATTTTATGAAATGTGCAAACAAATGATAGAATAGAGTTCATGTGCAAATCTGCCTTCATTCAAAGGGCATCTCCACCAATTCCCTTCGGAAGTTTGGGTGGAGCTTGCCAACAAAAATCGATCGCTAGCGCATGTTATGCTAATCAATTGGCCTACCTTCTCTCGCTCTCTCCCCGCCACGCTTCCCTTGCACCCGTATTTTTGGCTCCTTTGTTTTACAATTTCAAGAGGGTATGATAATCTCAAAAGTGTAAGCCTCTAATCGTTCTTGTGGTACTCAAGACCTCGCTCCACTGCTCGAAGGTGCTTGGCTCGCCTTCAAGAGTCTGGTGGGTTTGGATGCAATCGACTTCTCCTTGGGGTGTGGTATGGATCTTTTGGCCTTTCTTGGACCTCATGAGGCACAATAGTGGCTGGTGGCAACATCTCCCGTGTGGTGGCAACTCTGTGTTCCATGCGGGTGATGGGGATGTTGGGCCTCGCCCCTTCCTCGATGGTACATCTCTTTGCCTATTTCAAGGGTGGCACCCTTATCAACCAATGCATATATCAGTCTTGTTTGGTATGATGTGGGGTATCTTGGATCTGTTGTATTGGCGATCGTGGCTCATAAAGATGAGCACGTCTCTCTTGTAAATTTTTTGGTTATCTAATACACTTACCCACATATTGTGGGTTTTTCAAAAAAAAAAAGAGGAGAGGTTACAAAATGTAGCTATTTGGAAAAGAGAGAGTAACCCCTATCAAAGTTCAGACAGAAAATGCCCCAAACCACGTACGCTATGGAGACATAGATCCGAATCATACCATATCCTTAACATTCTCTCTCTCTCTCTCTCTCTCTCTCTCTCTCTCTCTCTCTCTCTCTCTCTCTTGTGTGCACAAAGTTGTATCCGTCCACCTCCAACTGAGACATTATATTGTTGCAAATCTATGTGATGTCATTGCCCATTGCTCGTGCTATAGACTAACACACTGTTTTTGTTATTATTCAGGAAATCTTTAAATTAAGGATATCTTTTAATTATTTTTAAGACATTAGGAATACCTTTTAATTTATTTAGTACGAGGGGCCTCTTTAGTGAGTGAGAGCAAGTTAAAAAGGGTAGGCCTAGCTAGGACTTTCAATGTGGCTATTAGATGCACCATAGGATTTCCAAAAACAATAGTATTTCTTGCTAACCATATTGTCCATAGAATATGTCATCTAATGGACTCCCATAACAAATCCAAATTAGCACACTCCCTAAGAAGAACATCCCTACTGGTCAAGGATTCTTGGTGAACTATAAGTATGACGTTATATGAGAGCTGATAAAGGTGCATTAGCAGTCCTCTTGGCAGTGACATTTAGGGCACAAACCATTCCCATATCCAAATCTCTTGGCTTTTGCACTTGTCCACACTACCTAATACAATGATAAAACCATAGAAGAGTAGCTTGCATTTTTGGATAAGCATCGAATACCCCATCTTCTATTTAAATAGAGGTAGAGATTGAAAACATCTTTTTGGCAACTAGATCCTTGTTGCCCTATGGGGAGAGCATATATTTTCTCCTTGGATTGACTTGTAGTAGGAACTTGCTTCAGTAATTTTAAGTGAACCCAAACCAATTCTTTCCATAACTATGGTGACTACCCTCAGAGCCAATTCAAATTTGGCTTGAATATCCTCCATGATACTCAATTCACCCTAAGACTCCTAGTAGAAAATTCCTTCTTTGAAATCTTTGTGAGCTAAGATGCATTGAGCAAGTTGTACATGGAGAGTAAGCATTCCAAACCAAAAAGAATCTTGCATGTCAAGCCAAGAGCCAAAAGGCTAGGAGGGAAAGTTTAAATCAGGCTTAGGGGTGCCTATGTAAGAGGAAGAGGTTGGGTGGAGACACAAGTTCAGTACTCCCTCTAGTCTTACAGTGATATCAGAGCTAAGTTTAGATGTGGAGTTTATCTGGGAAAAAGGTGGTGCATGAGACCTCTCTCTCTCTCTCTCTCTCTCTCTCTCTCTCTCTCTCTCTCTCTCTCTCTCTCTCTCTCTCTCTCTGAAAGACAAACAAGCTGGACATGTGCATGGACGCTTAGTGGGAGAGCAGCTGTTGATCAACACAAAATCATGAGGGGGTGATCCCTTTTGGGTCACGGTGAGGTGAGGATCAATCTTTGACACAATTTCTCTCACTCTCATGGCATGTAGCGAGAAAGATGAAGCGAGTTCTATCTTGTTGCACTGCCTAACAGGGGCGCCATAGCTTGGAGATTTTGATTTCTCATGTGGGAACCACATATCGGCCACCCTTTGGTTTCAAAAACTACCCAAGCATGTGTGCGTACATGCCCCCCCCCCCCACGTCTTCACCTCCTTTTCTCCTGCAAGTGAAGTACAAGCTCCCATCATTGATGCCAGTGTATCAAATCTTTGCAATTTTAGAGAAGTTTAAAAGTTTAAGAGAATTGTAATCACTAGAGAGGGGGAATGAAAACAAACCCAAAAACACTCACAGATTTCCTCTCTATAGCCCAAGAAGTTCACAACACCTCAATCCTCTCAATAGCACCTCTAAAACTACATTGTTTTCACAATGCACACCTTATGATGCACACAAATAAGCGTATACACACCTTGAGAAATTAACACTTGCACAATATTCACAACACTTCAATCGAACACACCTCTGTTGCAAAACACACTACTCTTCCTCTTTGCACCACCAAACACAGTCTAAAAGCCACAGACACACCAACACCAACACCAACACCAACACCAACACAAAGCATAGAAATGATGAAGAAGAAAAGGGGAGAGGGAGGTGAGGAGATTGGCAATAGGGAGCAATGAACAATCGATTTTGAGCAAAAGTATGTGTAAAAAGATTCTTCGTTTCTCCCTCCGAGCGTACTCAATTGCCATCCAAAAACAAAAAAAAGGGGGGTCCCTTATAGGGGCAAAACTTTCCATTTTTAGCACACTTCTGAACACGTTGATAGACAGCTTTCGGCGTGTACAAAGTAGCATGTATATGCATGGGCATATGTACAACAAGATGTAAATACATGCATTTGGGAGCATTGCAAAGTGGTTTCAAGTTTTAAAAAAAGATGCAACATGTACACATTGTGAATAGTCAGGTTCGCGTGCCAGCAGTCGGGCACATGCACATGCCTGGATAGGGTATTGGGGCCTTGGATATGATTCTTGGTGGCTTCTTTTGCCTCTAGGGAATATGTTTGAGCTTTCTAGAACGTGAATAATGAAAGCGACAAGTGTGGGCACCCTCGACCTGCTCGAGAAGTTTGACACATGATGCGGAAACTATCTATTTGCAGGGCCTGATCAGCGGTGATGCATGCACCGCCCTAGAAGAGGTTAAAAATGGAATGTGGGTATGTGGAAAAGGAATTGTGGATCAAGGATCAAGCATACAAAATTTGGTGAATTTTGGAGTCCTTTTGCGGTTTTTCTCACGAAAAATGTCCCACAGCCTTAAAAAGTCAAAAAATGACCCCAAATTGTGTGAAAATGCTTCAAATTTCCACATCACTCACAATGCCGTGAATGTTCAAGCTGAGGGAGAATTTTTGAAGCCAAGTCTTGATACTTTCACCTCTTTGTGTGTGGGAGAAAGCAGGGTTCCTACAGGTGGTCTAGTGCAGTCTTGTCGCGTTCGCGCCCTGTTTTTGAGTGTGTTGAGGAGTGAATGAGAGCTTTCTCTCTTCAATTTTGCACTTGGGAGAGTCTATGAAAGTTCTGAGGTTTCCATGGATGTGTGTGCAAGGAATTGAGGGAATAAGGTGCGGCTTTCTGCAAAACTATATGACCCTGTATCGGTGCCATTAGGGTTGGCGCTACTCCAAAGAGTTCAACAGAGTGAAGTTTGGTGAAGGCTTTGCAATGGTTTGAGAGAGGCCTTTTGTGGCTAGAGTTTTTAAAGTTTTTGATGATTTTTCTTGTATATTTTGGTCACCAAGTGTGATTTCAAGTGTTGATGAACTCAACTCACCTTGTAGTGGCTGTGGGCAGGCAAGGGCTTGTAGGTCAAGGTGTTTGGAGTTTGAATTGAGCTTGTGGCTAGTATTCTTATTGAGCTCTTGAGTGGTGGTGTGTGTGGGTTGGAATTTAAGTAAATTCCATGTGTGGTGTTGAGTTGTCTGGGTGTGTGAGTGTGCGCACGGCATCTTTTACTCCATCATCCTTTGGCGATCTTGCTGGGGAGAGGAAATTTGCCGGTTGTGCACCCAAGTGAAATGGTTTTTCTGTGAAGTTTGAGCTTCATTGAAGAAAAGTGGTGTTTTGGCTGAGGTGAAAGACTTCAACTTTTGTGGAGTTACTCACGCAAGGGAGAAGCGACTTCGAAGGGATGGTGTATAGTCGGCCATTGTTCACAGGGAAGGAGGATGTGAAGGACTGGATTGCGGACTTCAAGTGGCATATGCTTGGTATGCACATTGTGAATGATGAAGCAAAGATTCATGTGTTTCCTCTTGCACTCAAAGGAGAAGCTCGTGAGTGGTTTGAAGGTTTGGAGGAAGAAAAGAGAAAACATGGGAGTAGGTGAAGCAAGCAATTTTTGACAGGTTTGGAAAGAAACTAACCGCAACAGAAGCGACGACAAAATTGAGAGGTTTGTAGCAAGATGTTCATGCTAACTTTAAAGAGTTTTTGCAGCACTTCAAAGGACTTTGGGTGCAATTGGAGGCGGCATCCCAAGTATCTCCAGGGGATTTCTTTAAAGTGCGTTAGTTTATGGATTGTCTCCATCAAGTGTAAGGGAGAAGGTCGATCATGAGGAGCTTGCTACATTTGAAAGAGCCGTGGAAATTGCCGAGGCCAAGAGAAGGTGGGAGCAAGGCATGACACATGATGAGCCACTTGTGGTGCAACCAATGGTTCCTGTGGCAACGGATGATAGAGTGGAGCGAGTGGTTCAAGATCCGGATCCCGTTATGGCCCGGATTTTGCATGATCTTGCTGGTCGGTTGCAAGAATTAATAATTAGCATAATGAATAGGAACCAAAGAGAAGAGCGGTCAGTTGGGAGAGGTAGGGGACAAAGGCTACAAGGAAGATGCTACAATTGTGATGAAGAGGGTCACTACGCCCCTGATTGTCCTGAACCACCAAGAGAGAGAGGAGGGATATACCCCTCATATGGGCGTGGTCGAGGGAGAATAGAAGAAAATAATCAAGAGCGGGCACTAGAAGCACCACCTCCGTAACAACAACCACAATTGTTGCCTGCAAATGGAGAAGGTAGGGCTATCAACATCATTACCCTTGAGCATCAAGATATGGATGTTTTGGACAATAAGAGATCTAGGCATGATAGGGAGAAAGAGACAGAAGAAGAGAGGGAAACAAGAGCAAGTAAAGGGAAGGCTAAAGTAGAAGACAAACAAGAGAGTAGTAAGAAGAGACGAAGAAGGAAAATAGGTCCAAAGGACTACCCCCTTGGCCAAAGTGTTGAAGACTATGATATTGTCGGACGACATACTAAATCAAAAGGCCACTATATCTTTTGGTCAGTTGGTGGCTTTGAATGCTAAATTGAGGAGGCAAAGGACCAAATGTGTGAGTACCTGGCTTCCTTCCAAAAAGGAAAAGCATCAAAGCACGGTGTCATCCTTGAGGATTGGTCACCCGGTGGATATGGTGCCAATAGTTGAAGCTATGTTGGGAAAGAAAATGGAAGTGCAAGCATATGTGGATGGTGGTGCCCAGGTGTGTGTCATGATTGAGGCTATCATGAAGGAAGCAGGTGTCAAGATGTCAGTGAATGCTTCAATCCATATGAGGATGGCCAACCACAACAAGGAAAGGTGTCTTGGGATAGTTGAAGATGTGAAGATAAAATTCTTGGGGATTGAGTGTCAAGATGTCAGTGAATGCTTCAATCCATATGAGGATGGCCAACCACAACAAGGAAAGGTGTCTTGGGATAGTTGAAGATGTGAAGATAAAATTCTTGGGGATTGAGTGCTTGGTTGATGCAAGCGGGTGAGAATGCTTCTCTGATCATTTTAGGGAGGCCATGGATTATAACCCTTGGTGCTAAGTAGGATTGGGGCATGGGCTTGATCACCATCCACAACCAAGAGAAAGGAAGGACCATTGTCTACAACATGAAGACACACAAGAGCCTTACAAAGGTTCAAAAGCTTAGGAGGCTGGGAGTCATTCATGAGAGGGTACTTTGTGAAGAGGTGATGAAGCTTTTGGAAGCAAATTTTATCTTTTGAGTGAGAAGTCCAAATGGGTCTCTCTAGTTGTTATTGTGCCCAAGAATAATGGAATATTTAGGATATGTGTTGATTTCAAGCCTTTGAATGCTGCCACAAAAAGGAATCATTATCCACTACCCTTCCTGGATGAAATCCTCAACCAGGTTGCAGATCATGAGTGCTCTCTTTCTGGCTACTTTCAGATCTTGATAGCGATTGAAGATCAATTGAAGAAGACCTTCATTACTCCTTGGGGTTGTTTCACCTACATAAGAATGCCTTTTGGGCTAGTTAATGCATATGCTACCTTTCAAGGGTGGATGAATAGAGTTTTTGGTCCCTACTTGGGTAAGTTTTCATGGATGACATTGGATGTTATAGCTCCAGGATCACACATTTGGAGAAGTTGAGGTTGAGTTTTGAAAGGATTCAACAAGAGGGTGGGCAACTCAACCCAAAAAAGTGTAAGCTTGCTCATTCCAGAGTCCATTTTCTAGGACATGTGGTTTCCCAAAATGGAATAGAAGCCGACCCTGACGAAGTTAAGGCTTTGTTGCTTATGGATCCACCTAGTAACACAAAGGATTTGGCATTGTTTGTGCATAAGCTCAGGTACTTGTCACTTTTTTTTGGATGCTATGTCAATATGTGTATCCTCTCCCGAAATTGAGTCAAAGAGTTCAAGGGTTCGAGTGGAATGAGGACATGCAACAAGCTTTTGATTGTATCAAGGTGGTATTGTCTGCTCTATCAACAGTGAGTCCTCTTGACTTGAAATTGATTTTCTATGTATCTATTAGTGTGGGGTCAGTAGCTTTTGGGTCGGTGCTCTTACAAAAGTAGGGAAGGAACTTCTCTCTCTCTCTCTCTCTCTCTCTCTCTCTCTCTCTCTCTCTCTCTCTCTCTCTCTCTCTCTCTCTCTCTCTCTCTCTCTCTCTTCAATTTTGCACTTGGGAGAGTCTATGGAAGTTCTGAGGTCTCCATGGATGTGTGTGTACGAGGAATTGAGGGAAGAAGGCACGGATTTCTGCAAGACTATGTGACCCTGTATCGATGCCATTAGGATTGGTGCTACTCCAGAGAGTCCAATAGGGTGGAGTTTGGTGAAGGCTTTGCAATGGTTTGAGAGAGGCATTTTGTGGATGGAGTGTTTATAGTTTTTGATGGTTTTTCTTGTATATTTTGGTCACCATCAAGTGTTGATCAACTCGACTGACCTTGTAGCGTCAAGGTGTTTGGAGTTTGAATTGAGCTTGTGGTTTGTATTTCTATTGAGCTCTTGAGTGGTGATGTGTGTGGGTTGGAATTTAAGTAAATTCCTTGTGTGGTGTTGAGTTGTCTGGTTGTGTGAGTGTGCGCACGATGTCTTTTGCTCCATCAACGTTTTCGATTCCCTGCATGTCCTCACATGAACTGCTGCTTTTAGATCATGTATTTTCTTATCGTCGCATGTGGGTAAGGCCCCCTATTCATGGAGGGTGGCGTACGATGACTTGGGGTCCAAGTAAGCACCCGATCGCTTTCAATAAAAAGTGGAAGGGCCCATATGCACCCCCCGTATGAACTGGCTCTAAGGCCACATCATCAACATCATTGCGCAACACAGCATGGCACAAAGGCACCACAAAAAAAAAACGCATGGCCTTCACCATTGACTACAAAAGACCATGCAATGCATGCATGAGGAGGGAGATGAAACTAATATCATGCACTCCAAGAGCTCTCCCTCTCTCTCATTTAATTCACCACATTATGGGACCTCTTTGGACCTTATACCCTTCGCCCACAGGACCTCCCTTTGCATATGGGAGCATTGTGTCACCATGTGGTAATCCCAAAAAATCTACCTCTGCCAACCCTGGTGAGCTCAAAAATACTCTTGACGGCACACTTATCAAGACGGCCAAGCTAGCTCAAACCTAGCCCTCTGCAAAGCTTTAACTTCATGTAACTTGACTACTTGAACTCAAATTTCCGATCTAGAAAGATCTACATGGACCATAAGTCAAGCACTTTAGACCCGTGCACTCAAGCCACTTCTAACCATCCCCCTGTAACTGCCCAGGTAGGCGGGGATCTGCAAATCACTTTTACCTTGAAGCTTCCATAACTTCTATCTTGTAGCTCTAATAAGCCATTTAGACCAGCTCAAAGAACACTTTGAGGACCACCACTGGAACTTATATTTCTACACTTTGAACACTCTGACCAACCACCTTTGATAGACACCTTGGTAAGGTACATTGGCCTCAAAAAACTTGTAAAGCATATACATCTATTACCACTTTGCCTGCCCTTGATTTCCATATCTTTTCTTTGCCCCTTTAGCATGTACCTGGATGTACGCATAGCCTTGCCTTGCACAGTTTATAGCATTGAGCAACTTTAGATGTATCATCCTCTTTCTTTTGATGTTCAACCAAAAAACATGTTTATCGAGCTTTGAAAACTGCAAAACTAGGGAACACTGTGAGCTAAACAAAAAGCCTCTATGGTATGTACAAAATCTGATTCCTGAAGTAGATAACTCTGTTTAGGTGGGTTGCCCAACTCCCTCAATTAACAATTGATGCATAACAAGCACCACCTCCGTTTCAAAATATAGCTTGAGATGCACACCATTCACCTTGTGTTTGAGAAACCGTCCATTCATTCTCATCAACTGGTAGGTTGCTGGGAAAATCTTGATGTATCTTGTACGGTCTCGTCCACTTCTTCTTGAACTTCTTTGGAACATAAAGTCAAGGTAGCTCTCATACTTCACCACCAAACCACCCTTCTCTATCTTCTTCTCTAGCAAGTGCTGATTGAACTTTGCAACTCTTTTCTCCCTCTGCTTCACATAGAAATTCGATACTACTTCTCTATCCATCTTTATAACTTCAATACTGGTGATCTTGTCTTGCAAAACATCTTGATGAGTACTACCAATTTGCCACATACCTTTCAATGCACCTAGCTAAATATACACGGGCAACACCACCTCTGTGCCACAGAAAAACTCACAAGGAGTAAAGTTGGTAGCAGATTTATAATAAGCTCTGTAAGCCCATAAATACTTGTCAAGTTTAGCCTCTGTTGGCGGTCAAACAAGACGGGCACCCTTTCAATCGACTCCTTCATCTTGAGCTCCAAAATTTTGATGTCCACTATTTATCGGAAAGCTTTGTAATTATATGAGAGTCTCCAATTTTATTCAGATCACCTTCAGTCTGTCTATGCTACATCCGTGTTATATAATTTATAAATGAGTATGAGACTTGTAAAGTTGGGCACTAGCAACCAAACTTGGTAGGTAGTGATTCTAAGTCTTAGACCTCCTCCCAAAGTTTTTAACATTTGGACTTTGTTTGAGTGCCAAAATGGTGAGATGATTGATTACGATGACATAGGACATAGGCAAGTTGCCATATCCAAGAGTCATTAATTTGTTGGTGCTAGAGATGTTGTCGTTTCATCGGTGCACTTCTTGAGGTTTAGATCCTCAAAGAGTCTTTGTGCCCCATCCGAGTCGCTTCCCTGAGTATTGACATTATGTTAGTGCCAGTAGATAGCTACGCTACAAATGTTTGTCGCATTGACCTGCTAACATTACCGCCGTTGTTGGGGATAGCGATCCTTAGGTGGTGAATGACCTAGTTGTAGGTAGTTACTTATAGATCTTTGATTTTGATTTCCAATTCATTTACACTTTAGCACGCATGCAGCTAGACAGGGCTTTAGTGCTTGGTAGAGGCTAGAAGTCGGGGACTTGCTAGGTCTACTCTTGAGAGGTATTAGGAGTTGTGAGTGAGATATAAAAGCATTTCATTCTGCATATTTTTTTATGCTTTGAAAATACTGTACGATATTTTGTTTTTCTTCCAGTTTTGCACCATTTGTTGGTTTTTAGTCATAGGACTTAATTTTGTATTAAGGATTAGGTTAGGTAACATATATAACCATCAAATTGAGCAAAAAGGATCAATGAAAAAACTATCAAAACCATATTTTGGTTTCCAAGACCATAAAATCTAAAATATTAGAAATATGATGGTTGGAGCTTGAAACAAATTACAAACCCAAAAATAAGTGGGGGGTGAACCGAGCAAAAAACAGATGATCTGGAAAGTTTTAGGCCAAAAGGTGCAGGAGCATGGATCGCGATCCATGACCCCCTGAGACAATTTGGACAGAATCTGATAGCAAAAGGTCTTGTGAGGTTCCAGATCACAAGATATCACCGGCAATATCCCTAAACCTATAATGAAATATTTGTGAGGAAAATCAAAGCAGAGATAGAAAAACTTAAAGAGGCAGAGTTTATCTAGGAGATAGAACACACGGAGTGGATGTCGCCAATTGTAGTGGTGTCCAAGAAGAATAGTAAATTACAAGTGTGAGTAAATCTCAAATAGGTGAATGCTGCTATGACCAGAGAAACCTATCCCTGTCCATCATAGACCATGTGATTAAAAGAGTCACTCAAAAGGAAGCCTACAACTTTCTTGATGGATTTGTGGGTTATAACCAGATCACGATTAAGCTAGACGATCAACACAAAACGGATTTTGCAATAAAATGGGACATACCAATGTACCTGCCACATTCCAAAGGCTAATGAGTCATGCATTCAAGGAGTGTCTAAGACAATTCTTAGAGATTTATATGGATGACCTGTGTGTAAATTCTCTCCATAGAAATGAACATGTGGAGCACTTAAAAAAGGTCTTTCATGTACGATCTTTTATGGGCCATTGTGTCTTTTATAGAAGATTGATTTACACATGTACATGATCATGGAGAAAACAAAATGAATTTTCCAATTTGGTACTCCAGTAGAACAACTTAATAGCGCGTAACAAAATTACTCGACCACAGAAAGAGAGGGCTTGGGAATGAACTATTCGGTGAGAAATTTTAGACATTACCTTCTTGCAAACAAGTTCGTATTCTTTGTGGATCATCAAGGGCTATTGTTATTAGTAAATAAACCATGCAATACGGGCCTTATAGTTTGATGGCTCATAATATTGTTGGAATTTTATTTCACTATAGTGGTTAAGAAAGGGATTACACATTAGAGGGGTAATATCTCGACTGATACACGGGGAAGCACCTTTAGGGGTTGAAGATGATTTTCCCAACTCCTACCTCTTTAATATCTAGATGTTATCAAGGTGGAGCAAACATGTTATACCACTGGTCACCATTGGTCCTTTGCAAATTGAAAGACAACCATCAATCATTGAACAATTTCACACCTTAGTGCTGATAGACGAGTGGTTATATAAGCAAGGAAACGATGCATACTTAGGTTATGCATCAAGCCATTCAAGAAAGAAATATATCTAAAGCAAGCACATGTACAAACTGCATTAGGGAAATTTTGGACTCTCAAATGGGCCCTATAAGGACTTTGACTTTCTCCCTCTTGTCCAAAATGGACACACTGTTAGGACAAGGATCCTAAGGAGCAAGGCTCAACCTAGGGGGTCAGAGACCTGAGCCAAGGGCTCGTATTGGACCAGTGTGGATTGGGGATCCAAATTATGGCTAGGGCTAGGAGCCAACCTATATATAGGGTGGTAGGGCGGTGGATACTACATCTCAGTCTCCTAGGTCTTATATTGGTATCGAGCTCAGGGAGGAGAGCTATGGAGGAGGGGGAAGATGAACTTGCATGTATTTTTGTATGTGTTTGATCTCTCTCTCTCTCTCTCTCTCTCTCTCTCTCTCTCTCTCTCTCTCTCTCTCTCTCTCTCTCTCTCTCTCTCTCTCTCTCTCTCTCTCTTTTCTAGTCGATAGACCACAACATGGGCAGGACCCCTTGAGTGGAGGACAAGCATCCAAGCTTCGAACACAGTTTGGGTATGATCCCTTGCAAATCGAGGCAGTATCAATGACTTTCACCAAACAAGCCAAGAATAACACCAAAATGTGTGCGCATGCATGTTGAACAATTTTCATTTCTTCATGTAGGGCCGAAACAGGAGGTAGTGAGCAACACAATCTCCTCTTTTGATTTGGCGCTACCTGTGGGCAACCAAAGCTTGTTTCCCACTTAGGGTGAAGAAAAAGGGGTACCCAATTTTGGGCGGCCTCCTCTGCTAAGCCTTTGAATCCCATGGTCGACTCCGGCTTATGCAAGTAAAGTCCATGCTAAGAACGTCAACTCCGGCTCATGGGGTGATTATCCAAGGCATGCAGAAATTAGAAAGTTTGATGCACGGCATGCAAATTGTTTGCAATTTTTGAAACTACACAATTCCAACAACATGGGGGTAGTCAGAAAGTGCCATGGGCATCAAGAATGTCAAGGGTCGTGGGACAGGCAAATTGGCACAACTAGGTCATGAGCTACTATGTAGACCACTTCAAAGAACAAAGTCGTTTAATGTGAGCAAGCTTCCAGCAAGGGTGTAATGCCAAGTCTTTATCTACATAGCTCTCAAGGAAGGCAACTCTCGTACTTTTCAAGGCGAACAGGCAAGGCCTTTTAAGTCCTATTAAAACGAGCAACGCTCTCTTTTGGAAAATAAATGTCGGCAAGTTATTTCATCAATTTTGACAACAAAGTGGCAATGGTTTGAGGTTCAAGGAAGCTCATCACCATACGCCATGTGGCCAACATGGCAAGCCGATCCATGACAATAAGGTATGCATATTCGTTTGGGGGCATTTTTCTTATCTAGTTAGTCCAATTAATAATTTGGTATTTGAAGTTTTGTAACAAGGTTCACTTGGCCCCAAAAGTAGTGTTTTACTTATTGAGCAAGGCTCAATAACTGAATATAAACAACAATATTCAGTATAACACTCAGGAGTTGGCCCTTGAGATTTTTATCATGCATGGCATGAATACATCTCTAAGGGAAATGTCAAAAGCAAGGCTTTCATTTTCATGCTTATGGTATAATACCTCCCCACAATTTGGAGTATGCTATGAGCAGATCAATTTGGGGAATCTTTAACAATATATAGCACGATTATCCAATGAGTACTGATATTATAGCTAAGGTAAAATTTAGACAAAGGTGATCGGCACGGTCGATTGCTTGTTACAACTTAAAAGACTGACAGGAGTTTCTCTATGTCACATTCTAGATTTATATTTCTACTAAGACATAGTTCCTAAGCAAAGTCTATAGAGATTTCATCAATGAAGATGAATCTATATGGTCAACGACAACCGTAATCAACCCACGTAGGTACGAGGTACATACTTTGCAAGTATTTTTCTACTTTTCCATATCTAGTCAAATTCAACAAAGTTGATTATTTGTGAATGCTCGGGAAGGTCGACTTTCTTTTGTTATGCCATTGTAAATTGTCAAGAGTATGTGTTAGCTATGAGCACCAGAATTCCATGAGTACTTATGTGAAGCAAGGCTTCCCTTTCAACATTTGGCATAGCGGTTTCCATCGTTTGGAATATGCTATTAGCATACAAACTTGGGAAAACGTGCCAAGATGTTTGTAGGTTTTTACATCCCACAAGGGTGTATATGATACATATGCTAACTCACTCGAGCAGTACATATGGCTATGAGCCAGATTCGAGCGAATTGCCAACAACCTGGCCACAAGTGGGGAAAAAGGTTAGTAAATGTATGTTTGTTTTGTCTATTTTTACTTTGTAAAATATCTTTCTGCTCTTCAAAGCAAAGTGCTTGGACAGACTCCATACGAAGCAGCTATACAAAGCAAATTGCTTTGCCAGATTTCATGCAAAGCAAGGCTTCTCTTATGTGCAAAGGTATTATCAATTGACTTGAGATCAATGATAATGGCACACATTTTTAGCACTACGTGGATATAAGCTCACAGTTTATGCAATGCTTCACTATGAAGTATCCATGCCAGTGTAATCGTGCAAGGCACGTACACCAGGGGCTCACATGGTTGAGACTATCATTGAAGCCAAGGGCTTATTATTCTATTTTTTATATATATGCATGCCGTACTAGTACGATGGACGTATGACACGCCATCAATGTATATGCTTTCACTATAGCACTAGCTACTCTGTCAAGGACGAGATCAGTTATTGACGTTTTAAAACATTTTGTGTTTATGTTTATTCACATGAAAAGTTCCATACATATGCACCCTGATACAGTCACACTCACATACAAGGTAAGTGGGCAAATATGTGATGTATGGTACCTCTCTCTACGAGAGCATGGTACAAGTACATTGTTGTACGCTTATAGGATAAGCTATGACACATACATGGTCTGCACTGGAGCATATGCAAGGGGCATACAACACATTAGAATAAGGGGTTTTCCTTAGCCTAGTATTCTCTCTCTCTCTCTCTCTCTCTCTCTCTCTCTCTCTCTCTCTCCATTTGTTTTCAAAAGGCTAAGAGCCACATATGTTGAAATGGCTAAGAGCCATTTATTTTTGAAGGGCTAAGAGACATCTATTTTGAATGGCTAAGAGTTATCTGTTTGTAATCCATCAGTGATTGTTTCCAAGATCATACAATCGTATTCAATTGAGTACCCATGGATTCTAATAGACAAGCAAGAGTCTTGTCATTAGCATATTTTTGGGCATTTTTTTTGCACTACACACTTTAAGTGTGGAGATCAAGTTGAGTTTTTGAACGTCTTAAAATCGTAAGGGCTTATCTCTATCAAGGTGTATAGATAAAGCCAACATTTCAGACAACATGGTTGCTCACAGATACCCAAGATTATGGATTTTTGGGTCTGGAAAAGATCTAGTTGTGAATACAATTCCAACTTCAGTGGATCTCCTATTTTATCTATATCACTAAGAGTGTCTATATGAATATCGTTTTGGGGTAAGACCCAAATCGTGATTACTAAATCTCTTATTAAGTGTTGATTGGTTACTTCTTGAAACCTTCACACTTGCACTTTCAAGGAAAGATGTCCACAAGCTGCCAAGGGGTAGTGGACAATTTCAACTTCCACAAACCCAAGGGGAGTCATGGACACATACCAAGGGCCGGTTGCTAATTGAGCAAGTTCCTTGCAAAGTCTAACCAAGGGGTTTGACAATGTAGATATTAACCAAGGGTTTTGAAAATGCATAAACTCCTATGTTTTCATCCATTTTGATCTCTAAGAGACATAAGACGGTCATGTAAGCAAAGTATTTTGGACCATACTATCCAATATACATTCATGCATTATGAAATTTTGCGACATGTTGTCACATGGGATACAACATGGTCTGGAAACTCAAGGAGTTTGATTTAGCCAGTGTGGAGTAAGGATAATGAGGGTCCCTCTCACTCACGTCGTGGAGTGTTTGCAGTTACCTCCACATACAAGTACATATTGTACTTGAAGGATGTTGTTTTATCAGACATCCTTACATGAGACATATTCCACATGTGGAGAATATAAGTCTTTGGGACTGACACACTGGCACCTGTCATATCAATTATGTGTCGCGCCAAAGTCTATAGGTGCTGGTTGAATGCGTTTTCTAAACCATTTTTAGCACACCGTATCAGGAACAATTTCAGTGGTAAAAAATTGTCGGATACGCAAAATGACTTGTTAAGGTTACAAGTGTTGCTAAAAATATTGACAAATGGATGTCTATGCTTATAGCAAGGCTATGAGGTGTTAATGAAAAAGTATCATTGTTTGTACCTAGAAGTGATTAATGTTTCACCTTTTATTATGGTTCACACATTTCAGCAAGGCTTGCAAATGATTGCTTTAGAAAGTATTTAGTTTATTTTTAGAACTATTTACACTCCTCTTTAATGTGTTCTAGGAGCATCACATTCGCCCTAAGCATTGGCAAGTATGATCATGGATATGCAGGTTCATATCTGTTTTTGCTAAATACATGCACACTAGTTATTACAGGCCCTAGTGTTTAGCAAAGATTGATTTGGAATGGTATGCAAATTCATCACATTAGTTGCTTATGAAGCATTTTTCACTCTATGTGCAGTATCTCTATGAGATTACTTTTGGATATACCAATCACCAATAGAGGTCATGGCTCAATTTGGGTGCTTGTGGATCTTTCAAGTTAACCAAGATGGTTATTCAAGACATTGTTGATTCCTTGGCATTAATGTTGTACGGCATTGTGATCCCCGTTTACCAGTCATTTGGGAAGACTATCTATAAACCGCAGGGAATATCACACACCTCAATATTGTCAATATCCAAGGGGATATGCAAATTAGAAAACCTTAGTACTGACTCTATACAAGAGGATAGGCAGATTACAAAGCGTCGTAATCTTGTGCTAAAAGATATGCAAAGTACGTACGTTAGCACCAAGCAATCCAACTATAAGCATTTATTGCTCTAGTTGGAGTTTGCTTACCGTAAGTTAAAGTAAGTTTGCACTAAGTTTAGTCTCTTCATGCCTAATTCAAGTTCTCAACATAGAACACTAGTTATGGTAGGGTTGTTTGCTGATACAAGAAGATAACAAGTCAAGGACTTAAACTTGGCTAATGAGTTATGTCAGCAAGTTATTTTCATGGAAAGTGAAAAGAGGTACTCTTTCGGGTACATCTTACTCGTTTAGCATACTCCAGTGAGTTTTAAATGGTGTCTATATGTTATGTTGTATATGAGCCGGTTACACCAAGACGGTTGCAAAGGGACAACAATGTAGAAGATCAAGATGTTATTCATGATTTCATTGAACCTCCCGTTGAACCATGTTCCATTCAAATGAACAGCTGGATCCATGAAGGATGCCATTATGGAACTTATTAGTGTATCACCACTCTTGTTTTTGAGGATAAAATCGCTTCTCCAAGGGGGGAGTAATGTCAACACAAGGATCCTAAGGAGCAAGGCTCAACCTAGGGGGTCAAGGACCTGAGCTAGGGGCTCGGACTGGACCAGTGTGGAATGGGGATCCAAATTATGGCTAGGGGTGGTAGGGTGGTGGATCAATCTCCTAGGTCTTATACGCATGGTAAAATTTTTACAAATTAAATCAAAACTTGTCGGACCTTTTGGATTTAGAATGTACTTATCAAGATCTATCCATTGATATATAGCATGCCATCGAATTTCTTATATTCTAGAAGATTCTATTTTTTTATGTGACAACTCCGTCTTATAAATGGAATCTCTCCCCACCTTTCAACTTCACTTGGGAGGCCACAAATTCTACAAATGAACTCCAAATTTGTTAGAGTTTGGGGATTTAGAACCTACTTTCTATGATCTTTCCAATGATATGTTGATTGATAGGGTTTTGACAAAGCGTTTATGCACTGCCCACTTTGGACAAGAGAGGCAAAGTCTCCTTATAGGGCCCCTTTGAGAGTCCAATTTTTTTTCTAATGTGGGTATTCACAATGCCAAAACACAAACATACCAGAGACTGATGCTACTTGGGGTGTATTGGTTGGCCTTACATACAAAAAATCACCCATGACTATGTTAGTTCATGTAATGCTTGTGAAATTTGGAACCCAATCGAGCATGCTATACTATTCAAGTTAGCACAAGCACCCAAGTGGAAAAAGTACATTGCTGATTATATAGACCAAGGAATATTGCCAGTAAACTTGAGTAGAGCCAGCGTATACTCAATCCAACAAGAAGCAAAAAACTATGTTATTGAAGAAGATGGCCTTTATTGAAGAGGGATAGATGAAAGTTTGAGAATTTGTGCAGCAGGGTATGAGTACCTTTCGATACTTGAACAAGCGCACGCCGGTATAGTTGGAGGATACTTTTTGGCTGACAAAATTGTAAAAGCGATGCTCCTTGTAGGAATCTCGTGGCCTACTCTATTAATGGATGGAGAGCACTATGTGAAACGATATGATGCTTGCCAACAAACTAAAGTATCAATGTGACATGATGAAATGACGCTAAGACCAATGATGGAAACACAAGATTTTTTCAAATGAGAAATAGACTTTGTTGGGCCTATCTCACCATCGGTATATTGAATGCATGTTCAATACATTATAGTGGACACAGATTATTTGACCAAATGGGTACAGGCCAAGGAAACACAAAAGAATGATGCCAGAATCATAATGTAGTTCTTGTATGAGAATATTTTCACGAGATATGGCCTTCCAATTGAAATTGTGAACGATCAAAGGAACTCATTTCCTCAATGACATGATTAATTATCTATTGCAAGAGTTTATGGTGCTTTATTCTAAATTAGCTCCATACCACACTCAAGCAAACGGGCAAGCTGAGAACACAAATATTTTTTAATGCAAAGTGCTCACAAAAATTGTCAACAAATCCATAACGGATTGGGATAAAAAACTACATTTAGCTTGATGGGCATATCAAGTGGCATACAAAACACCACAAAAATACTGCTTGTCAACTTCTTGATTCCTACAATATACATAGCAGAAGATTAGGATGGACAAGACATGAGTTGTTTGATAGACTAGACCAACTAATACATTTGGATGAAATAAGACTCAAATCGGTTGTAGCCCATTTGTGATCAATGACATATCACCAAGTGGCGCCGTCCAACTTGTAACATTAGAGGGAGAGGTAATGACTAATTGAATAAATGGATGCAAACTGAAGAAGTATCATCAACGTCTCATTGTAGAAATGTTAGAGAAGATACATTTGGCTAAGGAACAATAGCAGAAGGCTCAAACAATTAAAGATCAAGCATAGGATGAAGCTCGATTGAAGATTTTAAAGCACAAGGAACAACATCAACCATCACCTCCTATTACAACAGTTCAGGTAGAACAAAGTTGGCTAGGTAGAATGGATGTTTGGATCAAAGTCTAGCTAATCGATGACACAATAGGAAGAGCACGTGTGGACACTAGAGCATGTGTCAATGGTATGCAGCTGTTAATTGAGTCGACGTCAGTTAACAAAAGCTGCTAAAGATTGAATACGTATAAATGCACATCGAGGATGAATATAAAGAAGCAGTGAAGATTGGAGTTACACAATTTTTTATATTTTCCAAAATGGTCACGTATTGTAGATTCTCAATTTATTTCAAGATATTGTAATATTTTAGTGTGTTACTGGCTCAATGGGAGTCCCAAGCTGTAAAGAACAGGTCAGTTAGTGTGCCTAAGTGACAGATTCAGTAAGTGGTGAAGCCCTAAAGGCCTTGGGCGCTCGGACATTGCATATTTTTACCCTAGGTATATAAGGCAGTGTGTAAAAGAAATTAGGGTTCTCATGCTCATTTATTGAGAGCACTCTTTGGTGAGAGCTCTTGAGGTGTGTGGCTATGGAGTCCTTGAGATTCTTCTTGCTCATGCGACTTGACTAACACTAATCAATGCTTAATTCTCTTTCACTATGCCTCTCTCATGCTTCTTGTGATTGCTAATGATGCTTTGATTAGCTAGATCATAACTAATTAGTGGTTAATCCCTCTCTAATCTTGTGTGATTTCCCTCTTTTGCTTGTGTGTGCATGTAGGTTTGATTGGAGTGTGGTGCTCGATAGATCTATGTGTGTGTGCTTGTGATTAGTGTGTTGCATGATAGGATTAGTGTTGTGTGCGTCTTGCAATCGTAGTGTGTATGATTGGGCTGATTGGAGGTGAAGGAAAGTGGATGTGGAGATTGTCAATCATTGTTGCTTAGGTCCTCCATAGGTCGAGAAGCTCACCTCATAGAGTCACCATTCATGTTGCCATGATTAGCTCACTAATCGTGTGAGTGTTTCCATGTCCTAGCCGGTAGCTCATCCCTCCGAATTGATAATTTTGTTGGTCATTGGAGCTATGCAACAATGGAACCCCCAACATTTGGCGCCATTGCCGGGGATGATGGCCTATGCTAGTGTAATTGTGGCATAATCGGATGTGTTTCCTCACTAATTTCACTTGTGTGTTTATGGTTTTGTGGATTTTGGATGTGTGTGCATGAAGCAATGTGTTCACTTTTCCCTCATTTGTCACCGTATCTTTCCAAGTGTGTGTTTACACACTCTAATTTCACACCAACCCCTTGCTTAATTCACTAATTTTTGCTAACTTACACACTAATTTGCTACTAAGGATTGGAGCTTTCAACCATCAATCGATCTTTGTTGGAAAGGTAATCAAGGTGGTATTCTCAACCTCCCTAAAATCTAAACATGTGTAGAATTGTGTAGAGATTTCATCATGATGCAATGTCAATGCCATGTTGATGCCAATGCCATGTCGATGCCAATGCCATGTGGATTCTATGTTATGGTTTGAAAATTTTTGAATTGTTCGTTTTCATGCCGTCGTAATGTCGAAATTTTTTAGATTTGGAAGCGTATGAAATTGACAAGTTTAATTGCTAATTGGTGAATGTACATTGCTAATTGTGTGCACTAAAATCAAGTGTGTGTGCATGCCTAATTTTAGGTGTGTGTGCACTATTTTACCCTTGTTTGTGCACCTCAAAATCAATGTGTGCTTAATGATTTTTCAATTGTAATGATTGATTTGTGTTGTGATCATGACCAACCAGAGATTTGTGAAATCACATTGCAATTTCGACAAGATTAACCCTTTTTGTGTACGCACCTAAAGATTGGAAAACACTGCCAATTATTTGTGTGTGTGTGTGTGTGTGTGTGTGTATGTGTGTGTGTGTGCGTCTTAAAAGTGCTTAATATGCATGATTAAATCAATTTTTGATTGCATGTTTGGTGTGTGTAATGGTTAATTTTTACGTTTTTGAGCTCGAAACAGGGATTTACACACTCCAAATGCGCCAAATTTTGACCTAATCTTGCCAATTTAATTGCCTAGTTTTGATTTTATTACTGAAATTATTTGGCATTTGAATTGATGTGATTATTGTGATTTGATTTGGCTGCACTAATCCCCTATGTGTGGAGAATTTTTTTTTTTTAAAGATATTTTTCGGATAATTTTTGTAATTTTTTGCTAATTTTTGCTTAATTCTGTGAAAAATTGATATCATGTGATCTTTACGAGCTATTTTGTGTGCATATTTACGGCATCATTTTGAGCGTATTTGTGTCCTCCTTGGTCGATTTTTGAGTGTCTCGCTATTTTCAGGTGTCGGGTTGGTGATTTTATCGTAAATCGTGTTTTTGATTAAAAAACTGCTACTTTTGGTGTACTTATGCATGTCAAAAGTGTTCGATTGTGATTGCCGATGATTTTTAGAGATTTCTAAAATTTTCCAAGAATTTTTTCGATTTTTCTGGCAATTTTTGGGATTTTCGATTGATTTTCTGTGTTCTCGGATGATTTTCGGCCTAATTTTGGCACTTTTGGACGTTTGAAAATAAAAATGAAACAAATTTTGAGCTTCGGTGCGGATCGGCGGGATTTTCCGAACCTTGGCGTGCGGTCCAATATTGTGTCGACGTTCGTGGAAAACTTGACGGTGATTTTCAATTTTTTGGAGACTCATGGTGAGAACAGCTCCTTGCGGTGCTAAGGTTCAACTTTATCAAAAATAAAAAATAAAAATCCCTCCCCCTCCCAAAAGCACGATTATTATCACTCTCTCTCCTCCCCCTCTCACTCTCTTTCTAACTCTCCCTCTCTCTAACTTCCTCTTTCTGATAATTAATTGTCTCTCTCTAACTTCTTAGACTCTCTCTCTTTCTCTCTCTCCTGCGTACCCCACCCTCTATCTCTCTCTTGTCCTATTAACACACACACACACACACACACACACCCTTCCCCTCCCCTCTGTCGTATACTTTCCCGCCTACTCTCTCTCTCTCTCTCTCTCTCTCTCTCTCTCTCTCTCTCTCTCTCTCTCTCTCTCTCTCTCTCTCTCTCTCTCGATCTCTCTCTCTCTCTCTCTCTCTCTCTCTCTCTCTCGCGCCCGCGCGCGCGCGGTTCGTACGGCTCACCAGGCCCGACCTCTTTTGCCCGTGATTAACGTTGATGTTGTGTCCTGCCCCGTTGCCCCGTTTTTCCGCTGACTGCCCGACGCTATTCACACCAGTGTACGCTCCCTCTCTTCTACTACCCATGTGGGCCACCCTACGCGCCAGGCTGTTCAACCCTCCATCTTTCACGCTGCAGCCCCGCCTCCACACTGCTGTCAGCCCCGGAAGTCAACGCAGAGAAGACAGCAAGTAAGCAGGTAAGAGGTAATAAATTATTATTTTTTTATTTTGCATTATTTTATTTAATTACAAAATTAAGAAAAAAAACAAAAAAACAAAAACAAAATCCATTAAAGAAAGGGATTTAAAAATTACAATATATATATTTATATATATATATATATATAATTTAGAAAATCAATGAAAAAAATAAAATTATAAAAACACAAAAACCTTTAAATATCATAAAAAACAATTTAAAAAATCCAAAAATCCTTTAAAAAATAATTAAAAAGGTTTTAAAATTTACAAAAAATAGGAAAACTCATCCAAAAATTTTACGTTTTAAAAAACAAATTTATAGAAAATTCATTAAAAAATTGAGAACTACACATATAAATCACCATCCCTAAAAAATCATAAATTGATCAAAAAAATCACAATAAATCAAAAAAAATCATAAAACCTTCAAAAAAATCATAAAAATTACAAAATTCATAGAAATTATAAAATTCACAAAAAAAAATCAAAACTTTTCCAAAAAAATGATAAAAAAACACAAGAATATCAAAAAAATTATTAGAAAATTTAAAATTTGACAAAAAAAGAGGAGTAAAAAAAGAACAAAAAAAGGAGGACGAGAGAAAAAAAAACAAAAATAAAAAGCAAAAAGCAAAGCCAAAAGTCAAGCACTGCAAAGCGAGCAAGTGGAAAAAAGCATAGCCGGGTGAATCACACACCGCAAAGCGAACTAGATCAGTCGAAAAAAGCAAGAAAAGAGATCAACTCGAAGCAGTGGAGCGGCAGACAAATTTCAAAAATTTTGCAAGCTAGAAATTGGCTAGTGCAATAATTGCATTGCAAATTAGCTTCCAGTTGGACGAACATGGACACAAATCACGGTGGATTGCAGATTAGGCTATTGAGAGCCTAGATTTTCATAATTTCAAAGGCCCATATCAATTATGACACTTTTGATCTAGAGTTAATTGACTCTTGAGAGTCTAAGAACAATCAAATGCAAAAGTGCTTTGGCTAAAGCAGTCTTATCAAACCTGAGCAGGAGAAATTTTGTTAATCAACACCAAGATCTACTAAGAGACAGGTTTTACAGAACCAGCCGACATGGACTCAAATCGAGGTGAGAGTTCAAGTACAACAGAACAAGCTAGTAGAAGTGACAAACATAGGTACAAGTGCAATAGACCAGATTTTACAACTATATGGCTACAATGGACATAAAGTCTTATATGCAGATTCAGAAGGCCATAGATACGTGATGAGCAATAAAAGCAGCACAGGAGCCAAGATCCTACTGATCAGAGTAAAGCCAGATTCAGAGAACTCCCAGATGTTCATAGACTTCAGTGGAGCTAGGTATTGCAAGCTCAAAGATGAAGTGCAGATAGAAGCTCAAAAAGTCAACCCAAGTGTTTATCTAGAAATATGCACAAGCCAACAAAACATACAGTTGGTGCATATGCAATCAGGGTCATTGTACATACATTACAATGGTCAGATCTATAGTCAAGAGCTAGAATTGCAAGATCCAACAAATCAACCAATAGAAGCCAGTCTAATTGGAGAACCAAGCCAAAGACGATATAAAGGTCAAGACGGAGCAATCTACAGCTTGATGCTTAGTGTTTTAAAAGAAGATGCTGACAACTTGGCAAGTACAAAAGCTGAAACTTCTCAGCTAGAGCTTGACATGACATAACCAAATGAAAGACCACTAATCATGGTGTATTGCTCAGATTGTGGACGAAAAGGTGGACATTTTTCTGAAGATTGTCCAAGAAATCCAGACAATAGGGACATATCAACTGCCAACAAGCAAGGCACAAAACAAATTGGAAGTGCTAATCTCAATGTAAGTGCATCTAACTCATCACTTTTAATGCAATCAAATGATTCTACATTTTTTTTAGAAGCACCACTAAAGGCATTGCAAGTTCAAAATCAACATAAGATGCACAGGCACCTGAAAATCTTGAAATTGATTCTTTGAACAACAAATTTGTTAACCCTCACGGCTCCCGAACACCCTATTACCTACGACGGACGTTGTAACCTACTGCGGACATTGTATTATTTATTTGGTAGAGTCAGGTACCGGGCTTGTCGATCCAATAGGAAAAGGGTGAGAGTGATCACCGATGAGAGGCGCACTCTAACTGGAACATTCAAGGGATTAGTTGGCTAAGCATGGGCGCCCAAGTGTGAATGGGGCGAGCTCATATAAAAGTCAACTAAACCTAAAATTCACTTATTCTCTCATTTGTGCAATAGAACAGTGCTCTTGATCCATCTCCATATTCTTCTTCTTCACCTCCTTGTGTGTGTGTGTATGTGAGAGAGAGAGAGAGAGAGAGAGAGAGAGAGTAGGTGATCGAGCATTAGGAAGGCACGACGGCGGCGGCGAAGCGGTTGAGCGCGGCGAAGCGGCGGCTCCTTCTTCTTCGCGGCGAGGAATCCTCCACGAAGCAAGTGTAGAGCGATGAGTGACACACCATCGCCTTCTTTGGGCTTACTAGTTTAGGCTTGTTGTGTGCTTGGAGCCATTTGTGTCTCGCACACGGTGTATCGGCAAGTTCCTTGCATTGACACGGGCGACATACGCGCACATTTTTGGCGTCATTGCCGGGGAATGCCATACATGAAGCTCGAGTAGCACTCTGTGATTCTCCGTGGTGCAATTTCTATTGTAGGAAAGGTAAGGAAAGAGTGTGTGTGTGTGTGTGTGTGTGTGTGTGTGTGTTGAGAAGAGGGATTTGGTGTTATACTGTGTGTTTTTTTTTGTTAATGGAGTTTTCAAAGGTTCTGTGTTTATTCTCTGTGTATTAAGGTAGTTAGTTTTCTGTGTACAGTAAGTAGGAAGTAGATTAGTGAGAGTTAATAGAGTGTGTTAGTGTGTAAGAGTAGGTATATTAGTTAGAAGTAGGTAGAAATAGTGTGTGTGTGCTCTCGCGCAGGCCGCGGCGACCTTATCCTTTTCTTTTTCTTTTTTTAAATTAAAAAATTAAAAAAAATTAAAGGTAGGACCGGCATCGGGAATATCTCCCAGACCCAAGCCCAAGCTCACGCTCAGGCCTACGCCTGAGTCGCCTTTTTTAAAAAAATGAATTTTTAGCTTCACACATAGCTAAAAATCGATTTTTTGAGGACCAACGGAACGTCAGATGCCCGAAAATTATGCTCTAAAGCACACAACGACCCTCTAAGTGATACGCTCGTTTCGAGCTATCACACACTTTAATAAAAAAAAAATCAAACATTAAAAAACATCAAAAACAAGAAAAAATCAAGTAGAAAACGGGGTGCAAAACACCCACAAAACAAAGCAAGTAACCTTTAAGGGTACTTATCGACACTTGTAGGGCACCCAAAGCACATGTATCTACACTCAGGTCGTGTGCTAGAGTCCGAACAACTAGCTAGTGCTTCGATTTACGGGAGTACTCACTATCCTTCCACACTAGGGTCTACGCCCTCGGCGGGGACCCAAGGTAGTGCAACCCAAGACCCAAATATAGCGGCTAGCGACTCTTCCTCTGACTACGATATTATGGAAGAGCATCTTACACAAAGCCCCGAGGGAACAAATGAAACCATGCCTAGCTGGTCCCAACAACCTGGAACTAGTGTTTTTAGCCGTTTGATGGAAACTTTTAGTAGAGCTACGCGCTCTGAACCTACGGCTAGTGAAGTAAACGAAGGGGGTGGGGAAGTAGAATCACCATTCACATCTCCTGTAGACCCCACACTCCCTCAGATTGTCCACATGGACATTCTACCTACCTCATTTAATGAGGGCCCTACCGAGCTACCACCTTCCAAAGTCGCCTCTAAGGTAGCGGTGACTAAAAGTCAAAACACGGGAAGCAACATTGCATCCACCTCACGGAAACCCTCTAGTACACCAAGTTTGGACGGGGTATTTCTCAATGAAAATTGGGAATATGACCTACACACAGAGACTTTGACCGACCTATACATGGGCTACACATACCATGTGGGTTGGTTAGAAGTTGTACAATCCACATCTAGTGCCACTAGTCTAGAGGAACAACAACACATGATCTGCAATGTCATCCATAGGATTATCCAGTCCGAGAGGCAAAATCGAGGAATAAACATACCTTTGACGGGTCCTATGCAATTTTTAGACACGAGAAAAGGGAAACAACCCACTCTATCACAAATGGAGACTCCCTCCCCAGTGAGTCCCATCGATCCCCCATATGTTGTTTCTCCAGGGGTCTCAATGCAATCTGAGCCCACAAGTGATAGCTTTAATTTTACAAGTCTAGCTCATCTTTCCCTGGATGACACCACAGATACCATGCCTACCCTAATGATGGGCATGCCAAGAAACACACCATGGACCTCGTTTGTTAGTAAAGCACCACTACATGGTAGCTCAATGCCTGCAGCAGTACCTACAAGTGTGTACCAATCGTATGCACCTATGGCTCACACTCATCTAGTCCCTACCCCTCCCATTTTTTCAACTACCTATGCTCCACAACCACAATACATAAGTTCTTATTTCCATGGGACTATACCGGCTAGCATTAGCATGTCACATCCGACGTCTGTTATGCCTAGGGCCACCCATATGAACTATGGACCACCGCATGGCACAACATCGTACCCAACGTGGAACCCAAGGGCTTCCTATGCGCCAAGCCCAATGCCAATACCTACTCCACATGTAGTCTCTGGAGCACCTTCACCCACAGTGCCTACTCATTTAGGTGACTTGGCAACATTTTCTCAAGCTATCGGTCGATCTATTGCTGAGAATATGCGTAACACGCCTGATAGAGAGCCTAGAAGTAAGGCAGTACAAATAGCCTAGATCACACAAAAATTTAGTGGAGACGGGGATGTGAGAAAGCATATCGAAGTGTTTGAACAAATATGCGATTCTCTAGGAGAACACAATGACCTACATAAGAGCAATGCTTTAAGCCTAACCTTAAGTGGAAAGGCTGGGGATTGGTATAGAACCCTAAGGGTGGAAGAAAAGACGATTTACCCTACTCTTTGGAGACTGTTCTTAAAAGAATACATACGAGAGGGAGTGCTTTGGGGTGTCGCCTCTCAGCAGAAGAAAGCCCAACAAGAGGAAGGAGAGTCAGTGAGAGACTTTATAAGTCGCTTGAACCATTTGAATTCTCGTTGTAATCCAAATGAGCGCTTCAACAATAACCAATTGCTTGATAGATTCATTAGGGGATTACGACATGAGGATATCTACAATGTCTTAGTCATTAGAGGTATCACCACTTGGGAAGCAGTCACCACCAATGCGATCCAATTGGAGGATAATTTAATGGTTCAAGGAGAAAGAGTGTTTGTTGAGTCTAAATCTATTAGCTCACAAGCATCGGGGCATCAACCAATGACCCTAAAGCCTATTGCTAAGGAGCCAAAGATATCTGAGATGACTTTAGCAGATCTCACCAAGGCTATTCAAGAGAGTCTTAGAGACAATCGCACTCCGCAAAACAATCATATGTATCCAAGAAGGGAGCAACAATGGTGCTCAGTATGCTATGGACCGCATAGTACCAGTGAATGCCCTACTTTTAGAGTAAAATTCAATGGGAACTGCAATGCATGTGGAAGGTATGGTCATCAAGCTAAGGATTGCATAGTATTTAAGCGCGCGATGGCCAATAGACCAACCTTAGCATGGACAGACACACCTCGAGTGCCTACCTTGATGCCTGCCCCACCTCTTGAACAAACAGCACAACACATGGTCCCTAGGACCCAAAATGTTGTTCAAACAACACCCTTACCACCACGAGTGCTAGGACCCCAACCACCACATCCGAGAATCACTTCTGTGAATCAAGTGGGTTGTGAGTCATCTATTTCTTGTTTGGAAGGCTATGAGGAAGATATAGATCCTAATATCGCCTATGGGATGGATGTGCTTGAAGAAAGTCCACAATACTACATGGAGGACTATTGGGGACAAGTCAAATTTGTTTATCAAGTAGCTGCTCTTGCGGCAAGAGGCCAAAATATCAATTACACTGCTAAGAGACCACCTCTTCAATGCTATGAGTGTGGAGGTCCACATCGTGTAGCCGAGTGTCCTATTAGGCTACAAAAGAACGCCACACTAATGCAAACCAATCAAGCGAGCACGTCTACAATGCCGATAATCATGTGTAATCGATGTGTCATAGATCATTTGATTGCCCAATGTCCAAATAATCCAAATGCACCAAAGATCACGCCATTAAACTTGATTGAAGTTACCGAGGAGCCATCACCAAGTACACCCGTGGCACCAGTAAACGTACTCACACGATCGATGCTCCAAAAACAAAATTATATTCTTGAGTAAAGAGACACGGCATCAATTGCCCAATCTCAGAAAAAGAAGAAAACACGTAGAAAGAGATCGCAAAAAGCAGCGAAGTCAGACCCCAGTTCAAAGACCAACATAGGGACTGGTGACGACCTCGTATATATGAACGATGCTGAAGAAGATTCTAATTCAGGTGAAACCATGGAGACGAAAACGACCGCTAACATAGAAACCAACAAGGAAGATCTTCATGAGCCACAATGGCCAGGATCCAAGAAGAAGACAGGAAATTATCCAAACCCTACAGAGGAGATTGAGCGAGTCAAGCAATTAAGGAGTTTGGTAGAAGATACCCAAAGGGATCTAGAACCAGCACCTAGGAAGATCCAGATTACAGACATCGTGTTCCCTACTCAACAACAACCTCACCAAGTCCATAGACCCTTGGACATACCTAGTGTCATCCAAGAAGAAAGTGACTTAAAGTCATGGGAAAGTGGGCGTACTCACTTCTTGATGGAAAGAATGTTTACAGAGGGACTACCTGATCCTATCGAAGAAATGGAGATCCCATCTTCCCCACGTCAAGGGACTCAAGGCCAAAAGGTACCTATAAACATTGCCAAATTGATGGATTTCATGTCTTCAGAAGTTAGAACCACCATCATGTCCAAACTATATAAAGACCCCGAGCTAGTCTCAGCTCTTCGAGCCTTCCTCAATGGAGAAGTGAAGTTTGGGCTACCACAATTTGCACAGATGGATGGATTTGGGGAGATGCCAATAGAGGAGGAATACATAGATCCACAACCGAACCTAGATGAGAACCTTGTTATAGAAGTACCTGTTAACAAGTTGGGACAATACTTTGAGGGTGATGAATCCAATGCGACCATACCAATCACTACTAAGGGATTAACTGTGAAGGGAATCCTCGATGGTGGCGCTGGGGTTAGCATTGTGACTAAAAATTGATGGGAAACTATGGGGAGACCTCACCTTGCAACCCCAACCATAGTAATGAAGATGGCCAATGGGTCTATTGTTAAACCTATTGGGATGCTAGAAGATCTCAAGATCAAGGTCTTTGGACATAAAATAAGGATTACCTTTATTGTTATGGATTTCTCCAAACACACTATGGCATCGGAGATGATCTTAGGACATCCTTTCATGAGGGAAGCAAAAATGGTGCATGACTGGTCTAAAAACCATGTCTACTTGCAGTTCCAAGATTTTTTCATTCGAGTGGATCTTGTGACGGGGTGAGCACATCCTCTAGGAGAAAGGTTTATAATCGATCATAGATCTGACACCACAGTTCACTCGGCCCCATTGCAGTATTGTTACACGTGTAAAGCGAACACTGATGTTGGGGAAGATTCTCCTTATATGGATGTACTACCTGGGATGACTGAGTCGGACAATGTGGATTGGGTCCTCCTAGCAGCAACCATAGACACTTGGGGAAATAGGGGGACGACCTGGGTAACACCTGAGGGGGATGAAATACCACCACTTGTACCCTTAAACATGCTAGAAGCAATGCATATAGCTTCTGATGATCTACAATATGAAAGTTTGATTGGCATTGAAACCAGTAGCGCCTCACAAGACTATAGTCCACACGATTTGGGGTCAGAATCATTAGTTGAAATTGACTCTGAGGAAAAAGAATCTGAGTTAAATCTTAGTGCAAATGTGGGGACAAACCATTCAGGGCCCAGTGGTAACCTAGATGATAATCTATCCAAGGGAGCAGAAGACACAAGTAGTGATTCATCTAGTGAGTCTTCAGTAGAAATCGAACGTAATCGAGAATTAAACAAGAAGAGTAAGAGATATAAGAGGCGACAATATCGAGCAAATGTGCGTGCTAGAATAAATGAAAAGAAATCTACCGCAGAATGGCTTAATTATGTAGGGGCATGTGATGCTCATCGAAAGTTGGTAGATAATTGGGGTGAATACCTTCAAAGCGTTATGTGGTGTAGTCCACAACCCATTGACATCGCACAATTAGAGGCTACAGAGAAGCCAAAGTTGAGCCGTACCGTAAGGAGACGACAAAATCGAGAGTTATCTCAACAACAAAAGGAATCAGAAGTTAAATCACAGTCCACAGAACAACAGGACCCCACAGACTTACACCCTGCACCTGAAAATTTCAAATCCTATACCACAGAGGAACGTAAGGTTGTGTATACAAAGACTCAAAGAAAACCTATCGATGGGAGCAATGGAGTCTATGATGGTCCAGCGATAGTTAAGGAAATAGAGTTAGCAGAACCAGGAGAAGAGTCTAAACCTGTTTTCATTGCCCAAGATCTGACCGAGACTGAGGAGTGTGTACTTAAATAACTTCTCAAGGAATTCAGGGATATATTTGCATGGACTTATCATGATATGAAAGGTGTTCCACCTTCCGTGGTGCAGCACACAATCCCCGTGAATAGCATGGCTAAACCAGTTCAGCAACGACCCTACCCAATGAATCCTAAATATGCAAAGATCGTTCAAGAAGAGATTGACAAGCTTGTGAAATGCGGATTCATATACCCTATTGAGCACTCAGAATGGGTGTCTCCAATAGTGATTGTGCCAAAAAGAATGGGAAACTTAGAGTGTGCGTGGATCTCAAGAAGGTCAATGCCACCACTAGGAGGGACCATTACCCCTTGTCATATTCAGAACATGTGCTTGAAAGAGTTGCAGGGAAGGAAGCTTATAGCTTTTTGGATGGGTACTCTGGCTACAATCAAATCACAATTGCGCTGGAGGACCAAGCTAAAACAGCCTTTATAACCGAATTTGGAGTGTTCGCATTTCGTGTTATGGCTTTTGGCTTAACCAATGCCCCGGCTACTTTTCAAAAATTAATAAACACTGCTTTTAGAGAATATTTGAGGGAGTTTTGTGAAGCTTTCTTACATGACCTTTGTGCTTATTCCTCTTGGAAAGAACATCTATCATGCTTAGGAAAAGTATTTGAGAAGTGTAGATTGTATCGCATCTCCTTAAACCCTTTCAAATGCCAATTTTGGGTTAAACATGGAGTCATTTTAGGGCATATAGTGTCCAAAAATGGGATTTCCACAAATGAGAGAAAAATTAAAGCCATTGCAGAATTGCCACCACCTACAAACTATAAAGGAGTTCAAAGGTTCATGGGCCATGTTGGTCATTACCGACGGTTTATTTTAAACTTTTCCGAGATAGCTCGTCCTTTGTACAAGCTTCTTATTGAGTTCCAATGGACTATGGAGTGTGACCATGCTTATGAGTCATTGAAAAGTACCTTGACTAGCGCTCCTATTCTACGAGTGCCCGATTGGAATGTAATTTTTCATGTGCATATTGATGCATCAAACTTTGCTATTGGGTGTGTTCTAGCTCAACCAGGAGAACATAAATTGGACTACCCCATTAGCTTTGCAAGTCGTCAGTTGAATGATGCCGAAAGAAACTACACCACTACAGAGCGAGAAGGTTTAGGTATGATTTATGCAGTGAAGAAATTCCGCTACTACCTTCTGGCCAACAAGTTTGTGTTCTATGTTGATCATCAAGCCTTGTTGTATCTAGTAAATAAACCTTGTTCCACGGGAAGAATTACAATATGGTTGTTAATTCTCCTTGAGTTTGATTTTACCATTGTGGTGAGACCTGGTAAAAGACATGTCATGGATGATCATTTGTCTCGCATACCCAATGGTGAAGCCCCTACTGGAGTCGATGATGAATTGCCTGATACTTCTCTATTCCTAGTCGAAACCATACCTAAATGGAGTGAGAAGATTGTGAACTTTCTAGTTAATGGTTTTCCACCCAAAGAGCTTCGTAAGGACATAACTCAAAAACTTTTAAAAGAATGTGAACCTTACTCTCTCATTGCAGGAACTCTCTACAGGCTAGGGAAGGATGATATTCTTAGACGTTGTGCCCGTGAGGATGAGTATTTATACATACTGCAAGAAGCCCACATGGGTATAGCCGGAGGACATTTCTCAGGGGAACTAACAGCTAGAAAGTTGTTGCAATCAGGCTATCGGTGGCCAACCTTATTTAAGGATGCATCACTTTTTGCAAAAGGATGTGATGAATGCCAACGTTACAAGATCACACAACAAAAGGATAGGATGCCGTTACATCCTATTAAAGTGACTCAACCATTTGAAAAATGGGGTTTAGACTTTGTAGGCCCAATTAGTCCGGCAGCTCGTAGCACTCAATCTCGATATATTATCGTTGCCACTGAGTATGTGACAAAGTGGGCGGAAGCCAGGGCGACACGTAAGGCCGATGTAAGGTCAACTACCAAGTTTCTCTTTGAGAACATTGTTACAAGATTTGGTTGTCCCTTTGAGATTGTGAGTGACAATGGTACTCATTTTATAAATGGAGTAATAAAAGAACTCACTACCAACTTTATGATAGCTCACCATAGATCCACACCTTATTATCCACAAGAAAATGGACAAGCTGAGAGCACCAATAAGACCTTAATCTCTATCTTAACCAAAACGATGGAAGCTCATCGCACAGATTGGGATTTAAAGCTTACATCAGCTCTATGGGCTTATCGTACTGCGTATAAAGTTGCCATTAACTGCACACCATTCAAGATGGTGTATGGCCAAGAAGCGGTTATGCCATGGGAGTTTGTCGTTCCTAGTCTTCGAGTAGCTTCTCAATAAGGTTGGGATGGTAACCCCTTAGTTGAGTGATTATATATCCTTGAAAGGCTAGATGAAGAGAGGCAATTAGTTGTGCAAAATGCACTTGTGGAGAAAGATAGGAGGAAGAAATGGTTTGACCGTCATCTAAAGAACAAAGATATCAATGTTAATGATAAAGTACTTATGTATGGAGTGCGTAACGAAAAGAAAAAGTTGAAATATGCGGGAAAAGGACCATATAGAGTATGTGAGATCACCCCACAAGGAACCATTCGTGTGGAGACTCTTGATGGAGTTGAAACCATTGGATTCCTCAATGGGAGCAAATTTAAAAGATACTATGATCCTTTAAGCCAAGAGGAGTTGCATGCCCTCCATACAAAAAAGGCAGCCAAGGCACAAATAGAATTGAAGAAGATACAAGCTCAAGCTGAGGCTAAGGAGCGACAACAACGTATAAGACGAAAACGAGAGGCTAACCTTGGAGTCACACATGCATTCCACGTTGAAATCGACGAGGATTGGTTGGACTCTAACACACCTCTAAGATACCCTATTGAGCTAAATAGCACCTATGGAAAAGTGCTATATAACGCCTTATTGGACATGGGTGCTAAATATAATCTGCTATCATATGGGGTGTGGTGTTAGTTAGGGAATCCACCTCTATCTGAGAGTATTATCCAAGTCAAGGGTGTCAACAAGAAAAAAACTACGGTTTTTGGAATCTGGCACACTTCTGTCAGTTATGACAATGGGGTTGTAGCTTAAGACTTTTTGGTCATGCCTGTTGGAACTATGGAGGGTAATATAAACCTAGGACACACCTGGATGATAGCCACAAAATTCACTATTGATTGGGGGACTGGGGGTGTCACAACGCAAAAACCAACTCTTATCCCTACCACTCAAGCCATAGTCCCTGATATATTTCCTAAGGAAATAAAACCCAAGACATTGCATGTCCAAGAGGTTGAACCATACGTCCCCATAGCCCAACTCTCTAGAGCTTCAACTGATGTAGTTGAAAGAAAGCTTGAGACACACAAGAACCATCCTAATATAACAAAGAAAACATACAAGTGGGTCCCTAAAGCTTCTTTAGTAACCATGGCTGATGCTAAAAAATGGAAGCCTCGTAAGAAACATCTCCCTCACTCTAAGAAATGTAAAGAAACATTACATTGGATTCCTAAACGACTATTGGAAGCCCAAGGATACTATGAAGGAAATGATCAAATCTGGGTGCCCAAATGTAAATTGTACTCTTACCTGTCACCGGGCCCATCTGAGCTCAATCATGTGGCTCCAAAACAAATTGAAGATCGTGGAAAGGAAAAAATCACAGAATGCGACACACCTGCTCCAAAGCTAGTTTGGGTACCAAAGAAAGAACGATTTGTTCCACATAGCTCAGGAACAGGGAAATAAAATGAAGCTTCTTGCTCTTCATGTAGTTCCTATACGAAAATAGAAGCTTCGATACAACCTCCACCTACCATTTCACATATCCATACAAGCAAGAAAGAGTTTACACCTCCCGTTGTAAGTTCACCACCTACAACGATGTTGCAAATAAAATCATGGGAGAGTACCTTACCACCCTTGCAACTAGATGAAATGCATAGAGCGGTCGAAAACTATTGGTTAAAGCCTTCACCTATAAAAACTTGGAACAACTGGTTTCAAAGGGTGACGACATCATTTCAAACCGTATGATCTACCCAAGCAAGGGGGGAGTGTTTGTTGACATCCATCATTCACTTGCTTCCCTCTCAACCTTTCTCCCTGGCCTCTTAATCTCCAATCTTAGGGAATGTATATATAAAGCGTTATACTCACAAAAACAAGATAAAAAAGTAAAAGAGCAAGAGCGACTAGCAACGAGAGAGCACCTTATCAGATCCTACACATAAGTCTAAATTCACCATGTCACATCAAGCAACACACAAAAACAACTCATGTTTTAAAGACCTAACCAAATCTATTTGTATGCTCAGAGATGGCTAGTTCACCAGAGGCATGCGCTTCTATTTTTTATGAAAGGTACCCTTTTTCTTTTTCTCAAGTGTTTCACATCTGCTACCCTGTACTTTCTTGCGAATGGGATTTGGTAGAGAGACTTGCACGTGAGCGAAATTTTGAGGAGTTAGAATGGCTGATACGTCTATGGATAACTAGTGATCCCTACCCAGTAGCGAATGTTTCTCCGGTGGCACATGCTTATTCTTTTGCACAGGATGAGTATCCACGCATCGCGAGGTTCTTGATTAACACGCTTGCGCAAGAGGATGATGAAGAAGAAATAATAGAGACCGAGGAAGACTATGGCCTCACGGAAAATGATTTCGTTTATCTAGATGATGAGGATAGAGGCCTAGCCTTAGGGTGGCCACCCGGTTTATATAATATCCTCTTTCCTTGATTCTAAAAGGGATGACAGATAGGTAGGTTAGGGGTTTGGATTGTGTTTTGAGTTTGTTTTCTAGGAGTTTTAATTTTTTCACAGTGACATGCCTCCTAGAGGTATAGTGCTTGTTTTCTGGATGTGTTAGGTAGGACTTATATGGATCTCCATCCACATGGCTGAGGACATCTACTTCGACGAAATGAGCAACTCCATACCTCCAGGTGTACTACTTTCCATGATTCATGTTGGTGGATATGTATAATTGCTAATAATGATTTTTCATGGTTTGTTTGAGTGCAATAGTTATGTTTGTTATCTGCCATTATAGATGTATAATTTGTCTTTGCTTAAGTTGATCGAACTAGAGTTTAATCTTATGGATGAGCCTTGAGATTAGGAGACTGTGACTTTAGGTTAACTCATTTACTTGACCACTAGGCCTAGCTGATAAAATTATCTGAGTATTTGAGACCTTAGGAATGTTTAAGGCATAGAGAAGCTTGCTCACTTAAACAACAAAAACACTAGTGAGAATACAAAGGAAATGGAAGCAAAAAACATAAGTGCCACAAATGAAAAATCTCATGCTGGAAGAGAAATCCTAGCTTGATTTGGTACTTCACTCACATGTATTGTCTATGGTACTAGAGCCCTAGGGGTTCCCAGTGTGGGCGCTTTTCCTTGAGAAGCAAAAAGCCCCGGATATACAAAATAAGCACACACGTCAAATGATTGTGAACCAAAGTAAAAAAGAGAAAAAGAAAAAAAATGAATGACATTTAAAAGACTTCCATCGAGCTTACAGTTAACATTTCAAGCTTTTGTTTGCAGTTGTGAGAGCTAGTTGGCTAATCAAAGCTGAAAAGCACAATTAGGGAATCTTGCATTTAGATAATCTTCTTAGCTTAGCTAGTACTAGAGTAGTTGTTTTAACCTTAGTCATAGCTAACTAATTGATAGACTCGCCCATAAGCCCAAAACTCTTGATTAATTAATTTACTCAAAGTGCGATTTATTTGTCCTTAATGGCAGTCTAAAATTTCATAAATCTTGCATTTACTCATTTCCACATGTACTTTACATTCCTCTCATGATTTATGGAAATATAATTCCGCTTGCTGAAACAGTGACTTTGCCTTGCAGATTCAAATCCAGATGCTCTACAACATGGACATAACAAGCTTCAACTCAATAGCTTCCGAGGACGGAATCTACATCAGGAAGGGGGGCATGTTAACGCTCATGGCTCCCAGACACCCTATTACCTACGGCGCACATTGTATTATTTATTTGGTAGAGTCAGGTACCGGGCTTGTCGATCCAATAGGAAAAGGGTAAGAGTGATCGCCGATGAGAGGCGCACTCTAACTGGAACATTCAAGGGATTAGTTGGCTAAGCATGGACGCCCAAGTGTGAATGGGGCGAGCTCATATAAAAGTCAACTAAACCTAAAATTCACTTATTCTCTCATTTGTGCAATAGAAGAGTGCTCTTGCTCCATCTCCATCTCCATCTTCTTCTTCTTCACCTCCTTGTGTGTGTGTGTATGTGTGTGTGTGTGTGAGAGAGAGAGAGTGTGTGGGCAATCGAGCATTACGAAGGCACGACAGCGGCGGCGAAGCAGTTGAGCGCGGCGAAGCGGCGGCTCCTTCTTCTTCGCGGCGAGGAATCCTCCACGAAGCAAGCATAGAGCGGTGAGTGACACACCATCGCCTTCTTTGAGCTTACTAGTTTAGGCTTGTTGTGTGCTTGGAGCCATTTGTGGCTCGCACACGGTGTATCGGCAAGTTCCTTGCATTGACACGTGCGACATACACGCACAAAATTCCTGCATGAATTTGGTCAAGGTGTCCAGATATCACAAATTGTAGAAAAGACTGTTAGGTTTGCAAATGATTCTGCATTCACTGCCACAAGTGTGCAATCATTCACGAGTCTAAGGGACGCATCAAAGCGAATGATGTTAGCTTTATATGATACACATAATTCATATGCACACTATGTAGACCATTAAGGGAAACTGTACAAAAAGGATCAACTAGTGTTTGAACGGCCCACATACCAGCTCATAGAAGTGCGTCCACTGATAGATAAGAAAGGATGGTTCATTTCAGAGGAAAGAATATACTATAGCCCATCCTCTCTAGAACTAAAGGATATTACCCGAGTGAACCCAGAAATCTGTTCAAAGTCAAACTCTCCTCCATCAAAAATCAAGCTTCGACGTTGTAGCCAAACGACCATATACTTTGACCAAAACAACCGTAGATATAGACAAGAGTCTAGCATCTATGATGCCTTGGGTCCTGAAACCGCAGAAGCTCATATCATAGGAGACACATGGGATAGACAATATCAGGGCAAAGATAATGCTATCTACAGCTTGACTTGGGGAATAATTTGTCATGTTTCACGGAGATACATAGCAAACTATGCAGAAGACTTACAGATGCCAAACATCAACACTGCTACCCAAAGTGTACCTTCACAATCTCAAAAGGTGACACTAAATCAGATCCAAATAGTTTTGAACTCTCGTAATGAAGCAGGATGTAGTGATCACCCTAGGAAGGGGGGAGCTGTAAATTCATCAAGCTCAGTTCTTGTACCAGGAACCCCAATTTCAGTTAGAAGCCCTAGGGCTTCTAGCCAACAGACCTCATCAGAGCAGAAACCATTGAAAGATTATATGGTTGTTGGAAGTTTTCAATTGAGCTAGATTCCATCAGATTCTATGGATAAATGCCTCTATGAAGATCATCAAGGACAGAAGTTTCAGCTGATCTCCACAAGTCAAAGTCAAAAGCCGACAAATCCCATAGTGTTCAAGCAATTGTATGTGACCAAGCTCACATACGCATATCAAGATGCACATGGTAATGAATATTAGCATGTTCATGACCTTGTACAAACCCCTATGGATGGTAAGATTGAAGTCAAAGACTATCTGAAGATGATGTAAAGCCTCAAGCTACCTAAACAGGTGACAAAAAAATCAATGGAAGCTAAAGTTCAAAAGGCCACACAAAGGTCACCACCAAAATCTCCTCCGAAGAGACAGATCCTTCCAGAAAGTACAGTGGATCTATTAAGATCAAGAGTTACCCAAATGCAGGCGAACAATGCTCAACAATTGCAAAAAGGTGCAATATCACAACCAATGGAGTCAACATCAATTAAAGCAAGTGATCAAAGCAAAGAAGTTGAAGAAAAAGTTCAATTCAAGGACACTACCACAACAAAAGCAGTCAATTCAGACACAAATCATGAGACAATCAAGTGCAACATTGTTGGTGAAAATGAAGAAATGTTGTCAAGTGAAGTAAAGCTAGATTTTGAGTTAGATAAGAACCTCATGTCTTTTTGCACTTAGAAAAAATGTGGCCAACCACAGCTAGAAGATGCTCTTGTATTTGTGAGTATATCTGGAAACAAACGAGCAAAATATTGGGGAATCATATCCACCACCATTGAAGTAAGTTTACATAACATTAAAGCCCAATTCTCGTGATCACAGCAAAGGATATTCCCAGATGACATCATAATGGCAATGACAATGTCTCAGAAGATGTCAGAGATACAGAATTTAAACATGACGGAGTCATCACAGACAACCAAGAATGAAGAACAATAATGGTCACCCACGGACGACAGCACAAAGTCCTCAAGCACAGTTAAAATGGAGACCAATATCAAAAAATATCTCATTGAAGATGATTCATCTCCATCAGACAGAACTGCAGAAGAGCTTAAAGCAAATCAAACAATATCAAGTGCAGATCAAACAGGGCAAAGAACAACCACGAAAGCTATTGAGCCGAGAATGCCACCAAAGCTATAAGTAAAGAAGAATGAGGTTGCAAAAAATCAGGAAGCAATAGGAAGTCCAAAGATTAATCACTCATTTCCAAGTGAAGCAGCTGATGAAATTAAGATTGCAGCAAAAAGTCTCAAGCTACCCTCCATAGAGACACAGTTAGATCAAGATGAGACCATGGCAAAATCAGGACATAGATCTTCGATAGAACCTCTAATGAGAATAGCTATAGTTCTCAATAATACAAATGGAGCGAGTGTTAGATGCAATGCTCTATTGGATAAAGAAGCAAACTGCAATATGGCTGCAGACAATATCTAGAGCATTCTAGAGATTACTCAGGGTAAGCCAGGTAATAGGGAAATCATGGGTAAGGCTACAAGTCAAGAAGAAATGGTTGCTACCCTTAGCATCCAGCAACATGAAGAGCAAGTAAAGTTTTAGGTGAAGCCTTCAAAGGAAATGCATGCAGATGTCATCCTTGGACATCATTCGTTAGACCAACAGAAGGCCTACAAAGAAGATACAATACTGATACTCTCTTTTCCAAGAGGTAGCCAACAGCATTTACAGGTACCGTTAATGCTAGATTCGGAGTTGCAGAAGTCACAAGAATCAAAGACAAATCTGGCAGACAAAGGTAAAGCCAAAGTGGACCTTCCACCGATTAACACGAAAGGTGTGACAGCATATGCCTCTACATCAAAGAACCCTCATGAATCAGCTTCTTCAAGCAAAAAAGGCTTTCAAAACTTCAAGTCAATTGCTAACCCAACTAAAACCTTTAAGGGGACAACAAAAAAACAAAGATATTTCAGCCAAAGTACTCAAGCAAAAGAAAGTCAAGCAAGTGTTTGTTTCGAGAAGTTTAGACAAAGTCAATGATCCGGTTGGATTAAAGATAGGAAATCAACATAGAAAGACAAATACATGGGATGGATAGCATCATAATGGAGCTTAAAAGAACAGGAGTACTTTAGAGGTAACAGACAGATATGGGTACCAAAACTGCAAGTTAGAGCATATGAAATAACATCAAGACCCTCCCAAGAAAAAAGGCCCATTAGGTATCAACCTTGACCATATCCTAGGATACCTAAGAAGCAGGTACACAACAGAACAACATCAAAAGATGCTAAAGTCTACCACAACTTTCAAGAGGATACAGAACAAAGAAGGATCTCAAAGAATCTTCCTCTTGGACAAGGATTCTATACAGGTTATACAAAGATTTGGCTACCAGTCACCCACAAGCCAACTGTAACTACACCAGACCTGCATGAATATCTCAAGAGCTCAGCAAGACCTAGAGCTCAACAAAGTCAACAAAGGAGTTACAAAGGTCATCAAGAGATTTGGATTCCTAAGTCTTCTGATGAACCAAGTCAAAAGCTAGATGCCGACAGTGAATAGAAGCCTACAACAGCATCAAAGACTCCTATCAATAGGCCTAATTAGAGAATCAAACAGATAAAGGAGTCCTCACAATCAAAGAAGGACAACCCAAACAACAAAGCTTTTGATTCAAAGATGATAAAATAGGTATGGCAAAAGAAACCTTCAATGCCAACTTGGTCCTTCATTGATCCTCTTTTTGAGGATTCAATCTTACTTTTACCTGAAGAAATGTTTGTAGTAAGCACAAGAATGTAAAAAGTCAAGTTGCCAGGGTGAAAGAACACTCTTTGGCATAGTCAGAGTCGGGCTATTGAGCCATCAAATGAGCAAAGCATTAGTCCCGAAGCTTCAAGTCATAATAAACTCTGTGCTAAGAGTCTTAGTTATTAGGCTTACGCTCAAGCTGGAAGAGTTGAGCATATCTAAGTCATGTCGCTCATGTTGGATGAGATGAGAATAAGAGTCAAAGTCTATTAACTTATAATTGGTGGTGTCATAGAGTCCAACACTCATGCATAGTGCACAGTAAATGAGAGCAGATATCCTCGTCAACAAAAACCATTCTTAAAGGGGTGCCAGCTTGCAAAGCCATGTCATATGCTTTTACAGCTACACCATCTTTCTGAAGAACCCCTGAAAAGCTTTCTTTCACAACATATTGTTTTCCATGCATTCCTGTGTATGCATAAATAGGGTGTCCCTCCATTGGACATATGCATTAGACACTCTTTTTTGCTTCCACCTATGCACCTTGAGTGGACTACAACAAGAAAACCAATGTTCCATCATGCTACCCTCTCATATTTGGTGCCTTTTTAATTCCCTATCTATCAACAAATAATCTCTTGATACTTTATTAATATTTCCCATGCAAGTAAGTACTCCAATAATGCGGGTATCCCAAAGGCACTTTTTTCCCATCGTGTTTTTTCCCTTTGGTCATCCAGGTCTTAGACCCTAATTTTGATCCTCATTGTTCTACTTCCCTTGTACATACTTTTGATTAATAAATAGCAGCCTCACATTATGCTATTACAATGGAAAAATGCAACATCGTCTCTCACATAAGTAATATTCGGACCAATCAAGATGCTGCAGTAAATTGAATCTCATCAAATAAATTCAATGACAATTGAAGAAATCGGCCCCATCAACAACCAATCAAAAACCTTCCACAGCTTCCACGGACACTTTTCAACATTTCCCGAGGACAGGCACTAAAATCGAAAGGGGGGAATGTAAACTGAGTTAACATCAGTTAACAGAAGCTGCTAAAGACCAAAAATGTATAAATGCACATCGAGGATGAATACAAAGAAGCAGTGAAGATCGGAGTTACACATTTTTTACATTTTCCAAAATGGTCACTTACTGTAAATTCCCGATTTTCAATAGTGCCTGAGGAAAGGCACTAAAATCGGAAGGGGGGAATGTTAACTGGGTCTACGTCAATTAACAAGAACTGCTAAAGACCGAAGACGTACGAATGCACATCAAAGATCAACATAAAGAAGCAGTAAAAATTGGAGTTGCACATTTTTCACATTTTCCGAAAATGATCACGTATTGTAAATTCCTGATTTATTTCAAGCCATTGTAATATTTTAATGTGTTATGGGATCAATGGCAGTTCAAAGATGTAAAGAACACGTCACTTAGTGTGTCTAGGTTGTAGATTCAGTAAGTGGTGAAGCCTTAAAGGCCTTGGGCACCCGAACAATGCATATTTTTACCCTAGGTATATAAGGGAGTGTGTAAAAGAAATTAGGGTTCTCAAACTCATTTGTTGAGAGCACTCTTTGGTGAGAGCTCTTGAGGTATGTGGCTATGGAGTCCTTGAGCTTCTCCTTGCTCATGTGACTTGATTAACACTAATCAATTCTTAATTCTCTTTCATTATGCCTCTCTCATGCTTCTTATGATTACTAAGATGCTTTGATTAGCTAGATCATATTTAACTAGTGGTTAATCCTTGTCTAATCTTGTGTGATTGGCCTCTCTTACTTGTGTGTGCATGTAGGTTTGATTGGAGTGTGGTGCTCGATAGATCTATGTGTGTGTGCTTGCGATTAGTGTGTTTCATGATAGGATTAGTGTTGTGTGCATCTTGCAATTGTTAGTGTGTGTGATTGGGTTGATTGGAGGTGAGGGAAGTGGATGTGGAGATGGCCAACCATTGTGGCTTAGCTCCTCCGTAGGCGAGAAGCTCACCTCATAGAGTCACCATTCGTGTTTCCATGATTGGCTCACTAATCATGTGAGTGTTTCCATGCCCTAGCCGGGTAGCTCATCCCTCCGGATTGATAATTTTGTTGGTCTTGGAGCTATGAAACAATGGAACCCCCACCACTTCATCTAGGAGGCATGCGGTGGAACAAACCAAGATGGTCTAAACCTTCTCACTAGTTGTTTCAATAGCCATGATGTGATTTCTATCGTACAATCACCTAGGGGGAAGCATATTAGGGATGTAGTCACCAAGGACCTTATGCACAAATTGAGAAATGTGGTTAGTGAATATGACGTGCAACAACCTTGTGATGAGGCTGGAATCAGCGCCAAATCTTACAAGGCTATTTTTCAACTCCTAAAGGATGCCCTCAAAGAGTGTGGCATAGTGGAGAACCTATTTTCCGTTACACACAATGTCAACCTTCCAAATAAGGCCACAAACAAAGACGTGTTCTCCCACATTGGTGCATACCTACACATTGAGGACAAAATACCAGCTTTGCTTTATGCTTCATGCACACCAAAGGCAAGGGAAAAAGGTAGGAAAAACTCCATAAGACCTTTGGAGAAGGGCTTCCCTTACAAAATGTGGAACAATATTTTTTTGGACCTCAGAAGGATTAAACAAGCTATGTTGATTCTATGAGTTACTTCAAGAAGGTGACACAATATACTTCTTTCTTTTGGTTTTGTTCTTCTTATCATAGACTTTGAAGTCTTAGGTCTTGCCTCTACTTGTTTTGTAGTGCTTGGCACAAAGGTTGCTTTTGCACTGAAACTGAATGAGTGTCACATAGTGAAAGGTCAAAGGTTAGAGACGCTAAGTGTCACTGTAATGAATGAATACCTCTTGCAAACCAAGAAAAGGGATTTAGTCGAGCCATCTCCCACCTTCTCTTTTACTGTCAATAAAAGAAAGAAATTTGGTGGCTGGGTGCTAGGTGTGTTGACCGAGGGGTCAACAGTACAATATAACTCATTTTTGTACCAAAGTATTATTTTTTGAGAGTTATGAAACGATACGAATTATGGTCAAAAACATCATTTGTAAAATGAGTAGCTATTCTAGTTGTAGAAGCGGGAGTGTGATGGCACTTCCAGATTATAAATAAAAAGCCATCTGACCAATAGAACTTTGTTTTTGGTATAACCTATGGCAGCCTTAGTATATAAGGTACCTAGGTCATTTTGTAAAGAAAACATCATCTTAATCAAAGTTTTGAGCTATCGATCACTATGTGTGAGAGAGAAAGAGAAGTGTGTGAGCTTTATCTTGAAACTACTTCATGCTCGCTCATCGCATTGGAGATTCGACTGCACCATTGCAATATGCTCGAAGAGAGCTACACAACAACGCCAAGCATTCCACATGAAATAGAACAGACATGCTAACACATCTATGAGCTATTTGTGGCCATAATTGTATTAAATGATGTCTATTTTTTGTGTGCAAGTAGTCGTTAGAATTGTGGTGACATAAGCTACACATGGGTACTCATAGATTTCAATTTTAGGCACTTCCAAAAAAATTCTCTGTCTTCATACACGTTTTTTTGCAAATGGGTCTAGAGTGATTGTTTTGAGTGTAGAGGCTTTAAGACACATGTATCCTAGTGAGGGGATGGTGTTCCTTAAGTTTCGTATGATTTTGGTGAGTTTCCTTCCGTTTGTGTGTATGTAGGTTGGGTGGTGTAGTTGAGAGCAACGAGATTCTTGATTTTGGTTTAGTTTCCCTTTCAAAGTGTTGTATGTGTGGGATGGTCTCAGCCTGATAAGATATAGAGATGTCCTCTGTGCACCTATCGTGTCATATGTGTTCACGATTGACATTATGTTGATCTAGGTAGTGTTGCATGCACTTTATCGGTGGTGTGATTTGCTCCTGCAACATTGGTCCCATTGACGGGGACACAAGGACTTGAGTAGGTAATCCCACTAACACTCTTGTGATGTTTGCTTGCTTTAGTTTTGACTAAAGAAATATCTTAAGTGGATCCAGAAGAGGATATTCCGAGATCAAGTGGACAACCAAGAAGCGTGTGTCTTATTGAGAGTCTACGACTGCATATATTTAGTTAGGATTTATAGTGTTAGTTGTAGATTGGATTAGCTGTTGGTGGTCGAGTGATTTGTGAGCTAATAAAAGCATTTGCTAGTCCGTGTGTGTGGCAGTGAAGCATTTTTCTACTTATAAATGCAAAACCCCATATGATGTGTAGGGGTAGTTTTAGATAGGACATGTTGATTTTGATCTAGAGTTGTTCATCAATGATTTATTTTTTGAAGTACTTGTTTGCATTCACGATCTCAAAAAAGTCTAATTTTGAGGTTAAAAATGCAATATATAGGTTTTTGTTGACATATTTTCATGACTGATTGATCAGCATTTGCAAGAGTCCTGTGAAGAAAAATTGAAGTTCTGCAAACTTGGACATCATATGTGTATGATGTTCAAGAAGCATCCAGAGTTGTTCATCAATGATTTATTTTTTGAAGTACTTGTTTGCATTCACGATCTCAAAAAAGTCTAATTTTGAGGTTAAAAATGCAATATATAGGTTTTTGTTGACATATTTTCATGACTGATTGATCGACATTTGCAAGAGTTCTGTGAAGAAAAATTGAAGTTCTGCAAACTTGGACATCATATATGTATGATGTTCAAGAAGCATCTGGAGGCCAAATTTGACAAATCTGACTACACCAGAGTGTTCAAAAGAGGTGTTTTACCCTAAGTACACCTTGAGACTAGGGTTTGGACCAACTCTAGGTATCCAAAAGACAAAAGACAGAGTGTCGAAAACGGAAAAAAGAGAAACTTGTGATTCTGAGCATATTTTTGCATAAAAATTGGTAAAAGTGTTTGAAAACCAGTGCTGGCAACTTGGGGATGCTTGTGGTTAAATTTTGGCCAAAAAAATCATCAGCAAACATCATACACGTATGATGTCTGAAGGGTAATTTTGACAGCAGCAAAAATGAACTTTTGACTTTACACCCCTATTTTGCATGTTGTGTTGAGCACATACACCAAAATTCATTTCATTTGGGCTTATACATTGAGAATTGAGGGGATTTTACTCTTTCGAGAGATTTCCTTGTCAAAAAGTGGTGATTTTGTGCGATTTTGACATCCAAATTTTGTTGTGAGTACATGTACGCTTTGTCGTACGTGTCTAAGATCGGAACTTGCTTGTGCACTGTGTGCAAGCCTCAAAAGTGTTCCTCCTCTATTGGCATCTCCCTAGCTCCATCCATCTGTGAAAATTGTGGTAACCTAACTTTCAGTACTCATTGAGGAAATCTCAAAGAGCTAAGAATAGCTCGGGGTCTCCATATAGTTTGGACATGATAGTGGTTCTAACTTTTGAAGCCATGAAATCCATCAATTTGGAAATATTTAACGGCACCTTTTGGGCTTTAGTCCCTTGATGTGGGGAAGATGGGATCTCCATTTCCTTAATAGGGTCAGGTAGTCCCTCTGTACACATTCTTTCCAACAAGAAGTGAGTACGCCCACTTTCCCATGAATTTAAGTCACTTTCTTCTTGGATGACACTAGGTATGGATAGGGATCTATGGACTTTGTGAGGTTGTTGTTGCGTAGGGAACATTGTGTCTGTAATCTGGATCTGCCTAGGTGCTGGCTTTAGATCCCTTTGGGTCTCTTCTACCAAACTCCTTAATTGCTTGACTCGCTCAATCTCCTCTGTAGGGTTTGGGTAAGTTCCTATCTTCTTCTTGGGCCCTGGCCATTGTGGCTCATGACGATCTTCCTTGTTGGTTTCTTTCCTAGTGGTTGTTTTGGTCTCCATGGTTTCATCTGAATCAGAATCCTCTACAGCGTCGTTCATATATACGAGGTCGTCACCAGTCCCTATTATGGTCTTTGAGCTGGGGTCTGACTTCGCTGCTTTTTTCCATCTCTTCCTTCGTGTTTTTTTCTTCTTCTAAGATTGGACAATTGATGACGTGTCTCTTTCCTCAAGAATATAATTTTGTTTTTGGAGCATCGGTCATGTGAGTACACTTACTCGTACCACATGTATACTTTGTGATGGCTCCTCGATAACCTCAATCAAGTTTAATGGCGTGATCTTTGGTGCATTTGGATTATTTGGACATTGTACAATCAAATGATCTACGCCACATTGATTACACATGAGTATCGGCATTGTAGACGTGATCGCTTGATTGGTTTGCATTAGTGTAGCATTCTTTTGTAGCCTAATGGGACACTTGGCTACACGATGTGGACCCCCACACTCATAGCATTGAAGAGGTTGTCTCTTGGCAGTGTAATTGATAATTTGGCCTCTTGCAGCAAGAACACCTACTTATAGACAGGTTTGACTTGTCCACAATAGTCCTCCATGTAGTATTGTGGAATTTCTTCAAGTGCATCAATCCCATAGGCAATATTAGGGTCTATATCTTCCTCACAGCCTTCCAAACAAGCAATAGATAACTCACAACCCACTTGATTCACAAAAGCAATTCTTGGATGTGGTGGTTGCGGTCCTAGCACGGGAGGTGGTAAGGGTGTTGTCTGAATAATACTTTGGGCCCTAGTGTAAGACAGGGGGAACTAGAACCTAGGAGTCCACCACCCAACCACCCACTATATAGCATAGCTTCTAGCCCTTTGCCCATTTGGACTCCCTTTCCACATTGCCTAGCCCGGCCTTGCCCTTGTCTAGTCCGGTCTTGCCGGTGTCCTGACATGACTCCCCCCTTAAAGAAGAGTTTTCGTCCTCGAAAACAACAGTGGGGCACGTCTTCTTAAGAACACTAATGTTTTCCTAAGTGGCATCCTTCCTGGATCCAGCTATTTGGTTGACCGGAATACGGTTAGCAGGAGGTTCAATGAAACCAAGAGTAACATCTTGATTTTTCACATTGTTGTCCATTTGCAACCATCTTGTTTTACCGATTCCTATCCAATCATTGTGTGTAGAATCCATTTAGAACACACATGAGTATGCAAAACGAGTTATCACACAAAGATGTATCCTAAAGAGTACCTCTTTTCACTTTCCATGAAAGTAACTTGCTAACATGACTCATCAGCCAAGTGTAAGTCCTTGACTTGTTTTCCAAGTTCATCATTACTAAACAACCCCACCCTAATGAGTATTCAAAAATTGAGAACCTGACTTATACATGAAGAGACTACCTAGTCGCAACATGCGTTAACTAATAGTAAGTAAACTCCAAGAAAAGCAATAAATGCTTATTAATTGGATTGCATGGTGCTAATGTACGCACTTTGCATATCCTTTAGCCCATGATTACATTTTGTAATTTGCCTATCCCCTTGGATACTGACAGTACTGAGGTGTGTCTCCCCCACGGTTTACAAACAGTCTTCCCAGACGATTGGTAAACAAGGAATCACAAGAGTGTATAACATTGTTGAGGAATCAACCATGTCCGTAATAACCCTCGTGGTTAACTTGAAAAAATCCACAAACATCCAAATTGAGCCATGACCTCTATTGGTGATTGGTGGACCAAAAAGTAAACTCATTGAGATACTGCACATAGAGTGCAAACATGCTTCATAAGCAACTAGTTGAGGAATATGCGTGCCGTTCCAAATCAATCTTTGCTAAACACTAGGGCCCATAACACCTAGTGTGCATGCATTTAGCAAAAAACAGATCCGAACTTGTATATCCATGGTGATCCTTGCCAATACTTATGGAAAATGTGATGCACCTAGCACACATTAAAATGGAATGTAGATAGGTCTAAAAAGAAACTAAATACTTCCAGTTGCAATCTTGTGCCAGCCTTGCTAAAACGTCTGAACCATAATAGAAGGTGAAACATTGATCGCTTCTAGGTCCAAACAATGAAACTTTTTAATTAATAACTTAGAGCCTTGCTATATGTATAAACAACCATCTGTAATGTTGTTTAGTAGCACTTGTACGTGAATGTGTCATTCTAAGTATCCGACAATTTTTGGCCACTAAAATTGCTCCTGATATGTCGTGCTGAAAATGGTCTAGAAAACAGATTTGACCAGCACCTAGGGACATTGTCGTGACACATAATTGAAATAATGGCACCAGTGTCAGTCCAGAGATTCATATTCTCCACATGTGGAATATGTCTCATGTAAGAATGTGTAGAAAAGAACAACCTTCAAGTACATGATGTACTTGTGTGTGGAGGTAACGCTAAACACACTGCGACAAGAGTGAGAGGACCCTCATTCATTGCTCCACGCTGGCTAAACCGAACTCCTTGAATCCCTAGACCATGTTGTATATCGTGTGACAACATGTGCCAAATTGAATCCTACAAGTGGATTCATAATAGCATAATGTACATTGGACACTACTGCCCAAAGTACGTGTTTTGACATGCTCTTGGCATGGCCCTGAAATATTTAAGCGTATCTAAACGACTTGAAAAAAAACAAGCAATGCATACTAAAGACTGGAATAACACCAAATCAATAGATGCGTACCTGGAGATTGAACTGAATGTTCACTTATCCGTATTCAAATACAGAGGAGCACGTCGTCCACTTGTGAAAAAACAAGAAACATTGTACTGGAAAACCTGTGTGTTGCCTTTGCAATCCAAACCCTGTGATTAGATTCTACATAGTCAAACCCCTTGGTAAGATCCTTTGTAGAAACTGCTCGACTAGCAAGTAACGGTAACCAACATAGGCAACCGTGTATAGAATGATTGGAATCAACTTGAGAAGTTGAATTCGTCTGCTACCGCATGGTATATTGTGGACTGCTTTCCTCGAAATTATAACGAGAATAGATTAAATTGTGATCCTCCATGACTATGGAGTGATTTAGTGAGCACCCGCTGGAACGTACCCCAAAACTGTGATGATATAGACACTTGTAGTGCTATAGAGAGAGCAAGAAATCCACACAAGTGAGATGCCTAGCTCGTATCAACAGCCATGCTATCTCAACTGTTTGCTGCCTCTAGACTACATGGTATAGATCAGCTAATGTAAGTGCAAGAGTATAGAAAACTCAATTTGAGCGTCGCACTAAAAACATATAGTGCAAAAATGACACCTTAATCCTCCGAAATGACAAGACTCTTGCCCGTCCATGAACATCGATGTATTTGATGTATACTCCATTGGTATGTTTGAGCATAAGAACAATCACCCAAGGAATGCCAATAGTTGGGTGCTACCCAAAATCAGACAATGGCTCTTAGCCAGCCTGTATGTGGCTCCTAGCTCGTACGAAAATTAGTGTTCAATCGATAAAGCGATGAAAACTAATGTGAATGGTATCTTGGCCAATTTCTAGCTGAGAGTTAGAGCACCTTGGCTCATGCTGACTCCCCAACAAAACATGTGTCAAAAGCTTCTTAGAAATTTTTCATTATTCATGAGAGAAATAAGAAAAAGAGAGAGAAGAAGAGCATGCTGGGTTGATGAACTTTCCTTAAATTTATAGAGTGTGTGCCCAGAATGTGTGGTCTTAGGCATCTTATGCCTGATTTGCAACTTATCCTATAAGCATACAACAGTTTGTCTATATGATGCTCTCATTGAGAGAGGCAACAGAAGAAAAAACACATATACATCCTGACCTACCTCCCTTGTAAGGGTCGTGATTGTATGAGAATGACTTAGCAGTGGCACCTTGCCTCTTGTTTGTGATAGAGTTACTAGAGTGATAGCGGAAGCGTAATGCATGAAACGGTAGAATTGAATCCACCTCGCTAGCATGCCTTGCATGCAGAATTGATTGCCCTTGGATACAGTGACGGCTCAAACATAAAATCCAAAATCATAAGTGCCTTGCACCATCGGTACTGGTAGGAAAGCTATGAGGAGATATTCCAATGGTTGTCAGTGCCCAAACCGTGGGTGCCAATTCCCTTGACGTCTAGCAAGAGGCAGTATCTTAGCACGAGGTATAAGCTTTGCTTCACGTGTAACTGGAAAATTTCTTTACTTTTCCTAATTGACAATCCTTTACGATGGAAATTCATAAGCATGAAAAATGAAGCAAATCTTAACATAGTTTAGGGTTAAGATGTCTTTAACTTGTGAAGGTCGAATCCGACTCATGGCCAATTCGAACGAGCAAGAGAGAGTTATCACGTGTATCATATACACTCTTGTATGGCATGTACACCCATCTGGTATGCAATGAAATATCATGCAAGCATAGTTTTAAATCCCTTGCAAGTTGGTATGCTCATAGCATATGCCAAACATGCGAAGTCTCAATACAAAATGGAGCAATTATGAAAGCCGTGCTTCACATAAATACTTCTATGCTCATAGCGAACATATATTCTTGCCAATTTATAGAGCAAAAGAAAATCGACCTTGTCGAGAATTTTCTGATAATAGACCTTGTTGAATTGGCCCCATGTATTGAAAAGCAAGAAAACTTGCAAAATATGTACTATGTACCTGCTTGGCCTGATTATGTTGTCCTTGACCTATATGTAGATATGGAGCCCTCCTTCTGGAATCCTTGCTTCCCCCCTCCAAGACATATCAAGAGATGTTAGGTAATAATATCGATGGCCAATAAGTGCATGGAGCCATGCTCCTCCTCATTGCATGGCCAAAACAAACAACAAGAATTGAGGACCAGTTTGCATCAACGCCAGAGGAGTTGTCGAGGAGGCTTACAAGTCAGAGACCCTGCCTGCCTTTCCCTTACTTGTTAGGTAAGTTTGCCTTGTTGGAGCCTTGTTCCATTGTCAAAACATGATGGAAGCACCATCATGTAGCTTATGACGGTGGTATACCGAAAGGAATTCCCACCAATTTGTGGCTTTGTCGAGCAAAATGCCGTACCCAAGGCATATAAACGTTTACCGGAATGGCACAAACAAAGCGTAAACGAAAAAAATTAGTCGGCCATGCCAACATCTGTACCGTACCAATTGCAGGCATGGCCTGTACTTTCCTGAATGCAATTGGATGACAGTACCATTTGGTAGCAACCTTGCGATCGTTAAACATTCGTTAACCATTTGTGCATGTTTTGCCTGAAACTTTAGTCAAATACAAAAATTATAAACCATATTGATATGCGTACCTCCATTGCATGTCAAATTTATGCAGTGGCATTTGGACGAATCTTCCAATCCTATGACAGGCTGGTCGCTTTCATGATCGATGTACTTTGCATGCCTTGCATGTTTCTTGCCTCTTGCGGGGTGTTGTGGGAAAGGCGTCTGCATTCAAGAAATCCGCTGCAACCAAAATTCATATTCACTTGATAAGTGTTGTGAATTTCTGAGGTTTACAAAAAAATTCTGCATGTTGAAGATCTGTAATGCTTCGTCCCCATACGATGGCTTGGTATAGTGTTGTGCAGCGTAAACGAAGAGGTGAAAATGGGGGGAGGGGGGGGGGGGGGGGGGGGGGGGGGGGGGGGGGGGGGGGGGGGTGGGCACCCTCCCTTAGTTTTTTCTTTTAATTGCCCAAGTCCAAAGGCCTTAGGGTGCTTCTATGTGAAAACCAAAAAACTCTGAAGTGATGGCGTTCTCTGCCGCCTGCACAGGAAAAGAAACGATGACCATGTGCTGCAGAGACCGAACCTGGGGCGGCCGTAGTGTCGAACAAGATGGAGCAGGGCAGGGCAGGGCAAACCCATAGAGCCCATCTGTGACAATTTTGGAGGTGGTCAACCTGCCTCGCTTCCCTCAGCTAGGGGTGCTTACACACGGCTCCTGTCTTCGTCGTCCCCGCCTCTCAAGAGTTTATGCACACCGTGTGCCTCGTCCCCCTACCATGAACACCACAGCTTTCATGATATGCAAGACCATGCATGGCATGGCTTGCTGCTGAAATTGAGGGAGAGAGAGAACAGGAGAGAAGGCCATGCTTCTTCGTTGCATGCTTCACGAGTCAGATCGAGAGAGAGAGAGAGAGAGAGAGAGAGAGAGAGAGAGAGAGAGAGAGAGAGAGAGAGAGAGAGAGAGAGAGAGAGAGAGAGAGAGAGAGAGAGAGAGAACGGGAGAGAAGGACATACTTCTTCCCCTCCTCCATGGTTGCTCCCTCCCTGAGCTCTGATACCAATGTAAGACAGGGGAAACTAGAACCTAGGAGTCCACCACCCAACCACCCACTATATAGCATAGCCCCTGGCCCTTTGCCCTAGTTGGAATCCCTTTCCACACTGCCTAACCCGGCCTTGTCCTTGTCTAGTCCGGCCTTGCCGGTGTCCTGACACCTAGGGACCATGTGTTGTGACGTTTGCTCAAGAGGTGAGGCCGGCATCAACGCAGGCACTCAAGGTGTGTTCATCCATGCTAAGGTTGGTCTATTGGCCATTGCGCGCTTAAATACTATGCAATCCTTAGCTTGATGACCATACCTCCCACAGACATTGCAATTCCCATTAAATTTTACTCTAAAAGTAGGGCATTCACTAGTACTATGGCGACCATAACAAACTGAGCACCATTATTGCTCCCTTCTTGGATACATATGGTTGTTTTGCAGAGCATGATTGTCTCTAAGACTCTCTTGAATGGCCTTGGTGAGATTTGCTAAATTCATCTCAGATATCTTTGGCTCCTTAGCAATAGGCTTTAGGGTCATTGGCTGATGCCTTGATGATTGGGATCTAGTAGATTTAGGATCAACAAACACTCTTTCTCCTTGAATTATTAAATTATCCTCCAATTGGATCTCATTGGTGGTGACTGCTTCCCAAGTGGTGATACCTCTAATGACTAGGCCATTGTAGATATCCTCATGTCATAATCCCTTGATGAATCTATCAAGAAATTGGTTATTATTGAAGCGCTCATTTGGATCAAGGAGAATTCAAATGCTTCAAGCGACTAATAAAGTTTCACACGGACTCTCCTTCCTCTTGTTGAGCTTTCTGGAGCTGAGATGGTACACAACAATGCACTCCCTCTCGTATGTATTGTTTCAAGAACAGTTTCCTAAGAGTAGGGTAAATCGTTTTTTCTTCCACCCTTAGGGTTCTATACCAATCCCCAACCTTTCCACTTAAGGTCAGGCTTAAAGCATTACTCTTATGTAGGTCATTGTGTTCTCCTAGGGAATCGCATATTTGTTCAAACACTTCGATATGCTTTCTCACATCCCCATCTCCACTAAATTTTTGTGTGAGCTTGGCTATTTGTACTGCCTTACTTCTAGGCTCTCTATCAGGCATGTTACGCATATTCTCAGCAATAGATCGACCGATAGCTTCAGCAAATATTGCCAAGTCACCTAAGTGAGCAAGCACTGTGGGTGAAGGTGCTCCAAAAACTACATGTGGATTAGGTATTGGCATTGGGCTTGGTGCATAGGAAGCCCTTGGGTTTCAAGTTTGGTATGGTATTGTGCCATGTGGTGGCCCAAAGTTCATATGTGTGGCCCTGGGCATAGCATACGTGGTAGTTGGTATGGTCCCATTGAAATAAGAGCTTGGATGTTGTGGTTGTGGAGCATAGGTTGTTGAAACAAGGGGAGGGGTAGGAGCTATATGAGTATGAGGACCCATAGGTGTATATGATCGGTACACACTAGTAGGTACTATTGCAGCCATTGAGACACCATATAGCGGTGCTTTACTAACAAAAGAGGTGCATGGCACGTTTCTTGGCATGCCCATCACTGGGGTAGGCATGGTAGCCGTGGTGTCATCAATAGAAAGATGAGCTAGACTTGGAAAGGTACAGCTATCACTTGTGGGCTCAGATTGTACTAAGATCCCTGGTGAAACAACATATGGAGGATCCATCGGACTTACCGAGGGAGTCTCCATTTGTGATAAGTTTGGTTGCTTAGCCTTCCCTGTATCCAAGAATCTCATGAGACCCGTTGAAGGCATGTGGATCCCCTTGGTCTGTCTCTCCAACTTAATAACCCTATGGATGATCTCACAAACTCTTTGTTGTTGATCCTTTACACTAGTAGCACCCGTTGTGGATTGTAGTACATCTAACCAACCCTCGTGATAGGTGTGACCTGTGCATAGGTCGGTCAGAGTTTCCGTTTGTAGTTCATACTCCGAGTTTTTGTTTAGAAATGCTTCATCTAAGATTGAGGTGCTAGGGGTGTCCTTTGAACTAGATGCAATGTGGCTCTCTATGGGTTGCCTTAGTGGTCGCTAATTCAGGAGCACTTGATTGCTCGCCTGGCATGGATGTTGATAGGGGCTTTCGATTTTAACTCTCTTCGTTGCTTTACCCTACGTAAGCTCTCGATTTCCGTTTCCCTAGCCGCAATGATGTACCGCTCAACCTCTTGCACTTCAGCAAGGCTTCTACCATTAGGTAATATAACCTCGGAGGGGAATAGCTCTGAAGAGTTAGGGGGTGCAATGAATGGAGGATTCACGTGCACATTCTCCAGGATCATCGGGTCTACGTTGGTCATGAATGGCGAATACTTCTCCACCCCCCTCTAGCTCCATGTTCGGAGCGAGTGGCTCTACTATAGGTTTCCTTCAAGCGGCTAAGCATGCTCGGTCCGGACCGTGGGCCCATGGCATGCATGTCTTGGCTTGAGCTATCGGGATTAGGCATTGGGTAACCCTCCATGACATTGTAGTTAGAGGAAGAGTCATTAGACGCAATATGTGGGTCTTGAGTGGTACTACCTTGGGTTCCCGCTGAGGGCCTAGAGCCTAAGGTAGAGGAATAATGAGTGCCCACGTAAATAGAGACACTCTCTATGTGCTCGTCCTCTAGCACATGACCAGAGTGTAGGTGCATGTGACCTCAACACTCTAGAGGTGTTGGCCATTGCTCATGAAGGCCGCTCACTTAGTTTTTTAGGTATTTAAAATCCAAATATTTGTTATTTTTGGTCCCTTCTTTAAACCAAGCCACAAAAATGGTGTGTGATAGCTCAAAATGAGCGTCTTGGCTAAGAGGACGTATGGTGCTTTACAACCCCCAATTCGGTTACGTACAACCCTCGGAATCGTAAAACTAGTCTTTTCCCATGTGAAAAGAGGGCTAGATTTAGTAAGTCCAAAGGGTGAGTGTGAAGGGGATGGTGGAGGACTTGAGGAACTTGTCCCACATGCCCTCCCTTCACTTGAGGTCCTAATCTTTATATATAAAGTACTATGTATAGTATATCATAAGACTGAGGACTGAGGCCTGGGCTTGGGCTTGGGCTTGGGCTTGGGGAAAGATCCCGATCGCTTTCTTTTAAAATAATATTTTTTTATTTTCTTTTTTGTTTCGGGTTTTGGTCTCAATATTTCTAAGCGGTTTTTTTATTAAAAAATTTGAAAAAACTTTTTCAAAAAATCTTTTTTGGAGGATAAAGTGGCCACATGGACGTCGATCTCCCACGTGCACATAATAGCTCCTAGGAGCTCTCTCTAACCTCCTTGTAGCTAATTAACAACTAATTAGCACTAACTACCTCTGCTAACACATTGTCTAACACAGTACATTGCACACTTACAGACAGTCAACTCTACTGCTCACTGTCTACTCTACTTCTCATTGTCTTCACTCACTAACAAATCTACTAACACTTGCACATTACACATCTTGCAAAACTAACAAAAACAATACAATGCATCAATAGCAGAGCTTACAGCCACTTAACAGAAGCTGACAAAAACCTACTAATCTGCCCTTTACTGTCACTTAACAGTAGCTAACAAAAACCTGCTAATTTGCCCATTGCAACCACTTAACAGTTCTCACGCAACACATCAAAAAACAGAAACAGATGGAAGAAAGGCTTCCAGAGGTAGCAATGAGTGCTCCTCAAGCTTAATGCAACAATTCCCCGACAGTGGCGCCAAAAATGTACGCTTTGCCGTACGTGTTGAAGTTGGGAACTTGCATGTGCACTGTGTGTGAGCCTTGAAAGGCTGCAAACACACAAGTAGAAGAACCTAGCAAGCTCAAAGGGGCAAGGGTGTGTCACTCACCGCTAAATGCTTCCGTCTTAAAGGATCTTGTGCTGCGAAGAAGAAGGATCCGTCATCGATGCCGCACTCAACCGCCTCGCCGCTGCCGATGCCACCACAATGCTCTCTCTCTCTCTCTCTCTCTCTCTCTCTCTCTCTCTCTCTCTCTCTCTCTCTCTCTCTCACACACACACACACACACACACACACACAAGTATACACACACGCACACATACCTGTGAGCACATAAAGGAGATGGAGCAAGAGCACTTCTTACCTTACACCTCAGAGAATGAGGATTTTTAGGTCAAATAGACCTTTATAAGAGTTTGACCCATTCACATATGGGCGCCCACAGTGGCCAATCGTTGCAAAACTACAATAAAAATAAGATAAGTGGTGCGCCTCCCATCAACGATCACCTACACACCTATTGGACCAACAAGCTCGGTCCATGACTCAATCAAATAAGTAATATGCGTCCGTTGAAGGTGGTAGGGTGTCCGTGAGGGTTAACAACACATGTGCATGTTGTACATATCAAGGAGCAACTGGGGTAGAAACAGAACTCCATTCTAACCAGATAGACATCATACGCATATGATGTCCTAGAGGCCACATTTGAGGTCAAAAGATACATCTGAGTGCACCCTTGTGATCCAGAGTAGTTAAGAAGAAAATAGGCAAAACTCCATTGTATTTGAAGCATTTTTGGGCTTGTAAAGGCCACAAGACAGATCTAAGCGAAGATCATATCTAACACAAAAAGTGTTGGAATTGAATTTTGAAAGGTGTTGTGAGTTGCTTGTGAGGTGAGAGACCTCTGGAGTGAGTTTCGCTTCAATTTGACCAGCTAAACATCATACGCATATGATGTCTAATTTAGGGACAAAAGTTGACATCAGAGCATACCACGGTGTTTAGCACCACAAAACAAGCTTAGAGACCAAGTTTCATCCAATTTGGAGCACATAGACTTGGAAATAATGATTTAAGGTTGTTTGCAATATTTCATCTCATTTGGACACATATCTTTGAATTTAAAGAGAGTTTTGCAAGTCTAAAAAGGTAAAAGTGGAAAGTGGTGAATTTGTGTATTTTTGACATCCAATTTTTTTTGTGAGCACATACTCTTGATGTATACATCAAGGAGCACCTTGGGTAGAAGCAAAAGTGGAATCTAAGCCAAAAGACATCATACGCGCATGAAGTCTTTTAGGCCAGCGGATTTGGGTCGAATCAAACATGTGAGTATACCCTAGTGTCCTAGAGCATCAAAGAAGTCCCTAGCCAAAATTTCATTGCATTTGGAACACATTTGGGCTAAAAAGTGTCAAAAGACAAAAATTGGGGAAGGTTCATGCTTGTATCGATCATAACTTGCACAAAAAGTGTTGAAATTGATTTTGAAAGATGTTGAGAGTTGCTTGCGTGACAAAGAGTCTTTAAGATAAAAGTCACTTCATTTTTCCACAAAAAGACATCATATGTGTATGATGTCTCAAGTGCCAAATTAGAGGTCAAAACTTACATCTAAGCTTACAGAAGTGTTTTCCATCACAAAAAAGGCCTAGAGACCAAGTTTCATTCAATTTGGTTCACTTTTGGCTTACTTAGCCTTCTAGGGAAGCTGCACGAAACCAACCAAAAAAAGGAGTGATGGACCTAACTAAAAGTGTCAAAACCACAAACTACGACTTAGACTGCTTAGAGTACATCAAGGAGAGTCTAAAATTAAAGTTTGGAGCAATTCATAGTTAGGAGAAATCATACGGATATGAAGACTCCAAGAACAGGGAGGTTGAAGCCAGACAGGAACTTTGACTAGTCAAAGGACTTTCTTTTGACCCTAGAATCCCAAATATTATTCCAAAACCAAATTTAGACACTTGTAAGTGATCCAAAGCATGCATCTAGTGTTGACACTCTGAAATTTCCAAAATTGACCTACAAGAAGATTGAATGCAACAGAAGACTGTTTTTTCCATAACTTGAGCTTCCAGTATCAGATTCAAAAACCTTCTTTTATCAAAATGAAGCTCCAGAGTAGCTCTACAAGATTCAATGTAACCCCTGAACAAAAATTAAAGACCTTTTGATTCATTCATTGTTGGTCAGCGTTCAAAAAAACATCATTTAAGGCCTCAAAATGCATCCGAAAGTTAGAGGTGTCTTAAATTGACAATTTGAGAGAATTGTGAGGAAATGATCACAGTTTTGGACATAGTTTTGACTTTCTAACCAAATCACTTGAACACATTGGTGTAAGTCATCTTACATCAAGCTAGATCTATTGAGCCCAGAAATCATGTCTACTTCATATTCAAACTCAACTTACACCTTCAGGATCCCAGCGATAGAGGAGCATTTACCCATAATGGATCTTCCAAATTTGTAGTTGATAAAGACCAATTTTTTTGAGAGAGTTTGGATGATGGATCATGAGAGTGAAGGATTGTATAGATACATTGACAATAGTGAGGTCAACCTTTATAGGTGCTTAGAGCCATATCCAAAAGAACTGACGAATTACAAGCTCTTGTTTGTCTATACATATGAAGTCTACTATCAGTGGAAATCTATAGTTTCCAACAAGTATGGACGAGAATACAGAGATGTAAAAAGCACAAATCCATCCACTATAGTAGAAATAGGTGGATATTTGGTCAATACATGACCACAAATACCCCCACCAAACATGAGATTCCTATGCAAATTCCAAAAAGGGAGCCACACGGATTCCCTCCTAGAGCGATAACGAGAGAATAATTGGGAAATTCTATGGTTAAACTTGTAGACAATTGGCGAGTTAGACCCTCCCAAGTCCAGAAATGGGTAAACAAGAGATAAAGATCTGAGAGATTACGTAGCAACTTTTAGAAGAATGATTAGAGCAGAGGAAGTTTCAGATTTTGCAACATAGTTTGCAGGATTCGAACTGACTCTAGAAGAGGACGCTACTTCATGGTTTGACTCAGTGGAAAGACAGGATTTTGAGACTCTTGATGAATTTTTTGAAGAATTCATCAAAGAATTCCTGCGAAAAGGCATAGCTCACAATATTGTCTCGCAAATTCATAGATTCAAGCAGAAAGAGGGTGAATTAGTGCGCAAGGAAGCATTACAGCTCAAGAAATATGTCAAGCTTTATCCAAGAGCAGAACTACCTATGCAAGCACAATTGATGTTGATCTTTATCCAAGGAATGAGACATATGGGTCTTTCAAAGGATTTGTATATGATAAGGAGTTTGACACTAAAAAAATGCATCAAAGAAGCTCTTTATCTGGTGGATAATTGTGAGGAATATAAAGAAAAGGATTGTAAGAGTCAAGATGTTGACACGTCCTCTCAACATAGTGATTCAGAGATGACTGAGTCCATTGCAAAACCAACGGCACCTATTAATCAAGAAAAGTTTATCGATGAAATGGTTAAGAGGTTAACTCTTCTTGTAAAGTCTGATCCGGGGAGACTAAGTGGTGCAAAATTGAGAGTCAATGGGAAAACCATATAAGGGAAGAGTGTTACTATAGCATGGAATATGCTAGGGAGAGGTATGTACAACCTATTCTAGTAGCACCTACTCCACCTAGATACGTTACGAGGAATGCGCCAGCTCTAGTAGGAGTTTTAAGGCCACACTCCATCTTAGGACAACAACCTCCACTGCAAGGTGCTAGAATGCCTGTAGACGTGAGATACACACCACTGACGAAAGCATCTAATAAACAAGCACTAGTACCAACTACAATGTATTATAACCACCAAAGTGGGTACTGCCCTTCAGGAAGGAAATGGTAAAAGTAAGAGGGGACATCCCCCCATTATCAAGGCACTGGCTAAAGCATGCAAAGGAAATATTGGTGATTGGTCTCGATTGCTACCATATGCTTTATGGGCCGTCAGAGTTGATGTATGGTCAAAAACCTATTATGCCTCTTGAAGAGACAATAGCTACATGGAGTATCTTGCCTTAGGATATAGAGATGAGCAGAGAAGATCTACTTGCTTTGAGGATTCAACAACTGGAAAGGAGAAATGAGGATGTGAAAATTGCAAAGGAAAAACTGAGAAATACTCGTCTAAAGCTTTTGATAAACGACACAGGCTGTGACCAAGAGCTATTCCAGAAGGGGAATGGGTTCTTGTTTATGATAGCAATTTGGATAATCCATACACAGTTATGTGCAAAATGGTTAAGTGGTGGTTTGGCCCTTATGTGGTCAGACATGCTTTTCCTAATACTACCTACAAGTTATGCAAATTGGACAGTACAGAGTTAAAGGTTCCAATTGCAGGAAAACGTGTTAAAATGTATAAAATAAGGGATGTTGAGCTTCAAATTGAAGATGGAGACTTCAATGAGTCTGAAGATAGGGATTCAAATGATGAAGGTTCATCTTCTGATGATAATGTCGCCTTAGAGGACTTCTAAATATTGGCACATATCGGAGGATGTGTAGGCTTAGAGGGGGTGGATGTCGCGCCACTTTGCGGGCACGAGGTGAAAGATGAAAATTTGAGGTTGCATACTTATTTGAGGTTTTTCCAACTTATGAATAATGTTAACATTTGTTATGTCAACAAGAGGCTGGAGATGTATGCTTTATGTGAGTTTCTATTTCAAGATGGGCTCCAGATAGGGCCTGACAGGGTGACAGGTGAAGAATGTCCGAGATCTTGGTTCTTGGCTTGGATATGGAGAGCTTGAAGTGTTGAAGGAATGGGTCCATACGGCTGGTCAAACAAAGCCACGGTGTGTAAGATACAATGCTTTAAAGTTAGAGGTGTTTGCAGATCTGAGACGGATAGGCCAAGTGATGCCAGGGGCCAGGTTTGTGCCGGGTTGGCCACCTCAAGAGATGTGCCTTCTAATGATTTTGGACCTTTGCCAAGGATTTTATGCCTTCTATGTGGTGTATGGAGCAGACAGAAAAAACACCATCTCAAACGGAGTCCGGACCTAGAGGGGGAAAACTGTTGAAGTTGGTGACTATTGCCGATGAGATGAGGCCAGATGATGTTACCAATTTTTGGTCGTATTGGTTGGCGGGCATGACAAGGTCAAAAAAGCAACAAGGGCTGGACAAGTAGAAGTCGGGGATGGGAGCTCCCATTGGGTTTTTACGGCTCGGTCATCCGACCCTTGGGCATCAAACTGTCGGGGATTGAAGTTGCAAGGGAAATTGATCTTGTGTGGTGAGTTTTTCGAATATTTTGGAAGGCTTTGAGGCCAAGATCGTGAGCAGGTGACACATGGTGGGTGCATAGAACCCACATGCAAGCGCATTTCTTTGGAGTGTGGGGTATTTATTCTAGAGCATGAGCCCATAGTGACTCGAGTGAAAGCATGAGCTCCTTGGCGTGGCTATGGTGGGCCTGTGGGCGCCGTTGTGCGACCGCTACAGGGCGGTCCCTGGGTGGTTTTGGCCATGCATTGGTGCCCATAGGCGACTGTGGTGGCACCGTTGGTGTGAAAGAAAGTGATGACATGGCACCCCGTTGGGGTATGTTCACACGCTCGTAAGCGCCAAACACTTTTGAGGGCAGGATTTGGGAGCACCGACGGCATTGTAGGTGTGCGGGATAAGTGGTGGTTCATGCTAAGCTTGGGGCTCAAGAGACCCGTGCCAAAAATAGCCAAGGGGCTTGTCACGCGACATGCAAGGAAAAAGGAGAGGACGTCGTCAAAGGATAGGGGAGCACTCACGCACCCAGAAGGGCGGCCATTTTGGCAGATTGGGAGAGGTTTTTTAGGAGAGCTCTTCGGAGAGATCCGAGAGGAAGAGGAGTCCCGTTTTTTTGCTCAAGGCAGGAAGAGGGGTGAGAGTTCTTGGAGAGGGAACAAAGCGGAAGAAGCAAGAGCTGGTGGAGTTGAAGGGGAACACGTTTAGTGTGTTTTTTGGGGGGAGAAAGCAGGTGAAAGAAGAAGGAAGTTTTTGGAAGCTCTCTCGAGCTTGCAAAGCAAAGGGATATCGAGGAGAAGGAAGCACGAAAAGGGCTTAGCAGAATGAAGTTTTTCTGGAAAGTTGTGGGTTGTTTCCATCGGGTTTGGGTTATCTAAATAGGGGAGTTCAAATTAGTAGGCATACCAACGTTGGTGTATGCAACCGATTTGTATCAAGGGTTGTAGATATCTGTTTAATGGAAGCATCCTCTAATTGCCAGCTTAATTAAGTATTCATATCTATTCTAAGTTGGATTTTAGCCAATTAACTCTGCTCTGATTTGTGTTATTCTCTTGCAATTCTCTCTAAACGTCTCTATATCATCTTATTAACACTAAATTGGCCCTAACCACACTAGTTTCCCTTGGTTTTCACCTAGACTGCATCTTTGTCTACAGCCATAAGCCCGGCGCTTTCCCGGTCGACCTTGGAGAGACGCACACTCCAACAACATTGTGTGGTAGGGTTCCTAGCTATTGCTGTACAATATGACACAAATCACACTACCACACAATGCACACACAACATAAACACACAAGTCATGTGGTCAGGTACTCTACTATTGTCATGGATTGTGATGCAGAGCATTATGCATTAAACAAAACTATAAAATCCTCAATACATTCACACGCTTGAGGACTAGTGTTACCCAATCAAGGATTGTAGACCCCTTATGCATTCAAGTGAATGCATAAATGCTATTTTCACCCAATTAACACTAGGTTTCTATTTGAGCCACTGAAGTGGCTTGAGCCACAATAGTGACTTGGCACCTCATTTATAAAATATGACTCTAACGCTGACTAGTTCACTAGAAAACATGAACATAGGATATCATTAAGGTCCCATTGCATAGAGGAAAATTTTGGTATAACATTTATCCCAAAAAATGTGAAATTTAAAAATATGATTTTTTGTAAATATTAAAAGTCGCAAGATTGGCTTTTAAATTTGATAGCATACTAGTTTTTGAGGCCTAAACTAAGCTGATAGTCTTTTTTCTAAATAGTATATGCATGGATTATTATTATGTACATATCCAAGTATTTTTTACAAAAGTTTCCACATGCTTTGAAGGTTTTTAAGGGGTCTACATGGAATATCAAATCTTTAGAGCTATTTTTGTTTGATTTTACATAAAATGTGGCTCTTGAAAAATACAAATTTTATATGAGATTATTTATTTCTATTTTTGTTCATCCTACATGTCTTGAGAACAAATCCTTGAAAGGTTTGATGAGATTTTTGTGGTTCATGAGAACAAGGATCTACACAAAAATTGCTCATAGTCACAAAATTGGCTTGTGTTCACACAACCCTGGTGTTAAGGATTGTAGCTCTCATATTGTGCAGTGAAAAATAATATACATCAATTAAAACATATGATGGTGTGAAATGCAAGACTTCAAGAATTTTTACATACCTACTGCACTAGTGTTGGGCTTCCAACCTTTGACTAAGACTCATTTTTGAAATATACTAATCTTCTAAAACCAACTTCAATCCCTTAATGGACTAGTGGCTTCCTCACAACAATGAGCATGACTTCAAAGAGATTTCACTTGTTTGACATTGTATCTTTGCTTTTAGTCAAGTTTTTTAATTTTCTGCGGTGATGGTCTAGTCTAAGTTGATCAAGGGGGTGCCAAGATTTCAAAAGATCACTTCAAGCTTTCATCATTTTTTTAAATGCAAGCATGCAAAAGGTAATCTTATCAATGCTAGCACGCACCATAAAGTCATAGAACCTCTTTGCATGGAGTGCACTCGCTTGCGACTCTTTCAGAGCTAACTCTCAATCCTATTATGCCACGACTGCCATGAGACTGTTGTGAGCCAATTCCTCTTCAAGCTGGTCAAATCTCTCTCTCTCTCTCTCTCTCTCTCTCTCTCTCTCTCTCTCTCTCTATTGATGCTTGCACATCTCTCATGGGTCAAAATTCCTTACATAGATTGTTTAAATGTTGGGTTTTCTTTCTTGAGTCCTCTCTCATGGGTCAAAATTTCTTGCATAGATTGTTTAAAATTCTCTCATGGGTCAAAATTCCTTGAGCATCTCTCACGGGTCACAATTCCTTGCATAGATTGTTTAAATGTTGGGTTTACTTCCTTGAGTCATCTCTCTCTCTCTCTCTCTCTCTCTCTCTCTCTCTCTCTCTCTCTCTCTCTCTCTCTCTCTCTCTCTCTCTCTCTCTCTCTCTGTGTGTGTGTGTGTGTGTGTGTGTGTGTGTGTGTGTGTGTGTGTGTGTTTCTCTCATTGTTGTATGAGATTAAATGTGTTTTTTAATTGGGACACCAAAAATGAAGATCCCCCGTAAAAGTGCACCTTACCAAAAACATCATCGGTTGAGGTCTCATCCACCAGCTTGCATTCCAGCAACAGCAAGCCCAAGAGTGGTGCAAGTATGTCATCAAAGGACACCTTTCCTGCCTGTGATAAGAGCAATGTTAATCATCCATTCCCTTCTCATGAATGGATGAATCTCTTAGATTAGTACTTTGTGGTAAAGAAATTAGAAATTAATGGTTTTCTAGTCTTTTTCCCATGTCCACATTTCATAAGTTTTATTCTTGAATGCATAGTTTTTTATGGCGTTGGAAGTGTTTTTACTAGTCTTCTTTCCTCTGAATTTTTTGTGCCCAATAGTAGCATCTTGAAAGGCTCGATATCCCAAGCAGACCAGATTCTACTTTACACGACATGACCTACATGAGGAGTACAATTTGAGTTTGGAAGGTAAGCTGTACCAATATTTTTCTGATGAGGATGTGACTCTTGAGGATTGGTTGGCAGTCTTCACAAAGAAAAGGGAGGTGCTAGGATCTTCTTACATATGGTGCGGCCTAAATAAGCAAAAGAAGGTATGTTATTATTTCACAAAGTATACCAAGCCATACCAACCAACAAAGAAATCACGCACAAGTTTTCAACCCTATTTGTATATGAGAGATGACCACCTGCCAAGAAAAGTCTAACAGATCACCGAAAGGTTGTGTGGGTTGTTTTTGGTGAGAACATCCTAGATCATTGCAAGAAGCTCCCAAGAGGGATGGACAAAAAGCTCAAGAACTAAATTGACTACAATGATAATGGTTAGTAAGTGACTTAGACCACACAGTCCACTCTGAAGCCTCCCATTGAGCATGGGGGATAGCTTCTATTTCCTATATTTTGGGCCCTCGATTAATTTTGAATTGCAACTCTATTAACCTCCAAATTATGGCATAAATGTAACAGATGTTGGCTGCAAGAAATACTACACTAGAGAGTGTGAAAACTACACTAAATGCATCCCAAGTGCAACTACAAGAGAAAAGTCAGAGCATGTGGAAGATAGAGGGAACATCTTCAGCTACAACAATGCTTCAAGGGCAGCTTTAAACAATAAAACATAGCATGGACGGATCATGTGGTGCATTTGATTCTTAGGTGATGGTAATTGACACAAAGATCATTGCTCTCTCAAGTGCATTGACAACTCTTGGATCTATTGCAAGCAAGTCAAATATTAGAGATGACGTTCACTGTATAGAGGTATGCATCAAGATCGATACATTGTGTATGGAAACTAAACCTTGAATTTAGTTTTTTAAGTACACATGTAACTTGAACCCTTTTCATAGTGTTTTATAGTATGACTAAGCCTTGTAGGTATTTTAAAGGATATAGGATTTATATAGGTTAGTTATGCACTTAAATATGTAGGAAATATATGATTGGTGTACTTTGCATGGTAGTATCTATGTCTGTTCATAACATTCCATGGATTCTAGGTACTACATTTGGTAGCCCTTTAGAGTTCAAAAATTATGATTCCTACAAAGTTCAAACTACCTACCATGGGCACTTTGAAAGTACGTATGTGCTCCTACTAGTGCTTCACTAAGTTTTGGAGTGGTCAAAAACAGGTAGAGCTTTCAAAACCCATCATATCTCTAATACTAGACATGACATTGTACTTTGCATAAATACTATGTGAACTCTCAAAACCCATCATATCCCTAATACTATACATGACATGCTACTCTGTGTAAGTACCATGTAAACTTTTGGGGTGGTTCATAGAGTTTTGGGATAGTAGCTAGCAAGATTAACTCTCAATATTCAGCACTTGACTCTAATTATGTTTAATATGATACTTTCCACAAGTGCCAATGGAGTCTTTTTGGTACACAAGCAGATAGAACTTCTTGAAGTTCACCATTTAACAAGTATTAAATATGCCATGGTACTTTATATAAGTACCACATTGATCACATTCTCCCTTCAAGCAATACAACTTATTAAATGTAGACTCATCTGGATTTGGCATAATACCATTTCATTCAATTTTTTATGTTATTGTACATGTATGCAATAGCTCTACACTTTCCTAGGACCTCTTCTATGAATCATACATCACACTTGTAGTAGTCACACCCTTCATTGTGCACTCCTACCTTGCTTTGTCTCATGTAGTTGAATGCATCCTTGAGATATATCATTTGTATGTGAGAAATGCAACAACAAGTGTACATATCCTTCAGCTTGCGAACAAACCAAGGCTTCAATCCCTTAAAATATCTGACAGAGGTCTTGATGTGTGAATACTGCACTTAGAATCTCCTATAAATCTCCACCTATGCAATGAAAAGTAAATATCATCAAACCCTGTAGTGAAGACACTGTTAAATTCATTGCATCTTTAACATGCTACATAACATGGTACTTTTCCAAACCTTTTGTTAGGTACTAAAGTATCTAAGACACTGTAAATGGTACTCTATGAAGAAGCAATTTATGCAAAGTACCTAAGTCCTTAAAACTAATACTTTAATAAGTACCTCAAAGAGGAGTCTTACCATACACCAAGCGATAGTTTTCAAGTGAATATTTATATGGCATGGGCCCATGTTCTCCTGTGTAGTGTGGTTTGAACCCCATTCTCAACATCAAGGATGAAGTAGATGGGGCATGCCACCTAGGGATCATGTCTATACTTTTTGTCTTTATTCTCTCTCTCTGTCTCTCTCTCTCTCTCTCTCTCTCTCTCTCTCTCTCTCTCTCTCTCTCTCTCTCTCTCTCTCTCTCTCTCTCTCGCACGCGCACGCGCGCTAAAAGCAAGATCTTGAGCACGGGATGGATGCAAGACATAAAGAAGTGGTTTGGGAGATGGGATGCATTGCACTTGCTACATGATGCTTCAATTGACTCCCAAGTGAATAAAGTTTTTCTACAACACCAATGTATTACTGCTTGGGAGAAATCCGGTGGGTCAAGCTTCATACATTACACCACCCACATTGCCCCCAATTACAAAACCATGTTCTTCAGTGAAAGAGAAAACCATACTCACACTTACATGCTTGACCGTATCCCCTTGTCGGTGATACACACTATTGCAACCATTCGGTGTAGCTCCCATTTCCTTCGATGCGAGACAGGGCGGTAGGGCAATGGAGAAGAGTCAAATCAATTGTGCACATTATTCTCACTTCAAGTTCGAGAGTCTGAGTACCACACACTCATCACCACAATTTTGGAGCATCAAGAGCCAATCATCAGCCATACACATATTACATCACATGTAACTTTGGTCCCATAGGTCATATTTGACCTCCAAGGACGATAACAAAATATCTCTCTCTCTCTCTCTCTCTCTCTCTCTCTAGCTAGCATATGCAGAACCGCCTTCAAAGCCTAATAGAGGGGGGTTTAAATTTTTGAGCTTCTCATTTGGAGTTTTCTTTTAAAAGGTTTGTATCTTTTTAAGGTGTAGGCTCAGGTTCTTGCCACATTGTCACAAAATATGTATGATATGGATATTCTTTGTAATCAAACTTCTCTTCTACATTGCTTATGATTTAGTATCTCTTTATATTGTAGGCTTAACGACCATCTACAAAAGGAGGGTGGGGCAAGCGCTCTAGTGTGACAAGGGATGTGAAGCCATTCCAAAATACAAAATTGAATGGAACATTTTTTTTTTACTCTGATATGTGTATAGAAATTGAAAAGAAAGAAGTGAGACTCTCACTTGAAGTTAGAAAAAACCTAGGGTCTAGTGTATTATGATTGGGTGAAATTGTAAAATCTCGACTAGATTTTGAGCTTGTCTCAACACAAGTTTTCGTTAGTGTCATTATTGGCAAAAACCTCAAATGTTGACCTAAAAATTGAGAGTAATCCAAGTTTTCCTTTATTTTTATCAGTTAGGAAAAATGTATTTTTCTTCTCTCTCTCTCTCTCTCTCTCTCTCTCTCTCTCTCTCTCTCTCTCTCTATTTGTAGTAAAAAAAAAACTTTCTCAAAGGGTGTGCGCCGACATTTACCCTTTGAGGGACATTTTAAAAAAAAAACACATTGAAGAGTGTCATTACCGACAAAAGCTTCAAATTTTGACCTAAAATCCACAAGTAATCCAGGTTTGCCCTTACTTTCACTGGTCAAGAAAAATGTATTTTTCTATTCCGTGCTCTCTCTCTATCTCTTTCTGTGGTAAAAAAAATCTTCCTAAAAGGGTGTGCGTCGACGTTTATCCTTTGAGGAACTTTTGTTTTAAACACATTGAAGAGATTTTTACTATTAGTAGAGAGAGAGAGAGAGAGAGAGTGAAAGTAAAAAAAAAGCTCTATTTACTTTTGAACTCACTACAAAAAGAGAAAGTTAGAAATAAAAGTGATAAAATCACTAGGCCTCCCTCCAAAAAAGATAATATATCTCTTTATATATTTAAGGGAAAATTACCAAAATACCTCTAAAATTTGTGAAAATTCCCAAAATACTCTTTAAATTTCAAACTATTCCAATATGCCCTTGCATCACTTTGGGATGCTCCAATTTTTGAATAGCTTAATGTTTTTGACAATGAAGATTTACCTTTTAGCATCTTAGATAGACTCATTCACACAAAGAGGCATTTGTGTTCAAAAATAATGAACAATTTCGTACAAGGAGATCTCAATACCATCTAAGATCCTAGGTCTATTATCTTCTATCAAGGAAAACCAATTCTCTTATGACGACTTGCAAAATAAATTTTTTTAAGATATATTTGTGAGGTTAATTTGGGAATTTTGGCAAAAGTGAATGGCATTTTAGGATTTTTTGGCCATATATGAGGGATACACTGGAAATTTTGAAATTTGAGGGGTATTTTGGGAATCTTCACAAATAGCAGAGGTAATTTGGTAATTTTCTCTATATTGAAATGAGAAGATTAACCATGATCGACTGTTTGACCCCATTTCCCCTCTCATTAACTAATTTCCTTCCCACATGGCGTGTCCACTTTGGTTGTGGGCTAGTTCGAGCACATGCAAAGAGCAAGGCAGTGCACAAGCTCCTTGCAATCTTTGTAATAGACATGGATAAGGCTAGCTTCTCTCAACACCCACCCGTGCAATCAAATCCTAGTTGATAGTGTAACACTCTCAGTGTTCGCCTAAAACTGGGGTGGAGTGTGTTTTAACTAGCTAGAATAACAAAATCCTGGCTAGATTTTGTGTTTTTGCCTTGAAAAATTTTGCCAAAATAAACGAGTAATAGTGTAGCTAGTGGCAAATGCTTCAAAATTTGACTTGAAAACCAATTTACCCTTATTTTCTTTGGTTAGGAAAAAAATTTCCAAGAGTGGTAGTAATCAAGAATGGGCAAGATGATGGGACGTGGGGATCTAAGGATTTCATCAAGCATCTCTGATCCAAATAGGAAAACAATCTTTTGCCGGTAGAATATTTTCCTATCAATGTACACGTTTACATGCATGTGTTGCAAGAAGCAAAAAGGAAAGACTTTTGGCCTATTGTTATTATCCATGTTGGGTGTAGGGCAAGGCTTTGACCACTAGAGTTGCATACCTTAAGTGTTGACAAGGTGACACCTTCACCATAGGCCTCTACCTCTTTTTGAAGTCCATATAATCCTCCATATTGAGTCAAAACAAATTGGGCAAGAAGAGTCTACCTCAATCGGCTTCCCATTTTGCATACGGCGGCGACACTTGGATGGTCGTACTTGACTTGAACTCTCTAGGCGTAGAGAGAGCGCAGGCCCACTTGCTTCCACCAAACGCTTTAGGCTTTGTGGCTTGGACTTTGTGGTTGATGTAGTTAACAACTCATCTCTAACTGTTGGACAAAAAACACTCCATACGCCTAATTTGTAGAATCAAGCTCCGTTTCGATGACTTTTTGGCCAAAAAACATACAAAAAGAGTAAAAATCACAAACTTTTATCTTTTTTGATGATATCTACACTATGTACACACACTTAGGCGCTATCATATTATATTTTTCCAATCCTCTTCACTTATTGTAATATACCCAATCTATTTTATCTACTTTGCAGAAGTGTTTAAGGTTCGCATTTTGTTAAGTCATAGAGAGTTTATTGGAACAGTCGGATCAGAAATTGGACTTTTGGACTATTAATTATAGCTCTTATTCACTTGAAAACAATAGGTTGATATGAGAAACTTTAGCCTCAAGAATATATCTAAAAATAAGAGTTGACTTTTAAGAAAGAATGAGTAATTTTAAGAAAAAGAGAGTAATTTTAAGAAAGAAATAGTCTTTTTGGAGAACTAAGTCAAGATTAGAGCTTCTTTTCTTGGAAGCCAAGCTTCTCTAAAAAAGAAGAGTTTCAAAAGTGTACATCGAGATACATGTCGGTAAATAAAAAATAATTTAAAATATATATTTATCCGTGAACATGCACGAACTTATCTTCTTGCCTTTTGCTATTCTTAGCTCTTGGTTTTTGCTTTGAGAGCCTATATAAAGACCCCTCTCCCGTCACTTTGAAGACACACACAAAAATTCACAGAAGCAGAAGCTCTCTCTCTTGCCTTGACGCCAGAGGTATCTTCTCTCCCTCAACCTCTCACCCTCAATCTCTCTCGCTTAGGCTCTAACCCTCAAGCCATCTTCATCTCCATCTCCAACTCCAACTCCATCTCTACCACCATCGTGTTGTCCCTCGAATTGTTGAGCTCTCTCTCTCTCTCTCTCTCTCTCTCTCTCTCTCGTCATCTTCTTGGCAAGCAAGGAAGCCATAACTCTGCTTTTCACGGCGAAGTTTTTCTTTTCTCTATCACAATAGGATGGCCTCACTCCAAGGATACTCTTGTCGTTCCACCTCCAAGGAAGGTACAAAGGAAGGTATCAACTACTCCAATTATAGCTCAAGTGAAGGTATCGATTACGGAAGAAATTGAAGCCGTCCAACCTCCACTACGGAAGGTAGTCGGACACATCACTAATCCGGCAAGACAAATTTATAATTCTACATTTTTATTTATATTGACATATGAAGCCAAGAATAGGAATTCCCTTAAACCGTCCAAGAAATGTGATTGTATCACAAGAAACAAGCATATGTTTTGTAGAGTAGTGGAAGAGTTGATAAATTATCATTATTTGATAAGTTATTATTGTTTGATATTAGGAGTTAGTTGTTGGATATAAAGAGCTGGTTGATTATATTTGAAGAATCATTTAAAGAGAAGAATTGTGCAAAGAATATCTTTTGTTCCTTGCGGTTAGGGAGATGCCCTTGCAGTTAGCAATGAAAAAAGTATGTGTAATTTGCGATGAGCGAATAAATAAATACTTTGCAAAGGCTCTGTTGTAAGACAGAGAAAGCCCATGGGTAGCGGCAAAGTCATAAGAAGTTTAAAAATTCTTTTTTTTGTTAAAATATAGGACTGTCTTCATTAGGCCTTGTTATTGTTTTGGTGATGTTTGAAGGGCTGTTTGAACAAACTTGTGACCAAAACTAGCAAAGGAACCCTGTTTGTATATGTAAAACAATGTGGTAGTAATGAAAAAATAAGAGGAACAAAAAAGTGTGGTGTGGAAGTGGGAGACTAGTATCCAAATCTACAGATGGGTGGACCGATTAATCTGATACTTTTCACAAGATTTTTAGTTAGTTTAGACTAAGTCTCATATCATATTTAGGATTTATGAATGGCAGTCGTGCCTCTGAAACGTTGGGAAAAAGACATTGTTTATAGATTCTAAATATGTCAATGCAATTTGATCTTTATGATATAGGAATTAGCTCCTGTTAAAATCCCTTGATTATCGATCTGTCCTGTGGTGTATGACCCTTACAAGCATGATCACAATGGATAGAGAACTTTCTCTCTTCTGTTGCTAGTATCCCTACTTTGTGAAAACAAAGGAGGGTGTTTTCAATGAAACTTGAGAATAAAGGAAGGCCATCTATCAAGTCGCCCCAATCTTTTGGGATTGGAGACCTCACAATTGGTATCAGAGCTTTATGTTAAAAAAATTCATTGGCTACCTCATGTGTATCATTTTGTATACCCATTACCCGACTTGCAAAGATATTACAACATGCGATTAATGTGTTTCATAGTTATGGTTGAAACCTCTATTGTATTTTCTCATTGAGGGATTTTTATAGGTCCCTATATGACATTTTGATAGTGCACGTGTTTCATAATTATAGTTGAAATCTCTATTATATTTTCTCATGGAGAAATTTTTATAGATCCCTATATGACATTTTGATGTCTTTATGAATAGGAGATTAAGTTGTTTTTTCTTCAAAAAAAATTTATTTGACTAGTTAAGTCATGTGATTGGATAAGCCATGACTGGTTAAGTCATGCGATTGAGATAAGTCATGACTAGTTAAGTCATGTGATTGAGTTTTGATGGGCTGGATAAGTCTAAGTTTGAAAAATACCTTAGTATTTTGAGTTATTATAAATATTGATGTTAAGATATACGTGTACTCATGGGAATCCTCAAATCACTCTTACATTCAAAAACCCTTAGAACGATGCTATTTATACTAAAATTCAAAAAAAGAATTAGTTGCTTAAATAAATGCAACCACCTTCTTGTAAAAAATAAGGTGCTGATATTGAGAAGGATACGGAAGTATGGATTGAAGCTATGGATGATTACTTATCTACTGCAAAGACCACACCTGCAAATAAGTGATGCTAGGAATGTTTTACCTCTTAGGGGAAGCAAAATTATGGTGAAAAAAACATTGTCGTGACATGGGAGTATTGGAGAACTGCCAGAGTTGGAGGAAAACCAAACAAGCAGTGACGGAAAGATAATTAGCTCCTTCCCATGAAGCATTGAAGATGAATGGTTTCTTTAGCTTGAAACAATACAATTTATCCCTAGAAGAGTACTACTTAAAGTTTGTAAGGCTTAGGCGGAGTAAGGGATTAGAAGAAGAGTTGAAGAGAACCAAAGCTTCAATGATGTTGGACAACCAAGTAGATTTTCCAATGATAGACAACCACAAAGAGATTATGTCTCTAATGCACAAAATCCTCCACACTTGGATGTTTGATGCTTTGAATGTGGAGAGTTTAGACATTATCGGAACAATTGTCCATGTCTAACTAATAGAGCAATAGTAGCAATTGAAGCAGACTAAGGAAACTACCCTTTTGAAAATAATGGTGGACAAGCTGGTAATGAGAGTAGGACTATCCTCACTTTTTCTCGAGATGAGGATATCTCGAATCCCTAAGTTGGGGAGATTGTAATGTACCCAACGTTTTTCAATAAAAATTATTTCATCTACTTTGCAAAAGTGTTCGAGGTTTGTTAAGACATAGAGAGTTTATCAAAACAATTGGATCAAAAATTGGACTCTTGGACTATTAATTATGGCCCTTATTCACTTAGAAACAATAGGTTGATATGGAAAACTTAAGCTTCAAAACTAAATCTAAAGATAAGATTTAACTCTTAAGAAAGAAAGAGTAATTTTAGAAAAAAAAAAGAGTAATTTTAGGAAAGAAAGAGTGTTTTTAAGAAAGAAGAAGTCTTTTTAAAAAATGAGTCTTTTTAAGAAAGAAAGAGTGTTTTTAGAGAAGTAAGTCAAGAATAGAGTTTCTTTTTCTTGCAAGCAAAGCTTCTCCTAAAATTAGAGTTTTAAAAGCGCACATCGAGATAGATGCCTAACATTTAACATATATATATATATATATATATATTAGCTGCTGATAGCCGTCCGTTTTTCAGCTCTCTATATTTGCCAAAGTGTGCTGCTTCACCCAACAAAATCACCTTAATACTATAGCTATCTTCACTCTTATAATGTTTTTTTCTCTAAAACTTTATCTAGCTAACCTTTTGGCTAGGTGAGGCAAAAAATAAAAAATAAATAGTTATTATGGTCCATTTTTGTGTATATAATACACCTCCTAAAGGGCCTAAACCTAAGTTTTTTATTCTATTTTTTATAATTTTTCGTATTTTTGTAAATATTTTCATGTAAGTGTGTGTTTATATTAGACCTATGTATGCCTCTTTTCATCCTCTCGCACCATAAAGTCTATTTTTTGTTGCCAATGTGTGCATCTTCTAATCTCATAATATTTTGTTTTTTTACAAGTCACCCCCACATTTCTATCCTCACCCTTTTGAAAACAAAAAACCGGTTTCTACTCTTTTACTCATTTTTCATTATATAATTTTCATTTACTTGCAAATTTTTTTCTCATTGACCCAAAATAATACAAAAGCTGACTTATATCGTATGATTCCATTATCTTTTTTCATATCCATAATTCTTTCATACTTTTTATATTTTGTACTCATAATTCAAATACCAAGTGCTCATTAAGCTAAAGTCCATGCACTACTCCCACCATATATATATATTTTAATCACCAATGATCCTCCTCTGTGCATGTGTAAAGACAACTTGGATGCCTTATGTCATGGTATGATTCATGGAGGGATCACTCTTGGATGCATTGTGCAAATTTAATAAAAGGGGGGCCACTAGAAGACTCTTGCAAGCATAAAAAACATACATTTTGGTGAAAATTTTAGCATCCATCTCCACTTCGAATTTGAAGAAGTATTCAACATGAAAAATGTAGCACACAATCTGAATAATTACCTCAAACTTTTTCATAAGTTTTGGAGATACCAACGGGGTGAGATATAATTTTTTTTGGTGGACCCCAATCTGCCCACACTCTCACACAGAGTCACCCTAGTTTTCTCTTACCTCTCCTTACACTTCTACACATACACACACATAGACACACACACACTCTTCTCTCTATCCCTCACTTAAACGTGCACCTTCCATGGCCTCTCTCACCCTCTTCACCATTACCCTTCCCTCTGACCTCCATAGACCTCATGTGAACCCTACATACTTTCACCATCTCTATGCCTCTTTCTATCACTTCTATGTTATAATTTCATCTTACCTCTTTTCTATGTACATAAAATTTAGTATGTAGACCATTCTTACCCTCTACCAAAATTGGGGGAAGGCTCATCACCAACTTGTCATTTTCATCATTGACGATGGACATCGGCAATAAAGGCGTAAAGAAGAGAAGAAGAAGAAGAAGAGGATTGGTAGTCATTCTTGACAATCTACACAAGGTAAGTCCAAACTTCTTTAAAGCTTCACCATCTCAAGGATTCCCACTTTATTCACCATCTCCTTTAACCATCCAACTCATTCTACCCATTGTAAATTGTACCAAGAACTTTTTTAGTGATTACTAACACTAACCACTAACCTTGGAGGATTCCTTGCCACGAAGAAGAGGGAGACGCCGCTACACCGCGCTCAACCGCTTCATCACCGTCGTGCCGCCGTAATGCTCGATCGCACTCACTCTCTCACTCTCTCTCTCTCTCTCTCTCTCTCTCTCTCTCTCTCACGCATACACACACACACAAGGAGATGAAGAAGAAGAAGATGGAGATGAAGCAAGAGCACTCTTCAATTGCACAAATGAGAGAATGAGTGAATTTTAGGTTTAGTTGACTTTTATATGAGCTCACCCCATTCACACTTGGGCGCCCATGCTTAGCCAACTAATCCCTTGAATGTTCCTGTTAGAGTGCGCCTCTCATCGACGATCACTCTTACCCTTTTCCTATTGGACCAACAAGCCCGGTACCTGATTCTACCAAGTAAATAATACAACGTCCTTCGTAGGTGATATGGTGTCCGTGAGCCATGAGGGTTAACATGCCTCCCTTCCTGATGTAGATTCCGTCCTCGGAAGCTATTGAGTTGAAGCTCGTTCGTCGAGGTGGAAGAGCATTTGAGATGAATGTGCTTAGCCTTCTTCAGTCATTGCAAAATCAAACAACATTGGCACAGTAATTGCATTCTCATATAGAATTAAAAAGCATATGCAGTTGTAGGTAGACAATGTGATTGGTAACAGAATTTTAAACCATTTGTCAGCAATAAAGATTAAATTGCAATATAATCAAATGCATAAACAGATGTAAAGGTAAAAAATTAAACAAGTCTGGTGTCGCTAATTTAACGGTCGAAAGGCACTAGAGATCGACATTTAATACCATGGGTAAGCTTCTTAATTTTCTCTGGTCAATTAAGCTGTTTAATCGCGAGAGCCAAGTATTTCATGTTCGAGGACTGACTAGAGGCTATACCTAGAAGACCTTGTAGTTAAGCTACGATAAAAGAAATTTCTCACGAAATCATCGCCTGACTTGTTACTTTTTCTTTGACCCCCCAAAGTCTTTTCATAGTGATTCAATTTTGATGTGTGTGCTTATTTTGTATGCCTTGGGTTTTTTGCTTTGCAAGGAAAAGCGCCCACACTGGGAACCTCTAGGGCTCTAGTACCATAGGCGATACATGTGAGTGAAGTACCAAATCAAGCTGAGATTTCTCTTCCAGCTTAAGATTTTACATTGTGGCAATTTGATTTTTTGTTTGTTCGCCATTTTAATTTTATAACTTCGGGGGGTCATATGACACTGTTACACCTCCCAAGGCTCATCACACTAGTAAACTCCCTTTATAATACTTAAGCTAAAGGTCAATAGGGACTAAGCCCACTAGAAAGCCCTAGTACATTTCACACAATTCTGCCTAAATCGGATTAAGAACCTAAGTAACCATTGGTTAATAGGAAGGCATTCCCCATGGTATTAAGAGAAGATCTCTAACGCCTAGCTTGGTCAAACTAGCTTAGTCGGACTACTTAATTTTTAAACCTAAACAAGTGATTATGACAAAAAATTACATTGAATTTAATGTTTGATACTAAGCAAATGTGTTGAATATTATGCTACCAATCACAATCAAAGCCTACAAACATGGATGCAAAAAAGATAAGGGGAAATGCTAATGGACAAGAAACACCTGTTTGTGTTGATGGTCGCGCTTGATTTGAAGTGTGAACGAGAGAAAGATCCCATGAAGGTCCAAATCCTAACCACAACAACACGTTCCTATACACACTAGGAAACACAAAGAATACCTCTAGGAGGCGCATCAGCGGGAAAAGGTACCAATACTTATTGAACACAACAAAAACCATAAGGAACCCTAACCTAATTATTTGCACTCCCCCTAAAGAGTCAAGGGAATAGGATATTGTAGAGATTGGGGGGAAACCCTAAGGCTAAACCCCTATCCTCGTCATCGAGATAAACAAAGTCATCATCCATGAGACCATATGTGCCATCTTTGTAGTCATGTAAATCTTCTTCTTCATCATAGGTACCCATGTTTACTAAGAGGGTCACTAGACGCCTATAGTCATCTTGGTCAAAAGGGTAGGCTTGTGCAATGGGAAATACACTCTCTACTAATTATGGATCAGTCGTGGTCAAGAGACGTATCAGCCATTCTAACTCCTCGAAATTCCTCTCACATGCTAGCGTACCTACCAAATCCCATTCACAGGCAAGCACCGGAAAGACCATGTGAAACATTTGTGAAAAGTTACGAGGGTACCTCTCACCCAAGGCAGGAGTGGATGACTTTAGCGTACTAGCCATATTTGTACACGCAAATAGATGATGGTTAGAGTGCAAATATTACAAGGGTCGTGTTCTTGTGCATAATGTGTTTTTATAATTTTGTGCTATGTCTCTTGCTCTTTTACTTTTTTATCTTGTTTTTGTGAGTGTAAGGATTTATATATACATTCCCTAAGATTGGAGATTAAGAATTCAGGGAGAAAGGTTGAGAGGGGAGTGAGTGAATGATGGTTGTCAGCAAACACTCCCCCCTTCCTTGGGTAGATCATACCGTTTGAAATGATGTCGTCACCCTTTGAAACCAGTTGTTCCAAGTTGTTATAGGTGAAGGCTTTAACCAATAGTTTTCGACCGCCCTATGCATTTCATCTAGTTGCAAGGGTGGTAAGGTACTCTCCCATGATTTTATTTGCAACATTGTTGTAGGTGGTGAACTTACAATGGGAGGTGCAAACTCTTTCTTGCTTGTATGGATATGTACAATGGTAGGTGGAGGTTGTTTCGAAGCTTCTATTTTCGTATAGGAACTACATGAAGAGCAAGAAGCTTCATTTGATTTCCATGTTCCTGAGCTAGGTGGAACAAATCGTTCTTTCTTTGGTATCCAAACTAACTCTGGAGCGGGTGTGTAGCATTCCATGATTTTTTCCTTTCCACGATCTTCAATTCGTTTTGGAGCCACAGGATTGACCTCACATGGGCCCGGTGACAAGTAAGAGCACAATTTACATTTTGGCACCTAGATTTGATCATTTCCTTCATAGTAGCCTTGGGCTTCCAATAGTTTTTTTAGGAATCCAGCGCAATGTTTCTTTACATTTCTTGGAGCGAATGGGACGTCTCTTACCAAGCTCCTGTCTTTTAGCACTGACTATGGTTGCTAAAGAAGCTTTAGGGACCCACTTGTATGTTTTCTTTGTTATATTAGGATGAGCCTTGTCAGAAGCATTATGCATTGCTTGTAGCATATTTAAGGGTACGGGCATTTCATCCCCCTCAGGTGTTACCCAGGTTGTCCCCCTATTTCCCCAAGTGTCTATGGTTACTGCTAGGTGGAACCAATCCACATTGTCTGACTCAGTCATCCCAGGTTGTACATCCATATAAGGAGAATCTTTTCCAACATCAGTGTGTGCTTTACACGTGTAACAATACTGCAATGGGGCCGAGTGAACTGTGGTGTCAGATTTATGATCAATTATAAACCTGCTTCCTAGAGGATGTGCTTGACCCGTCACAAGATCCACTCGAATGACAGAATCTTGGAACTGCAGGTAGACATGGTTTTTAGACCAGTCATGCACCATTTTTGCTTCCCTCATGAAAGGACGTCCTAAGATCATCTCCGATGCCATAGTGTGTTTGGAGAAATCCATAACAATGAAGGTAATCCTTATTATATCCAAAGACCTTGATCTTGAGATCTTCTAGCATCCCAATAGGTTTAACATTAGATCCATTGGCCATCTTCACTACTATGGTTGTGGTCGCAAGGTGAGGTCTTCCCATAGTTTCCCATCAATTTTTAGTCACAATGCTAACCCCAGCGCCACCATCAAGGATTCCCTTCACAGTTAATACCTTAGTAGTGATTGGTATGGTCGCATTGGACTAACCTTTTGCAAACCCGCAGCGACACTCTTGGTCTAGAGTGTTCGATACTATATCAAACTCATCACCACCCTCAAAGTATTGTCCCAACTTGTTAACAGGTATTTCTAGAACAAGGTTCTCATCTGGGTTGGGTTGTGGATCTAAGTGTTCCTCCTCTATTGGCATCTCCCCAACTCCATCCATCTGTGCAAATTGTGGTAGCCCAAACTCTAGTTCTCCATTGAGGAAGGCTCGAAGAGCTGAGACTAGCTCAGGATCTTTATATGGTTTGGACATGATGGTGGTTCTAACTTCTGAAGCCATGAAATCCATCAATTTGGCAATGTTTAACAGCACCTTTTGGACTTCACTCCCTTGACGTGGGGAAGATGGGATCTCCATTTCTTCGATAGGATCAAGTAGTCCCTCTGTAAACATTCTTTCCATCAAGAAGTGAGTACACCCACTTTCCCATGACTTTAAGTCACTTTCTTCTTGGATGACACTAGGTATGGCTAAGGGTCTATGGTCTTGGTGAGGTTGGTGTTGCGTAGGGAACACGGTGTCTGTAATCCGGATCTTCCTAGGTGCTGGTTCTAGATCCCTTTGGGTATCTTCTACCAAACTCCTTAATTGCTTGACTCGCTCAATCTCCTCTGTAGGGTTTGGGTAAGTTCCTATCTTCGTTTTGGATCCTGGCCATTGTGGCTCATGAAGATCTTCCTTGTTGGTTTCTATCTTAGTGGTCGTTTTGATCTCCATGGTTTCACCTGAATCCGAATCCTCTTCAGCGTCGTTCATATATACAGGGTCGTCACCAGTCCCTATGTTGGTGTTTGAACTGGGGTCTGACTTCGCTGCTTTTTGCGATCTCTTTCTTCGTGTTTTCTTCTTTTTCTAAGAATGGTCAATTGATGCCGTGTCTCTTTCCTCAAGAATATATATTTGTTTTTGGAGCATCGATTGTGTGAGTACCTTTACTAGTACCACAGGTGTACTTTGTGATGGCTCCTCGGTAACTTCAATCAAGTTTAATGGCGTGATCTTCGGTGCATTTGGATTATTTGGACATTGGGCAATCAAATGATCTAGGCCACATCAATTACACATAAGTATCGGCATTGTAGACGTGCTCGCTTGATTGGTTTGCATTAGTGTGGCATTCTTTTGTAGCCTAATAGGACACTCGGCTACACGATGTGTACCTCCACACTCATAGCATTGAAGAGGTGGTCTCTTAGCAGGTGTAATTGATATTTTGGCCTCTTGCCGCAAGAGAAACTACTGATATACAGGTTTGACTTGTCCCCAATAGTCCTCCATGTAGTATTGTGGACTTTCTTCAAGTACATCCATCCCATAGGCAATATTAGGATCTATATCTTCCTCACAAGCAATAGATGACTCACAATCCATTTGATTCACAGAAGCAATTCTCGGATGTGGTGGTTGCGGTCCTAGCACTGGAGGTGGTAAGGGTGTTGTTTGAACAACATTTTGGGCCCTAGGGACCATGTGTTGTGTTGTTTGTTCAAGAGGTGGGTCCGGCATCAATGCAGGCACTTGAGGTGTGTCTGTCCATGCTAAGGTTGGTCTATTGGCCATCGCGCGCTTAAATACTATGCAATCCTTAGCTTTGAGCACCATTGTTGTTCCCTTCTTGGATACATATGATTGTTCTGCGGAGCACGATTGTCTCTAAGACTCTCTTGAATAGCCTTGGTGAGATCTGCTAAAGTCATCTCAGATATCTTTGGCTCCTTAGCAATAGGCTTTAAGGTCATTGGTTGATGCCCTGATGCTTGCGAGCTAATAGATTTAGGCTCAACAGACACTCGTTCTCCTTGAAAATTATCCTCCAATTGGATCGCATTGGTGGTGACTGCTTCCCAAGTGGTGATACCTCTAATGACTAAACCATTGTAGATATCCTCATGTCGTAACCCCCTAATGAATCTATCAAAAAATTGGTTATTGTTGAAGCGCTCATTTGGATTACAACGAGAATTCAAATGCTTCAAGCGACTAATAAAGTCTCTCACCGACTCTCCTTCCTCTCGTTGGGCTTTCTGGAGCTGAGAGGCTACACCCCAAAGTACTCCCCTCTCGTATGTATTCTTTCAAGAACAGTCTCCTAAGAGTAGGGTAAATCGTTTTTTCTTCCATCCTTAGGGTTCTATACCAATCCCCAACCTTTCCACTTAAGGTTAGGCTTAAAGCATTGCTCTTATGTAGGTCATTGTGTTCTCCTAGAGAATCGCATATTTGTTCAAACACTTCGATATGCTTTCTCACATCCCCGTCTCCACTAAATTTGTGGGTGAGATTGGCTATTTGTACTGCCTTACTTCTAGGCTCTCTATCAGGCGTGTTACGCATATTCTCAGCAATAGATCGACCAATAGCTTGAGCAAATGTTGCCAAGTCACCTAAGTGAGCAGGCACCGTGGGTGAAGGTGCTCTAGAGACTACATATGGAGTAGGTATTGGCATTGGGCTTGGCGCATAGGAAGCCCTTGGGTTCCACGTTGGGTACGATGTTGTGCCATGTGGTGGTCCATAGTTCATATGAGTGGTCCTAGGTATAGCAGATGTCGGATGTGACATACTAATGCTAGCCGGTATAGTCCCATGGAAATAAGAGCTTGGGTGTTGTGGTTGTGGAGCATAGGTAGTTGAAACAATGGGAGGAGTAGGGACTACATGAGTACGAGGACCCATGGATGTATACGATTGGTACACACTTGTAGGTACTATTGCAGGCATTGAGCTCCCATGTAGCGGTGCTTTACTAACAAATGAGGTCCATGGTGTGTTCCTTGGCATGCCCATCATTGAGGTAGGCATGATATCCGTGGTGTCATCAAAGGAAAGATGAGCTAGACTTGGAAAGGTGAAGCTATCACTTGTGGGCTCAGATTGCACTAAGACCCCTTGCGAAACAACATATGGAGGATCCATCGGACTTACCGAGGGAGTCTCCATTTGTGATAAGGTCAGTTGTTTAGCCTTTCCTGTATCCAAGAATCTCGTGAGACCCATTGAAGGCATGTTGATCCCCTTGTTTTGTCTCTCTAACTCAATGACCCTATGGATGACCTCACAAACTCTTTGTTGTTGATCCTCCACACTAGTTGCGCCCATTGTGGATTGTAGGACATCTAACCAACCCACGTGATAGGTGTGGCCTGTGCATAGGTCGGTCAGAGTTTCCGTTTGTAGTTCGTACTCCCAGTTCTCATTTAGGAACACTCCATCTAGGATTGAGGTGCTAGGGGTCTCCTTTGAGCTAGATGCAAGGTTGCTTTCTACGGGTTGGCCCTTAGCGGTTGCTAAGTCAGGAGCACTCAATTGCTCTCTTAGTAAGGATATTGACATAGGGGCTTTCGCTTTTAACTCTCTTCGTTGCTCCACCTTACGTAAGCTCTCGACTTCCTTTTCCCTCGCTGCAAGGATATATCGCTCAACCTCTTGCACTTCGGCAAGGCTTCTATCATCGGGTAATATGACCTAGGAGGGAAATAACTCTGAAGAGTCAGGAGGTGCAGTGAATGAAGTATTCATGTGCACATTCTCTAACGGTATAGGGTCTACGTTGGTCACAAATGGAGAATTTACTTCCCCATCCCCCTCATTTACATCATTAGCTCCATGTTCGGAGCGAGTGGCTCTACTAAAGGTTTCCTTCAGGCGGCTAAGCACGCACGGCCCAAACCGCGGGCCCATGGCATGCATGTCTTGGCTTGAGCTATCGAGATAGGCATTGGAAAACCCTCCATGACGTCATAGTCAGAGGAAGAGTCACTAGCCGCTATGTTCGGGTCTTGGTTTGTACTACCTTGGATCCCCGCCGAGGGCCCGGAACCTAAAGTAGGTGGATATTGAGAACTTGCGTAAGTCGAAATTCTCTCTAGTTGCTCCGTCTCTAGCACACGACCAGAGCGCAGATGCATGTGCCTTTGGCACCCTACAAGCGTCGGCGAATAACCTCGAAGGTTAACCGCTTACTTTTTTAAGCGTCTGTTTTCACTCGTGTTTTTTACGTTTTTAATATTTTTTAATGTTTGATTTTTTTTATTAAAGTGTGTGATAGCTCGAAACGAGCGTATCACTTAGAGGGTTGTTGTGTGCTTTACAGCACAATTTTCAGGCATCTGAAGTTCCGTTGGTCCTCAAAAAATCAATTTTTAGCTACGTGTGAAGCTAAAATTCGTAATTTTAAAAGGCGATTGAGGCCTAGGCCTGAGCGTGAGCTTGGGCTTGGGTCTGGGAGATCGATCCCGGTCCTACCTTTAATTTTTTTATTTTTTTATTTTTTTTTAAGGATAAGGTCACTGCGGCCTGCGCGAGAGCACACACACACTCTATCTACCTACTTCTAACTAATACACCTACTGTTACACACTAACACACTCTATTAACTCTCACAGATCTACTTCCTACTTACTGTACACAGAAAACTAACAACCTTAATACACAGATAATAAACACAGTCCCTTTGAAAACCCTATTAACAAAAAAAATACACAATATAACACAAAATCCTTCTTCTTAACACACACACCCTCCTTCCTTACCTTTCCTACAATTGAAATTGCACCACAAAAGAAGCACAGAGTGCCATTCAAGCTTAGTGTATGGCATTCCTGTTGGGAGAAGAGGGGGAGATCGACTACTTAAAGTACTCAACATAAGCTTTCAAGCCATCACCATCAAACTGTCCACCTCTTCTTCCAATTTCCAAGCACACACACTCACCTAGACTATGACACACACACACAGTAAACAGAGAATTGATATAGACAAGCTTGTAAGGAGGTGTAAGAGATGTGTAAGAGATGGAGACTAGATTAGAGAGTACACAGCAAAATAACCATAGCTTAAGAGAGTAGAGAAGAGAATCTGCAAGAGAAAGGCCTAAATCTAGCCCCAAACTCCACGGCACCTCTCTTGTGGAGTTGGTATTTAATATATTATTTTTGCGTTTGAGGTGCCAAAAATTGAGGCCCCTCTTTTACAACCACTTCTTTTGTAAATGAGTGAAGCTCATTAGTTCTTGCATGACCCATAAGGGGAGTTCCCACTACAAATATTTACAGAGCCATAGTGGCTTATTGAAACGATGTTCTAAGATACTGTGCAAATATAAAATGGCCAAGAGTAATTGCCGTCGCCTCTTCATCAACTCCCCGCATTCCACTCTACAAAATCATCATCAACTCAATTAGTAAAATAAATAGACAGCACATAATTAACCATTACGCCCAGCTATCCCAATTGCAGTTAACCACTACAACAGGAGGGTGCCCAGTCTCGTAACATCCCTCCCACCAGGGATAGCAACTGTCCTCAGTTGCTCAATAGAGAAATCAACTGGACCGTGAGTGATGGAAAGTGTGGAGAAGGTTGGGAAAGTTGCGAAAAAACTTTTCAGGCATCCATTTGGCATCCTCTCTAGGGTGGCCCTTGAAAGTCAAAAGGTAACGGTTATAAACCATTCCAGTGCGTGTAGTGGTGGTCTCATGGTCAACTATTTTGTCAGGGATGAGTTGCTCTTCTTGGTCTACAAGTGAAGGTGGGTCTTCGTAAATGTGGTGTGTAGGTAGGGGTCCTCTAAATAGTCGTAAAAGACTAATGTGAAATGCATTGTGAATGTGCCAATGTGCAGGTAATTCTAAACGAAAAGAAACATCATTAATGACAGCTGAAATTTTGAAAGGTCCATAAAAACGAGGAGCAAGCTTAACAAAGACATTAGTATCAACACTTTTGATCCTTCGTTTTTCGATGCAAAGTAAAACATGATCACCTTCTTTGAATTGGTGTGCCTTGCGGTGCTTGTTAGCATGCTTGGTGTAAAGTTCTTGTGAGTGTTTAATGGCAGAATGCACACTTGCATAAATATCATGAAAGTCAGTAGTGAAATCATCAGCGGCAGGCACAACATTAGAAAGACGTGAAGCAGGAGTAGGAAGTGAGTGACCGTATACAATTTCAAAGGGAGATTTACCCGTGGCAGTGTGAGTGGTGTTGTTGTATGCAAATTGCAAAATATGTAGGTAGTCATCCCATTTCTTAGGTTGAGAGGAAACATAAGCTTTCAACAAGTCAATAATAGTGCGGTTGGTGACTTCGGTTTGACCATTAGATTCAGGATGAAATGCAGAAGTAAAGTCAAGTGTAGTGCCAAGATTTTCAAATACAGTAGTCCAAAAAGCACTACAAAATTTTGAGTCTCGATCGGAAATAATCACTTTAGGCAAACCATGATGTGGAAAAACAGTCTTCAGAAACAAAAGTGCAGCTTGATGTGCTGTGAGTGTTTTCTTACACGGAACAAAATACGCTTGTTTAGAGAAACGATCAATAATAGTCCATATCATGTCATGCTTGTGCATTGTGAGTGGGAAACCAGTAACAAAATCCATGGAAATATGTTCCCAAGGTCTTTCAGGAATGGGGAGAGGGTGTAAAAGTCCCAATTTATTACCTGTGGCTGCTTTGATTTTTTGACAAATCAAACAAGTTGACACATATTGTTTAACATCCATTCTCATAGTAGGTCAATAGAAATCACGACATAAATTTTGAAAAGTTGCAGCAAATCCTCTATGTCCAGCATAAGGTGGTTTGTGCAATTCTTCAATAATTAATGTACGAAAAGATTTAGTCACACACAATTTTTGTTTGAAATAAAGGAAGTTTTCTTGAATAGTGTATTCGAGAAATGTGTGTACAGAATTATCAAGCATGTGCAACCATGTCGTTTTGAAGTCATCGTCATGTGCATAAGTGTCAGGCATAGTGTCAAATGAAGTTCCCGTAATGGTTGATAGATGATTAAGTGAGGGTCGTCTACTCAAAGCATCGGCTACAACGTTTTCTTTACCAGGTTGGTATTGAATGTTGGGCTGAAAACTTTGAATAAAAGCGGCCCACTTAATATGTCTATCATCTATTAAAGGCTGAGAAAGTAAATATTTGATACTTTGTTGATCAGTTTTAATGATCAAGTCAGTACCCATTACATAGTGTTTCCAGATTTTCAATGCATGTACCACAGCAGTCAATTCTTTATCATAAGTACTGAACTTTATTTCAGACGGTTTGAATTTACGACTTTCGAAAGCAATGGGATGGTTATCTTGCATAAGGACTGCACCGATACCTTTACCACTAGCATCAGTGACTACCACAAAGAATGGTCGTTCAAAATCAGGCAATTGCAATACAAGTGCATTAGTCAAAGCATGTTTAAGTGCATTAAATGAGCTTTCTTGCAAATCAGTCCATTCATAAGGCGTGTTTTTCTTCAACAAGAGAGTCAAATAATGTGCTTTGTAAGCAAAATTACGAACAAATTTCCTGTAATAGCTGCAAAGACCAAGAAAAGATCGTAGCTCATGCAAGTTTTTGGGTCTAGGCCAGGATTGAATGGCTTCAATTTTCTTTGGATCGACATGAATTCCTTTACCCGATACAATATGTCCCAAATATTCAATTTCAGATTGGAAAAATGAACTCTTTTCAAGATTCAAATACAAGTGATTTTGTGCAAGCAGATCAAATACACGTGTTAAATGTTGCTTATGGTCTTCTTCAGATTTACTGAATACCAAAATGTCATCAAAAAATACAATCACAAAATCTTGATAGTCAATGAAAATTCGATTCATCATGCGTGTGAATGTAGCTGGTGCATTTGTCAAACCAAATGGCATGACAAGAAATTCATAGTGCCCAGTTTGTGTTCTGAAAGCAGTTTTGTAGACATCATGTTCAAACATTTTGACTTGGTGATATCCTGATTTAAGGTCAATTTTGCTAAAGATGTTTGCCCCTTGCAGTTTGTCTAGTAGATCATCCACTCTAGGAATAGGAAACCTATTCTTAATGGTGATCTTGTTTAAAGCCATGTAGTCGATACACATACGAAAGGTTCCATTTTTCTTCTTGACAAGAAGTACTGGAGCTCCGTATGGTGAACTACTAGGTCGGATTAGGCCTCGTTCAAGTAAATCAGTGATTTGAGTTTGTATTTCCCTGTGTGCGGTAGGATTTACACGATAAGGTGCTCTACAAGGAGGTTCACTACCCGGTATGATGTCAATTTGGTGGTCTTCTGGGCGTGATGGTGGAATTCCAGGTGGGAGATCATGCATGAAACAATCTTTAAATTGTGAGAGAAATTCATCGTGTGTGGAGTTACGTGAAGTTTCAGTTTCAACAGAAATTTGATTTACCAATACTAGATATGTTTTCCCCTGTTTTCGAATTGCTTGTTTGGCTTGAGTGTGAGAGAGGAGTAGAAATTTTTGATGTGCCAGTGTTGCTTGGATGGAGAATTTTTTATTATTATGAGTGAGAGACATTGTACGTGTTTTATAATTAATCAACGGGTCAAATTCATGACGAAATGGCATTCCCAAAATCATATCGAGTCCATGCAATGGTGCTACCAAAAATGTACGTGCTTGTGTGAATTCACCAATGCAAACTTCAACAGTGACTTGAGTTTTACAATTAAAACGTTGATTATTAAAAACAGTTTTGACCTTGTGGGGTGATGAAATTTCAGAGAGTGATAGTTGTTGTGCCAATCGTGTGGAAATGAAATCATGGCTACTACCATCATCTAGCAGAATGGTGACATTTTCGCCCTTAACAGTGCCTTGCACTTTAAACAAAGTGTGAGGAGATATAGGAGTACCTGAGGATGGGTTGTCATCGTTATCATAACCAGGATCATATCCCTCACCGTAGTTAACTTCCACTTCATTGTCGTCGGGTGTAGCATCTTCGATGAGGTTAAGAGTAGCTCCGTTGGGGCGGTTGTTGTTGAAGGGTTTCTGATTTGAATTCCTGTTGACTCCATTTGAATGGCCATTGGATTGACCATTGCCCTTAGCATGACCATTTGGGCACTTATCTGCATAGTGACCATACTGAAAGCATTTAAAACACTTCACCTTTTTGTTACCATTAGAAGTTGGAGGAGAACGTTGGTTGAAAAAATTTTGGTTGCCTCGTTGCTGAGTGTTGTTGTTGTTGTTGTTGTTGCTCGTATGAGGTTGAGCAGTGGTAGGAGGATTGTCAAATCTTCGTCTTTTGAAAAAAGTACGGCTTTGGTGTTTACTTTTGTCAAAGTTAGGTGAAAAAGGAGGTCTCTTGTTGCGGTTAGTGTTAGCAGGTTGATCAGTGTGAGAGGAATGTCCACCTTTCTTCTTTTCTGCGTTGAGAGCCAAATTAGTGGCCTTTGACAGAGAATCTGGTTCGAACATATCTACCTCAGCACTAATTTGTAGTGCCAAGCATGATATGTACTTTCGCTTCAATTTCCTGCGACTAACATGTTCAATAGCTTGCAATTGAATTAGACAATTCCAAAAACGGTCAGTGTAACCCTGTACATCTTCATTTCTACCCTGTCGAATTAAATCCCATTGACGTCGTGCTTTAGCTTTGTACTGTGTTGGCAAAAATTGGGGTAAAAACACTTTTTTGAATGCATTCCAGGTGCGTGGTCTTCTTCCATGTTGTTTGGTGGCGTTCCACCACAATGCAGCGCTGCTACTGAGATGATTGGATGCACACTTTACCATTTCACGCTCGGGAAAGTCTTCATCATGAAAGTAGTCATCTAACTGACTAACCCATGCTAGAACCATGCTAGCATCTTTAGTGCCATCAAAATCTTTGAAAGTGAAGGCTTTTCTGCTAATTTTGTTTTTCTTGGGTGCCAGTGCAGATTCGGTGCGTGCAGAATGTAATAATTTATCTTCAAGTTCTTGCCTTCGCATGCGTTCATATGTGAGTGACTGCTGCAAATTTTGAAGTTGCTCTGCAATCGTGGGTGCATGAGGAAGATGTGCCATGATTGCGTACTTTTCTTTTTCTTTTTTCTTTTTTTTTATTTTTTTCTCTTTTTTTTCTTTCTTTTTCTTAAAAAAATAAATAATTAAATGGTAATGCTTAAAAAGGCTATTTGGCGATATTCACAGATGCAATATGCGGAATAAAATAAAATAAATAACAGAAATGTAATGTACTTAGCTGAAAAAGAGCGGTGGCGTCCAGTCCAGAATGGCGATGCGCTAGGAAATTGCCAGAGAATAGACAGTCCGACGGTGTGTCACCGAGCCAGTTGAATTTCGTGGCACCCGATCTCCCGTATCTCAAAAGCAATGGCAATCAGCAATCCCGAAAGACAGCCGAAGATTTTTTTATTTTATTTTAATTTTTTTTGAAGGTTGGCGGCCCAAGAATTCTTAATGAAGGGCGGAGTATGTGATTTTTACGGTTGTGTTTGTAGTGGTGCCGACCAAGGGGTGCAAGGCTTACTAATTGTGTCCAAAGCCAAAGTGTTGAGGATACTGAAAGGGTGTTTGTCTTCTTTAAAGGTTATTAAGCTTGAAGATGAAATGGACGGCTGACCACTGAAATACCTCTTTGAGCTTATCTTTAAGTCTTTGAAGTTAACTTTAACTTTTAAGTTTGCATGGGATTCTGTGGAAGAACAACTCAAGCCAAAAAAAATTGAGATGGCGACCTCTAGAAGTTTTCCAGGCTACAAGACAAAAGCAAGAATTGATGCATAAACTAAGCCAATACTTTTGACAGTATTTTCTGTAGCTTTTGATGAGGTTGACATTTAGCTTTTCTTGTGTGCAGGAGGGTGTTCTCGCAGATTGTTCTCGTCCGTATCTTCATGTATACGCAAGCTTAGCGAGTGCTTAAATTTAACCGTTGAACATACCCGTTCTTGATCGTCTTTAAGCCAAAATTGAAAATTGATTAACAATCGAGTTTTTCTTCTGTGAACTCGATCAATTATACTTTGAATTTCCACGAACCCTTGAATCCTTGAATTGCAAAGTCGATGAATTGCAATTGGGGTTTTGTCGATTAGAGAAAACTCCTTAAAACTGAAATCTGGTGCCGATTAATCCTCGAACATGAGGCTCTGATACCACTGTTGGGAGAAGAGGGGGAGATCGACCGCTTAAAGTACTCAACATAAGCTTTCAAGCCATCACCATCAAACTGTCCACCTCTTCTTCCAATTTCCAAGCACACACACTCACCTAGACTATGACACACACACACAATAAACTGAGAATTGATATAGACAAGCTTGTAAGCAGGTGTAAGAGATGTGTAAGAGATGGAGACTAGATTAGAGAGTACACAGCAAAATAACCATAGCTTAAGAGAGTAGAGAAGAGAATCTGCAAGAGAAAGGCCTAAATCTAGCCCCAAACTCCAAGGCACCTCTCTTGTGGAGTTGGTATTTAATATATTATTTTTGAGTTTGAGGTGCCAAAAATTGAGGCCCCTCTTTTACAACCACTTCACTTTTGTAAATGAGTGAAGCTCATTAGTTCTTGCATGACCCATAAGGGGAGTTCCCACTACAAATATTTACAGAGCCATAGTGGCTTATTGAAACGATGTTCTAAGATACTGTGCAAATATAAAATGGCCAAGAGTAATTGCCGTCGCCTCTTCATCAACTCCCCGCATTCCACTCTACAAAATCATCATCAACTCAATTAGTAAAATAAATAGACAGCACATAATTAACCATTACGCCCAGCTATCCCAATTGCAGTTAACCACTACAACAGGAGGGTGCCCAATCTCGTAACAATTCCCCGGCAATGGCGCCAAAAATGTACACGTATGTCGCACGTGTCAATGCAAGGAACTTGCCGATACACCGCGCGCGAGCCACAAATGGCTCCAAGCACACAGCAAGCCTAAACTAGTAAGCTCAAAGATGACGAGACGCCGCTACGCCGCGCTCAACCGCCTTGCCGCCGTCGTGCCGTCCCAATGCTCGATCGCATACTCTCTCTCTCTCTCTCTCTCTCTCTCTCTCTCTCTCTCTCTCTCTCTCTCTCTCTCTCTCTCTCTCTCTCATACACACACACACACAAGGAGATGAAGAAGAAGAAGATGGAGATAGAGCAAGAGCACTCTTCAATTGCACAAATGAGAGAATGAGTGAATTTTAGGTTTAGTTGACTTTTATATAAGCTCACCCCATTCACACTTGGGCTCCCATGCTTAGCCAACTAATCCCTTGAATGTTCCAGTTAGAGTGCGCCTCTCATGGGCGATCACTCTTACCCTTTTCCTATTGGACCGACAAGCCCGGTACCTGACTCTACCAAGTAAATAATACAACGTCCTTCGTAAGTGATATGGTGTCCATGAGCCGTGACGGTTAACAGAGTCTCTTTTATACCCTCTAGGATGTTAAGTATGGAGTCTCATTCACCCCTTGTAATTTTTAATTTTAAAAATGCACATTTGTAAGACTCTATTTACAAGGAGAAGCCATTGTGCATAATAAAAATCACTCTTTGGAAAACCAAAACTCACGCCCAATCTCGAGCTTTGTTCGAGACTGGGTTTGTCATAATATTATGGCCGGATGGCAGTTAGAAAGTGGTCGAAAAATGGCCGATTGGTTGGCCGGTTGGCTAGTTGCCGATAGTCAATGGCCGATGGGTGGTGGGCAGAAGTCTTTGACCGGTGGCCGAATTCAATGGTCGGCGAACAATTTCTAAGCAAACTTGTCTTTTCAAGGACAGCCACATATGGGCACATTGGAGAGTCCAACTTGGACTTGTCTACACAAGGGCAGCTACACACGGTTGTCTTTCATGAGAGAGGGAAGCCCTTTTGGCCTATAAAAGGAGGCCTCTTCTACACACAAAATGCATTCTGAAGTTGATGAAACAAGGTGTGTGTGTGTCAGGTGGTGAGAGTGAAGCAAGGTTGGAGTTCCATTAAGGGGATAATCCCTTTGTAGCATACTTCTAGCTTGAATTACTAAAGACATTGAGTGTCTGCTTTCCCATGCACGTAGCCCACATGGGGTCAACCATATGTGCTCTCTCTCTCTCTCTCTCTCTCTCTCTCTCTCTCTCTCTCCACTCTACTATGCTCTATAATCTCTTGTGTGTGAAAATTATCTCTCTCCATATTAAGTAAACTACTCTAATAACTACTTAGCTACGCCTTATTTCCTAACAACTAGTATTAGAGCAAGATTTTCTTGACGGTCTTGCAAAGAAACCCGCAATGATGACAAATGAAGCATGGATTGTCCGTGACCGAAAGACATTAGGAACAATCCGGTTAAGCTTGGCGTCAACTATCACCTTCATAATTTGGAGATGAAGACCACGGAGGACTTGATGAAGTCATTCGACGCCCTCTACAAAAAACCATCAGCATCCAATAAGGTATTTCTCATGAAGCGCTTGTTCAATCTAAAAATGGCAGAGAGTGGTTCAGTTGTATAACACCTATACGACTTTAACAACGACATAAGTCAACTTCAATTGGTGAAGGTCAATTTCGATGACAAAGTGCAAGCCCTCCTTATACTATCATCTCTATCGGATAGTTGGGACAAGCTTATGATGGTTGTAAGTAACTCTGTCTCAAACACAAAGATTCTTAAGCTTGATGATGTTGTGGGTGTTCTCCTAAGTGAAGAAATACGAAAGAGAAGCACAAGTGAATCATCAAGTGTTGCACTGTGAGTGAAAACAAGGGGAAAATCGAAGGAAAGGTTCAAAACCAAAAGAATCGTGATCGTTCAAGGCAGAGCAAGTCACGCACAAAGTCAGTTCTTGAATGTTAGAACTACGGCACGAAGGGCCACATCAAGAAGGATTACTGGTCCAAGAAGAAGAAGGAGTCGGAGTCCCAACAAAAGAAGCCAACATCAGAGGCCAATATGGCAAGTAGAACAAGATGCTCTAATTCTCCCATCAGACAATGTGTCTAATTCTTGGATAGTAGACTCTAGGGCTTCATTCCATGCGACAGTGTATAAGTAGAATTTTCAAGATTACACCAAAGGTAATTTGGATATTTATACTTAAGAGATGATGAAGCTTGTGAAATTATAGGTAAAGGTACAGTTTGTGTCAAAACTGCTAATGGAAATCAATGGAAGCTTAAAGATGTTAAGCATATTCCTTCTCTTTGCAAAAACTTGATCTCTACAGGACAATTGGACGATGAAAGTCACAACATTTGCATTTGAAAATAATATTGGAATATCTCAAATGGATCTTTGGTGGTTTCCAAAGGAGAAAAGGTCAATACACTTTACTTGTGTACTGTCAGTACGTAATCTTCAACTTGTGCAACAGCTATAGAAGTCGACAGTGTGGTGTGGCACTATCAGCTTGGGCATATGAGTGCCAAAGAAAAATACGAATGCTTGGGCATATGCGGTAAATGAAAGAAAAATTAAAAACTTGAATTGGTTTATTCTAATGTTTGGGGTCCTGCAAGCACACTATCCCTTGGTAGCTATTTGCACTATGTAACATTCATAGATGATGCAACTAGGAAAACATGGATTTATGTAACGAAGAATAAATCCGATGTGTTTTTCATATTTCAAAGGTGGAAAGCCTTTGTGGAGAATGAATCAGATACCAAGCTTAAATGCCTCATATCCGGTAATAGAGGTAAATATTGCAACCAAGCTTTTGAAAGCTTTTATCCTAGAAATGGCATTTGGAGACAAAGGACAATCCAAGGACACCTTAACAAAATGGCATTTTGGAAAGGATGAACAGAACAATCATGGAGCGAACACGAAGCATGCGGATACATGCAGGCCTACCGTGTGAGCTTTGGGTGAAAGTAGTAAGTACATATGTGTACTTAATCAACCGGTCACCCTCAATGGCATTGGATGGGGGAGTTTCAAAAGAGACATGGACAAATAAACCGCTGACTTATGCATTTCTCAAAGTGTTTGGATTTGAGGCATTTATGCACATAGATAGAAGCAAGGTTAAAGTCGGATGCAAAGTCCAAAAATTGTTTCTTCATTGGCTATGGAGAAGCTGACTTTGGATATCGCCTATGGAATCCTAAAGACGGTAAATCTTTAGAAGTAGAGATGTAATTTTCAACGAACAAAATATGTACAAAAATTACTTGGAGAGAAAACAAACAAAAGATATAGGTGATGAGTGCATGGAGCTTGAGGACAGTGAAGATTCAAGGAGTGCAAGGGGTGACAATGTACGACAACTTCAATCAAACGAGAAGTCTCAATCTCTGTCCCAAAGATCTACGAGAGCTAGTAGACCTCCAGAAAGGTTTGTTCCTTCCTTCAACCATCTCTTGGTCTTAGATTCTGGAGAGTCGGAATCATACAAAAAAGCTATGAAACACGAATCCAAAGAAGAATGGATGAAGAGCATGCAAGTGGATAAGGACTCATTACATCATAACCAAACATGGGAGTTGGTTGATTTTTCTAAATGTAAGTGGGCAATGTAGAACAAATGGGTGTACAAGCTGAAGGAAGGTAGGAAGAAAAGGTACAAGTCCAAGCTTGTGGTAAAAGGATTTTCTCAAAAGAAAGGTATTGATTTCAATGAAATGTTTTCTTTTATTTTCAAAATGAACTCAATTAATCTTGTCCCAAGCCTTGTGACTGCTCATGACTTCAATCTTGAGCAAATGGATGTAAATATGGCATTCCCTCATGGTGACTTAGAGGAGGAAATTTACATGCTTCAACCAAAGGGATATGAAGTAAAGGGTAAGGACCAAGTATTTTGCATATCAAAGAAGAGCTTGTATGGTCTAAAGGAAGCATCAAAACAGTGGTACTTGAAGTTTGATTGATGGATGTTGGATCACGGATTCTGGAGATGTTGGATCACGGAGTCAAGAGATGCAACTCAAATCACTGCGTCTACAAGAAGAATTTGGGAGATGGGAAGTTCATCATCTTGATGTTGTATATTGATGACATGCTGATTGCAAGTGCTGACATACAGGAGATCAAAGAGCTAAAAGAGGAGCTGTCCAAATCTTCTTTAATAAAAGATTTAGCTGCAGCAAAGCGGATACTCGGTATAAAGATATCAAGGGACAGGACGAAGAAGATAGTAAAGCTATCTCAAGAGGATTACATCAAGAACGTACTAGAAAGGTTTGCATTGCAAGATGCAAAATCGATTTCTACACCTTTGGCTAGTCACTTTAAACTAACCAAGGATATGTGTCCAAAGACACAAGAGGAGATAGCCTATATGTCTAAAGTTCCATATATTGCAGCGGTAGGTTTTCTAATGTATGCTATGGTCTGAACAAAGCCATATATTGCAATGCAATGGGAGTTGTGAGTAGGTTCATAGATCATCCAAGTAAAGAGCATTGGCAAGCTTTGAAGTGGATAGTTAGATACCTGAAGGGGACAACCACGAATGCTTTGTATTTTGGAGACACTAACATTTTCTTGCAAGGGTATGCTGATGCAAATATGGCAGGTAACAAAGACACTAGAAGGAGCATTATTGGCTGTGTCTTCACAGTTGGAGGCACAATAGTAAGTTGGGCTTCAAAGTTGCAGAAAGTGGTCTCACTTTCTACCACGGAAACAGAATATGTAGCAATGACGGAGGCAAGCAAAGAGATTATGTGGTTTCATAAATTCTTGGAGGAGCTTGGATACAAGTAAGACAATTGTGTCTTGTATAGTTACAGTCGAAGTGCCAATCATCTTGCAAAGAATTCAGCTTTTCATTCAAAGAAAAATCACATTGAGGTGAGATTTCACTTTATACGTACTCTTTTGGAAGAGGAACAACTAAAGCTAGGATAGGTGCACATAAGTGAAAATCCGACGGACATGTTAACAAAGTTGGTTAACAAGGGGAAGTTGAGCTTTTGCTAATCTTCAATCGGCATTCAAAGATAAGAAGCTAAAATAAGAAGCAATCATACGTTTGGTGTGGAGATCAATCTCCAAGTGAGAGATTGTTAAGTATGGAGCGTGATTCATCCTTTGTAAATTTTTAGTTTTAAAAACGCACATGTAGTCTTTTCTAGCCTTGTCCTTTCATGGAGAGTGTTCAAAGGCTCCTCCAAACACTCCATGAAAGGACAAGGCTAGAAAAGACTACACGTTGAAGACATTTACGTAGCAATGAGTGGCTAGGTGCAAGAATGTGCGCAATGGCTTTTAGTTTTGTGATGGTGTTGTCACCTTTTGGAGATTGATAGATAGATGAGTGCAATAAATAGTTTATGTCAATGGATTAGTTAGCAATTTGAACAATCAATTATTATTTTTTGTAAGCTCATTATGAGCAATGATTATTTTGTGTCCAAGTGAATAATTATGGACTTAATCTATAAATAAAATGCATACAAGAGAGACATGCTTACTCTCGCGCACAAAAAGATTGTACCCAATTCTTGTTTCGTTGCTCTTTGTCTCCATCTCTATACATGCACACACCTATGCTCGTGCATATTCTCTCTCTCTCTCTCTCTCTCTCTCTCTCTCTCTCTCTCTCTCTCTCAATTGTCTTTGAAATTTTACAAGCACATCATGCATATGTCTATTGCACATACAAGCTAGGGAAACAAAACCTCTTGACGAGGGGAAAAAGTACCCAAGCAGTTATAAGTGAATCACTATCGTAATGGTTACAAATCATATTGAAGTGGTACCAAGTTGTAAGATTAGCCCAAATTGGTTAGACCAAAGGTTACTTGTCACTCTCACCTTAACATTTTTGGGTTTTAGATTGGTTAGATTATTTGGAGAAATATTTTAGTTATGTGCTCACGTGCAGGTATGTTTTCACTTCAAAGGCAGAGTGGGTGGTCATTTGTCCACAAAGTGGCCTTGTGCATTGAGTCCGTTTAAATTGTTTGGTAGCCATTATTATTAAGCCTGTTTGTATGTGTGCAACCTAAGACAAGTAGGTACCATGGGGGATGTTGAAGTGTTCGTCAAACCGTAAGATGAAGCCGTTTCCCATGTCCAACAAGCACTCCATCTTCCAAGTTTTTATCTCAAATTGCTACCTCCTACCATCTCTCATATACTTCCTATCAAGTTGGAAGCCTTCAAAGGCTCAAACGAATCAAACTTTGATCCTCATTCGAATATTTTTACAAGGTGGGATGAGGTCATAAAAAAAGAAAAAAAAAAGTTCCCATAAGTTGCTTATCATACCTACATCCTCCCAAAAGGACTATGTGAGCTGGGTCTACCTTATCTAAACTTTTTGATGTTTTGGCTCACTTGCTAGAGTTCTGCAACCCTCTGTTCATCTCGACTTCCTGCGACCTCTCTTATCACTTTCAATACTTTTGGTCACTTTTTATTCTCTCACTTCTCCATTGATCTAACGAGTACGACCAGCCGCCGAAGGCAGCCTCTCTCTCTCTCTCTTTCGCTCCCCCTCTTTATCCCATGCACGTGAGCTTCTCTCACTTTTGGCATTTAGCCTTCACTAAAGTGTACTCTCTCTGCCATTATAGAATACATATAGATTGAGCATCTTCCACACCCGAGGCAGTCCCGGCACGAAATGGGGGGGGCTTACTAGTGGCACTCAACTTCATTAGCATAAAGTCATTTGTGTTCACGACTGGCATTAACAAGACGTATACCATTGGGCTAAGGAACCTCGATCCAAATGTCTAGAGTAAAGCATTCACATAAAGCTTATTGTTTTGGACTTGCTATGGACATTGAGGGCAGACAAAGGACGAAGATCACATGCTTTGAGTTCACAATTTGACTAGAATGCTTGGGATGCAAGTGTGGCTTCTTCATTGTCTAGATGGCAATTCCCTAGATACATGGATTCTAATGACCACAGAAATCTTCAGCACCTACTAATGGCAGTAGTACTGGATTAGCATAAAACTTTCTTTGTCATGGAGACCAGACTTCAGAATCCATTTAAACTTTACGCAAAGCTGTATTGTCAGCTACAAAAATAGGGGGCCTTCATTGTTTGTTCCCCCAGAAAACAAGTTCCAAACAGCATTTGAGAGCTCAGAGACTTGTCCAGCATGACTAGGAAGTATTCTCCACCTGCTTACTGTAGCGATCCAGCAACTCTTGCTTCTCTTTCTCTAGCCCTTTCTCAAACTCTAAAGCTTCCTCATACTGCTTTCTCATAAATTCTATCTTTCTATTGTGTTGCCGCTTCAATAGCTCTCGCTTGTTGTACTCGTAGTCTTCAGATTCTCGCAAACTCAATTCAACGATCTCCGTTTGGCGGGCAATGGCTTCTTCAACTCTGTAGGCATGGAAAGATTTTCAATGATGGGAATAATGCAAAATGCTGCATATAACTAAACATATACAAAATCTTCCGTTTACTTGGCCTGCTTGGGCTGTTCTTCTTCACCAAGTTTCTTCTCAAGTTGTTGGCAGCGTTCTATGTGCTCTTGCTGGAACTCTTCCTGCTTCTCCTGAATCTCTCTCTCTCGTTTTGTAATGTTCTTTCGCATCTGAACGATCCTATCTTTGTATGATTTTTCAAGATCGTCCATCTGTACAAGATGAATAAAATCACAAAACATCACACTTTTCTTCATTACAAGAGAAAAAGGGCTATTCCAGCTTTAAATTTCTACATGCTGCCAACCACCGATGGAATAACAGTCCAAAAACCAACAATTCTCATCAGATGGACGTCAATAAAAGAGATGAGATGTGTACTTCTCGTTGATTCTCTTCGTGTTGTTCTGTGGCTCTTTGTCGTATCACAGAAATTTCTTCCTCCCTCAGCTCCAGCTTTCTGGTGAACATGCTCATAGATTTTTCAAGGATTTTGCTGTGTTCCTTCTGCTTCTGTACCTTAAATTTATAATAATTAAGTTGCTGATTGTCCTTATCCATCTGTGTCAAGGGCTCAGCAACAGCTTCATTGTATTTTTTGAGCTCCCATTTCAGCTTAGCTTTACCTGGTAAAATGTCAGGAAAACAGGTGTCAAAACCCTGCGATGGAGCCATGACATTTGAAGCCTCCCATTCAAGAGAGAGCTCACCTGAGCTATGTTTATTGAAGATATCCATGTCCTCTGCAGTTGCCATATATCCATACAAGATCCTGTCACCACCTGGATGGAATATAATCTTGCTTGGTCTATCCCACTGCTCCCTGCCTTTGCCATCTTCTTTGAAGGCTCTTGCCAGGCGTTCAGCATGATAATATCCTGTCGGTGATTCAGCAAAGATGACCAGGCTCATTCCTCTATGCCCTTGAGGACCATATGAGTGCCTTGCCTTTGATGGGCTGTACTCCTTGAACATATCTAGAAGCTCCTTGTTTCCCATGCCAATCCACTGCAGCACAAACATTCATTAGGCTGACAAAGTATATTTACTAAACAGACGTTAAGAATGGTGTATAAATTCACACTACAAAGCACAGATTTCACCCTGCAATATATTTTCTGTCCCTCTTATCACACCACCCTAGTTACCCCCTTTTCTCTTGTTTGATATGGAGGAAGCCAAAAAAAAGGAACAGTTATTGAAACATCTATTGATTAATACACATTGGCACCTCCAAAATAAATTTTCTTCAGAAAAAAACACACGCATGGGCACGCGTCAGCTACATATTTTCAGAACTCATAAAACTAGGAGTTCAAAAACCCAAACGATCTTTCCTCAACAATCTCAAAAGACCATCACAGCCTTCTGAAACAAGTACATACCTTGTCTTGCTCATCATGATCAAGTTGGGTATTTTGAATTACCACCATAGGAGGCCACACGATCATCACGTCTTTTGTGGCATCAATATTCCGCAAACCCTTCCACTTGCCAAACTTAGTTTCTGCCAAAGAACCAGTTCCGGCTCTCCGTACTTCAAGGTCGTCTTCCAGTACATTGGCAAATTCTCTATGAAGACCAATCCTTTTTGTTCTGTGAGTTTTTGCATGAGCTAAAAGAGGTTGCAAGCCTCTATACCACTCTATCGCTCCAACACCCCCATAGCAGGCAGGGCAGTGCCACTGACGATCATGCTCCATAATTTGTTCATTGGACAAATCATCAAGTGTGTCAAAAAAGGACTGAAACCATTTATTTCGCTTTCTCGTCGCAAGACTTTTTACACTTGCATCAGAATCACATGGGTCGCTCCTAATCCAGTCACTATCATCATCAAAGTCAGCGTCTGATAATGCGCTATCAGAATCAGCTCTTAGTGGCACCTCCACCAGCTCTGGGCCAGGATAAGAAACTCTCGTATTCATTCTTGAGCCTGGTTGACTTGATGTGTTGAAACTTGCAGGTTTCGGAAACTCTACCTTTGACCTTTCAGAAGGTAAAAGCTGTGCCAAAATATTCTCATTTGTCTCCTGACCCTTCTTTCCTTCTTTGACAGCAGTAACTGCAGGATTTCTACCCCAAGCTCCCTGAGTCTGGGCTTGAGTTTGAGTTCCATTTGTAAAAGGTTTTGTCTTCGTTCTTTCCACTTGAAAAACCTGAAAACATAAGCACCCCATCTTAAGAGAATTGTGCCTTGGATGGTGTCAAGTTCATCATCACTACTTTCCAATCAGCAATAAATCATTTACCTTAAATAAAGCAAACAGAATGAAGAGACAAACACACCTAACAGTATTGGTGCAGTTTAGGATACCAGTTAATGGAAAAGAGACTCCTTGCACCAAATGGAAAGACAAACACTGACATATCAATGATACTGCTTGATTCCATTACTATCGACCTTGGCATTGTTCGAGAGGGAGATGTGCCGCGTGAGAGGTGGTGGGCACTGATTTGCCGATAATCTATGCCATCTGAGTGTACCTTCAACTGTCACTTTTAACAGTATACATGAGAGACTCATGATCACAAAGATGAGTGAGAGAGAGAGAGAGAGAGAGAGAGAGAATGAAATGAAATGAAATGTTATATTAACGTCTTCAAAAGGCCAAAATGACCTATGAGACCATAGCGTTACAATGGGGTGAATCTGATACAGTAACAAAATGAAATGACAAAATGATAAAATGATAAAATAAAAGTACTATGGGATCCTAAACTGGTAGGTGTGAACTAAGCAGCTAGCTGGGATAGCTAAATCACAAGTCACGAGAAATCCAGCATCGGTCACTGGCGGATCTCATCAAGCTCCTCCATGGACAGTAGTCTGACCGGGCGTCGTGCATGTCGGGCCAAAGTGATCCGAATCCTCTGATGTAGCCTCCGTCGATGCTGTGTAGTCCTCCGCAGTCGTGGACATCTAGATTTCCCCAGCTCGATCGCTCGATCGATCAGTGTGCCTCTAGTGTGAGGCGACAAGATCTGCTGTGGTAGTAGCTCCTCTCGGTGTCCAATGTCTGCTCTAAAGAAGTCTGTGATGTGTCTCTGAGACTGGCTAGCCTCTCCTCTCATCAGGCTCTCTCTATGTCTATGCAGCTCGAGCAGAAACAAAATGTTGAGCACAGAGAGAGAGAGAGAGAGAGAGAGAGAGAGAGAGAGAGAGAGAGAGAGAGAGAGAAGACTATTAACATCACTAGAGGCCGAAGTCAACCTATGGGACAAATCGGACACACCTTTGGCTACAATCCAATTCAGGTATGAGAAAAGGAAAAAAAAAAGGGCATGTACATGTGCACCCTACCCTCAATACTCTCACTAAGCAACCACAGGATATGCAACTACTCTAAGTGCCTAGACATGCGCAGCCTGCGCACAGGCTCACAAAGGTGCCAGAACACTTCCTAAGCTGATCTGAACCCTGGACCTGAAGTAGCTTGTCCACATGCACATAGGGTTAGATGTGCACGTGACACTCACGACTCATGAGAGGTAAAAACTCCTTATGTGTGAATTTTTTACAAATAAATTACACCCTTTTTCTATTCAATCTGTAAAAAAATTTCCCTGGGTTGCTGCCTATTGCCCAACCTTATGGTAACCTCCAACTCTGATACAACTTTCTAGGCTCTTCACCCTTATCAGTTTTTAAGTTACTTCAAATTGATAACACTTCATCGACAAAGATCTCAGATTTTACGTTTCACGGGGGTGTTGAGAATCAGCCCTCAAACTCCGCCCGTAACACTTGGTATCAAAGCGAAACTCGTACCATGCAACAGCTGGGACTTATCAACATTGTACGCAAGTACTACCAAGAAATGCCACCAGATGTGCGAGCTAGCGATGCAAACGCACTAGGTCACCGGAAACGTGACCGGGGTTGCAAAGTGACACACCCAGTGGCAGAAGCTCAGCCATGGCTCATTCATACATGGAATGCAAGCGAAACAGTGACCATGAGGGCTAACCAAGTTGGCAGGCGACGTCAACTCTCTTCATCAAAGGTGAGGGCTCTAGGTGAGGAATCCCTCCATGCAAAGCAAGCTGCATTCAAGCAAGCAGCCAGTCACCGGAAAGCCGTGGGGGCACAATGTCAAGTGTCCTTGTCACAAATTGCTGACGTGTCAAGCCCTGAAGAATGGAGCCAACTTGCAGATGCCGGCCGAGGGGCCTAAACCCTAAGAAGAACAAGCAACAGAAGAAGAAGTCCTACCAACTTATGGGACCCCATTCGATGGGGCCCCAAGTGACATAAAGAATTAAAATAAAGTAGGGATGACGTGGCAGTTTCCGAAAATCACACTGACAGTGTTGACAGGCAAGCCCGGATTTCCGCATTTTGCGCTGGCAATTGTACGGAATTCCGTGATTTATGTTGGCAGCTTTTTGGCATTGCTTTTGGACCAGAAGCTATTGAGTTTGAAGGCTTTTCATGTAAACTGCTTTCATAGGCCAAGGGCCTCTAAATATATGCTAAGGGCTCATTCTCTGGTATGCTTCCTGGAGAACATGCAGAGACTGAAGTACCGGCTTGTACTGTGTTGATGCAATATAAAGAAATACCGAAAGGGGCGCCAAGGTTTGGGGTTAATACTCTCTGGGGTGGAACTCCGCCACTCCAAGTCGCGTGTCGTCTCTCTCTCTCTCTCTCTCTCTCTCTCTCTCTCTCTCTCTCTCTCTCTCTCTCTCTCTCTCTCTCTCTCTCTCTCTCTCTCTCAGTTCAATTGTTATTGAGAAGTGCTAGAAGTCTGTTCAGTCTGCTCTTTTCTATTGGCACGTGGTGCCCATCTTGTGACAGTCCTTCTCATCAATCACCTTCATTTGAGGTCAGCAGTTGGATTGGCCTCATCATCAATATGCAATCATCAGCACATAGGTCCGAGTCCGTGGGAAATCAACACATCAGTCTGAGCCATGGCTAGAGGGCGTGCGGGGAATACTCCAGGACTAGACAGAGACCGCTTCGCAGGAAGTGAGGACAAGTACAAGGATGCTACCACAAATGTATCGACCAACAAGCACGCAACGAAGCCACGAGATTTAAAGCGCCTGGAATGAGACAAGGAAATTCATTCTCCCAAGTGTCTTTGGACCGGAATGGGACGGTTCAAAGGCACAGTGACTTGATGTAAGACAACACACACAAGACCAATCACCAACCAGATGATCAAGGCCTACTCCAGTGCAGCACAGGGCAAAGGAGCAAAGCAAAGACCTCTTTACCGTCAGGGGACAACGAGATGCCCCCATGCATGTACTCAAGAGGGCCTTGCGAGGTAGGTGCTAGAGAGCCTCCTGAAAAGTAGCAGCTTCAAGCGAGGTAGGTGCCAAAGGGCCCTTCTCCCAACTTCATCAACTATGCAATCAACAAGGCCGGCTAGGGCAGAGACACACGTCATCAACGTGAGGTCAAGACTACCTCTCGAGGAGAATTCAATCGGCAAGTGAAGGTAGGTACTCTGGATCTTTTGGAGTTTTTGCATTCGCTCGGCGCTTAAGCCGAAGGATCCACTTCGAAAAGTACTTACTTTCCATGGAGTGGTGAAGATTGGCAAATATATTTGGTGGAAATGGCGGGCACCTGCTTCATAACAAAGTGAACCGTCGTCACCATCTAGGAAGAAGTGGACGAAGACACCCAAATCAGCTTATGAAGTAGGAACTAACGAACCTAGTTCTCACACTTTGAAGACGAGTGTTGCATCGTCAAAGCAGCTTAAGTAACAACCTGGAACAGACAACTTCCCTTGGCATAGATCAACATAGCAAGTGGTCTAGCCCCCCTTTGTAAATTCCCCTCGCTAGAGTGCCAAGTTATGAGACGTTGGGTAGTCACCCCTTTTTTTGCGATTGCCAGTGAGACTATGCACGGAGAACAACGCCATGGTCAATTATCGGGAGAAGAAAGCGACATTGACAAATGAAAAGGGCCGAAAAATTGTACTTGATGTGAAATTGAAGTGCGAGTCTGTCTCTATTGTATCGGCTTCGGCCGTTTCGAAATTAATGAAATCCAGTCTGTTTGTTTACTTGATCTATTTGAAAGAGTTAAATGATGAACACACGACAAATATGTCTAAACTTGATAAAGAACGCCAAGATTTTATCCACACTCATGTCGATTGCTTTTCTGAGGGCATGCCAAGAGAGTTGCCACCAGCTCATCCTGAGGATCATACTATTGATCTGATACCTGATGGCAGACCACCGAACCGGCCACCTTAGCGTGTGAGCCGAATGAAGCTTTTCGATCGGACGATGATATTCTTGATAGACTACAAGAATACTCTTGTTTCAGCAAGATCGATTTGAAAAGCGGATATCATCATATCCGAATCGCGCCGGGAGATGTCTACAAGACAGCTTTTCGAACGACCTCGGTTTATATGAATTTTTGGTGATGACTTTTGGCCTTACCAATGCTCCAACGACTTTTAACCGAATGATGGACAAGATTTTCAAAGAGTACAGATCTTTTGTTGGCACTTTCTTTGATGACATTGTTGTCTTCTCCAAGCATACAAATCTTTCAGGTATTGTGAGATCACAAGTTGGTGATCAATGCCAAGAAGAGTGAATTTATCTTACCGGAGATACACTTTCTGGTACGCATCATCTCAGCAGCAGAAGTACAGATGGACCCAACCAAGATTGAGACTATACGTGATTGGCCCGATTTGAAGAATATCCATGAAGTTATAAGCTTCTTGGACATATGTTCTTACTACCGGTGGATCATTAGAAAATTTGCAAAAGGTTGCTTCCCCTTTGCATATCTTGACACAGAAAGGAGTCCCTTTCTCGTGGGGACCCATAGATGTGATTGCCTTTCAAACTTTGAAAGAGAAATTGACTACGCGACCAGTTTTGACTTTACCAGATTTGCAAATGTCACGATTGTGATTATATTGCAGTATTACATCTACTCCTAGTTGCAGATACGCGAAGTGCCATGCCAAGGAGGACCCCCGCACTTGGATGGTCACACCCCTTCGCCCAAAAGACGTGTCTCTTCGCCAAAAGCCACACTCCTTCAACGACTGGTCACACCCCTTCGCTCTACGGGTGCGACTCTTCGCCCAATGGTTGCAACTCTTCGCCGAAAGGATGTGTCTTTACTTCTAAAGTCATGTCTCTTCACCAGGAGACGTGTCTTTTTATTTGTGTCTCTTCGTCTCCTATATAAGGAGCCTATTGTACTCAGTTTTCAAGCAATCATCAATGAATCAACACACAGTCTTCTGAGTCTTGTTTCGGAGTGTAAGGTGCAGCGGAATGAATGTTTGAACTTTGCTCAAGATGAGTGCTCTGAACTATGCTCAAGGTTCCTTTTGTTCTTATGGAAGGGAGAGCCTTCCGTTCTTAATGAGAGAGTGCAATGGACACAAACAAAGTGAATGGACACTGTGCGTGAAAGTGTATGAGACTGAGAGATAGAGAGAGAAGAATACAACACCAGAATGTTGTCAAACCCCTCCTCCGAAGACCCCACTCTCTATGGCGAGAGCGGTCTACTATTGATTGCACAAATCTCTACAATGCTATGGACTTGCCGACGATGAGGACGACGACGGGGGCTGAAATCTGAAACTGCTAATGACTGATATTTGCAAATCTTTATCTGCTGAATTCTGACTCTATGTCGGTGACGATGTCGATGACGACGTTGCGACGACGACGCGCTAAAAACGCAGATGCTGAAATCTCTAAACGCTGAGGGCTGAAATCTGCAAATCTTGTGTCTGCTGAATTCTGGCTCTATGTCGGCGACGATGTCGATGACGACGATGACGCGCTGAAAACGCAGATGCTGAAATCTGCGTTTTCCGGGTTGAAACTATAAACCTTGCGGAAACTGACCGTGCGGCAAGGAACTGCTGCGAGAAGGTGAGATCTGCGAGGTTCATAACTTGATCTGCGGTGTATAAGGGCTGAAAACTGAAAACGCTGAGGTTTCTTGAGCGGTAAATCTGCAAAACGTTGGGGCTGATCTGCAAATCAAAAACGCTAGGGCTGAAAATGGCTTTACTGTCGCCGGATGGCCTGCAATTGCAAAACGCTAAGTCTCTTGTTGAGGCTTCTATCGCCAGGGATCTACAAAAGCAAAAACGCTAGATGATCTGGTCCAAAAACGCTAGGTGGTTGCTGTGGAGCAAAAACGCTAGGGCTTGGGGTTCTGCTGAGAAGTTGTCTGTTGAGCGAGTGCTCCTGCTGCCTCTTCTGCCAGAAAGTGCTACCTTTGGTTTGCTTATATACAAACTTAGCAAAATTGCCCTACCTACTTTCCAACAAGAGTCACTTAAAAAGAATAAGTGAAAAATGCCAAAAATAGATAAAATAGACTAAATACACTGGAAATTCCCTTGAAGGATTCTGAAGGATTCTGATGGGAATGCTTATGATCATGCTAAGTGTCTGGGCACGCACGGTCTGCGAACATACTCACAAAAGTGCAAAATCACTTCTAAATCTAGGTAAAATAGGCTAAATGCACTGGAAAATTCCCCTGAAGGATTCTGATGGATTCTGATGGGAATGTTTATGATCATGCTGTGTGCAACCAGAGGATATGCACCTACACTAAGTGTCTGGGCATGCACGGCCTGCGAACAGACTCACAAAAGAGCCAAATCACTTCTAAATCTAAACCGATTGGACTGACTGAACCCTTGTGGTGTTGTAGCTTGTCCACGGACACATAGGGTTGGATGTGTCACGTGACATCCCCTCCTTTTCAAAGTGAGGTACTGGTACCGAACTGAATGGCGTCGAGGGACATCGCCAATAGCATCCGGAATCCTGGAAGGGACTCTTCGCTGGCCCACTCTGATGTGTGGGTCGCGCGGTACTTGAACTTCATAAAGGCCTGCAAAGTCTTCTTCTTTGGACCGCGTCGAAAGCGACACAAAAACTTATGAGGCTCCTTCGATGCTTCAACTTCGTCGAGAGTCATGCTTCTTTCTTCTTCAAGAATCTGCATGGCTGAAAATTCCTGAAACCATTTCCAACACAAAACCATGAACATACCTATTCCATGTAAAGTGATTGGAAAAAATCATGTCATCCTAATAGACTGTGCATGCAATGTAGATGAACAAAGACACGGAGTGCCAAACCGTTCACCACACACACGCAAACAATGAGATCGAATCTTTCTCTTCTGATCTAAAACAATCAACTGTGGCAATTCACAACGGAAATGCCCATGCTTGGTGCTCATTCTCTTTCTTGTGCTCTTTCTACAACTGTGTCGTGCCAAGGAAGAGACATGAAATGTGACTTTCTTGAATGCATACTTTTCAGCTTTTCATGAATAATCCGCATACATCCGTGCTCATTCATGAGTGAAACGTGCTCAACGTACAATATGTCATGCCGAGTAAAAGGGATCACATAAAGACACTAACTAAAATACAGGAAACGATCACGAATGAAACACTCGAACAATGCGTGCTGACTAATCATGCGAACACATAGTACTTCCTGTAAGGGTTCTTTGGACCTAGGCTCGAGAGCCAGGACCGATGCTTCATGAGGGGGTTCTTGGGACCTAGGCTCGAGAGCCAAGATCGGTTCTTCGTGATTGATCGAATCTGCAATGAGGCTAGCTTCACTAGAGAAAGTATCAACTAACACATCATCCTTGTGAACAATCACATCATCTTCATGCAAATCATCATGCTTGTGAGAAATCACATCTTGATGATGCAAATCATCATGCTAGTAAGAAATCACATCTTGATCATGCAAATCATCATGCTTGTGAGAAATCACTTCTTGATCATGCAAATCATCATGCTTGTCACTGTCATCCAAATTATCATGCTCATCATTATCATTCAAATCATCATGCAATTCATTGTCATTCAAATCATCATGCTTCTCATAATCATGCAAATCCTGTGTGTCATGCTTGGGGGAAGAAGAGACTGAGAGAGTCTCCGTCTCCTGAATCTCTGCAAAGTGCGCCTGCACTTGAGGAAAGAATCGCAAGAACTCTTTCATGTGTTGGTCGCTCTTCTCTTGTCTTGCTTTGTTCTCGCGGTCATATTCTGCTTGTCTTTCGTTGTTCTCGCGATCAAATTGTGCTTCTCTTTCTTTGTTCTCGCAATCCAATTTGGCTTGACTTTCTTTTTCTTCCCAGTCGTAGTTATGCTCTATGGCTGCCATTTCTTCTTCGTAGGCCTTTCTGTCTGCTTCTCTTTCTGCTTTTCGTGCTTCGCGGTCTAACTTCATGTCCATCACCATCTTGTCGAAAGCCTCCATAGGAGTTAGTGCAATCCTTGAAGTAGATGGGAAAGGGGGAGGATCGGAAAAACCTCCTAGTGGGAAAAAGTCTTCTTCACCTCTCTCATGCTCATCACCTCCAAGCAAAGTATCCATTCCGCTTCGAGTGATGACTATCCACTGAAGTCGTGGGTTCTTGTGGGTTCTTGTGGTCTTGGGTTCTTAAGTTCACGAGGAACTTGGGTTCTTGGGGGTCTTGGTTCTTGGAGTTCTTGAATTCTTGAGGTTCTTGCAGGTCTTGAGGGTCTTCTTTCGCTTGCAATCCGTGTTCAAGAAGAATCTTCTCTTTACCCGAGTTCTGCTCTTTTCCGCGGGCGCACCCCTTGGCGGCCTTGCGCTCACACCAAGGTTGCTTTTTCCCACCTCACATCGATTGGCCGGCCGCTAAGTGCACGGTCCGCTCTCAATGAGTGAAAAGACGCACAAGGGGAGGCTGGCCAAGCCCTTCTTTCTTGGGTTTCCTGTCGCTCTTCAAAAACACGAATCGACACGCCCAAGAGATCTTGGGCTACGTGCGACCACAACAAGCCAAAAACATTCTGTGGTTCTTGTGGTTCTTTCCTTGAGTGATACAAAACACTGCCAAAGCTCTGATACCAATGTAAGATGCAGCGGAATGAATGTTTGAACTTTGCTCAAGATGAGTGCTCCGAATTGTGCTCAAGGTTCCTTTTGTTCTTATGGAAGGGAGAGCCTTCCGTTCTTAATGAGAGAGTGCAATGGACACAAACAAAGTGAATGGACACTGTGTGTGAAAGTGTATGAGACTGAGAGATAGAGGAAGAAGAATACGACACCAGAATGTTGTCAAAACCCTCCTCCGAAGGCCCCACTCTCTATGGCGAGAGCGGTCTACTATTGATTGCACAAATCTCTACAATGCTATGGACTTGCCGACGATGTCGACGACAATGAGGATGACGACGAGACGGGCTGAAATCTGAAACTGCTAATGGCTGATATTTGCAAATCTTTATCTGCTGAATTCTGACTCTATGTCGGTGACGATGTCGATGACGACGACGCGCTGAAAATGCAGATGCTGAAATCTGAAAATGCTAAGGGCTGAAATTTGCAAATCTTGTGTCTGCTGAATTCTGACTCTATGTCGGTGACGATGTCGATGACGATGATGGGACGACGACGCGCTGAAAACGCAAATGCTGAAATCTGCGTTTTCCATGTTAAAACTATAAATCTGCGGAAACTGACCGTGCGGCGAGGAACTGCTGCAGGAAGGTGAGGTCTGCGAGGTTCGGGACTTGATCTGCGGTGTATAAGGGCTGAAAACTGAAAACGCTGAGGTTTCTTGATGTTCCATCGCGGTAAATCTGCAAAAAGCTGGGACTGATCTGCAAATCAAAAACGCTAGGGCTGAAAATGGCTCTGCTGTCGCCGGATGGCCTGCAACTGCAAAATGCTAGGTCTCTTGTTGAGGCTTCTATCGTCAGGGATCTGCAAAAGCGAAAACGCTGGCTGATCTGGTCCAAAAACGCTAGGTGGTTGCTGTGGAGCAAAAACGCTAGGGCTTGGGGTTCTGCTGAGAAGTTGCCTGTTGAGCGAGTGCTCCTGCTTCCTCTTCTGCCAAAAAGTGCTAGCTTTGGTTTGCTTATATACAAACTTAGCAAAATTGCCCTACCTACTTTCCAACAAAAGTCACTTAAAAATAATAAGTGAAAAATGTCAAAAATAGGTAAAATAGGCTAAATGCACTGGAAAATTCCCCTGAAAGATTCTGATGGATTCTAATGGGAATGCTTATGATCATGTTGTGTGCAACCAGAGGATATGCATCTACACTAAGTGTCTGGGCATGCACGGTCTGCGAACAGACTCACAAAAGTGCCAAATCACTTCTAAATCTAAACTGACTGGACTGACTGAACCCTTGTCGTGCTGTAGCTTGTCCACGGACACATAGGGTTGGATGTGTCAGGTGACACGCAGTTTAGTTCAAGTTTCTTAAGTCTTAATCACAAGTTTAAGTACTTAATTAAGGATTAGTACCTAGAATCCTTACAATGGTATCGGAGCAAATTTTTTCCAAAGACCCGAAGGTTGCGAGTCCTCTCGCCCTCGGAGCTACCCTCTCCCCCCTTTCCCGAAGTTGCATGGAAGCCGAGGAAAGATGATACACACACGATTACTACAAGCATGAGGTGACTTGTATTTAATTTGCTTAATACTTTACTTATAAAAGAACGAGATGTAACAGACTTGGACACTCCAAGTCAAGAATCAATCACAACAGCACCTAATAACCACTTCAAAACAGTTCACAGTTCACAATAGATTTGCACTAGCCCGGCGGAGTTCCGTGCCTAGAGATATTGGCCCCAAAGACTGGCGCCCCTTTCGGTATTTCTTTATGTATTAGTCAGTTCAAAGTACAAGAGATCGGTTAGGGTTTTGACTCTCAGACTCTGCGTCCAGATGCTCTCGAGAGTGTGAGCCCTCGGCGCTTATTTAGATTACAAGGGATGCCAAAAGCACAGCCCAAAAGCTTCAGATCAAAAGCCTAAAATAAAAGCAAAGCTCTTTTTCTCTCTCAAACTCACTTGAGTTTAAAAATAAAGCAATCCAATTCTCTCTCTCACACACACACTTTGCGTAGAGACAAATAAAGCAAAAGCTACAAAATTCAGCCAGCACAATTTTCGAGCCCTGCCGTACGATGCCACGTGAGCATGCCAATGCATTTCACGGATTTTCAGCCTACTGCTAGGGTTAGGGTTTAGGACAGTTTTTAGGGTTAGGGTTTTTGGCAGATTTTAGGGTTTGAAGGTTTTAGGGTCAGGGTTTGCAGAATTATGGTTTTCAGCAACTCCGCTCCAAGGCAGACACGTCATCACTTTGTGACATACCCCCCTATCGAAAGCATTGTAATCGCCCTCGATTACGCCTGCAAAACAAACAAAGGCCATATACCGTCTTAGCAGACACTGACTGTTAGTACCTACGTACTAGGAACACACATCTAGCACATGTACCAAATCGACAATCACATCACACGACATCACAGGACATCACTAGACATCACAGGACTTCACATGACATTCAACATTCATTCGGATCTTAGACCATGATTTATTGGCAATGTAGCTAGCAATCGCATCTAGATCCAATAGGGACCCCGTTGATGTCTGATTGAGTAACCCCTATTGCAACCATGTCTATTCGAGATCAATTAGACCAAAATGCTGCAGTCATTTGGTCTAACAGTTCCTGCACTTAAAAGAAGTCAAGAACAAATCAGTATCATAATCAGGAATTCTATTTCATAAAGTCACCCAGTAGAATGCTGTCAGCTTTCAGTATCCCTGAAGCTCAAAAAGACATCAGTGACTCTAGTATCAAAATCAAGGCATCTGTTGACAAAGGAGCGGAGTAACTCTCCTCTTGTGCATCCCACTGCACCAGATCTCCGGCCAAGCTGAATTCTGGGTTCCATTTGGAGTAGACTATGCTAAACCAAAAGCCTCGAGGTAAAGTTTTACACTCTGAGGAGTATCTGCCAGGTCCTCCACCTCCATCCACTTCGCATCCAATGCACGATAGTTCTTGAACTTAACCAAGAACCGCCTTCGGACTTTACCTTTATTCTTCGTATCCTTATGTGCCAAAATCTGTCCAAGAACAAGGATCTCGTTTTCTTTCACTTCGGGTTGCTAATCAGGCACATCACCTTTAAAAGGTTTCAAGAGACTCACATGAAATGCATTGTGAATCCTCCAAGTATCAGGCAGTTTCAGTCGGAAGGAGACATCATTTATCTTTTCAGTGATCTGGAAAGGTCCGTAGTATCGCATACTAAGCTTTGGAAAAAGCCTCTCCGCATACTAAGCTTTGGAAAAAGCCTCTCCGTAGTATCGCATACTAAGCTTTGGACACAAACCTTAGGCCGAATTCAGATGAGGCGGTGTGCTAGGCAAGTGTTGATCTTTCATTGGGCACTCCATAGCTCTTAACCTGTGGTGACAGGCTCTCAATGAAGCATCCCCCCAGCATAAATTGAGCGCCCTCTCTTCTGCCCTTGACCTGTAATGCATCTGTGAACAAATAGATGCAAAAAGGAGAAGATTTCCATGGCTGCCAAAACCTGCGTATCGCTGAAAACGCAGCAAAACAGCCCTGTAAACACACATCTGATGCCTTCCAATGCTAAAAATGAACTCCTTGGACCTAAGCAAAGTCATGGGAAGCTCAAAAATGGAGAGAAATGGCTGGAAATCAAAGTTAACAACCTCCAAAACTGCTCCCAAAAGTCAGTTACGGGTTCTGTTCTCCCAGACTTGGTAAATTGACCAAAAAGTGCCACTTGGCACTCATACATGCAATTTCCCCGCATTGGGCTTCCTGCTTAAAAATCTCTCAATGGTGCATCAGTTGACTTTGCAACAAAGTAATAAAATGTTCCCTTGGTCATACCGAAGGTAATGACACGAACACATTTCACGGCCCAAAATAGCAGTTGCCTAATTTTTAGGAGATGCTTCCGTCGGGCTCCCGCTGGTCTTCTGACCATCTATCCTCATTGGGACCGCATCCAAAAGTGCAATATGGCCCAACTATCGGATACTTTCTGTTGGTGATCCCACCTTGACTTTATGCCTTTATTGAGTTCACTTCCTAGTATCCACCAACTTGCTAAGTGCGACGGGGGAACCTACATGATCTTGCTCTGAGCCTAGACATCCTCTTACTTTACGAATTCCAGTGCCGACCAACTTTTCGTCTGCGGGTGAAAATACCGTTCACATTGGCCATACAATGTCCGACCATTTGCAACTTCAAAAAGAGGGTCTCAAAAATTAAACAAAAATCATTGGAAAGAAACCAACAACTAACATTAGCAATTGCCACGTCCTCGTGACAGCAAAACACAATGGAAATGCCGATGCTTTATGCTCAATCTTTCTTGTGCTCTTTCTAACATTGTGTCATGCCAAGGAAGAGACATGGAATGTGAATTCCTTGAATGCAAAACATTTCATCTTTCCATGAATCATCCGCATACATCCGTGCTCATTCATAAGTGAATCGTGTTCAACGTACAATATGCCATGCCTATGAAAAGGAATCACATAAGGACGGTGATTAAAATAAAGGAAAGCATCACGAATGAAACACTCGAACAATGCGTGCTGACTAATCATTCGAACACATAATACTTCATCTGACTGTTCCTTGGACCTTGACTCGAGAGCCAAGATCAGGTCTTCGTGATTGATTGATTTTGCAATGAGGTTAGCTTCACTCGAAAAAGTATCAATTAAACCATCATCTTTGTGAATAATCACATCTTTTCCCTGTAAATCATCATGGGTAATCACATCCTGATCATGCAAATCATCATGCTTATCATTACTATGCAAATCATGTGTGTCATACTTTGGAAAAATCGAGACTGAGAGAGTCTCCGTTTCCGGATTCTTTGCAATCTTCGCATGCACATTAGAAATGAGAGATGAAGAATGAACTTGCTCTCTACGAATGACAAGGGGAGAGTCACTTTTGGCATTGAAAGTATTTTCCGCCCAATCAATGAGAGGGTTATGCTCACGAAACCATCGAATGCCCAAAAGCATATCACATTCTGAAAGAGGAGAGACTACAAATTTCCTGCGGAAGGACACTTGTTGAACAGCGAAGAAAACATCAAGACACTCTTGTGTGATGAGAGACTCCATACCGGGAGAGAAGCCTGACACCTCGAAAGGAGATGTCTTGCGAACCTCCAAGCGGGCTCTTTCGACAAGAGAGTTACTAATCAAATCATGCATACTACCTGGGTCAAACAATATGACAAAACGCTGACCATTCACATGACCATAAAAGTTAATGAGAGACTCATCAATGGGAGGATCATGAGAGACTTGGGTCACATTCGTGTTCTCATTTATTGCATTGACACGGGAAGTGGGTTCTTTAGATTCATTAGATTCAAGCTTAGGACATGTTCTTTGTATGTGACCCTTGATGTGACAATGAAAACAACGACCTTCCTTAGAATAAATGCTTTGTTCTTCCGACGCAATGTATCCTCCTAAAATTCCTTGTTCTACCTTTTCATCTGGAGTGAGCTTAGGTTTAGCAATTGTGTTAGCTTTACCCTTAGGTTCATTTGGAGAGTTCTTTTTTGAGAGACTATTGGAAGACTGGTTAGAAGAGTTACCATTCTTACCGTTCTTACCATTCTGAGGGTTCTGAGAAGTCTGGGAGGTACTTTGAGACGACTTGTTCTCCTTAGGCTTTCCCTTGGTGTGCTTCATCTCTTGGGAGAGAGCAATAACTACCGCCTTGTTGAGATCTGCGGGGTCGAAGACTTCTACATCAAACTTAATATATTCGTCCAACCCAAAAAGGAAAGCCTCTTTGCGCTCATTATCCGATTTGCGTAATTGGGTGCCGAGCTGCAAAACACAGCTAGAAAAAGACATGACTGGCATACCATTCTGCTTGAGATTGCGCCAATCCTCTTTCAATCGCGCTAGGTACTGTGGTGGCATAAACCGTGCCTTGAGCTTGTCTTGGAAATCATCCCAATTGAAGGAAAGGGGCGTGTCTTCGTCGGCTTCCTCTAGGTGCGCGGCCAATTGTGCCTCTTGCCATGCGTGGTACCAATTAATGGCATCACCGGCAAGGTACATAGCTGCCGTCAAAACCTTGCTATTGCCTGTTGTCACGTGACACATCTAACCCTATGTGCACGTGGACAAGCTACTTCATGACATGGGTTCAGTTCAGTTAGATTAGGAAGTGATCTGGCACTTTTGTGAGTCTGTTCGCAGACCGTGCATGTCCAGACACTTAGATTAGATGCATATCCTCTGGTTGCACACAGCATGATCATCAGATTTCCATCAAAGCCCATTAGGAGCATTTATATAGTTCATAGACCTATTTTCCCTATTTTTGACATATTTCACTTATTATTTTTGAGTGACTTTTGTTGGGAACTAGGTAGAAAGCAAGTACATAAAGAAACCTAGTGCTAGCACTTTATGGCAGAAGAGGCAGCAGGAACTTCGGTTCAACAAGCACCTTCTCAGCAGGACCCCCAGCATGCCTATCGTTTTTGCATCACAGCAAGGACCTAGCGTTTTTCATCCACAGACCAGCCTTGGCATTTTTGCATGGCAGGTCAACCTCGGCGACAACAAGACACAACAGATCAGCCCTAGCATTAGCAGATTCCACAGCGACAGCAGATCAGCCCTAGCGTTAGCAAATTTCCTCAACAAGAACAGTTTTCAGCCCTAGCGTTTTTGGAGCAGCATAACAGCCAGCGTTTTGCAATTCCATCACGACAGAATCAGCAGTAGCACCACCGTTTTCAGTTTTCAGCAATACACCGCAGTAGAACCCCCAAACCTCGCAGATCTCACCTTCCCACAGCAAATCCTCGCCGCACGGTCAAAACCAATGTAGTTTGAATATTCAGCCCGGAAGACGCAGATTTCAACATCTGTGTTTTCAGTGCATCGTCATTGCATCGTCATCATTGCCGTCGCCACCGACATAGAGTCAGAATTCAACAGATAAAGATTTGCAAATTTCAGCCCTTAGCGTTTCCAAAATTCAGCCCGTCTCGTCGTCGTCCTTATCGTCGGCAAGTCTAAGCATTGTAGAGATTTGTGCAATCAATAGTAGACCGCTCTCGCCATAGAGAGTGGGGCCTTCGGAGGAGGGTTTGACAACATTCTGGTGTCGTATTCTTCTCTCTCTATCTCTCAGTCTCAGCACCTTCATTCACAGTGTTTATCCACTTTGTTTGTGATCACTTTTACTCTCCCATTAAAGGAATGGAAGGCTCTCCCTTCCGTAAGTAAAAAGGAACCTTGAGCACAGTTCGGAGCACTCATCTTGAGCAAAGTTCAACATTCACTTCCGTTGCACCTTACACCTGTCTTCTTAGTTGTCACAAAATAAGCATTAAATTGATGCAACCAAGAAGCATCCATCTTACCATCATACTTGTTGTATATGACCTTCTCTGTGACAGGGTTGTTGGAGTCCGAATCTCGGCTTTGCGCCACCTGATGAACTACCAACATCTTTGGCTGGCTCGGACTTCGAGGTGAGAACCTGTCGGATCAACTCTTGCATGCGTAGCTCTCTCTGCACCTCACGCTCTGCCTCCAAGGCCGCTCGTCTTTCTTCGGCCGCCAAGCGCGCTTGCTCACGCTCACGCTCAATAGCTGTTTGTCTTGCTTCGGCCGCCAAGCACGCTTGGTCGCGCTCACGCTCCAAAGCTGCCTTTCTTTCTGCTTTTCTTTCTTTTCGTTCCTCGGCCGCCAAGCGCGCTTCGCGATCCAAGGTTTCTTGTCTGTTTTGGTGTTCACGCTCCACGACTTCCTGTCGTTCTGCTTTTCTTTCTAGTTGTGCCATCGCAACGCGATTCGCTTCTTGTTGTTGTGCCATCATGTCCATCATCAACTTGACCAAAGCCTCCATAGGAGTTGGTGCAATCCGTGGCGTAGATAGGGAAGCGGGAGGGTCAGAAAAACCTCGAGGTGGGGAAAATTCTTCTTCGCACTGCCATGCTCATCACCTCCATGCGAAGTATCCATTCCACTTCGGGTAATGACCATACGCTGAAGTCTTGGGTTCTTAAGTTCACGAGGAACTTGGGTTCTTGTGGGTCTTGGGTTCTTGGGTTCTTGAGGTTCTTGAGTTCTCAAGGTTCTTGAGGTTCTTCTTTAGCTTGCAATCTGTGTTAGAGAAGGATCTTCTCTTCACCTGAGCTCTTCTCTTTCCCGCGGGCGCACCCCTTGGCGGCCTTGCGCTCACACCAAGGTTGCTTTTTCCCACCTCACGTCGATTGGCCGGCCGCTAAGTGCACGGTCCGCTCTCAATGAGTGAAAAGAGAAACAAGGGGAGGCTAGACAAGCCTTTCTTTCTTGGGTTTCCTGTCACTCTTCAAAAACACAATTAGGAATCGACACGTTCAAGAGAACTTGGGTTACATGCGACCGCAACAAGCAAAAAAAATTATGTGGTTCTTGTGATTCTTTCCTTGAGTGATACACAAAACTACCAATGTAAGATGCAGCGAAGTGAATGTTGAACTTTGCTCAAGATGAGTGCTCCGACCTGTGCTCAAGGTTCCTTTTTAGTTACGGAAGGAAGAGCCTTCCATTCCTTTAATGAGAGAGTGCAAGTGATCACAAACAAAGTGGATAAACACTGTGAATGAAGGTGCTAAGACTCAGAGATGGAGAGAGAAGAATACAACACCAGAATGTTGTCAAAACCCTCCTCCGAAGGCCCCACTCTCTATGCCGAGAGCAGTCTACTATTGATTGCACAAATCTCTACAATGCTTGGACTTGCCGACGATGTCGACGACGATGAGGACGACGACGAGACAGGCTGAAATCTGAAAATGCTAAGGGCTGAAATCTGCAAATCTTTATCTGCCGAATTCTGACTCTATGTCTGTGACGATGTTGATGGCGACGATACAACGACGACGTGCTGAAAACGCAGATGCTGAAATCTGCGTTTTCCGGGCTGAAACTGCAAACTACGCTGGATCTGACTATGCGGTGAGGATCTGCTGCTGCAGGAAGGTAAGATCTGCAAGGTTTGGGACTTGTTTTGCTGTGTCTGAATGCTGAAAACTGAAAACGTTGGTGCCTGTGGGGGTTCCGTCGCGGTGGATCTCCAAAATGCTGAGATGCCAGGCTGATGCAAAAACGCTAGGGCTGATGTAACAGACTTGGACACCCAAGTCAAAAATCAATCGCGACAGCACCAAATAACCACTTCAAAACAATTCACAGATCACAATAGATTTGCACTGGCCCGGCGGAGTTCCGTGCCTAAAGATATTGGCCCCAAAGACTGGCGCCCCTTTCGGTATTTCTTTTTATATTAATCAGTTCAAAGTACAAGAGAGTGGCTAGGGTTTCACTCTCAGACTCTACGTCCAGATGCTCTGAGAAGCGAGGCCCTCACCACTAATTTAAAGGTTACAAGGGATGCCCAAAAGCAAAGCCCCAAAAGCTTTTAAAAATAAAAAGCATCATTTCTCTCTCTCTCTCTCTTAGAGAATCTCTTTTTTTTTTTTTAAGCAAGTTCTCTCTCTTTCTCATGGCGTAGAGAAAAAGCAAGATTCGCGTCGCTCGTCATTAAAAAAATAATAATAATAATTTTATTTTATTTTTCCAATCTCCGCGATTTTCGAAAATTAGGGTTTCTGGCAGAGATTAGGGTTTCTGATGTCCGCCACGTCATCACTTTGTGACATACCCCCCTCTTGAAAGCATTGTAATCGACCGCGATTACACCTGCAAAACCGACAAAGGCCATAAACCGTCTTAGCAAACACTGACTGTTAGTACCTACGTACTAGGAACACACATCTAGCACATGTACAAAATCGACAGTCACATCACAGGACATCACCAGACATCACAGGACATCACATGACATTCAACATTCATTCGGATCTTAGACCATGATTTATCAGCAATGTAGCTAGCAATCACATCTAGGTCCAATCGGGACCTCATCGATGTCCGATTGACTAACCCCTATTGCAACCATGTCTATTCGAGATCAATCAGACCAAAATGCTACAGTCATTTCGTCTGTCAGTTCCTGCACTCACAAGAAGTCAAGAACAAATCAGTATCATTATCAGGAATTCCATTTCATAAAGTCATCCAGCAGAATACCGTCAGCTCTCAGTATCCCTGAAGCTCAAAGAGACATCAGTGACTTTAGTATCAAAATCAAGGCATCTGTTGACAAAGGAGCGGAGTAACTCCCCTCTTGTGCATCCCACTGCACCAGATCTTCGGCCAAGCTGAGTTTCTGGGTTCCGTTTGGAGTAGACTATGCTAAACCAAAACATCGAGGTAAAGTTTCACAATCCGAGGAGTATCTGCTAGGTCCTCCTCCTCCATCCACTTCGCAGCAGGAAAGTTCTTGAACTAAACCAAGAACCGCCTTCGGACTTTACCTTTCTTCGTATCGTTATGTGCCAAAATCTGTTCAGGAACAAGGATCTCCTCGTTTTCTTCCACTTCGAGTTGCTCATCAGGCTCCCCATCATCAGGCACATCACCCTTAACAGGTTTCAAGAGACTCACATGCAATGCATTGTGAATCCTCCAAGTATCTGGCAGTTTCAATCGGAAGGAGACATCATTTATCTTGTCAGTGATCTGGAAAGGTCCGTAGTATCGCATACTAAGCTTTGGAAAAAGCCTCTCCTTTCCCTTTTTCTTTCGTAGGCGTGCCTTCTCAAAAGTAAGAGCACCCAATCATCCTGCTTCAATTTCAAGTCGCGACGATGGCGATCCGCTGCCTTTTTCTATCGTTCTTGAGACTTCTGCAAAGTCTCGCGAACCTTGGCAAAAGCCGTATCCAAATCTCGCGAATATTCATCCGCTTCAAATATCTAATCTTTCGTGCTCAGGAAGGATGGAACCTTCGCACCACTTTCAACAATCTCACATGGCGTCTTCCCCGTCGAAGAGTGTATCGTGTTATTGTAGGCAAATTCCACCAAAGGTAAGTTCTTTTCCCATTGAGTCTTCTGATCCGAGATACAAGACTTCAATAAATCTAAAATCATTGAATTGGCAGTCTCAAATTGCCCGTCAGTCTGCAAGTGGAACGATGACGAGAATTGCAACTGCGTGCCAATGTTCTCCCAAATTGCCTTCCAAAACAAACTCATAAATCTGGGGTCTCTGTCGGAGACCATCGTCTCAAACGCGCCATGCAATCGGAAAATCATCGTGATCATTCTATGTTCTCGGGAGATCAAAAATGAAATCCATTTCAATACTTTTCCAGGGGCGGGTGGGTATGGATCCCTGTGTCTTATGCCTGTCAAACTTGACCTTCTGGCATACTGCGCACAACTCTTCCACGTCCTTTTTGAGTCACGGCCAAAAGAAGTATCTCTCTACCCCTTTCATGGTGGTAGCAATGCCGCGGTGACCCGTAAAAGGTGGACAGTGGCATTCAGTCATAACCTTATCCCTCAACGGCTGTGTAACGCACAACATAGTCTTTTTCATCAAGTAGCCTTCTCGAAGGGAGTATCCAACTACTGTCTCCCCATCCCGTATCCGTGTGAAAATATCTGCAAAATCTGTATCTGTGGCAGATTGATCGACCATATCCTCGAAGATCCTATGATGTATCGCGGAAACAGCCAGAACCAACGGTTTCCGAGACAAAGCATCTGCCACCACATTCTTCTGTCCCTGCACATGGACAATCTGGAAGTAGAACTATGACAAGATGTTCGCCCACCGCATCTGCTTTTCCGAAAGCTGCTTCTGTGACAAGAAGTAGCGCAAACTCTGATGGTCTGTAAAGACAGTAAAATCCGCTCCGAGTAGGTAATGCCGCCAGTGAGTAAGAGCATGGATAACCGCCAAAAGCTCTTCTCATAGATCTGTGCTGTCATCTCCGGCCTAGAGAACAAACGCCTCTCGTAAGCTATGACATGGCCTTCTTGCATCAAGACCGCACCCAGACTACGACCACAAGCATCACAATATACTTCAAATGACTTCTGCAAGTCCGGCAAAGTCAAAATAGGTCCCGTAGTCAATTTCTCTTTCAATGTCCGAAAGGCAGTCACCTCTGTGGGTCCCCATGAAAAAGGTACTCCTTTCTGTGTCAAGGTATGCAAAGGGGAAGCAACCTCTGCAAACTTTCTATGAACCGCCTGTAGTACGAACACAGTCCCAAGAAGCTTCTAACTTCATGGACATTCCTCAAATCGGGCCAATCACGGATAGTCTCTATCTTGGCCGGGTCCATTTGCACTCCTTCTGCTGACACAATGTGTCCCAAAAAGTGTATCTCTGGTAGGAAAAATTCATTTTTCTTTGCATTAATCACTAACGTGTGATCTCGTAATGCCTGAAAGACTTGAAGCAGATGATCTGTGTTCTGCCTCATTCTTGGAGAAAACAATGATGTCGTCAAAGAAAGTGCCAACAAATAGCCTGTACTCTCGAAAAATCCTGTCCATCATCCGGTTAAATGTCACGGGAGCATTGGTTAAGCCAAAAGGCATCACCAAAAACTCAAATAACCCAAAAGTCGTCCGAAAAGCTGTCTTGTAGACATCTCCTGGCGCTATCCCGATCTGATGATATCCACTCTTCAAGTCAATCCTGCTAAAGCACAAGGATCCCTGTAACCTGTCAAGTATATCATCGATCCTAGGAATCGGAAATCTGTTCTTGATGGTGATTTTATTGAGAGCGGCGCTATAATCGATGCACATTCTCCAAGATCCGTCTTTCTTCAAAACCAACAACACTGGAGAGCAATACGGTGAAGTACTAGGCTGGACAAGACCCTTTTCCAAGAGGTCTTTCACTGGGTTCATAATGTTTTCATTCTGTACTCTGCTCACACGATAAGGTGGCCGGTTCGGTGGCGTGCTTCCAGGTATCAGATCAATGGTTTGATCTTCAGGCCCTCTGAAAAGCAATCGGCATGAGTGTGGAGAAAAACCTTGGCGTTCTTTTGATCAGGTCAAAACATATTCAACCTTTATCCAGCGTTCAGTTCTCTCCCAAAAGAATGAGTAAGAAACCGAAGTTCATCAAGTACAATCTCTAAGCCCTTCATTTATCAAAGTCGCTTTCTCTGCCCGGTAGTCAACCACGGCATAGTTCTTGTGGTACCAAGGGATCCTGAGTAGAACGTCACTCGCGTGCCCTAAACACCCGTCATTGCAAACAAAGTTTGCCAATGCTCGGTGTAATGGCAACATCCCATCCGAGTGCCAGTCGAACTAACTCTGCCTGTGGCATCAGTCTGTCGGACGTAATTCCAAATCGAGCCGCCAATTCCAAGTGAAAAGAAGTTGGCCTTGGCTCCTTCAAAAGAACTTCCTAATCCTTCACTTTGCTCCAAAAGCGGCAAAGTTTGTACTTTCATTCATTAGATTTTGTGCAAGTCCAACGCCATGTGGTACCAGTTCTGCTTTTCTATCTGCCTTTTTTGCCACATTCCTCAGCTCTCGAACTCTCAGACCTGTCGTCGTCTTTATCATTCTGTTCTTTTTGTGCCTTATTAGGGCACTTCGCGGAGATATGTCCCTGTTTCCCGCATCCAAAGCACTTCCCCTCTCTGATGAAGCGAGCTCTCTCCTCAGGAGTAAGCTTGGGTCGTGCATCATTTTTCTCTGGGTTGCTCTTTTTCTTTCTACTTTCATTCTCAGAAGTCTGTTCGGCTCGTTGTGTCATGGCCAGACTACCAGAGTGAATGGCAAAGCCCCGCTTCGGACGACTCATCAACTCCTGAATAGAAGCTGACTTCTGTTCCAAGCAGTGATCTCAGATCTCTGTAGGTAGACCCAAGGTAAACCGCTCAATCTGTTCTCTGAACGAGATCTTCTTGAATGAAGAGGTGGGTAGAAAAGAGCTCCAAAATCTTTCACAGTAAGCAGTGATTGTATCTTTCTTGAATCTTTCTTGATCATCCGAGGATGGTTCCAAGCAGCTCGTATATCTCGTTCATATTCTTGCGTCAACCAAGAAGAAATAAAAAGCTTCTTAAATTTCAACCGTTTAACTGGCGCAGTCTTGTTTAAAAGAAGAGTGGACCACCAAGTACGAGCATTCCCCTTAAAGTCAGAGGTAGCTCTCCGAATCTTGGAGTGCTCTGAATAGCGTCCTCCCGCGAAAGCGATGTCAAACTGTTGTATAAAAGACAAAGCCTTCGAAGCATCTGAGTATCCTGAAAAAGTATCAAACTTGATCGAGTGGCCACCTTCCTTAAACTCTCGGACTTTCTTGCTTTTATCTTCGAGAAAGTCATACTAGTTGGCTTTGTAAAAATTCTTCTTGTTCGCATGAAAGTTTCCGTTGTCAGAGTCTGAACTGTCCGTAGACGAGTCCTTTGTAGAAGTGTCACTCACTGGGCGAGACTTAGACTTCCTTGCCTTTTTCTTGCCCTTTCCGAAGCGTTGTTTCTTGCTTCGCTTTTTGCTTTTCCTGTCTTCTTCGCTCGAGTCTGAAGAGCTAGAAGAACTGTCAGAAGAAGAAGAAGAACTGGGTAGGTCTTCAAACTTGACGCGCTTCTTCAATTTCTTTGCCTTGTCAAATGTGGACCGACGACCCAAACATTTCGGGAAGTCAGTGCCTTTCTTCTGCTTTTTGCCGTGTTTTTTGCCTTTCTTTTGCACATCGAAAAGCTGAGCAATCCGTGCATCAACCACGTTCTCCAGTTCCTTCTCCGTATATTTTCTTGGAGGCAGAAGGTTTCTTGAGAGCGGGTTTCGGGAGTGGTGTTGTGGTTCTCTGCCACTCTATCTGTACCTCTTCCAAAGAGGTCTGGTTCATATATTTTGCCATCTTCGGGTCCTTGGCAAAATTGAGCATCATCTTTGTTGCATCACCGATCAACTGGCGACGCGCCATCTCTCACTGCTCCGCCTAAGTAGGCCAAGGCGGGCCATACTCTCTGTCTGAATCTTCGTTGTGATCCCAGCCTGCATCTCCAGATGCAGAGAGAGTCGATTGATCATTGCCTGAAGCCATAGGTGCCGCGGAAAAAAAAAAAATCGGGGATCGGATTTCCCGTAGAAGAGAAATTGGCCGTGCTCTGATACCACTGTAACAGACTTGGACACTCCAAGTCAAAAATCAATCACAACAGCACCAAATAACCACTTCAAAACAATTCACAGATCACAATAGATTTGCATTGGCCCGGCGGAGTTCCATGCCTAGAGATATTGGCCCCAAAGACTGGCGCCCCTTTCGGTATTTCTTTTTATATTAATCAGTTCAAAGTACAAGAGAGTGGCTAGGGTTTCACTCTCAGACTCTGCGTCCAGATGCTCTGAGAAGTGAGGCCCTCACCACTAATTTAAAGGTTACAAGGGATGCCCAAAAGCAAAGCCCCAAAAGCTTTTAAAAATAAAAAGCATCAGTTCTCTCTCTCTCTCTTAAAGAGTCTCTTTTTTTTTTTTAAAGCAAGTTCTCTCTCTTTCTCATGGCGTAGAGAAAAAGCAAGATTCGCGTCGCTCGTCATTAAATTATTATTAAAAAATAAAAAATAAAAAATAAAAACAACCTCCGCATTTCTGAAAATTAGGGTTTTTGGCAGAAATTAGGGTTCATAGGAATTTTAGGGTTTCTGGCAAAAACTAGGGTTTCTGCTGTCCGCCACATCATCACTTTGTGATAGCTGATTTTGGTTCTGATGCAAAAACGCTATGGATCTGCTGTCTTGATATTGCCGGGGCTGATCAGCTGTGCAAAAACGCGAGGCTTGGGGATGGTTGAAAACGCTAGGTCTGCTGATGCAAACTGCTAACGCTAGGGCTGATCTACTATCTGTTATCGCCAGGTTGCTGCCAATGCAAGTTGGGCTTGTCTGCAATGCTGAAAACGCTAGGTTGCTGATGCAGAAAAGGCTAGGTGTCCTGCTCCAAAAACGCTAGGTGTCCTGTGGGGGTCCTGCTGAGAAGGTGCCTGTTGAACACGCGGTTCCTGCTGCCTCTTCTGCCAGAAAGTGCTAGCGCTAGGTTTCCTTATACACATACTTGCTCATTTTGCCCTACCTAGTTCCCAACAAAAGTCACTTAAAAATAATAAGTGAAAATTGGCTAAAATAGGGAAAATAGGTCTATGCAGTGTAAAAATGCTCCCAATGGGTTCTAATGGAAATCTAATGATCATGTTGTGTGCAACCAGAGGATATGCATCTAATCTAAGTGTCTGGACATGCACGGTCTGCGAACAGACTCACAAAGGTGCCAGATCACTTCCTAAGCTAGGCTAACTGAACCCCTGTCATGAAGTAGCTTGTCCACGTACACATGGGTTAGATGTGCACATGACACTCTGTGTGTGTCTAAAGTAAAGAATTTCGAGTGAAAGCCAAAGCCTACCGCCCTACGGGCCAGTTTCAGTTAACCATCCTTCTACAATTCCTTGAGCAAACTTTTCATCAGGTGTTAACTCAGGTTTATCTTGAGATTTATTCTTTCCCTCGGATGCATTGAGAGAGTTCTGTGCTCTAGGTGTGGAGAAAAAGAGTTACCATTATGCTTATCATTGGTCTTACCATTCTATGTATTCTGAGGGTTCTAAGAGGTACTTTGAGACGACTTGGCCTCCTTAGGCTTGCCTTTGTTGTGCTTCATTTCTTGGGCGAGAGCAATCGCCACTGCCGTGTTGAGGTCTGTAGGACTAAAGACTTGTACATCAAACTTGATGTACTCCTCTAGCCTGAAAGGAAAGCCTCCTTTCTTTTGGCATCCGATTTGCGCAATTGGACGCCAATCTGCAAAATACGGTTAGAAAACGACATGACACAAGATCCATTTTTGCTTGAGACCACGCCAATCTTCGTTTAACCGATCTAGGTACTGTGGTGGCATGAAGCGAGCCTTGAGCTTGTCTTGGAAGTCGCTCCAATTGAGAAAGAGAAGAACACCTTCCTCGGCATGCTCAAGGTGCTCAGCCAAATGTGACTCCTGCCAAGCTTAATACCAATTAATGGCATCCCCTACTAGATACATGGCAGCCATCAAAACTTTATTGTTACTTGTTTTCTTGTTAGTCGCAAAGTAAGCAATAAATTGATGCAACCACGAATGAATCATAGAAGCATCCGTCTTATCGTCATACTTACTAAACATCAACTTCTTAGTGTGACTGGATTGTTGGAGTCGTCGCCTCTACCTGTGCTACGAGAAGATTCACCTGCTTCTTTGAGTGGCTCGGTCTTGGGGGTGAGTACTTGTAGGATCAACTCTTGCATGCGTTGATCCCTCTGCGCCTCCCGCTCTAAATCTAGAGCCACTCGCTTTTCTTCGATCACTATACGTTGAGTCTCACGTGCGTTCTTACGCTCAAGCTCCATAGTTGCCCTTCGTTCTTCGGCCACAATGCGTGCTTGCTCACGCTCAAGCTCCAAGCTGCCTTCTTTCTTCCATGATGGCGCATTGCGCCTCTTGTTGTAGCATCATGTCCATCATTGACTTGACCAAAGCCTCCATAGGGTTTGGTGCAATCCGTGGCGTGGATGGGGATGAGGGAGGATTGGGGAACAATCCTCCTAGTGTAGAAACTTCGTCTTCTCCAACTCCACTCTCATCACCTTCATGCAAAGTATCCATTCCGCTTCGGGTGATGACCATGCACTGAGTTCTTGAGTACTTGGAGTTCTTGGGTTCTTGAGTTCTTGAGGTTCTAGAGTTCTCAAGGGTCGTGAGGTTCTTGAGTTTTTGGCTTGCAAGCTGCGTTTAAGAAGGCTTTTCTCGTACCCAAGCTCGACTCTTTCCTACAGGTGCACCCCTTGGCGGCCTTGCGCTCACACCAAGGTTGCTTTTCCCTACCTCACGTCGACTGGTATGCCGCTAAGTGCAAGGTCCACTCTCAATGAGTGGAAAAAGGAACGAGGGGTCTTGGGCTACGTGCGATCACAAGAAGCAAAAAAAATTCTTGTGGTTCTTTCCTTCAGTGATGATACCAAATAATACCAAAGAGCTTTGATACCAAATGTAATGGGCAACCGAAGAGAATGATGGTGTATGGCTCAGGATGAGTGAACAGTGATGCTCAAGATCCCTTTTACTTAGCAGAAGGGAGAGCCTTTCGTGCTTCAATGAGAGAATGTGCAATGTCCAAAACAAGAGAGTGGAATGCAAACCGTGAGTAAGAGTGCAAGAGAGTGCTAGAGAGAGAGAGAGAGAAAAGAGACGACACCAGATGGGGTCCCAAACCCCCCTCCAAGGGCCCCCCTCTCTATTGCTACAGAGGTATTTGTTGTAGATTGCATAAAGGTCTCGTACAGTGCTTCTAGATACTGTGGTACTTGACGACGATGATGTCGACAATGACGACGACGAAGATTGAGGGCTGAAAATGAAAAATGCTAGGGCTGAAGCTGGCTGGAATATGAGCGTTGTCCTACGGCTGAAATCTGCAATTGTCGGCGCACGACGGTGATGACGGCGACAGTGAGGCTATGCTGAAAACTGGCGGGCTAAAATCTGGAATCGATGGCTGAATTCTGAAAACGCTGGCTGAACTGATAGCGCTTGTAGAATCCAGCGAGGAAAAGGGGTGCGGGCCAGTGTGGTACCGCACAGCTAGGGCAGATCAACTCGCAAAACGCCGAAGACTGAAAACGCTGATCTGAGATCTTCAAAAACGCTGGTACTTGCTGTAAACACTGAGGTTGCTGCTGAGAAGACGCTAGAGGGCCTGTGCACCTGATGGCCTGTGCTCTCCCTATATCTTCTGCCTTTCTCATGCGCCAAAGGCTTCCTTATATACCTGCAAACAAGTGGGTCGAGCAGTCTTCTGGCCAGGCCCATGATTTGGAAAAGAAAAGTCACTTAATTAAAATGACCCCTTTTTAAAAGTTGGTTCATATGCTCTGCAACTTGGGTTCATGTAATGATAAAACATGCTCATGCTAGGTGTGCAATCAGAGGGTATGCAACTACTCTAAGTGCCCGGACATGCACGGCCTATGTTAAGGCTCACAAGGGTGCCAGAACACTTCCTAGGCTTCCTAAACCCTAGAAGTAGGCACAGCTTGTCCACATGCACATAGGGTTAGATGTGCAAGTGACACCACAAAACATGGTGTAATACGCGGGTACGGCTAATGATGTGACAAAGTTTTTGGGCATCAATTTCAAAGCGGTTGAACTTTGAGAGCTTTTGGATAAAAGTTAAAAAATCAAAAAACTTTCGGGCTGTTTAGCAAAAGAGCAAGAGGTCAAGTGCCTATAAATTAATGCAATTGCAGAGTCTAGACGAGTGATTCTGTCCACAGTTGTAATCTATGAAGATGAATAAGGAAGCGTTCAAACTGCCGAGTTCCACTCACAGGGTCGCTTGTCCTCCATGGTCTGCCATGGTTGGACCATTAAGCAAAACCTCTATTTCCAGGCCCACCAGCCATCAAGCGGCCTCATACCCTCAGACACTCGCCATTTCCAAGAACTTTTCAGCGCAAAATGCACGGAGGCATTGAACCTGCGGCACTACACGTCCCACGACGAGCAGGCTAGCCACAAGGCCAAAACCCAATCGCTGTCATGAAAATGCACTTAATAAATATTGTGCTGTCCTCCACCCAGTGCGAACCACAGGCCTTTGCGAAAGGGGAAGGATTGCCCTAATAAATAAATACCAGCCAGTGCATCTGGAAGTGGAACTCCGCCACTCCACCACTCCGAGTCTCATTTCAAGTTGGGGGGGGGGGGGGGGGGGGGGGGGGGGGGGGGGGGGGGGGTGGTAATGTAAATGTCATAAGTGGCATGACCTGATCGAAAGAGAGGAAAAAACGGTCGAGCTGGACCAGAACAAAAGCAAAGGGCTTGTCTCTGACGCTGTCCCTCATGAAGTGCGGCATGAATTTGGCAGGAAATGTGGTGCGATTTACAGTGCTGAAGTGCCAGAATTGGGCCAAAGATGATGCTGCCACAAAATGTCATAAGTGGCATGACCTGATCGAAAGAGAGGAAAAAACGGTCGAGCTGGACCAGAACAAAAGCAAAGGGCTTGTCTCTGACGCTGTCCCTCATGAAGTGCGGCATGAATTTGGCAGGAAATGTGGTGCGATTTACAGTGCTGAAGTGCCAGAATTGGGCCAAAGATGATGCTGCCACATATTATAGTGTCAAGTCATCATAAAAAGACCTAAAAATTTGTTCGAGGGTTAGTAGGCCAAAATATGCAGTGCTACAGTGGCTATACATTCACTAGATGCAGCTTAAGAGCCACCTTTTAGTGATGACTATATCTCCAGCAAAAAGCACCATGAAAGATAAAACCTACAATGATCTGCGCTTTACAGTCAGAAATCTTGAATCTTGCAAACAACAGAGAATAATACTTGTTCTCAAAAATGAACAAAATACAGATCATTTCCTGAAACTAGGGTCATCATAGAGAACATATTTAAAAATGCACAAAGCAAAATATTTGACTTGACACTTAGGTCAAGTCATGCATAACTAACAAGAGATTACACAGGAAACCTCAGTGAATAGAAACTTTTTGGACGTGTCCTTGTGCATAATACACGTTACAAATACACGGTCTAGCTATAAAAACTGCAAGCAGATGCAATCGCGGTACCAAGGATCTTACATTTTGAGGAGCAAAAGTACATTTGGAACCATCCGGGAAGCTCCTTGAGCTTTGAGGAGTTACATCAGGACCTTTCAATTGTGAGATTCCACCATACGCACCTCCAAAACCAGGCCCTTCGACGTGCCCGTTGACAGAACTTGTGCTTGTTGTACCAATATAACCACATCGCTGCACACCAGAAGAGCCTGCATTTTCAAACCTGTGAGGAGGAGCATTGCGGCCTGATCTTGCTTGAGGTAAACTCTGCGCTGAAGGTGGATGGAAAGGTGAATTGTGAATGGCCGGTGAAGGTGGATTACTAGTTGAAGAGACCTGCTTAGCCTTTCGGGAGCTTGCAACCTGCCAACCATTAAAGTCCTCCGGGGCAGCATGTGTAAGAGGGCCAGGCCTTGGACTAGGCCCTACACTTAGGTTCTTCAAGTCACCCTCAAGCTGTGCATTTCCCATACTATTTTGCTTTGCTAGCACGGCGCTACCATTGCTTTTGTTCTTCTTTTTCTTCTTGTTCTTCCTTGGCTTTGATGGCCCTTCTGGATACACAGGCATAGAGACGCTACTTTCCGTAAACTGTAGGGGCTCATCCCACCCTGTAGCCTCGTCATCGTCCTCAACTTCACTTGCCCATGAAGCCTTTTTGTCGTTCGAGAAGTCATCGGCAGCCATGGAAGCCAGAAAGCTCAACAAAGTTGATCGGACGGTTATTTCTTACAGTGGCATGTACACTGAGGGAAAACCGGTCCTCTGCAAGCCTCTCTTGAGCTCAAACGGACATGCAAAATCGCAGCAGAAAGGAAAATGTGCCTATCAAAGGGCCAAAACAAACGACTCTCACTCTTCTCAGCTAACTTCATCTGCCCAAACGTGAGGAGTTTTTGTATGTGCTTGTGTGTATGAGAGAGAGAGCGCACGCACGCGTGTGAGTTTTATTTTTTCCTCCTGTTGTTTTGGTTCAATAAAGAGACCTGTGCTTTGATGGCGATTTTTGCAACATTTCTACGTGAGGTGCAAAGGTTCGTTACACAAGGTTAGTTTACCAAACCAAGCTCTAAACAGGGACGCCTTTCCTGAGGACTAAGTGGCACGGGTCTTGAATGGGATTGGGGGGGGGGGGGGGGGGGGGGGGGGGGGGGGGGTTTTCCAATGGATGGGATCCATTGCACGCACAAATGCATAGGCACACCCGTTGGATGCTCGCACATATTTTGTAAACTCGGACATCCGAGGTGTAAACTCAGACAAGCATAAGTACACATGAACAAGCATCCATTTAACCGAAATGAACACGCACGCCCGATTAGCTCACCAACATGTCACAGCACCCATCTGAGTTCGAAACCCGAGGGTGACCCGTCGTCGTTTTTTTTGCCGTCCGATCGCCTCGAGATTCCCCCCGTCTATCGTTCGCCGTTGATCCCATGGCGGGGTCTTCATTCATGACCCCGTGCCATTTAGTCACGAGGGACGCCTTTATGTAGCCGCTATGCCTCCTATTCACAAAGCATCACAAATCAGGAAGTAAAAGAAGGATCGATGAAAGTAGCAACAAGAAAAACATGCGCTTGACAAGCAATGGAGATGGACAAGGTAAATCTTCATATCAAAGACACCCCTTAAGGATGTGGTGGCAAGCCATCAAGCAATAAGTAAGAGGTGCTTCAATAGTGTCCTCAAGGTGCAAGGTTTCAAACCGCTAAGTTTATCCCAATTGGTGCAAACTTGAATAGCGAGAGATTAGATGAAAAATACCGGCAAGATCGAGGGCATATTGTTTTGTGTGGTTCTCTAGAACCTAAGAAGAGAAGAAGAAGCCCCTCCTCTCATACATGCCACAAGACTTTCTCGAAAGGAAGCAGACGAGAAGATACAAAAAATTTTAAGACACTAACCTTGCAAGTTCTTCTTCCCAAAACAAATAAATGCTCTCTTTCCACAATCCTATTTGGATAGAGAAGTGGAGGATCAAGTAAGAAGCCAAGAAACTCTTCCTTTATATAGGATATAGAAACTATGAGCTCCTTCCATATGAAGCAATAAAGGATTCCAACGACAAACTTTTGGAGTTCATGAAACAAATTAACATTGTTCTCCACAAGAAAGGATATTTCAAAGACCCTAAAATTACAAGTGCTACTTTATATCTACAAGATGCTACTCTACATCTACAAGATTTCGCTCTTCGACGTTGAATTCTAGAAATAGCAAATGGTACTCAACTCATAACATGGACTAAATTCTAAATTGTCTTAATAAAAAACAATTTGCACAAAGCTAGAATCCCGATGTAATTTACTTACATAAAAAACCTGATAAATACGAGCGTGTGTAGACCAAATCTCTAACTCACTTGAGTATCTTGAATAGGCAACTAAATGAATGATTGACCAATTTTTAGGCTTTTTGAAGGTTTTAGAACACGTAAGAATACTGCTTCTTGTCTTTCCATGAAAGCGACATGCCAACTATTCTCATCAGTATGTTCTTGTATCTATATTGGACTTCTTGAACATTTTGATTTGAGCAGCTATCAACATGTCCATATGATCTTGGATAAAGACCTTGACTTGTTGAATTTTCTTAGTAGCAACCAAAATGGAGATAATCTCTCCAATCAAACTGCTTCTTGCTCATAGCATATCCTCTAGCATTTTGTGTGCCCATCCGCCTATGGATGTGCTACATTACTAATATTGAGTGGTGTTTCCAATTGTTTTTAAAAAAGCCTGCCAGAAGGACTATTAAACATGGGACTACAAATACTCACAATGTTGTTGGGATAATCCGTATAACTTATACAGCTTGGCTACAAAGCGCATGTGGTTAACTCTTGGAGTTTTGATGGGTCAACTTATCTACAATCACTGATACTGGAGCATGCTTTTGTGTGGTGGTTGGTAGACCCACACAAATCCACAAAAATATTGCACTTGTTGTGCCTAAAAAGCTTCATAAGCAAATGGACAAAGTTGCATGCCGCTATAGATATGCCTTTGCTAAACACTAAAACACATAACACCGTAAAAACTTATATGAGACTGCATTTTCATGAGTGGAGTGGTTTCTGTTTTCCAATGTTGATAGCTTCGGTTATGCTCATAGCATGCATAAAAGTTGAAGGGATAGATGTGTAAATAACTCTTGTTTAAAGAACTAGATGTTACCATATACATGTGGTAGTGATGTGTGTGAACACACTAGGACCGCTGGGGCATTTTTTCCCTCTTTAGGAGGTTTTTCCCCTCGAGCATTGATATATACGCCCATCACTTTAGAGCTATCTATCTTTCCATTGCATACTAAGTAACACACTCTCTATTGTGTGCCTTGAGCTTCCTTCGTCTTCTCCAAGTTGTGTGTGTCTCTCTGCAACCCTAATTCCAACAATTGGTATCAAAGCAGGTTGCGTCCTCCCGGGCTTAGTCGTCAGCTGCTCCAGCACACGCCTGCTCATTTTCTTCGATTTCAGTGAGCTTTGGCGAGCGTTCGCAGGTCGACAAATATTTTGGATGAGCTCGTAGAGCTCATCTTGCTCAGATTTCTAATTCGGGCTCATTTCGGCCTTCGTTTCCACTACAGGCAGTGTTGCACAGGCTATTTCGTCATTTTATGCAAAGTTTCTGTCAGTGTCGTTTTCTGCATAACATGTGCCTTATAGTCTTCTACGGTTTGTGCTATATAGCACGTGTTGTTCCCGTTCATTTCTCCTATTTTCAGACAGTTTTCACATCAGGTGCATCATTTACCATGGCTGACAACAACAACATAAATGTCTTCAAGATGTTTGCTACTGAGGACAGGTTGGATGGGGACAATTACCCTATGTGGGCTTATATGATGCAACACGTTCTTGTGTCAAAGGGCGTCTGGAATATTGTGCAGGGCATTGATGTACGTCCTAGTTCTGAGGATGCAGGCGGTGTTGAGGATGTTGCAGGTCTTGCTGCAAGGATTGTTGCTGTTAGAGTTGTTTTGCCTACGGCAGAACAAGCTCGTTGGGATGTAAAGGATGCGCAGGCTCATGCATTGATTGCGTAGTCTGTGAAGCGCACCATTGTTCCTCACGTTCATTCAGCAAAATCTGCAAAACAGGCTTGGGATATTTTGGCTGGTCTTTATGCAAACCGCAATGAGGCTAAAATTGCTTTGCTGCGTAAAGAGATGGAGTCGAAGATTATGCATGAGGAAGATGATATGGACACTTTCCTTGCTAGTTTGAAGGATATCAATGAGCAGCTTATTTCTACAGGTGAAGTCATTTCAGATAGTTCCCTTGTGCAGACTCTTCTTGATGCCTTACCAGATTCTTACCAGACTTTTGCTAGTACTTGGAGACTTATGACCCAAGGAAATCGAGAAGTTGTCAAGTTTGATGCATATGCACATTGCTGTTGCAAGAGTCACTTTCCAGAAAAAACAGAACTAGACAACGTGCAATTGAACAAGCTTTTATTGCTTCTCAAAGAAAGGGTGGTAATAACAATGCAGCCACTTCTTATGGTTCTGCTGTGAGTGGCAAAACTTTTGTTCCCAATGCTTCTGCTGGCAACACTTCGTCTGGCAATTCTGGTGATAAGGGCAAAAAGAAAATGCATTGCCATTATTGTAAAGCTATGATCACTTAATCACGTCGTGTCCTAAGTTGAAGGCCAAAGAGGCTAAGAAGAAAGAGGGTGGTTCCACTGCAAATGCTGGTTCCACTACAAATGCAGCCATTGTTGAGTCTTCTGTGAAAGGAGACTGTGATGTTGATGTCGATGCAGAATGGGCTTTTAGCGCAGAGTGCACTTACAATCCTGTTGTCCATGATGCATGCTTGTCAGTTGCTGCAGATTCACATGTGTGGTATTTTGACAGTGGTGCTACAAAGCATATTACCTCACATCGTGAATTGTTTACCTCTCTCGAGTCTGTCCCTCATGGGAATTCAGCCACTTGTGCCAACAATGCCTCTTATCCGGTTCAGGGAGTTAGAAAGATTGTGCTTACTGCTACAAATGGCAGTTCCTTCACACTTGTTGATGCATTTTATGTACCTGGAATCAAGAAGAATCTCTTGTCTGTATCCGCACTTGCTAGACTTGGACTTGTAGTCAAATTTGTGGATGATAGATGTACAGTTCATGATCTCAGTTTTGGTGATGAAATTGTTGCATCTGGCCTTTTGTGCCGTGGGTTGTATAAGCTCACTTTGTATGACAAGTGTGGACAAAATTTTGCAAATGCTGTTGCAGATTCAAGGGCTATTTCAGATGCAAAACTTTGGCATGCACGTTTTGGTCATCTGAATTTTGCCAGTTTGCTGCGTTTGCAGAAATCTGATATGGTTGCTTCTTTGCCGCCTCTTGAAGCACCTGTCAAACATGTTTGTGAAGGCTGTATTTTGGGTAAGATGCAACGTTCTAAGTTTCCAAAGGATGGTTCAGTTAGGGCCACATGTAGGTTGCAGCTTGTGCATAGTGATGTTTGTGGGCCCATGCAAACTCCGTCCTTGGGCGATTGCCTGTACTTCATGACTTTCATTGATGATTACTCCAGGCATGCATGGGTATTTCCACTTGAAGCGAAGTCCGAAGTTTTATGTGCTTCAAACAATTTCTGGCTATGGCTGAAAATGTCTCAAAATGTACTATGGGCACCCTTCGTTCCGATCGAGGGGGGGAGTATATGTCTCATGAATTTAATGCATTTCTGGCTAGTCGTGGGATAAAACATCAATGTGCAGTGCCTTATACACCTCAGCAAAATGGTGTTGCTAAGAGGAAAAACACGTCACTTACGGAAATGGCACGATGTATGGTCAAAAGTCAAGCTTTGCCGCATTCTTTTTGGCTTGAGGCCATCATGTGCGCCACTTATGTACTAAACAGGTGTCCTACAAAAGCTTTGCAGTCTATTACTCCATATGAAGCATGGCATGATAGAAAGCCTTCTATTGAGCACATGCGTGTTTTTGGCTGTTTGGCATATGCTTTGGTGCCACAAACACAGTGCAGAAAATTGAATGATAAGGCTATCAAATGTATTTTTGTTGGTTATAGTGCTGAAAGCAAAGGTTACAGGTTATATCATCCGCAAACAAAGCGTATTTTGGTTTCACGGGATGTAGTGGTTGTGGAAGATTCTGTTCAGCCCTTGTTGTCATGTACTAGAGAAAGTAATGTAAGCTAACAGGACATTTATGACACTTTGTTGCCTCTTTTCAGTGGTGGAAATACGAATGTAATTTCCAATGAGGCAAATGTACAACCTATGGGGGTTTTTGAAAATGTTATAGATCAGCCTATTACTGATGCAGATGTACATGATGTACTTGATGAGGAAAGGGTTGAAAATGAGCAGGCTAGAGGTATGCATAAATGGCTGGTGCACACTTTGCGTGACAAGAAATTGGATGCACCTTTGTCTAGTCGTACTCGTTCAGGCTCTCACCATGCATCTTATGCATCAGATTTGTTATGCTTTGGCTGTGTCTAGCTTACATGATGTTGAGGAGCCTCTGTCTTTTGATGAAGCACAGAATTCAAAAAATTTGATGGCTGCCATGCAATTAGAATATGATGCACTTATAGAAAATGACACATGACTTTATGTGATTTGCCTCCTGGCAAAAAGGCCATTGGTACGAAGTGGGTTTACAAGTTGAAATGCAAGCCGGATGTTGAGATCGATCTCCATAAGGCTCGACTTGTTGCAAAGGGTTATGCACAGCAAAAAGGCATAGATTATGAAGAGACTTTTTCTCCGACTTGTCGTATGACTACTGTGCGTTTTCTATGTGCATTGGCAGCTCATTTTGGTTGGGATGTCCATCAATCAGACATTGTTACTGCTTTCTTGAATGGAGACATATTTGAGGAAGTTTATGTAACGCAGCCTCGCGGTTTTGTCATAAAAGGACAAGAGGACAAAGTGTGCAGATGTAAGAAGGCTTTGTATGGGTTGAAGCAATCTCCTCGTGCTTGGTATGAGAAAGCTGACACTCATTTGGCTAAATGAGGCTTTCGTAACAGTCCAACAGAAAGCACATTGTATGTAAAGCGTGAGGGTGATGTACTTCTCATTGTGGTTCTTTATGTCTATGATTTGCTGATCACTGAACCAAATGAGAGACATATTTCTAAATTTAAGGCTGATTTGAATGATACTTTCAAGATGAAAGATTTGGGGCTGTTGCATCATTACTTGGGTATACAGTTTAAGCAGTGTGATGGTGGTATTGCCTTATGTCAGAAAAGTCACATAGAGACATTGCTATGCAAGTTTGGACTTGAGGGTTGCAAACCTATTGCCACTCCCATGGAAACAGGTTTGAAGTTGAGTCTACATGATATTGGAGATCGTGCTGATGTCACTCTTTACCAAAGTGATGTTGGCTGCCTCATTTATGTATGCAACACGAGGCCAGATATTCAGTTTGCAGTCTCACAAGTCAGCAGATTTATGCATAGCCCAGGGTCTAAGCATTGTCAGGTTGTCAAGAGGATTTTCCGCTACCTTAGTGGCACTTTACATCTTGGCTTGTTTTATCCCAAGGGGGGATCATTGCTGCCATACTCACATGCTTTTTCAGACTCAGATTGGGCTAGTTGTTTTGACACGCGAGTGTCCACCAGTGGTTTTTGTTTCATGCTTGGCAATTCATGTATATCATGGTTGAGCAAGAAGCAACCTACTGTGGCCACTTTGAGTTGTGAGGCTGAGTACAGGGCAGTCTTCACAGCTACGGTTGAGTGTGTGGCTCAGACGCCTTATGGTTGATTTGGGTGTTGGACAGGACACTGCCAACACTATCTACACTGACAGTCAGAGCGCAATGGCAGTTGCAAGGAACCCAGTTTTTCATGCTCGCACAAAGCACATTGAGGTGCATTACCACTATCTCAGGGAGAGGCTCTCAACAGGAGAGATCAGCTTGGCTTATGTGCCAACACAGGACAACCTTGCAGATCTTTTCACAAAGGCATTGTCTCGTGAGAAGCTTGAAGCTTTCCACAAAGCTTTGTGTTGGGGTATAAAGCCCAATGTGGTCGCCCAGGTAAGTGGGCGGGCCGCCAGGTATGTACACATATTCTTTTGTAAAAACCTAATAAGAACTCACTATGCTCTACACATTACAGTAGAGCGAGTTCACCATATCGTCGTGCTCTTCTTCTCGCACTCTCTCTCGCGTCGCACTTTCGCTCGTACTCCTTCAACTGGTATCAGAGCTCAGATCGAGGTGCGGGGCAGCACTACAGGAGGCTAGAGTCACCAACTCAGATTGGAGTGAAATTCGACAGGCGAAGACACGGCCCCAAATCCTGTGGGGAAATCCCGAAGGGCTTGGTGTTCTCAGAATTTCATTCTGAGGTCATCTCGGCCACTGTTCGGCTTCGACAAAGGTCTACGCAGGCCATTTTCGACTACGTGGTCTCGGCGGGTGCAGATCCGACTCTGCAAATTTGGGGTTTTCGGCCTACGACTGCAGGTGCTGAGGATATCGACACTCCCAGAGTGTTGATTTGTGGCTGTCTACACATCGAAGGACGGCTCATAGTTCTTGGAGGCGTGTCACATACGACACAGGAGCATCTACACACAGTCTGTAGGCGACAACCACTAGTTCATCAGGTAGCTTGTGTTTGCTGCTTGATATTCCAGATTTCTTCCTGACATTGCAGGTACTTCCACATGGGATGTATTGTCAGAGATGATGTATGTCTGTTGAGGGTTTGCTGGCTGTGAGTCACGCAGCAAACAACCGCCGCAGTGGTTACAGCATACAGTGGAAAATTTGTGGATGTATGACTTTGTGGGAAGTCTATGTACTGTCAGATTTACTGCAGCCTTTGTTGAGGGTTGAGTGAGGTTTTATTGAGCTGGGGGATTCTCGAATGTTGAGATCCTTTCGGTGATACAGGTCTTGGAGCGATCCCTCGAGCACCCTTAGATAGGCAGCTCGGATGTATTGACTGTGAGTTAGACAGTTGGGATTGCATCTTTGCTTTACTGCCGTTGAGGCATTGTCGCAGTCTATGCTTACAGGACAGTGACAGGACAGTCAGAGACAGTACAGGTGCAGGACAGGTTTAACCGCAGCTTACAGTGTAAGAGAGACAGTGTTTTTTGAGCTGTTTTTTGGTCTGTTTTTGAGTACACCAGAGCCATTTTACAAAGGAGACTCTGTCGAAATTTATGCAGAATCTGAAGCTTTTTTGGTTCATTTGACAGGTTGATATTGGTTCAGAGGTCAGTTTACAGGGGAAACTCTGCCGAATTTTTCCCAGGAAAGTAAACCACTGTGAAGCGTAGCTATGGCTGGATCACAAGACACTGCTCTTTACAATATCAAGAAGCTGGATGGAACCAATTTCCCATTGTGGAAGAAGCAGATTTGGCACGTGTTGGTACAAAAGAAGCAGATAAAACCTATAAAGCTCAAAGGGATAAAACCAGAAGATATGGACGAAGATGAATGGAGAGAAATGGATGAATTGGCACTTTCTACCATTATGCTGACTTTGGCAGAAAGCGTTTACTTCAATGTAGCAGACGAGATGTCGGCTTATCAAGCATGGTTAAAGCTGAGTGATCTTTATGAGAAGCAGAGTGCAGCTTCACAGGTATACTGGCTTAAGAAGCTTGTTGACTTGAAGATGAAAGAAGGGACACCTATGTCCAATCATCTGAATGAATTCAACACAATTTATAGTCAGTTGTCAGCTCAAGGTGTCAAGTTTGATGAACCTATTAGAGCTATGTTCCTGTTGATCACATTGCCGGAAAGTTGGGACACTTTTCGCACAGCTTTGAGTAATTCTGCACCTCCAGATGGTTTGAACATAGCAGGTGTAGAAGGAAGTCTGCTTACTGAAGAAACCAATAGAAAGACAATGGAAAAATGCAAAGGAACAGCCTTAGTTGTCAGGGGAAGGACCAAAGAAAAGTACAAAGGTGGAAAGAGGAATCAGTCTCGTAGCAAGTCCCGCAGTGCTAAAGTTAAGAGTGACATAGAATGCTACCATTGTGGCAAGAAGGGTCACATGAAAAGAGACTGCAGAGAATGGAAAGCAAAAAAAGGCAAAGAGAAAGCTGAAGACCATGGTGAGAAGAACAAGTCCTCAGTGAAGATTCAAGAAATAAATGTGACAATTACTGTTGCAGAGGATGACAGTCTAGTGTCAGGAGACATCTACTTCTTGAAGAATACAATGGACTCAGCTCTTCTTACAACATCTGATGGAAATGCATTGAGTGACTGGATTATAGACTCAGGGGCATCACTTCATGTGTCTCCAAACAAGGAGTGGTTTACTTCTTATGTGACCACTAAAGATCATGTTCGGCTAGGCAATGGGCAGACATGTGAGATCTTAGGTGTTGGAGATGTTCAATTGAAGTTTCAGAATGGCTCTTCTTTCACGCTGAAGAATGTGAGACATGTTCCCGCAATTACAAAGAGCTTGATCAGCACAGGTTTACTTGATGATGCTGGCTACGTCACCACTTTTGGACAGAACATGTGGAAGATATCCAAGGGTTCTATGACAGTAGCACATGGAGTAAAGTCTGGAGGACTTTACATGATTTATGTATCAAATGTCTCTAAAAATGTAATCAATGTAACCGAGCAGCCGAACGTTTCTTTGTGGCATAGCTGGTTAGGACATATGTCCAAGAAGGGAATGGAAATCTTGTCTCGTTCTGGTTATTTGCCTGGCTTTTCATTTAATGATTTTAAATTCTGTAAACATTGTCTGTATGGTAGGCAAACACAGCAGCCACATAAGCATAGAAGCAGTAGAAGAGATGCACAGTTGGCACTTGTTCATAGTGATTTGTGTGGACCTATGCCTAACCTATCTCTAGGGGGAGCTTCTTACTTTATGACATTTATAGATGATTACTCGAGGAAAGTATGGGTTTACTTTCTCAAGCACAAGGATGAAGCGTTTAGTGTTTTCAAAACGTTTGTGACACTTGTGGAGAATCAGAGTGGCAACAAGCTTAAATGCTTACGCACTGACAATGGTGGAGAGTATGTTTCAAAGGCCTTTCAGGACTTTTGTGAGTCAAAAGGTATAAAACGTGAACTTACTGCTCCTTACAATCCTCCTCAAAATGGTGTTGCTGAGAGGATGAATAGGACCATACAAGAGAAGGTCAGAAGTATGTTGTCTAATGCACAGCTGCCAAATGGGTTTTGGGCTGAAGCTGTATCAACAACTGTTCATCTTGTAAATAGATCTCCTAGCAAGGTTTTGCAGAAGGATTCAGTGCCAGAGATGGTATGGTCAGGCAAAATGCCCTCATACAAGCCTCTCAGAGTCTTTGGCTGTGAGGCATATACTCACGTTCCAAAGGAATTTAGAAACAAAATTGAGCCAAAGAGTAGAAAGTGCATCTTTCTAGGCTACGGTAATTCTGGTGAGATGGGGTATAGACTTTGGGATCCCGAATCCAGAAAGGTTGTCCGCAGCAATGATGTTCGCTTTAATGAATCCAAATATCATTCTAAACCAGTGAGGGTTGAGGAGATTAGAAGAGTTGTCTTCTAAGAAGATGGACCTGCACGTGCTAGACAAAATGTCAGGGCTCAAGAGGAGCAAGGACAGGATAGAGTGGAACCACAGGTTGTGGCTGAGCCTGAGCCATCTATTGTGCGTAGATTTGGACGTGTCACGCGACCTCCTGATAGGTTTGTTCCATCTATGAACTATGTCATGTTGACTGATTGCAATGAGCCTTCATGTTACAAGGAAGCAGTGCAAATGAAGGACTCCGGGAATTGGCAATTGGCCATGCAGTCAGAGATGACAGCTCTGCATAAAAACAAGACATGGAAGCTAGTTAAATTACCACAGGGCAAAAAGGCTCTACCTTGTAAATGGGTTTACAGGTATAAGATCACCGCTCATGATAGTCAGCCAAAGTACAAAGCAAGGCTTGTTGCCAAGGGCTTTAAGCAAGAACAAGGCATTGACTTTGATGAAGTCTTCTCTCCGGTGGTCAAGATGACTACATTGAGATGCTTTCTTGCATTGGTTGCCATATTAGATTTGGTGTCGCACCAAACGGGTGTCAAGACAGCGTTCTTGCATGGTGATTTAGATGTGGAAATTTACATGCAGCAGCTAGAAGGGTTTGTTGAGAAAGGCAAGGAAGATTGGGTATGCCAGTTGTTAAAGAGTCTTTATGGCTTAAAACAATCACCGAGGGCATGGTACCATAAATTCCACAAGTTTATGCTTTCTCAAGGCTACAAACGTAGTGAGTTCGATCACTGTCTATATACAAAGAAGGCTAAGGATGGTAGTTGGCTGATCCTTATTTTGTATGTGGATGACATGTTGATTGCTGGCAAGCACTTGGAAGAAATTTCAGCTTTGAAGTCAAAGATGACAAAAGTTTGACATGAAAGACATGGGTGAGGCAAGTCATATACTTGGTATGCGCATTGAGAGAGACAGATCAAAGAAGTTGATTGGTTATCTCAAACAGAGTATATTGACAAGGTTTTGCAACGTTTCAATATGGAGAAGGGAAAGGCACTGAGTGTTCCATTGCCACCATATGTGAAACTTAGCAAACAAGATTGTCCCGTGTCTGAGGAAGAATAGGCTGAAATGGATAAGATTCCATATGCGTCTGCAGTGGGTAGTTTGATGTATGCAATGATTGCTACTCGCCCAGACATTGCATTTGCAGTGGGAGTAGTAAGTCGATACATGTCAAACCTAGGCAAGAAACATTGGGAGGCAGTGAAAGGAATATTGAGATACCTGAAAGCTACAAAGAGTATGCGTATATGCTATGGGAGTTAGGAGCTAAGTGTAAAGGGTTTTACAGACTCAGATTATGCAGGTGACTTAGACAACCGAAGGTCTACGTCAGGGTATGTCTTTACATTGGCTGGTGGAGCAGTATCATGGCGTTCTAGATTACAAGATTGTGTTACTCTGTCTACTATAGAGGCTGAATATGTTGCAGCATCAGAGGCATGCAAAGAATCAATTTGGCTTAATCGACTAGTAACAGATTTGGGAATCAAAGAAGAGATGCCTATGTTATATTGTGATAGTCAAAGTGCTATACAATTGGCTCGCAATCCAGTTTATCACTCAAAGACAAAGCATGTGGATGTGAAGTATCATTTCATCAGGGAAATGCTCGAGGATAAGCAACTTCAGCTTGTCAAAGTTCACACCACAGAAAATCCTGCTGATCTACTTACAAAAGGACTTCCCTCAGAGAGCTTTGCGCATTTTCGCAAGCAGTTAGGTGTAGGGTAGTACATCACTTCTCTACATCTCTTGTATATTAGCTTGTATAGTAGCTTCTCTCACACTTAAAGTACCACATTGGACTTTAAGTGGGAGGTTGTTGGGGTATAAAGCCCAATGTGGTCGCCCAGGTAAGTGGGCGGGCCGCCAGGTATGTACACATATTCTTTTGTAAAAACCTAATAAGAACTCACTATGCTCTACACATTACAGTAGAGCGAGTTCACCATATCGTCGTGCTCTTCTTCTCGCACTCTCTCTCGCGTCGCACTTCCGGTCATACTCCTTCACTTTGGGCTTACTCTCTGTTAACCCTCACGGTTCACGGACACCCCATCACCTACGACGGACGTGTATTATGTATTTGGTAGAGTCAGGTACCGGGCTTATCGGACCAATAGGAAAAGGGTAAGAGTGATCGCCGATGAGAGGCGCACTCTAGCTGGGACATTCAAGGGATTAGTTGGCTAAGCATGGGCGCCCAAGTGTGAATGGGGTGAGCTCATATAAAAGCCAACTAAACCTAAAATTCACTCATTCTCTCATTTGTGCAATAGAAGAGTGCTCTTGCTCCATCTCCATCTCCATCTTCTTCTTCTTCACCTCCTCGTGTGTGTGTGCATGTGTGAGAGAGAGAGAGAGAGGGAGAGTGTGTGTGCGATCGAGCATTACGAAGGCACGACGGCGGCAAAGTAGTTGAGCGCGGCACGACTGCAGCTTCTTCTTCATCGCGGCGAGGAATCCTCCACGGCAGGAGCATAGAGCGGTGAGTGACACACCATTGCCCTCTTTTGAGCTTACTAGTTAAGCTAGTTGTGTGCTTGGAGCCGTCTATGGCTCGCACACGGTGTAACGGTAAGTCCCTTGCATCGACAGTGCGGCAAGGAGCGCACATTTTTGGCGCCGCTGCCGGGGAATCGCCCTTCACTAAGCCCAAGAGGCACTTTGTGCTTCTCCTATGAGTTGTTTGTAGTAGGAAAGAAGAGGAAGAGGAAGAGGAATGAGTTGTTTTTTCTGTAAGTTGTTAATTTCTGTGTTGTCTGCAAGTTCTGTGATTTCTGCATAATGTTGTGTTTTCTGTTTGCACACAGCCTTTGCACAATTAGTAGTCGTTAGCTTGTTTGAAGTGAATGAATAAGTAGGAAAGCAGTCAGCAATTTCTGTTTGCACACAGTCTGTACACAGCTTTCTGTCAAGGTTTGGCTGCACACAGTCTTTGCACAACAAGGTAGTGAGAGAGGAAGTAGGTGGACAGTGAGCTCACTGTCAGTAAGCAGTTAACAGATTAGTCAGTGGTTAGCAGCACTGTTAGTAAGTACATAAGGTAGTGAGCTGTCTGTGAGCTGTTGACTGGGAGGTTAGGTAGGTGAGAGTGTGTGTGGCCAAGAAAAGGTCACCTGAACCGCGCGCGGTCATCGCCCCAAAAAAAAAAATAAAAAAAATCTTGAATTTTTTTTATAAAAAAACCGAAAATATTTAAGCGTGAGTGACTGGGGAGCTACACTAAAATTTTGATCGGGATCGGGACCAAGCCCAGGCCCAGGCCTCAGTCCTCAGTCTTATGATATATATTAAGATGCTAGCACTTGGTTTGACTCTTTGCCTGAGGAAGTTAAAGGGAATTACACGGAAGTTTTGAATCGTTTCAAGAAATACTTCTTTGATCCCCAAAACACTCAGAAATTATGGCAAGACATTGTTTCTCATAAGCAAAAAGACTTAGATGACTACTACTTGTACAAGCAAGAGTTCCTACGTCTTTGGGCTCTATGGATACGAAATGTTGCTAACCCTGGTGATGGTGCAGAATTTTTAAAGAAGGAGAGGTTCATAGCCGGACTCTTTCCTGACCTTAAGGTAAAAGTTGAGGCGGGTGCACCTGCTACCTTTGATGCAGCTGAAACTAGGGCTGCTGAGAAATATAGGAAACTCAAGTGCTTAAGGGGGGAGGTTCCAATAGAAGGTCTTAGACCCAAAGGTAAGTCACAAGCATCAACATGTAAGGAGCTTCCTGAGGTAACGACGGAAGTGATTTAGAAGTTAAATGAATCTTTAAGCAGCTTGTCAATTCACCTTGCACAAGCTGTAGGTCCAAAGGGACAAGCAAAGAAGTCTGAAGAGCGAGACCCACGTCCTAGGAGAGTCTTGCAATGTTGGAATTGCGGTGAGTCTGGACATGGGATGTATAATTGTCCTTGGCCCCGTGGGGAGCCAGGGAGACCTAACTTGAATTACCTAGTGATGAATGCAGGTGAAGGAACTAGTCAGCAACCACGGCTTATACAAAGGCCAAATGGAGCAAGACCACCTCCACAAGGAGTGGAAGGAGTTCCACCTTTGCCAGACCCAAATGTGCATGCGGTAGAGGTGACAAATTCAAGAGAGGTTGACATGGAAGCAAATGGCATTAAGCGTGGCTGAGGGAAAGGTAAGGAGAAAGAAGGAGTTACATCACAAAGTGACCATGGACGAGAAAAGAAGGCAAAGGAGACCAAGGAAGCTAAGAGGACTCGACGTCGTATCAACCTCCAAGACTTTCCTCTTGGACATGGAATGGCTCCATACAACCTGTTGGAAGACATGAGAGGTAAGGGTCCTGATATCTCATGGCCTCAATTTCTTGCATTATGTCCACAAGTTAGGAGGGATTTAACAAGGGCAGTTAGCACTAGGAGAAAGGTAAAAGAGAGTGTGCCTGTTGTAAAAATTGCACAAGCTGAAATGAATGAGGACATTACACCTGTGCTAGATTGTTACATAAAAGGGAGATTGGTTAGGAAAGGTCTAGTGGATGGGGGTGCACAAATTTGCATCATGACAGAGGGACTCATGCAAAAACTAGGCATGCACATCCATGAGACACCTGAAATTAAGGTCAAGATGGCAAACAATAGCAAGGCTAGGTGCGTAGGCATTTGTAAAAATGTTTTTGTGGAGGCCTTTGGCATTAAGAAGGCAGTGGATTTCTATGTCATGTCTACCAAAGGAAATGGTTACCCATTTATCCTAGGGAGACCATGGCTAATGAAAATGCGAGCTTTGCAGGATTGGGAGAGTGGAAAGCTAATTTGTAGGAACGACAATCATAAGAAGGTTGTCTTTGACATGAAGGAGCAACGCCAAGAGGAGCTCCATGAAGAATCATCTCAAAGTGAGACGGAAGAAGGTTGGACCGATAACACTTCAGAAGAAGAAAGTAGCGACAGCATTACTGAAGAGGAGTCTTCCATCGAAGTCATGGGGGTAAGGTTTAAGCCAACCAACCAAGAGACCTCTTGTCAAGGTTTGGAGGAGGTAGGTTCCCAAGAGAACCAAAAAGTGGAAGATGAAAGAATGCTAGAAGGTATGCTATCTACAACACTTACAAAGGATGAAAGAGAGGAGTTCAAATGTGTGCTAAGGAAATTTCCTAGGCTTTTTGCTAAAGACTACACCGATGTGCGTGGAGTAGATTTTGTTCAGCACAAAATTGAGTTGAAGCCAGAGGCCACACCTAAGGCTCAGAAGCTACGAAGGCTAAGAGTCATCAAGGAGCAGGCTTTACTCAAGGAGGTAAGAAAGCTTCTAGCAGCAGGTTTCATTTATCCAGTGGAGAATTCAGAGTGGGTCTCTCCCGTTGTTGTCACTCCTAAGAAAAACGGAAAGTGGAGGGTGTGTGTGGATTACCGTCCACTCAATGAGGCAACAAAAAGAGATCACTTTCCCCTCCCATTTCAGGATGAGATACTAAATGAGGTAGCTGGTCATGAGAAGTACACTGTGTGTGATGGCTACTCAGGCTACTTTCAAATAGGTATCGCATTGGAAGATCAATTGAAAACAACCTTTATCACTCCTTGGGGTTGTTATGCTTTTAGAGTCATGCCATTTGGTCTGACAAATGCTCCTGCAACATTCCAACGTTTCATGAACATGGTGTTTCAAGCATTCTTTGGAAAGTCAATTAGGGTGTTCATTGATGATTTCTGCATTTATAGCTCAAAATCATTGCATCTACAAAGGGTAGAAGAAGGTTTAAAGAAGCTCTACGACATGGTCATTTTGGCATTTTTAAGAAGTTAATGTTTCATTTCATGTCTCTCTCTCTCTCTCTCTCTCTCTCTCTCTCTAGACAGCACTAGACTTATACGTCAGGATTTGATTCAACTAGATACCAGAAGCACATGGATAGAGCCGGTACAAGAGACATGGGGCAAGAAGATGGCTTTCTTTATCGAGCATCTCCTCCAACTAACAGAGGATGGATATGTGATTAGACCCGCCTATATGGACATACGATGTGTTATTGGTCAGATGCGCACATCATCGCATTAGCTAGAGATTGAGACTGACACATTTACGATAGGTATACTAGTGGACATAGCCATTGAGCTCGGGAGAGCTAGACGCCCATGCCTACGGCATTGATGGAGGCTCCACCAGAGAATAAGGACTATATTTCTAGCACGACCGAGAACGACTATTTACAGAGGCAGACATTGACGACGCTCTTAAACGATCGATGCAATACTTTATCGGACAACGCCCGATGCCTGGCATCCTTGGGCATGGATGATGATGGTGACGATTTTAGTCTTTCACTTTACTTCATTTTATTTTTGTACCCTGAAATTGGATTAGATCCACAAGGATTGTATCAGTTTGGTCTCATAGTGACCTTTTGAATAAGTTCGGTTCATTTCTCTCTCTCTCTCTTTCTCTCTCTCCCCATCCATTTTCATTTCTGCTAGTTTCTTGGAGTGGTTGGGACGCAAAGCAACCTTATTGGCCAACAAGAAGATATAAACACAGCAGGTTAATTGGGCGATAGCTCATTAATCATTCTCTCTCACGAAGAAGAAGACGAAGAACAGTACTACGTCTGCACCAGCTCGCGATCGCACGCACGACGCCGCGAAGAAGACGCCCTGTAAGCGCGCCGGGAGTATCTGTACGTCTACAGATCAGGTTTCCCCTAATTACCTGCTGATTAAGGTATCAATGGCCGTGGACCTCTACAGCCAATTTCTAGCCAGCTCCCCGCCCTCCTCGACTGCGCCAGCATGAACATCAATAGTACCTAAATTGCGGGGCCGCGCCACGGCCTGCTTCTAGAGCCTCTGCCTCAGCCTCAGCTTGTACAGCAGGGTCGACAGGTCATCAATATGCACGTCTGCATCAGCTCACGATCGCACGCACGGTGCCGCGGAGAAGACGCCCTGTGAACGCGCCGGGAGTATCTGTACGTCTACAGATCAGATTCGCCTAATTACCTGCTGGTTAAGGTATTAATGGCCGTGGACCTCTACAGCCAATTTCTCATGTTGATGGTAGCCAGCTCCCCGCCCTCCTCGACTGCGCCAGCATGGACATCAATAGTACCTAATTGCGGGGCCGCGCCACGACCTGCTTCTAGAGCCTCTGCCTCTGCCTCTGCCTCAGCCTCAGCCTCAGCTTGTACAGCAGGGTCGACAGGTCATCATGATATGGAGTTGTTATATCAAGTTCTTAGACCCGATTCCGGCTCGGTTGAGATGATGAGCAGGGCATCTGCCCTCACATTCGTCAAGGCGCTGACCTTCCCCGTTCCCGGCAACCGATGCTTCATCACCGACACCCGATTTCGATACTTCAACAACTGCCCCACCTCGACCACCCTCCAGCCGCGCTATCGCTGCAATAACACAGCTTGTCCCATCAAAATGGCAATGGCAAGCCTCGGGGTCCATACAGTCCCAGATCAAATCGAGATCGTACAAACACTGGCCCGGTACGTCGTAAAGCTGGCATTGACATCGTCGACATGTCGGCCAACGTGGTTGCAAAATCGTCTGCATCGGTTGCCGCACCAGAATGCAAGAAGAGGAGATTATTGCATCATAATTCATGTGCCATGAGAAACAACTTCAGTACATTCACCATGGGCGATATTGAGATTTCAACTCTTAATATGGCAAAGGACCAAGCATTTATGACAGAGCTTGATGCAGGTGCCGTCCATCATGGGTCTATAATTAGTACGGCCACTAATAATAGTTATATGCAGAGCAACAATGAAGAGCAACATTGTGGAGTGCGAGTCTGCCGGCGCGGCCTCCTCGGCCGAGCCTCAGCACTAAGGGGCACGGGAGCTTTAAGGAAGCCCAGGCGGTGAGATCAAGGGCGCGGAAGTGGGGCGCCGTGATTGATGCCATCAAGGCGCTACACGTGGCTAAAAAATGGACGAGCTTTGGTAAACGGGGGAGCCGGGAGGTAAACTCGGACGGGAGGGTGACGTGGACTGGAAACATGGCGCAAATGGGCTGAGGTGGAGTCCCAGGTGGCAAATGGTGGTGGGGGTGGGCTTAGGTGGACGGCCTGCATGAGGCCTCATGAGGGTCTACCTCATACCACGTTGTACGTCGCATGCATGAGGATGGAAACCCGAGGATGGGGGGTGAGTGATTGCATTTAGGGCATTCAAGCATAGGGAGTTTTGCTGCTAGCTGATGCGAGAGGGCCTGGGGGAGGGCCTGCATTGCGTTAGACGAGCCATCTGGGGCCTCTAGACCGATCTACACAGACGAAGATTGGAGCCAGGTGGAGATTGTGGCGAAGGTGCAGATTGGAACGGTAGGCAGGATTACCAGGTATGTGTGTGTGTGTGTGTGTGTGTGAGAGAGAGAGAGAGAGAGAGAGAGAGAGAGAGAGAGTTGTGTCCCTTTCCCTTCTGCTTCATGCATATTTTTTCCCGAATGATTTGTCCTGCTTGTCCGTTATGGTGCTTGCAAGCATGTTGCCATGCTATGATGAATGGCTGCTGGTGTTTCTTACAATAAAATGTTCATTGTATGGTGATCACCACAGAGGAAAAACTATGGCGCCAAGAAGGCCACATCAAGAGGTGCAGGCAAAGAAGCTGGTTCAAAAGAAGCATGGGTCAGATCTCGGTAGGAGCACGGGGGAGGCTTCGCCTGTAAAAGTTGCTCGTTGTAGCCCTCGGCTAAGGGAGAAGGAGTTAAAGCGAACGGAGAATCAGCCTTCTCCATGCTCAGGCAAGATGGCCCAAGTGGAGACACCAAAATCATCGAATCCGCGCCTAAGAAAGAAGTTGGAAGGCATGTTTGAAGGGCCTGATCAGAATCTTGAAAAGGAAGTGGATCAGAAGAAGGTTGGAAGAGCTAAGGCAAATGAAAAGAACCTTGATAAAGAAAAAGTTGGTGAAGGCAAGAGGGATCAGCCGTGTGTCGAGACGGTAGGCGACGGAGCGCAAAACAATATGGATTTTTTGAGGGGAGAAGGAGATAGAGGCATTGGTGCATCCTCATCCATGGTTGAACCCTTGCCATATGTTGAGGTCTTCTTGCCTGATGGAAGGCTTGCACGGCAATGTCGGGCGAGCGATCATTGCCCTCAGCAGTTCCACTTTGAGTTGGTTCGATTGCGGATGGAGAGGCATCTAAAGACAGAGCATGGGCTTGATGTGGTCATTCCCCTTCGCAAGGGAGGTAGGCGTTCCAATGCTGAATTGGGCTCAAGAGCAAAACCGCAAAATGCAAGAGACAGTGCACAATGGCACAAGCAAGCGAAGATGCGCTTCAAGGATAGAGATAGGAAGTTTGCATTAAATATGAAAAAAACAGAGCGCCTTTATCGTCTTCGAGCAACTGAGAAGTGGGATAAGCTCAGGCCTGAGTTTAGCTCAAAGGTAGAGTTTGTTGAGAAGATTGTCAAAGAGTGCATGGCAACCTACCTCACGTCCTCAAAAGTGCGCATGGATCGCATCCAGCAGCGAATCGACGAAGGCTATGAAAAGAATGTAAGTACCATGGCCACTCCTTCTAGTTTACATATTATTGCATCATGCTTTATTATTACATTTGGTGTTGCATGTTTGCTTTGTCAGTCCTAGTTCACTTGAAGGTGGATTGTTTGCCCGAATGCAGTCCTAGTTTATTGAGACGGGTTTAGATCCACATTGAGATTTCTCCCGTTAAATGGATGATTTAGGCATAATGACCTTGGAGATTATCCTTGCAAACCATTTACCATGAATGAGTTGAGGCATGTTTGCTTGCCTAGTCCCAGATTATCTTAAGGTGCATTGTTTGCTAGAAGTTGTCCTAGTTTATTGAAAAATTCATGGCGAATCTACCAAGTTTACATATTATTGCAGCATGGCTTATTACTACATTTGTTGTGGCATGTTTGCTTGCATGGTCCACTTTGTTGTGGCATCCTAGTTCAAGGTGGATTTTTTGCCCAAAAGCGGCCTAGTTTACTGAGAACAGTTTAGATTCACATTGCACTAGATCCCGTTTGAATGGCTAATTTAGGCCCGATGAAGTGTATGACTACTTGCGTTAAGGCATGTTTGCTTATGATTACTTGTGTTGAGGCATGTTTGCTTTCTTGGTCCGAGTTTACAAGGCAGTGCATTGTCAACAAAGACTATCCTTGCTTATGATTAATTACTTGTGGTTGAGGCATGTTTGCTTTCTTCATCCTAGTTTACAAGGCAGTGCATTGTTTGCTGGTAGTTATCCTAGTTTACCGGTGGCTTTCGGAGGGATTTTAAGCTCCGACGTCTTGATTGAAATCATTTTATGTAAAATTGCTTGTTTCTTATAGGCTGCTTGTGGTTTTATTTGGTGCTGGTTTTTTGGCTACATTCATCTAAACATGTTGGGTTCAATAGGGGACTAACTTGTGGTTTTATTTGGTTGACTGAATGCAGAGGCGGCTCAAGGTTTTACCTCTTTGGTTAAATGTCACGATGGATGACATTGAGGACAGCCAGCCCATGGGCAACTTCAAGGGCAAGGAGCTAGAGGAAGAAGAGGAGGATGCGGATGATTTTCAGTCGGACCGAGAAGATGAAGAGGCTGGACATTATGAGTGGATGGAGGATGAAGACATCAAGGAGGATAAAGATGGCCAAGAATACAAAGAGGAATGCAAGGAGGAGGAGGGGGGAGCAAGCAACGCGAAAGAGGGCTCCGCTGACTCGACTTCCCTTGGGCTTGGAGATACACCGCCCTCACTGCCTCTTGAGATTGTGGACACAAAGGAGGTGCCTGCTCCAAATACAGATACATTTAGCCGGTTTGCATCCATGACGCTAAATGTTGATCTTGTGCACGAGGAGGTAGTGGGACATCTTCCTAATTGCAGTAGTGGCATGCATTATTTGGTTGTTGTTATTCTTGGCAGGTTTAGGGTGTCAAATATGTTCGAATGATTTGGCGTAAAATCTTCTTTTAACCATGCAGACCAAAGCTGCAAATTTGTTCGTCAATGAAGACCCGGGTTGTTGTTGATGTCTCATCCCCACCTGGTGCAGCTCCAACCACACATGTGTCTCTGAATTTTGCCATACAAAATGGCCAGTTAAGAGTTATGGAAGAAGGGGGAGGTAGGGTTGTCACGACATGAGGAAACATCGCAGCTGCCAGGTGGGTACAAGTCATGAGCCAGTTCTTACTGTTTGTTTGCTTGCTGGTTTTTTGGGCCTCTTCTTCTTCTATAAAACTTGCACGCTAAGCCTTGATTGTTATCGCATGTTAGGCTTGGCTCTATTGCATGCATTACTTTCACCTCCGACCGGTTCAAGTTATCAGTTAATGTAGATCAACGATTAGTAACTGACATATTGGGTGGCGAGGCCAATAGTAGAACTATTGACTTGTTTGGCCAGTAAGTTCTCTCTTGCCGTGATCATTGTAAATGGCTATACACACATATAGGATTGCATGTGTTTTAATTTGGAAACTGAAATCTTTGCACAGGTGGATGGAGCACACCTTGCCTCTGACCATCCTAAGGAAACTATACTTTGTCGATTCACTTTGGTTTATGGAAGGACGTATTCTGTCGAATTTTCTTCAGCGGCAATTTAGCGGTGTTGACATGTCAGAGCTGGTCTTTCGCTATTGGCCAGTCATTTGCAGGTAGTTCAGGGTGACATAATGCTTTGTATGGTGTATTGTGAACTACTTCTCATTTGTAACACTAACAATGTGTGCTTGAAGGCATCACTGGACTCATTTTGCTCTCTACGTGAATAGGGGAGCAAAGCTCCTCCAATTGCTTGGCAAGAAGCACTATCTGATTCATTTTGATTCCCTCAAGGATTTGACAAACCCTTTCCAGTGCCTAGAGCAAGTACAAAGGTTGGACATGTGATTGTTGTGCCCAACAGATGTGGTTACATTCAGCTAACCTGGTTTGTTGTATGGTTGTGCCTTAGTGGCCTTCGAAGCCTGGCAAAATTTGTACATGACAACAATATTCGACATGCTTTGGCTGATTCCAAGGAAGATATTGAGCTCAAAGTTGTGGATGTGCCTCAACAGACAAATGCGATCGATTGCAGATTTTATATCATGAGGATCATGAGGTGAGATCATGCTACACTCTGCAATAGTGTCGACAGGTTGTTAGGGAGGGTCATTGCATGGACTAACATACGACACTGTTCTGCAAGGAACTGATTGCAGGTGGATTGGAAGACCGGCCTGGGCGACATTGGCTTACAAAGGATTGGTTCGAGGACGTGGACGTATGCACTGTGAGGGTGCAGCTGCATGATTGGTGCTTACGTTGTTTGGCGGAGGTCTAGAGACGCATGAGCAATAGCACGCTTGGGGGCTGGTGTTTTGGGAGCATATCTAGCATATGAACTCATTGAAACTATACTTATACAACGGTGTACTTTATGGATTTTGAACCCTCCGTTTTGAGCGGATCTAAGTGAATGTTTTTTTTGTGGATGGCTTACCTAGCTACGCATTTATGCGCAATGTAGCACACCCTTTCGATGTTTTAAGTTTACATAATGGTCAGCCTTACGTTTCAATCTCATTGTCAATTGATCGGTCGTAGTGCTGTTATTTTGTCAATTTACAATTGCTCATTATGGGTTTGGTATGTGTTGGTACCATTCGTGAATGTGGTTAAGTTGAATCAGCTGTAATGACCCGGCTTAGGTGTTGTTGTGGTTAGATGTTATTGGTGGATGTTAGTATTTCTAAGGTGTTTGGAGCATGCATATATTCTGTTTTTTTATCTCTTTAAGTGTGGTAGTTGGCTCGTATTGCGTTGTGGGTGTTGAGAAGCTCCACGAGTGGTGAGAGCGTGACATTGTCATAGCCTTTACTGTAGTCCAAGTGGGATGTTTGTTGAGTTTACACATATGGATTTCCTTTGCTTCAGATTTAGCAAGCGGGTTGAACACATTTTAAGCTCGTCGTAGCTAAGTTTTGTGTACATTAGTTGGAATCTCTTTCTTGTCAGAATGTCAATGATTGAAACTCTCCCTCTCTCTTTGTAATGTTTTAATAATTTGATTGCTCATAGAGAATAGCAACTCTTAACTTCCAAATATTATCTTTGGCAGATTTATGTATCCTCAGAAAAGCAAAGGTGCTTGTATTAAACATGACAAACTGACAACCCTTTGTTGGCATACCATGTAGGCATAGTGTGGTTGCAAACTTAAAGGACGATACATAGTATTTGCGTGCATTGGCAGAACATTTATTTTGTTCAATGGATTAAATTGTCACTTGGCCAATCAAACAAATGCATGGCCAGATCCCTTTACGAATATTGATTATACATACGAATAGTGCAACCAAGGAGTGAAGTTCGTTGCCAAGATGTTAGTGCTACAAGCCCATGATGCAGTACAAAGTTCATCTCGGCAATGGTGAGTGAAAAATGCATCATATAAATGCAAAGGCATTATTCACTACATGGTTATGACACAAAGCCTAACAGAAAAACATCTCAAACCTTGCACCTTGAATGGTCAAAATACGGTGAAAGTATACGAAGGAGCCACTCTTTGCAAGGGTCTATGCTGCCCAACATAAGTCACTGCAGTAAGCATTCACTTTCTCCAGCCTCTTAAGCATGAACCGGCAAGAAACATGCCATAATGCTTACAAAATCTAGTGGGAAACCAGCCGCAGTGCTCAAGAATGGTCAAACAAGACATCATCCTTCCATCCCTAGTAACGTAAATAGTCGATGACCGTAAATTTCGTGATCTCTAGTGCGGCCCACACCTCATATATGGGCGGAAAAAAAAACTCACTCGCATTCATGGCAAGAATCGAGAAAAGATCAAAAAATCAAAAAGAAAATCAACCCTCTAACCTAGAGACTGTAAATTGTTGAATGCCATAAATGCTTGATCTAGGCAGCAAAAATCACGACATGTGTGGCTGGCAAAACAACGCACTTGCATTTGGCAAAGCAGGTGCCATAATGCCCACAATAGATCAAACAATTCATTGATTCTTTGGATACCAAAAATTGTAAATAATCAGATACCAAAAACGCTAAATGTTTGCAAGTGAAATCAGTTGAGAAATCAGATCAGCCTCAATGCCATCCAATTAGGGCAGCCCTAGTGGTCAGAGATCGTACACAATTGGATAAGAAAATTGACTGGCAAAACAAGACATACATCTGGCAACAACCCATCCATGACTCTCACAAAAGGTCAGTTTCAATGCCATCCACTTAGAGTAGCCGTAGTCCATAGAGATCGTACACAATTTACAGGAAAAATGCATCAAGTTGGTAGCTGAAGTGAGCTCATGATAGATTGGCAAAATAACTTGTCAAAACCTAGTTGTAACGCTCACGCATGATCAAGCAAGATGCCATCCAAAAAGATCGGCCTAATAGCCTAAACAAGGTAAATAGTCATCAGCCAAACATGTTGGAAGTCTGTAGATGGAATCAGCAGCTCACAGCTTGCTCCCAAAACAACCCACCAAATCAGTCCAAAGATAGTTGCAAATGGGCTCACAAGTGCCTGCCCAACGCTCACAAACTGGTCATCAAATCACAAGTGCCTGCCCAACGCTCACAAACTGGTCATCAAATCAGCCCAACAGATTGCATAAGGGAGAAAGAAGCTACACGTCTCTCATGTAGAGAGAACCATTCACTACTGGGACGCAAGGACTGCCTCGAGTATTGACCCATCAAGCAAGCAGATTGTGAAGCTTCTCTCTTCTGTGGGAACCTCGCCAGCTTTGCAACAGACAATCATCCCTTTTTGGATGCTCTCACCAAAGAGGGTGACATGACGATTAAGCAAGCTCGACTCTGCTCCACCTGGGGCATGTCTGAGCAATAACGGAAGGAGGCCATGGCATGTATGGCATGAAATGCTCTCCAATGGATCGAGCATGAGCGTTTTGCTACAACAATGAGGACAATGTATCTGAGGCTTTCTTTGAAAGCGGACTCGGCTCCGTCCATGCTGATGCTTGCGTCACAAAACACCAGTAGTTGGACCTTTAGATGGTGGCAGGTCGGCCTCGAGAACCTATTCCTTGCTGGCTCCACTTGCTTCTACGGGCATCCCATGCCCGAGTCGAGTTAGAGTAACGTGAGCTTGGACTTGCTTGATCGAGCCCTTTGCTGGTAGCTCAATCTCCTTTGGGATGATCAAGGCGGCGAGACTATTTCGTGAAAAATTTAGTTGCATTAGTATGGCTGGCTTCAAAGAGCTATCACATTGCACCAACTGCTCTTCTAGACTCTGCAATGCTTCTCATGTCATAGATGGAGCTACCAATTGCATTGTCTATGTTGTTGACAACTGTCTCAGCTACATCTAAATTGTCATGCTCTAGTGCTATATTGTCTTCCCCTGCTCCAACTATGGGTTGTAGGTCCACATGGCTCAAAGCTTGAACGCTATCTACGATGGGGAGAGCTTTGTGAAGATGAGGAAAGTGCCTCTCAATTATCAGTCAAAGGCCATATAGATGCTTACATTCTGATCCCCAATCCGTACAATTTCAGTAGTTGGATTGCATGCTCACATGATACCAGTTTGAGGCCGAAGTAGTGCTAAGGACTTTGAATCACATGTGTCCTTCCTCTATCACTTCGAGGGTGCTTGGATCCGCCTCAAATCGTTTAAGAATCGATTCACCTGCTGCTAGCTTGGCTGTATGTTGCTTGCTTGATCCAAAACGACTAAAACGCTCGGAATCACTTGAACGGTTGTCAAATTGAAACAACATGAGCTCAACATTTGGCAACAACAAAGGCATAATCTCAAGCGAAAGAGAACCGCTCTTACCAATCTCCTGCTTTTGCTTGAAGAATTCGAGAAGCAATATATGTCCCATGCACTGAATCGCCCACCAACGCATTCAACAAGACCAATAGAGACCTGTTTATCTGTGCATTTAGCAAGGTATACTTGACATATTGCCATAATCGCTCAACCAAGTTTGTAGTATCCACATTCCCAACGGCTTCGGCACATACATGTGCTGCCACACCAACCAGTGGATACATACCGTCGAATATTTTCATGTGCTTGATACACCTGCAATAGCTCATCGTACCTTGCATCAAATATATCCTCACTTGTTGCATGCATCAAATTCTACATGCGATTGTACACATCATCGCGCTTATCCTTAGGGACCTATGCACAACAACGCCATGTGAGTACGACAATCAATTCGTAGACATGAGTTGACACAAAGAACACATCAAAGAAATGACCTACCTGGGGCAATAGGTTCTCAACCCATGCCTTCTTGACATGAAACCAACATAACAAAACTTTGCATGCGTCTTGTTGCCGCCTTCCATAATCGTTCTCTCCAGCAAAAAGAATCTTGATCCACAACCTTGAGGATGGCTTCGAGCTCTTGCTGGCTCTTATCAATGACAATGGCTCCGGGCTGAACGTCACCTAACCTTGCAAAGATCATCCTGAACGTGAGCTCTAGAGCCACCTTTTCCTGGCTGGTACCCACATCATTGCTGCATAACATCAGCCATATTGGAATCCCTATGCCGTTTTGGTTTGGCAAGACTGCACCATAGAGCGGTAGACCATAAATGTTTGTCTTGAAAGTGCTATCCACGGCCCATGAGTTCCGACGAGAGAAACAAAGAGTGACTTGTAGCATTCACTCGTCTTGAATGAGGAGGATGAATGGCGGCTCGTTCTCATCAGGGTTTTGGGGACTGTAAGGCTGCACAAAGATTACCTGTCCATACAAGAAGTATACTTGAGGATGCATGCTCACCCATCCACCTTAAGAAGTTGAGCATGTAGTATTACCTTCTTCAATTCTTGCAAACGTAGAGCCTCTGCAAGCATGCACCCCATTCACTACCTACAGAGTTACCTACAGTCAAAAGAAATGTTGGATCAAATGCTATCAAAAACTCAGCAGAGAAAAGGCTTCTTAGAAATTCCAATGGCAAGCTAAGTACCACAAGTGCGCATTTGATGAAACACCATTTGCACCTCTTTTGGTATCATAAAAAATCTGTAGATTACACGATCCAGCTCAGATGCATTTGCCCTGTGAAACCTTTCCTTGGAGATCGACATTTTGGCGACATGGCGGCACATCCCAACATCAAACAAATCATCCATACAGCATGCAACTACAGTTGAATGCACCGGCAAGTGGTAAAGGTCAGCACGTGAGCTAGGTATGTGCCCGGTGTGATCGCCATGGATTGCGATAGTCACCCTATCACCATCATGACAGTGTTGAACCACCAGCCTAACAGGCACCCACACCTCTTTGACTTTCGTTGTCGTCGCTTATCCGCACCTCTTCGATCTATGCTTCCACCTCGATGGAAAATGTATTCTTGTATCCACTTATATGCTCTATGCCTCTTTGAAGATCCGACTAGGACCAGCCGTGTGTGATGCTTTATCATGATTCTTGTCAACTGTTGCTCAACTTGAGATGTTGTTGTCTCGATTGAAGAGGTTGGGCAATTTGCGGTTCTGCTACTAATAGGCATCGCAGCTACATCACGATCAATGATCTTCTCTTTTAGTAAGCATCCACATGCAGTGATTGAGTCTTTTATGTAATCAAGAGGCAACCCATGTTGTCTCTTGTCTGTGCACCATTCCTTCTGGACGGCCTTGAGAGTGGCAGCCACTCCAAGATGATTGTCATGTGTCAAAGGGCAATGGGTTGCATGAACAATGTGTGCCCAATGTTCCATAAAGGCAACCTTTAGGCCAGTAGATTTCAAGTGCAGGCAACCTATTTCCAGCCCTATACCTGGACAAAGCATCAAAGAGTCTTTCATCCTATCCCACTTATTTAAATCAAACAATCCCCAAAGATCGATCTCTTGAAGTATTGCTAGTGACATGGTCTCTGTCCCTTCCAAATCTTTGGCCATTAAGGAGTATGTCATCTCGTTGAAGGAGAAAAATGTTTTTGATGTGTATGAAGACGGATCTAAGACAACCCAAGAGCATTGCGAATGCCAACATGCGATTGAGCTGGGACTACCTCCATTGTTTTGTGGCTAGTAATCCATGCCATTATCCTCGTTGATTGGCCAGTCATTTGACGATTCTCCTTCAGTCGTTGTTTCACCATTCAAATATCCACTCAATGGCCAGTCTTCGATTACATCGATGGGAGGCATCTAATACACAGCATCTCTCTCTCTCTCTCTCTCTCTCTCTCTCTCTCTCTCTCTCTCTCTCTCACACACACACACACACACACACACACACACACACACACACACACACTACCTGGTTCAATCCATGCTACCTTTGAGCTTCCAATCTCCTACAGAGTCTTCATCTCATTACTGTCTCAGATACCAGCCTCCCCTTCTCCTGCTCTCATCTCACCTCCGATTATCTCTGATTACCTTGCATTCCCGCGAGGGCAAATTTGAAAACGGGATGCCCGCATGAAAGTAATGCCATGTTGGCCCACCATTTGCCACCTGGGACTCCACCTCAGCCCATTCGCGCCACGTTTCCAATCCATGTCACCCTCCCGTCCGAGTTTACCTCCCGACGCCCCCGTTTACCAAACCCCGTCCAAGTTTACTTTTTTTAACCACATGTAGCGCCCCGATGGCATCAATCACGGCGCCCCACTTCCGCGCCCTTGATCCCACCGCATGGGCTTTCTTAAAGCTCCCGTGCCCCTTAGTGCTGAGGCTCGACCGAGTATACGAATAATTGCATGGCGGCATAGGGGAGGTTAAATATTGAGGACAATCTTTATATTGACTGGAGTAGCTTCCAGAATATTATTGGAGAAATCGACGTGCAAGAGCTGGATGCCATACTCGCGATGACAATCGGAGCTGATCTAGGCGCTGCGCCTGAAGCGAACATTCATCAACTTGAACATCCTGCAGGAGGCAAGTATATGGGCGATGATATTATCGATGATGAGTACATGGAATTCGCAAGCATGCTTGAGGGTTTTCTCGACGGCTGATCGACTGTGGAAACTGAATATCATGAGATCGACGATCAACGTCTAACAATGTTAGATCGATCTCGCTGCAAGCAGCTTATATAACAGCTAGCACTTCACAAAAGAAGACATAATTTGCTTGCTCATCTAATTGTCAACTGCAAGCTGCAGAAACTAGAAACACAAATTACAATATGACGAAGCATAAGCATGACGGTACGCAAGATGTCGTACAGCTGCCCGATCAAAAAATTAAAGGAGTGTACATGATGTGCCATTTGGATCTGGGCTCCTAATTAATTACAAGCTGTCTGCAATACAAATGTAGTATTGAGACCTGCATGGAGGAGTTTAAATTCTTTGTATTAATGCAGGCGTCCAAAAAGATAAAACGGGCATGATCACCTGACCTGTATTATGACATTCCTTTTTGGCCTGCCAAAGGCAAAGGCCATAGTGATCACTATACTTTTTGCTTAACTAAATTCAGAATTAAAAAATAAATAAATACAATTATACCATTGGTAGAAAACTAGAGACATGATGGGTGAATTCTTCAAGTGTAATATGTTGTGAACTCATGAGTGGTTTTTGGCCCGCCCAATGCTCACAACCTTAATATGAGATGAACCTCAACCTTCGCACACTCCAATGCATGATGACAGAGCCGCAGCTTGTGATGATAGCGAGGAGAGCCATTCGGTCCCCTAACTCCCGAGTCGGAGTCCTCTCTCTCTTTCTCTCTATGTGTGTGTGTGTGTGTGTGTGTGTGTGTGTGTTGCCAAGTTGTCAAGACTTGGTCGCCATCTCTCTTTCTCTCTCCCCACGTGGTGGGTTCCTGATTAGCAAGGGAGGTGAGGGGGTTAGTCAAGGTCGTTGTCGAGGATGTGGACGTTGCCCACGCCGCCCAGTTGCTACATTAATTGGGCAGCCTGCTTGGGCCGGGGCAAGTTGTTCGTGAGCTTGCTGTACGTGATTCCCATCTTCCTCGGCCAATCATGATGTCACAGTTGTGGAGGCTTCTTATTCAATACGGTACCTGCCACACGAGAGACACGCACGTGTATTGTGATGCTGCAAGGCATGCATGCGAAGCTCGGTGTCTTGAGGCGTCGATACCATGCAAACATTGGCAGAAGGTGTCATCAAACGAAACATATAAGGATATTGTTGTGGCTTGGACATTCTTCTCTTATAGTGTCACGCGTGTTTGATGGGGTCTTGCTATCCTAGGCGCTTTTCTTCTTCTTTATGTACCTTGTATATGTGGAATGCACTCTATATTAGACCAGTTATTTAGGCCCAACATATGTTATCCTTGCTAATAATCGTGGACCTATATAAGAGATGACGGCTCTTACTCTTACTTTTGTTGGTCATAGGCATGGACCACCTTATATGGCAGCAGTGATGGAAAAACATGAAGTATAACTTGCTCCATTCTTTCACATGATGCAGGTGGTGTTGTTGATGTTGTGTAGGAGATGCTTGCGGCTATGGCCACTTGTACAATAGCAAGCATGCCACCAGTAAGGTGGCACGGAGCATGAGACATCAGGTTGAGATGTAGATCACGCTTGAAATTAATTGCTCAAACCAAGCATTATGTTGTAGCATGCTGCCAGTGATGTCCCCATCATGGCACCACCACCAATTTTTGTAACCTTAGCATGGCTCATGTTAAATATGGGCTAGCTAAGCGACGTGTAGGTGGAGCTGACCAGGGGAGCCGATCACGATGCTTTTTGGCGGGGCAACTTTTTTTAAAGTTATGCAAGGGAGGCTGCAGGCAATGTGCAGATGTGCGTGCGTAGTGTAGTGGTATAGCTCCTGCTCTTGACAGGGAGGTCTGGTGTTCAAGCTGTGTGTCATGCAACACGTTGATCTTTTAGTCAACTCCTCCCAGCCGGTTTCATTTGACTGACAACCGGCTCCGGCTGCCCTGCCACGCAGGCAAGCTAGCCAATATTTAACCAAACCCCTCAGCATTTCACTCTTATTATGATGGAGGAAAATTTGTTAAGGGGAACACTTTGTTGCAGAGTTGTCTCTAGCATGAAGATGGCAATTAAAGCAATTGGATACCCAGTGCAAGGGTAGCAGCGACTCGTGAGCCTTGAGACCTTGGAGGTGAAGTTAATACTAGGGTAGAAAGGGGTTTCACGGTGTGTCAAGGGACTAGTTGCATGTCAAATTAGGATGATAGGGCTACCAAAAACCGCCTCATCCCTCCACCCTTTGCACCAAGCAATATAACTCCAGTGGGTGGATGTCATGCACTATCGATTGAAAAAGCTGGTCAGCCAAGTATTAGCACTGTGCATGCCATCCACGAGGGCTGAGTGAAAAGCTACAAAATAAATAGGGTTGATGGAGCAAAAGCTACATGCAGGGTTGCAAGTGTATCAAAAGGCAGAAGGTGACAGAGAGGTAGGCAGTGTTCTGAATACAAGCGCTATAAAATGAATTAGCAATCAAGCTCATGTATCATGTACAACAGAATCCGGATGTGAGAGGGGATATATATTGTCCATGTGTTTAATGTAGGTGTGGTGTGGGTGGCTGATGACAAGAGTGAAAGCAACCAAGAGGACCACTAGGTTGCCCCCAGCCTCACCAAGCTACAACGTAGATGAAAAGTGCAATTGTGAGAGGAGAGGTTTCAGGAGTGGGGTTTTGGATTAATGTTGTCCAATTGACCATGGGTCGGACCCCCCCCCCCCTTTCTCTCTCTCTCTCTCTCTCTCTCTCTCTCTCTCTCTCTCTCTCTCTTTGCATTAATGCACCATAAGTTTAACAATTTACCATAAATGCTTCTGACATTGGGACTTACCATGAGATCGTGAGATTCCGCTCTGGCAGGCACTACATGTCCAACTAGATGCAGTTGGAGCCTTGGAGGGCATGACAACCATTCTCTTTCCCTCCAACCACACACCTCGTTGGAGGCAAGGGAGTCGGGACTACTTCATGCCCTACAAACTGCACGTAGCTAGGTATGTGGTACCTCTAGGGCAGAAGCTCCTAATCCTAGCACTATATGAAAAAGAATGAGAGAATCCGTTTTTTAACATTAGAAAGCATCTCAAAATTCTTGTGCATGAAATGTACACAATTTGTTAGATGGGCAGGGTAGGAGGCATTGTACAGGGAAGTGCAGACTTGCCGACGTCTTGATGAGTAGGGGACTCTCTACATAAGTGAAGGAGATAGGAAAACATATAAGTCGGAAGTGAAGGGCTAGGATGAAAACAGGATGAACACCTAGCTTTAAGAAAACTAAAAGTAAGACCAACAAGGGATAACAAAAATAAAAGGTTTTTAACTACATATAGAAGTCTCACAACCATGGGAATCAAAGAAGATGTAACATTGATGCACCTTGGTAGAGTATTAGGCTATGGTCATGCAAGCCTTAATTTTCAGTTGCAACGCCCGACCACCTTTGATGACGTGCAGGTTCCACCGGCAAAGTTGTGTCACTATTCCAAAACAGGCAGTCTTCAAACTATGCCCGTTAGTTGCTAGTCAACTCAAGCATCACTCACCTGTTGCGTCTCATTCTCTCTCTCTCTCTACTCGCTATTGCCTGTCATACTTTGAGCACCGTACCTGCCATGTCAGACCAGGTCGAGGCTTACTGATAACTAAGCCTTGCGTGACCATGCCCTTATATTAACAAAAAGAAGCTCCTCACAACTATGGAAATGTATATTGTGAATGCTTTGGTACTCCTATGGAGAAAGCCAATGATCTGGCTAGATTTTATGTGTTGACTTGGGGTCTTGTGAGTCGAAGTCTGTGACTTCGTTTGCATGCTAGGTTCGTGGATAAAGCAACTTAACAAGGTCCTCCCATGGTTGCTTTTCATATTTGTTTGACATGAACTCCACATCCATTTGCGTTAAGGTTGGCACAATATCCACAAGGCTAGCTACTACTAATCTAGTAACATGTTCAAGCACTTGCATGATGCGTTCTCCCATGGTGATTCATAAATAGTATCAAGTTTTCTAATATTGAGATGACAATTACAGTGGCGATAGCATATGAAGTTACATTTACATTTTGTATAAATTTGTGTGGATGCCATAGATAGATCGTTCTTTACATCAATTAACAATTCTTCGATTTGGATGATGTTCACTATCTAGCTTTATGCATGTTCAAAGTTCCTTTTAGTCCAAAAATTAAGAATTCTTTGTCTGAATTTTGCAACATTTAAAACTGCAAGATATTGGTAAACCGTTGTGTAGCTGCATAGGTTGTAAATAGATAGACACTTGTGGAATGAACCTTGCTTTATTTTGCACTATGGGCAGGCCGAACCACGTAAATTCATGTGTCTTGATGTTTAATGTTGGTTATACGTGGATTGGATAAGCTGTTTTCTATGTATCTAGTGTGATGAAAGCGAGCGCGTGTGCGCGCACTCTTGTGCATTTTCATGTGTAATGCCTACTCTAGTTGTATGGGTAGCTGATCATCAATATTATATCAGTTATAATATATATCTGACTGGTAAATAAACTGGCTGATCTGTACAGTGTATATTAATTGTAGCTATATTATATATTTGATTGACATAATTAGCTACCTGCACCAGTCAATATGAATATTGTCGATTGCGGCAAAAATTAGGATTAGCTTTCCTGATCCATCCTCATTAACCTTGGTCCCTGCATGTAGGGCCCAGGCTAGCTGAATGGAATCTCAAGAGATGCCATCCTTCACTATATTAGAGAGATTTGGGGCAGCGGCCTTAATAATCCTTGATCTCAAAAGGTGCCTAATTTGGCATAGCTAATCAGATGAATATTATGACACGGTGCCCATGAGAACTGCGTTGTGTGTGTACTACTAATATTAGACCATTTCATTACTGCTGTAGGTCATCGATTTTCTTAACTAGAATTATCCACCTCTTTACACCAGCTAGGTCTTGTGTTCAAAACTCAACTGCTCTTCAGAGCTGACATATGCAATCGGCACGGCTATGTCTTCCCTTCAAAGCTGAACCCGTCGCGTGACTTTCAATTGGAGTTTGACTTTGTTTCTAGCATCCCATCGATTGTAGACTCAAGAGGAACCTATTGCTTTGATCACTAGCTGTTGTTGGGGAAAGAGTTATTTCCCAGTCTTAAAGGTTCTTCCAAGTTCTCTATCCCTTCAGGGCAAATAGGATATTCTCCTTGCTAATAAGCAGGGCCCACCACTCACTGATTTTAGAGATCTCATGACCCATTTTCTTGCTTGTCTAATATAAGACAGCTCGTCTCCGTTCAAAACTTACACCTCTCCTTTAATTAGATTTGGGCAATATACTTGTCTCCCAGTTCACTTTACTAATTTTTCCATGATCTGTATCATAGGAATCTTTGAATTGATTGAAGACAAAGTTACCCATATTGAGCATCAACAATTGGATCGGAGACTATCCCATGCAAGGCTTGCTATGGATGAGAGGATTCATGAAAATGGTTTACTTACTATTTAAGCAGGGTGCATGTTAGCGGGTGAGCATGATGGACATCTATAGCATAGCTATCTTGTCTACCTTCAATATTTACACCTCTCCTTTAATTAGATTTGGGCAATAAACTTGTCTCCTAGGTCACTTTGCTAATTTTTGCATGATCTGTATCATAGGAATCTTTGAATTGGTTGAATACAAAGTTACCCATATTGAGCATCAACAACTGGATCGGAGACTATCCGAGAATCTGCTTAGAAAAGATCTGTTTTAGGCAACCATCTTGATAGGAGCAAAATTGCCTAGGCAAGGCTCCATCTTCTTTCATCTGAGTGCAAAACCCTTAAACGTTATCATTGTCATATTGGGGAGATTCCCAACAAAGAGACGTTTGTGGTGTTTCTTCCTCAACTGTTTTGGGGGATGATCTCTACATCAGGTCCTGTTGGGCGAGAACCCTAAAGAGTTTTTGTAGGGAGGGAGAAGATAGAGAGGAAGCAATGGTGGAAGGTGTAGAGGGAGTAGCTAATGTAGGTGAAGAGTACTCTCGTTCATCCACAAGCTCTCCCCCACACCCAAAGAGAGATCTATTTCTTTGAATCAACCAAAGCACCACATCTTCTCTTTTTTAAAAAAAAAAACATTGAGCGCGGTGAAGGTAGTTGGGTACACATATCATGTAACTACAACTACAATACACCCTCAAGGGACAACCGTGGGAACACCCCAACCTATGAGCCTCAAACCCTCAACATTGGGGTTACATCACAAAGGTCTCACAAGTTGAGCTATGCTTCTTGGGTAAAGCACCACATCTTTTCTTATCTTCATTGATGGTCGCTACATGAATGGACCCTGCTACGACTCATTAGAGATGCCTACGCAAAGGAAACCATGGGGTTCTTCTTTCCTTGTAGTAGACCGTCAAGAGGATTTTTTTCCCCTAAATGTTAATACAAGGTAGGTGATGGTGCTATGGCAAGGTTGCCATGATTCTCTCTTCCTCGTTAGTGTCCCAATCAAAAAAGACAGGCTAAATGGGCTAGAGGCACACCAAAAAAATCAACGATTTTCATGAAATTTATTCTCACACATTGCATGGCATTAAAAAAGTGGACATTTTACAAAACTTATCTATAAGCTACCATGTAAAGAGAGAAAGGGAGCTCTACAATGCTCTTATAGCCCATATTGTAGTGTAAATTTTCCAATTGAAAATGAAAGAAACTCGGTTGTCACTCCATTGAGCCTTCATTTTCAAGGCAAAAAATTGTACATTTAAAAGAAGAGCCCCTATTGTTTGCCTAGTTAAATAAGGGCTCACTTAAAACTCTACCAATAGCTGTTAGGTAGCAAAAAAAAGAAATGTTTTGTCACTATTTACACTAAAACTTGTGCAATCTTGCCAACTTTCTTTTATGAAGGCAAGCTTGGAATTTGATTTTTTTTGCTATTTCAACCGATAAAAAATACTGTAAACCTCGTTTTTTGGAGTGTCTCTCTCTTAGCGTCAAAATGAGAGCAAGAGAGAGTCTATTCATACCTTTTCTTAAAAGAAAAGTCAGAGAGAGAGAGAGAGAGAGAGAGAGAGAGAGAGAGAGAGAAGAGAGAGAGATGTTGGGTTCTTGCTCTAGGCCTCCTTAGGGTTTCCGCTTCGCCTCTAGCCGTGGGCTTCTTCTACGCTGCACCTGGGGCTTATTCTACAGCCGAAAGGGAGACAATAGTTGGCTGCAACTCCTCGCTGTGACCTCGACACCGCTTTCTTCTCCACTTGGCACCTAATCAGTTCCTCATTTGATTTTTTTGCACAATGGCTCTCCCCACAATGTTCTGCCTCAATCTTTGTGACGCTTCACTGTCACCTGTGGTGTCTGATAATGATGTCTTGTCTGTGGGATCCATAATTTCTTGTTGATCCATAATGTTAATGTTTAACTTGTTGATCCATAATGTTAATTTGTTCGCAAACGTAAATGGAAAATTTAAGAGAGGCACTTGAACTAACCTAGCCACCAAAAAACTGACAAAAGAAATTGAATGAAGAACATAACCCCAATCTTCAATAAGATTATGTAGCAAACCCGTTGCATCTTACATTGTTTAAAACAAAATAGTGTTCATTTTTTTACAAACACATATGAAATTTACAAGAAACTATTAATAGAATGCACTCTCAAAACTTGTGTTGATCTCTCACAAACTAGGGCTTATCATAAGTAGACAAAATACCGCTAGGGCTAGCTTATCATAGGGATGATCTCTCACAAACTAGGGCTTATCATAAGTAGACAAAACACCGTTGCATTTCAAACTACATACCAAACAAAGCCTTTACATCTAGAGGCACTTTAACTATTGCTGCACATTTGGCCGCAATCCTCCCAAAGCTTGAAACAACTCCACCTTCGTTAGGGCTGCTTGGTGCATGAACTCATGGGCATGAGAGTCCAAACCCAAAATTTGGAGAAACACATAGTAAATATGTTTGCATGGCACATATGTCAACCTCTTGGACTCTCTCTTTTGGAAGTCCTCACATGTACATCTTGGAAAATCAGACAATGTCACAGAGTATGAAACTTCCTTTTCCCTTGACCCCTCTGTGCTAATGTAGAAAACATGTGTTTCATTGCACACAACAATAACCTCTTTAACTAATGTTGCTACCATGCATTTTCCAATATCAATTCTGGTCTGAAATTCTTTTGTCAGCTTTGAGCACCATTTAATAACCTTGCCATCCCTGTATTTGGGCCAAAAGGCACTTGTAACTCTATTTGCTGCTGGAATGCCCCCATTCACAGTTGCACATTCTACCCCATGTTGTTGTTGAAGTACAAATCCATTTGCTTGGAGTTGTTCTGCCTCATGTGGTAGTAGATTTGTACCCTCTACGACCCTCCAAACCCCTGGTGCAGGTCCGGGTGGCCCCACCACCATGTCATGAATCTTCCATGTGTGCATGTTACTAGCATTGCAGAACCATACATAACCCTCAACAATCCCCCCAGGCTTTGATCCTGATGAGGGATATTTTCTTCGACCCCAAAAGCACAGTGCAGCTACCCCAGAATTAATATTAGGTGAGCCTTGATTAATGAATTGTCCACATCTATCTGTTTGATCTTGCAAAATTCCAAAACATGTCATTTTACGTCCAGGTTCAATTCTCCTAATTGCCCATACCGTTTTTGCAACAGTCACCTCAGGTCAATACTTTGTTTCCCCATGTGCACGTGCATACTTTGTTCTACCAATGGGCTTAGTGACTGTGACATACTCGGGCCTGTGACTATCATCCTCTAGCACAACACCAGCATCCACAAAGATTGGTCTCTTTTTCTTTACACTCTTCTCCCTTATATTTGACCTATTCATCTCTGGACTTTGCAAACCCATTTCGTCCATTGAGCAGTGTGTAAGATTGACCAACTTCGTTGCAGCCGAGGCAGTGGATGAATGATTTAAAAATCTTTGCGCAAGGTCTTGTATTCCGGGACGACTACATGTCTTTGCACCTTTAAGGTATGCATTGTACTTAACACTTTGTAGTACAGCCATTGCCATATCTGCCCCTGCGGCTTCATATAAACTAATTTTCTCTTTGAAACCAAAGCATGCCCGCATGCTAGCATGTTTACTCTCAGACAAGTTAGTGTTTGGCGCAAATATGCCAGACTCATCTTGCATAACAAATCTTCCTCCCCAATGTGAAACTCTGATATCCCACCAAGCCAACCATGTCTCCAAACATGAAACCTCACCATCAACAGCATGCCCTGCTCTCCAAAAGTGACGAAGCTCTCCTTTGAAAATATTTGCTTGATCTCTGATGGTGCATTTCGCCATTTTTGGCATTTAATTTTGTGTTCCTCTTGTGAGGAAGGTTTGATACACTTAGTAGTATGTCGGATCATGGATTGCTCCCAATGAAACACGCAAGACCTTCCCTTAGATGGTACAACCTTGTTGGGACCCCCAAAGTAAACTGTTCTGATTGCTATCCAATTTGCATTAGCCTCATCAGACATGAAACCTCTGAACTCAGGCTTATCAAATCCTTGATCTTGAACCACCTTATTGAGCATCTTCCAAAACTCTATCTGTGCAAACTTATTCTCCACAGTAAACTCACATGTTGTCAATGAGTAAAAATCTGTAAAATCTAGTAAAATTGATCCTCTAGGTAACTTGACTTATGCCAAAATCTTTTAAAATTTTAATAATTGAGCCTCTGTGAAACGCGATCTCTCTGAGGTAGTGTTCGGGAAATTGAGGACTTGAAACTAATCACACCATATCTCACTTCCAATAATAAATTCGAGCAAAACATTAAAAATTTGAATGACTTTGTCATTTGAATTTAGAATGGCATTATCACTTTCAAGGCAAGTTACAACGTACACACTAACCATGAGGTTAGAGCCTGTATGTCTCTCAACTTTCGGGTGTCAACAACACAGCACAAAACATCTAAATCAAAATGTGCCATGTAGATGGAAGTAACACGGAATCACGATACATCAATTCAAAATTGAACATACGTCATAATCTACATCAATAGTAAATTAAAAGACATGTTTCAAAAACAAAAACAGCCTTGAGCCGGTTGCAAAATCAAAGTAGCCGGTTGAGGGGAGGGCAAGAAGGAGAAAATTCCGCTTAAAATACATGGAAAATAGTGTAATTTTGCAAAAATATTGGCTAGTATTGTAAAATTTCCGGTTCAGATTTTTCTTGGAGGGATTTTTGTATGTTTGTGAAAATGATATTTCCCGAACACTGCTCTGAGGTTCCTCTGTTGCGCACGTGCTTGCGTTTTTTGAGGTTTTCCCTTCTGCGTGCGTGCTTGCGTTTGCTCTATTACACATGCATGCGAGGAGCCATACCGATCTACCCGTAGGAGCGCGCACCGGCGTGCGTAGTTCAGGCAGGTCCGATTTTAGCTGAGCTTATCTCTTGCTGCCCTACACAAGGCCAGCGCAGGTCCGATTCCAGCCAGTCAGCGTTCAACCGATTTCAGCAAGCAGGTCAGCGTTCAGCCGGTTTTAGTCGGTTCATGAGCAGGTAGGCTGGTTCAAGCAGGTCAGGCAGGTCCGATTTCAGGCAGATTCACGAGCAGGCAGGTCAGTGTTCAGTCAGGCAGGTTAGCGTTCAATTAGCCGCAGGAGCGCGCACCGACGCGCGGTTGTTCAGGTATCTCCATCCAAGACAAGCTCAACAGGTTTGTGGATTCTGGTTTCAAAAGAGTGTGGTTTCCTGCTTTAGAAAGGGCTTTGAGAGGTGTGATTTAGAACACGATTGACAATGGCTGGTCGAAACTCCGCGTTGACTCGAAGGGGTCGTCCACCTCCGAGGTACTCAATGATGCTCAATGCAAACTTTGGTCTTTAAAATTGTGTGATTCTTTGCTTTGAAAGTGATGAGTAAACTCCGAGCTTAATACATCCTGAACTTAGCTTAACATTTCCCTTCTATATTAGCTTGGCTTTGAATGGGGATATTGCTCAATTTAATATCAGTTGGTTCTACAGCATGCAGTATGACCTCTGCATGCATTTGATGTATGGAGACCACGGCTAATTAGGTAGTTTGTTAGCATGTTTTTGTGATACATTTGTTCAAATGCTACCCATTTTAAATACCACATTTTCTATGCATTACGAGGGGCCTAGATACTGTAAACAGTCCATTGTAAAAAGGTGGATCTTCGTTGGTTTGTGATGTTTGGCAAATTCTATGGCATGGATCATCACAAACTCTCAAGGCCTTGTTTGCATATTTAAACACTTGAATAATTACATCTTTTTGATGGCATAGAAACACTCTACTTGGCATAGAAACAATAGTTCATCTTTTACTATAACTAGTACTTGTCTCGCAAATGTGAAGAGGGTGTATACACTATGATGACTACTAGTATATGTGCGTGAGTACTATCTTTCTGACAAATAAAACAATAGCCAACACGCACATAAACCATTTACTTTATTTACATATGCATTGTCTTATGATATTTGTACTAAATTTGTTGCTTAATGTGTTGCTTCATAAATTATGTTTATGAAAGAATTTTAAAGACCAAAATTTTTCACGTGAGAAGCCATTATGGGCTATAGTATTTTTTGAAATAATGCTCTATGTATAAAGGTAGCTTTGTCCAATTTTTTTAAAGATTTTTATTGTGTTTTATTTCAATATGGTGCCATATATAATTTGACTCTTTTGTAAAATTATTGTCTCCATGTTTTTTGTTGATGTTGAAACAGCCCGAAACCGCGTGGAAGATCACGAAGGGGAAGGAGTAACAATGCTTCTCTTTATGGCCAGGTAGATGCTAGTGATCAAGTATCTTCAGTCTCAGCTACCGACATGATAGAGGAAATTGAGACACAAGGTGAGGAGGTTCTTTCCATGGAAATGGGACAGAGCTCTCTACACGAAGTTGATGATACTTTAGCCCTCGAGGAGAATGGTTTATAGATTGTTCCATGGGAGATAATGGATGAGGTTACCGCAGCGTCTGAGATGGAAGATGAGCAAAATAACTTTATGCATAGAGGTGCAGACATTCTTGAAATCACACGTGTTTTTAGTTGCTTCGATTGTCCCTCCATTCCTTTATGTAGATTGATTCCATATGCGAGAGTGAGAGGTTTGAGAGATGATCTCAGTGGATTGAAGGCGGCCTTTGCAAAAGAAGGTTATATGCCAGAGAAAGGAGCATTCATTGTCTCTTTGGTAACATGCAAAAGAGAGGAGAGTTTTGTGAATGGCATGTGTTCACACTTTTCATTTTTGTATTGATGTCCACGTGTTGTGAATGTTGTTTGAAGTTTGACTTTGGGAATGTTCTAGATGAGATAAAGGCTACATGGGATCCTCTTTGGAATGAAATCAATGAAGAATTTGAAGCCGAGTTAAAAAAACAAAGAAAGTTTCAAGATCTCACAAATCACATGTTCTATGTTTGGGAAGGGAATCATCGCACCGTGGCTTGGAAGGAAGCGATAAAAGAGAAGTTCTCCACTTCAAAGGAGAAACATGTCGAGTCCTATGCACCATTATAGATCCCACTAAGGTGCCAGAGATTGCCTTGCTAAGCAGTTTACAACGAATGGACTTGTAAGTGTTGATGTTTCTTCTACCTTTGCTAACACTTGAATGTGAGTATCAAATGGTTTTTTGGTCTTTCAATGCAGCATGAACAGTCGTGCTCTTGTTGTCACTCATCTTCGTGATGAGATTGTCAATACGACACATATTTGTACAGCGGATCATGAAATGTATCTAAAGGTTTTGCTAGATAGAGATCAAAAACTTATTGCCATTGTATGGAAGAAGAATGCCAAAGGTACAGAGCCTTGGTATCCACTTACGCAACGGTACCTTGGCAGATTGGTCTATGACGTATGTGTCAGACTAAATGATTTTTACTCTCATTTAAATGCATGATTTCAAAGCTTGTTAACGTATATTTAATTTTAGATTCAAATGACAAAAGAAAAAGAAAAGCGAGTTGCTCTTATCAAACAAAGCTTTTTTGCAGAAGAGCATCAAAAAGAAGAAGAGAGAATTTGTGAGGAGATTACTCACAAATATCAGGATCGAATTGGAAAGGTATGTAGATAACATGAATTCACGGCATTCTCTTGAGAAAAACGTGCAAAAAGTTACTTAAGTACTTGTCATATGCAATATTAAAATTTTCAGTTGCTTAACATTGTTGATCCCAATCTTGGGACGGATTGGCTAGCAAGAGTTTTGTCTTTGAAATGGGGTCTTGATAGTTGGGCTACGTTGGAGAAGCTGAACTTAATAGCACTTCAAGACGCCCCTGTGCAAAACAAGATTCATTGGGTTTCATTTTTGGAAGCAGAGAAGATTACAAGGAGTGCATATGGTCTGAAAAAGGGAGATCACGTCTTTCGCATGTAAGTATAGCTAAGATTAAAAGTACTAAATATATCATGCCTTTATATATAAGTCTAACTTTGTCTCCTCTTTTTATTTGGGATTGTAGCTGGCTTCGTAGAGAGGGTTTTTCACTGGGCATTTCAGATTGTGTCAGATCTTTTGGATGTGCCAGGCGGGGTGCCTTTGCAGCATGACTGCACTCTTGCATTCTACTTTGAAGAAATTAAATTTGAGGCGAGGCCCTATCTATTTCCAATAGAGGTGTCTCTTGGAGTGAAGACTAAGGATATCGATATGCAGGCATTAAAGAAGGTGGATACATTGAGAATGGCAGCACAACGTTTGGCTTTCAGGTGAATCACTAACTAACTTAGATATATAATATTCGTTGTTATTGTTTCTTACATTCGTGTCGCCTAATTGACCTTTGTAGATTCTTCATGTTCTTGGTTACCAAGAGTGTCTTGCCTGCCATGCCCTTTCTGGCTAGACAGTGGACTCAGCTAGCGATCCAAGACACAAGCATGTATCCCTCTACTATGCACACATTGACTCCTTGGGAGATAGATAATTGTCCATGGTGGATAGATATGGAGAAGGGCCATGTTCTTGGACGTGAAACAGAGCTACAAGAGATGATATCGAAGGGTGTTGGGATGAAGGTTCCTCCAGTAGACATAGCAGAAGAAAGTCGTGCAGGTATGTTTGATCATGCTTATATTTACCTATCTAAAAGTTACAGTGCTCTGATTTGAAGTTATCTATTTTAGCAATGCGCAACTCACAAAAGGAAAAGGAGAGGGTTGTGAATCAGATCATTGACGAGGAGGTGGAGCCACCTCCAGGTAAACTACAAAAACATTTGTTAATGCTTTCCTTCCACGTGGTTGATGCATGGCTTATTAAACCTCACTGTAATGTCTCAGTTGCTCCTGGCACGATCGTGGCTCGAAGGAGTATCTCTTTTGTTTATATTATGGAGTCTCCATCTCATTGTCTCTCTAGTTCTATGGATACTCGATGCATGGCTATTGTTGGGGACTACATTGCCATTGCTGTGCGGGCACTCTCTGACTCTATCTTGTATACTCGCGGCACGAAATCAGTTTCATGGGCTGCAGATTTGATTTTCTTAGATCTTCCATTTGGTGGGTCCCTCTTAGGCTCCTCTACTTCACCTCGTTGGGACATTTGCACTGAGGATCATGTACGTGCTGGCGTTCATTTGGCATTCTTGACATTGGCGGATTCTGGATGGCTGTTGATCATGGTTTCTTTGGCAGGTCTATCTTGTTTATAGTCATGGAAAGAAATTGTAATATTTGTGGTATTCATTATTGATATTTAGTTAAAATAACAGGAGAGGCCGTTGGCTGGGTGGAGAGATTTTCTCGTGCTTCGGAGATGGTGGTTCCTCGATGCATTGTAGTGCTCCATCATGGAGCATATGGTTATGTGGAGAGTTTTGGTGGTCGTGTGGAGGTGATACATTTGTTTTTACATCAATATTTCAGCACTTTGTCTTGTTGTTTGCTCTAATCGTGTGTCTTGTTGTTTGCTCTAATCGTGTGTCTTGTTTTGCAGTGTAATTGCTCTATGCTATTTATGATTCACAGAGTGGGTATGCGTCCACCTTGCTTTGTATCAGAGAGCGCTGCCTTGTTCTCCCGTCTTGGTATGCACTCTTCGGATTCTTTTATGGTGCATCACCTTCCGGAGCTCTCTCAGGCTAGATCATTATCAGGCGAGCCATTGCGAGGAGGACTGCAACGGAGCCATTCTTTCATTGCATGTTTTGTTGAGCTGCTTTGCCGACGAGGAGGTATTTGTTTGGAGCTTGGATGTGGCACAGCCCCTGTACTAGCAGCTTGCTTGGATTCAGGATGAGCATGTGTTATAGTCGACATTGATGAGCCACTGATTTCAGGATATGTGTTACCATTGCTTCGCCCTAGAAAGCGGGGCAGAGAGGAGGCGTCCACCTCTTTAGATGTTGATGATGAGAGTGACATGCCATCGCGTGTCAATCCCTTTGACGACTAGTGAGGGCCCCTCTTAATTTTGACATTGACATTGCTCTCATCTTTTTTGTCACTATTTTTGTATTAGCGTTGGTATTTATTGATCATCGATACTGCCTATATTACTTGTTTGGTGTTTAACTTCACAATTTTTTTTTTTAATGGAAGTGCATTGCCGGTCTACGCAGAGCAGATGGCTAGAATCATGGCAGCAGATACGCGGTACAATTCTTGCATCCCTGAGAGGTATCAGAGACATAACGTATTCATCGATGATGAGTGCGAGTCATCATAAGAACAATGGATTTATAACATTGGTGGATGTTAAAATTCAAATTCATGTCTTGTTGTGTTCATAAGAATCTCGTTATATCACGATGAAAACTTTTAACAGTTGATTTTCTAATATTTTGGATTGTGGATAAGTAATATGTACTGTTTTGATGGATTTGGTTAAGGTTTAAAATCATCATGTGAGGTGCCGTGAAGGCTTATGATTATTTTTGAAATATTGCTTCATGTACAAGGGAAACTATGTGAGGTGCCGTGAAGGTTTATGGTTATTTTTGAAATAGTGCTTCATATACAAGGGAAACTATGTCCAATTTTTTTTAAAAGTACTATGTTTGTTTTTCTTTGTTTTTCGTGAGAGGAGATATAATGGTTATGGCCATTTTTATTATTTTTTCGAGTGGTGATAATACCACAACTATAGATGTTTTAATATTTTGGATTGTGGATAAGTAGTATGTACTGTTTTGATGGATTTGGTTAAGGTTTAAAATCCTCATGTGAGGTGCCATGAAGGCTTATGATTATTTTTGAAATATTGCTTCATGTACAAGGGAAACTATGTCCAATTTTTTTAAAAAGTACTATGTTTGTTTTGCTTTGTTTTTCATGAGAGGAGGCATAATGGTTATGGCCATTTTTATTATTTTTTCGAGCGGTGATAATACCACAACTATAGATGTTCTAGTATTCTGGATTATGGACAGATACTACGTACTCTATTGATGGATTTGGTTAAGATTTAAAATCCTCATGTGAGGTGCCGTGAAGGTTTATGGTTATTTTTGAAATATTGCTTCATATACAAGGGAAACTGTCTGTTTTTTTCAAAAGTACTATATATGTCCTGCGTAGTTTTTGGTGAGAAGTGTCATAATGATCATGGCCATTTTTTCTAGATAGGTGTCAATACCACAACTATAGATCTTCGCTAGAGTTTTGTTTTTCTCGCAAAATCTTGCTCGGGCTATGGTAGGGCTCCCTTTTTATGACCATGCATCAAAGATTTAGCTGCCTCACTTGGTAAAGTTTTGTTCTCCCCTACCATCAACTGCCCTAATAGAAATCGGGCATGTGTAATGTGGGATACTCACAAAGCCATGATAGAGACCATGGAGATAGAATTAATCTGTTGGCAGGTTGGTTATCTATCTGAAGTGGGGCAACCTCTCAGGATCCTACTACCACTATGGACACCTGGGAAACTTCTCTAGAAACTATCCCACTCTAGCCACAGGAACTGTGAACCTCATCCCTTCTTATCCAGGTAGCAAACACGTGGTGCCCAAAGAGCAAATCTTTGGTAAATCTTCTCCAGCTCACTTGGAGAAGTCTCCTCCCCTTGCACCTCAAGGAGGCACCCGTGAGTATGTTGTTCCTCCTGGGAGATATAAAGCTGCTCTTCAAAACACAAGGGGAAAAAACAGCTCCCATGCAGGGAACCAGGCATCTTCAACACACTCCACCTCGAAACATGTTAAACAATCTGAAAAAGGTAAAAGGGTGGTAGACAATGAGGGGTACCAGCTCTCTAAGAGGACCTTTAGAAATCATCCAGGCATCACTAGCTATGCTACTCCAAATGTTTTTGATGTCCTGCAGGACATCCCTTCACCTGATACCCTAATTGCCAATGACTCCGTGATACTCTCTGATTGCAGGCTTGCTTCCATCATGATGACATTCCTAAACCCACTGTTCAAAGTGACCTCCATTTCAAAGCTTGAAGATCAACAAGGGCCTTTTGCTATAACGAACACGAGCATGGAGCAATATCATGCCATGGTGCTGAACAGTAGTAGTAGTTGCTTCCTCTAGCACTGTTTGTAAAGTCGGCTTGCTTCCTATCTAGTCCTTGTAGATCTTTGCCACATAGACAGGATCTTTGAAGAGAGGATGCCCACTAAAACTTGTTTCACATTTGCAAAACGTCCTTCACCTAATTGGGGTGCTTGCAACAAGTGAAAGATAGAATGATCCCCAACTAAGTGTACAACATGAGGACATATAGTATCATCCAGGTGTATAGCTAAGGGCTCGGCACCTGAAGGAGGAGGCACATCCTCTTCTGTCCTAGGACGTTTAGAAGAGCCTTCGACCTTATCCTTGCTCTTCACTTCTGAATGTAGCTGTGCCAAAAGCTGCATTTGATATTTGATTCCAAGTTTGGCTTTGATTTCCAGATGAGCTATGTTTACATGTGAAGCAAAATAAACAAACATCGCAAACATAGCTCATGCTTTTCAGATCCGATGTTAAAAGTAATGGCCCAAAACGTGCCATTATATGTACATGGTTTGTTGGATGCCTCATTTGATGCCAAAGTGGTTTGCCATTCATGCACGTTCTGAAGGATTAGGGGGCTGGCCTCTAGAACACCTCAAACCAACACCAAGAAAAGAGGATGAATAGAGTAGCTCTTTCAAGATAATATGGGCCGATCTTCTCTCACAAATTTTGACAGCCTCACTCACACTCGGCCTGGACTAGCCTCGACTAGCTTCCCTCTACACCGCTACAACTCCCACTATACTTGGATGCACTAAAGAAAGCAAGGGAACCAAAAAACCAAAGGAAAAAAAAATTTGAAATCTATGCACTTTTCCTCATAAAATCAAGAGCTTCACTTCTTTCCAAACGCCCTTCCATGTGCTAGTAGAGACTCCATAGGCGCTCCCATATATACACATAGCTTGACCAAAACCCATTCAAATCAAGCCCAATTTGAAGACCCACAAAGTTCAGCAAAAAAACTCAAAAAAAGTGATGGAAAACTTGGGGAAAACCTTGCCCGTTTACACATGTACAAGCAAGGAATTCAGCGCATAGTCTACCTTCGACTAGCTGCACCCCAGGGAACCGCACACACCATGGCTGTCATACCTCAAACCAAGATGAAGAGCGGTCAATATGCAGAGCTAAACACACACTTTAATCAGCCCATTGAGGAGAGACACACTCTCAACTCACCACACCAAGCTCTCGCAAGGCAAGAGGGGCACCTCTACACCAAAACCCCCACCCTTCACCCCAAGCTGCAGCAACACATAGTTTCTTCTTCACATCTGGATATCCCTCTTCACTCATGACCCCAAGTTGATAAAAACTCAATTTTTTGTCATATTTTTAAAGCACTAAATCACTCCTTGAAGTCTCGACACCTCTATGTACAAAAACAACAAAATTATGTACCCCGCACAACTGGCCCGCATGCATAGAGACAGCTGGCGCACACAACCTTTGTACACTTTGTACAAGCATGTTTTATTTACATTAAGGCCCCCAAAAGCATTAAAAAACATCTCTCAAAGGCTTTGGGGTGCCCCATACCATTCTGCCAAAACACGTCACAACGTGATAGCTTGTATTTAACCTAGTTGCATTGGTTGCTCGTAGTGAGCATCAAGTTTTGGCCTATGCAGCAATCTCATGTATGAGATCCCCCATTTTTGTATATAAAGTATAACATGAAATTTTCTCATGCTTTTGTGATGCTAGATTTGTGCATTGGATGTAATCTTTATGCGCATCGATCGTGTTGTTGGGTTTTTAGGGTGGATACACACATGTAGCATTCATGTTGTAGACACAAAGTGAGGGGAGATGAGAGAGAAATAAAATGCCTATGCAAGAGGAGAACTTACACCATTGAAATGAACAAAATAACTAGTGCATAAGCAAAGCTTGTAAACTACAAATGATGTCTAGAGCTTGTGGAGGGTGCCTTCTTATGTAGGCTCTCATGAGATGTTCTAGAGTGTTCTAGGGCTAGTTCCCACATGGCTAAGAGATGGAGTGAAGGCATGTGTTTAATCTTACAAAATCCCCATTAAACTCATGCTTGGAACTCCTAAGGTTTCACAAAGATATGTAGAAGGTTCATACATTTTGGATACACCATTTTTGGGTCTAATGTGGTACATAATGGTTCTCATCTGGATACAACATTATGCCCTACATTGATACAACATAAAACGGTGCTCAAAGAGATACAAAGCATCATCACCCTTAGGATACAACTTAAGGAGTGGATAGCTAAAGATAATGGGCTGAAAATGAACATTTAGTAAATATCATCATACTCATAATTGGATTTGGATTTTGAGCCATATTTGGGGTTACCCTCCACATGCTTTTTATTAGAAAAACTAGAGGAAGGAGAAGAGATGTCTGAATGGATGAAGTTGATGCTCTCGGCATCCTCGTTGTTGTCATCATCATCACTATGCATATAGTGAACCTTGTTGGAATACCTTTTACCTCGTTGAATGTCGGAGGTAGTGTCGGTGTTGAGCCCATTGTGGTTACAAAATTGAGGTGCATGCCCCACTTTACCACACTTCACACACTTCTTGATTTTGTAGCAATTGAAAGACATATGATTTGTCTTTCCACAATGCTTACATGCTTTGAAGTTCTTTTTAGAAGAAGATGAAACATACAAAGCTTGTGAGGTGTTCTCTTCTTTATGTGTGTGTTTCTTCTCTTGTTCTTGTAAAGAGTTGACAATGCTCGCAAGTGAAGGAATTGGCTCCTTATCTTTTAAGACCATCACGATATTATCATATTGCAATGGAAGAGACTTAAGTAATACGGAAATTTTGTCTTATTCTTCAATGTTGCATTCTATGTAACTTAGTTGCGTGCAAATGCTTTTTAGTCTGTTGACTAAGCTAGATAAGCTTTCACCCTCTTGCATAACTAAGCTATAGAGTTGCATTTTAAGAGAAATCTTAGAGTGTTTTGATTTTGCCCCAAAATTCCTCTAAGTATCTCCCATGCATGCTTAGTGGTAGTGGATTGGTCTAAATAGTGAACTATCTCATCCGCTACACTTGTGAGAAGAATGCCCAATTCTTTTTCATCCTTAATTTGAATTTCACGTTGTTGTGCACGTGAAGGTGGGTTCTCTTCATCAATATTAGATGTGATTATGCTCCATAACCCTTTCTTCATTAGATATCCCTTTACCTTAACTTGCCAAGTGTGGAATCCTACCCCATTAAAGATAGATAGATTATCATTACCCATAGTGCATGATGGTAGGTGAATATGCAATGGCAAGAGCGGTCCTATCAAGAGACTCTCTTGATGGTGTCTTGGCCCGTTACAATAGCATACAAATGAAGCAAGTAAAATGTAGCATATAGAGCTACAAAATGCTTGTTTTGGGTTACCAAGTGCGGCAATGTGTTGCCACTTCAAAGTAGAGTTGAAGCGTCCTTTTCCCCCTTTGTTGAAGAGTGTGGAATGATGATAATTTAGCCTATTGCTTGGTGTTTTTGCTGATTTGAAATGTCCCCCTTTGTTGAAGTAGAATCGGCCTCGAACTAGTGATGTAGACGCTCCCGATTGATGTAGTCTTTGTCGGTAAGTGTCGTAGAGTGTTGCCCAAGCCTTAAGAGTTCTTAATAGAGCATAAAAATTAGATTTAAGGGCCTATTTTCCACTTTTAATTCTCTGATATGAAAACAGAGAATTAATGAAGCTTAAAACTCATGAAAATGTGACTAGTAGCTAGTGACTAGTTAGCTAGTCTTGTACTATTAATGTACGGAGCTTTAGGCATCAAAGGAGCATGAAATGGGGCTGATTAGAGCAAGTAAATGGACTGTTTTTGAAGAAAACATAGCAATGGAAGCTTCGAGAGCTTATTTGTGAAGTAGAGAATAAGATAGACGAAGATAGGAGCTAGTAGAAGCCTAGTCTTGCAAGAATGAAGCAAGTGAGAGTAAGGAGCATTGAGATCAAGGTTGGGGCTGATGGAGAGCTGAAGCTTTCCATGAAAGCTTGGTGGGAAGAAGGCGAAGCAAGAATCAAGTGAAGAGCACTTTCCACATTTCAAGGCCACTTGTCCACTTGCATGCCCACTTGTGAGGCTTGACTTTCTCCTCTTTTAGCTCTTCCAAAAACGTTTTAGAGAGAGAGTGTGAGAAAACCACCTAAAAGTGAATGCTAGTGTGTGCTAGTGAGCCCATGAGGGTCTTTAATGCTCTGATACCAGTTGTTGGGTTTTTAGGGTGGAATGTAGCATTCATGTTGTAGACACAAAATGAGGAGAGATGAGAGAGAAATAAAATGCCTATGCAAGAGGAGAACTTACACCATTGAAATGAACAAAATAACTAGTGCATAAGCAAAGCTTGTAAACTACAAGTGATGTCTAGAGCTTGCATTAGGAAATTTCGGAGGTCATTTGGAGGGCCATATGAAGAGAGAGAAAAATAGAGCGCATCCAATGAGCAGGAGGGCTACGTTACGTAGGAAAGTACGTGGAAAGACTCAAAAAATAGAAAAATAGCCTAAAAACTTTCACGAATCTAGGATTGTGGCATCGTAACTTCCTTGATTTTACCGAGCTGTTAGGTGCTTGCCAGTGGTCCCACTGTTGATATTCTCTTATGGTCATTAACGTACTGGAGGGTGACCATTAAGCAAGCACAAGATATTGGAATTCTAAAACACTTTCCCTCCATTAGAATACTTTCAAAGTGAATCTCCCTCCACTAAAGCTTTTCTCTGAGAGCTATGGCTTCCACGTCTTCTCGCCCAAGAAGCTCTAGGTGTTTACTGTCTCTCACACCAACAACCAACAACTTCACTTTGCCTAGAAGGCCAAGTAGTAGCATATCCTCAATTACAATATCAACTTCAATAAGTGCAGAGAACCAATGGGTTGGACAAAGGATAAACAAAGGTTCATGGGTCCTCATGCAACCAAGAAGACCCAAGAGGTCTAGTGGTATCAATGTTTACCGCTCAGCATAGAAGGCCAGAGTGTTGGATTTCAAGGTTGAAATCGGCAAAAGATCTGTAAAGGAAGTTCTTGTTTAGCATGTGTTTACCCATTCAGACGTGATAGCAAACGGTGGAAATGTATCAGATATACATCAACCACGTTGCAATTGTAAGTACTCTTGACATCTGAACTTCATTTGATTTGTCCTTTCACTTATTGATACTCTCATTATAACTTTTCTTATATATTTTGCAACGTTTATCCCTCTTCTTATGAGCAATGTCTCCATTCTTCACAGCTCAACTACATTAGATTTGTCATTTTTACTTATTGATACTCTTAGTTTAACTCTTGTTATATATATTGCAGATGTTTATCCCTCTTCTTATGAGCAATGGGAGCCTGTGGAGTGCATAATAGGCCTCTTCCTTGTTGTTCATGCCCACATTGGTTCTCTACAATATTCAGGGAGGAGCAGCAAAAGCCTGGCTGATGAAGGAATTTTTTTCTATGACCACTTCTACCAACTCAGCTCAGGGAATAAGAATGACATGTTGGTGAAACTGCCTCTACCAATCGATTGGAACACTGTGGACTGGCTAGTTCCCGAGGAAACAATGGTGGAGGCAATGCGAAGTAACCTCTACAAGGATATACAGAGGTCTCTACGTAGCTCTATTCCCACCAAACTGGTTAGAATTGCAAACTTATGTCCTGCTGCACTCTTCATAGAGTTGTTTCATAGCTACAATATCCATGTTACGAAAACTATGTTCATGTGCAAATCATTTCAGCAGTCATCCTGTGACAAACTTCTTGACAGAGGATGGTATATATAGGAAGAGATTGGCTTACGGTGCGAGGTCGCGCTTGATACTCTAGTTGTCAAGTACATGATTGCAAGCCAATCACTGTTAGTCTCCTTTTGGTATATGTGATCACAACTGCTCAAAGGTAAGTACATTCCTATGGACTAGGTTTCTGCAGGTTTGGAAGATAATCCTGTTGTAGATGTGGAAGTGATTGATAAAGAGCATGGCCTAATGTTGGTGGTTACAATAAGGGAGCTATGCAGTCTTCTATAGTTGCGGCATGACATAATGGAAGAGTCAATGGATAGGGACCTATCAGATTTTTCCTTTTTCCTAGCTGGCCGTAAGCTGATGCGGCGAAGGAAAAAAGATACTTTGTGCAAAGAGTTGGATGGTCGGGTTGAAATAGTGTCAATGTAACAGAGTTTCTTGTGAACCCAAGTGTATACGAATGACTTTCAATACATGAAGTTTTTTGAGCTCATTTATCAATTGTGCCCTGTGAATATAAGTGTGCTTGAAATACATTTCTTTAGCATGTCAAATCTCTCTCTCTCTCTCTCTCTCTCAATGTTAGACAAGACAAAGACATGATAGAAGAGTCATCTTAATTCATTAGAAAGTACAAACTCGTCCGTGAACAATGGACTCAGATACAATTTCTGTAATTATGGAATCAGAATGTCTTCAAGGTAAAAATCGAAGGAATGCCCCTCGAAAGAAGGTGGTGAGATAGTTGTTCTCGGTGGATTTACTTCTCCCTTTTCAGGAGTATCATCAATCAGTAGTGTATTAGTTGCATCAAAGGGTACACCGATTTGGCTAAACGGTTTGTACAAAAGAGGTAAATGTGGTTTTTTAGGGTGGTAGTGGCCCTCGATGGTAACACATTTTCTTTGATCATACAAAAAGGCAAAATCTGACGTGTGAGCGCCGCATACACCGCAAACTATTGTAACTAGTGGCGACAAGTTTTGCCTTTGCATTGAAGACCATATGGCAACTCTGAAGCGCAGAAGAAGAAACTGAATAAATTCCTTGGTTCCTGGATGAGCCACGACTCGACAAGTTCCCATCCAAAATGTTTGCAGATCCTCAAAGGGTTCTGTGTCACCAAGAGTCATGTGCATCAGCAGCAATCCATTGAGGTCCAAGATAATCAACCTCTGTAAAAGTTTACAAGTACATATAAGTAGTTAGAAGCTAAACATATTTTGCCATACTTGAATAGACATTACCGAAACAACCGTATCTACAGGTAGCAAGGGTCCATACTGGGTCTCTGTAGTGTTGTTGTCGTTGTTGCTCTCCTCTGCTTTAGCTTCATCATTCACATCGTCATAGTCATCATTCACATCTTCATCAAGGGTCTCCCCCATGGCACCCCAAAATACACCTCCGTGCGTCATTAGTATAAGGGTACAGAAAGACTCTCTCTCTCTCTCTCTCTCTCTCTCTCTCTCTCCCGCCTTCCCCAGTCTCTACACTTTTTCTTCCTCTCTCTATAACACACACACATACACAGACAAACACACACACTCGTGTGGATACACTCCATCTCTCTCACTTGTGGATACACATTACTAAAGGCACGCAAAGAGACATACAAACCGGATGTGCCTGTCTACGCGCGCCTTTAGTATAGAGAGAGAGAGAGAGAGAGAGAGAGAGGGGGGGGGGGGGGGGGGGGGGTTGTGTGTGTGTTTGTGTGTGTTGTATTTGTGTGTGTGTGTGTGTGTGTGTGTGTTGTATTTGTGTGTGAAATATACTCAGTAGGTGCAATTGCGATCATGTCAAAATCGCTCAGTCACAGGTATGCAACAATATATCAGCACCAATAAAGTGTCCATTATCAACTCAAGACATTGACTATGCAAAAGGATACTACCGCCAGGCAAATCTCTAGTATAGGATTAGGACTTCAGTGTTTAGTGGACGTTTTTCGAGAAACAATCCCAAATAAACCATCTGATATTATATGCAAGCAAAGCACCAGGGTATGGCAAATCGGAACTATGTATGCAAAAATTTCGGCAGCATTTCCTTTGTTTATGCTCAATCATTTCAAAAAAGACCAGTCAATGCCATCTCCCACGAGACCCTCACATGAGGTTGTATGCAACCGATAGTGACAATCATTTCCTCAGATAAAGAGTGTCTTTTATTTTAGTTTAATCCAACCTTGTTGCATTCAGGTCAAATGATAAGACTTTTTCCTGCAAGTCAAAATGTGAGCAGCATGGGTAATTTGCTTCAGACAGCATCAGCAAAGTGTTGAGACAAAGTATGCAAAACCCCAAATACTGACTAGGTGTGTGGCACCTACTTGTAGAATACACATTTTTGAGGGATGCTCATTCAAATACACATGTACTGAGTATACGGCACATAATAACCTGTATATATGTCTAAACCTGTCTATTTCATTGAGTTTATTCAAGGCATGTACTCAAGCACAGCTGCAACCAAAAAAATCCTCTAAGAAAATGTTTAGGCTTATGTACAAAGTTTAGAGTATGTCAAAAACCTCGAAAAACAATCAAAAGACTAAGCCATTACAATATCAAAAAAGTGTACTGAGTAGGTGCAGCTGCACCTACGTGGATTGCGTAACTCTCCGATGCAACATATATAGAGTTGGTGATGAAGGTAAGAAGAACCCAAGATCACAAGTCTGCGAGATCGCCAAATAAAGAATATGTCTGTAACCAAAGCAACACCATGATGATGGATGTATTCTTCAATTCTACATTTACAAATGATGCCATCTTTCAATAGCCAGGGAGTTGATGGAGCCCACACCTGAGAAGGGTTGATAAAGTGCACAATCTGCAAGAGCAAATAGAGCCAAAGAGCCATCATTTTTGCCACAGTATGTCCACCACATTGCTAATTGATTGTGTTCATGCGTGGTATGTCCATGATCCTGCGAGGACTGTCCATCATATGCAAGCAGGGCACTAGGGTATGGCAAACAGGAAAAGACTTACACACGCTATCATGTATATGTGTGTGCGTGTGTGTGTGTGTGTGTGTGTATTGGAGGAGGCATAGGGACGGGGGACTGCTCCAATCCCTGTGTGTGGATCCTGATAGAGCCGATCCTTGTGTGTGTATGTGAGTGTGTGCGTACACGATAGAGAAAGAGAGATGTAGAGCCTGCGCGCTTGTGTGTGTGTGTGTATGAGCCGAGGAAGATAAGTTGCTACCTGCGAGCACCAACCAGCGAGGGCGTTGCAGTTATGCACGCTCGATTGTGTGTGTGTGTGTGTGTGTGTGTGTGTCGACCTACCACGTAAAGTGGTTATAGTTGTAATGTAGCTAAAAATGGTTAGAATTGTACTTCGATTGGGTAGGAGAGAGCGAAATGCATCTACAGCTTATGTGCCATGCAGGATACATTTATGTATATGTAACATGTCAGGGTATCCACCGAAATTCGGTACTTAATGCCCATGTGCAAGCGATGAAGGCATCCACATGTCCTTAATCAGAGGTGGGTTATGCATAGGTAATGGTACCATATTGAGTTCTAGTTACTACAATCATGAACAAAACTCTCACTCCCCCTGTCACAAGAAGAGGCAAGGATAGAAGGTGGTCTTTCCTGTGACTACCGAAATTAGGAGTTAAGAAAAGGTAGGCTTGTTTGCTAGCATGTAACAAGATAGGGTATCCACATGTTCACAGCTCCAGCTAAGCCAAAAGATGTTTGTTGTCAATGCACAAGACCACTAAAAAGAACCTAAAACTAGGACTTGATTCACCGGCAAAGTGCCCTATTCAAGTGATCCTCATACAATCACGACCCCATACATGGTAGATGGTCAAGATTTGACTCGTGCTTTCCGTTGCCTGTCTTGATGAGAGTGTCATACAGACAAATTGTTGTATGCTTATAGAATAAACTGCAACCCAGGCATAAGATGCACATGAGCACATGGATTGGGTACGCACTACATTAGGTTAAGAAACCTTCCTCAACCTGCATGCTCTTTTTCTCTCTCTTTCTTATCTCTCTCAAAGAATAATGAAAACTTTCTAAGAAGCTTTTGAACATGTTTGTTTGGGAGTCAGCCTGAGCCACGGTGCTCTAACTCTCAGCTAGAAATAGGGCAAGATGCCATCTACATTAGTCTACATCGGTTCGTTAATTGAACACTAATGGCCATAAGGGCTATGAGCCACACATGCTGGCTAAGAGTCATTGTCAGATCTCGAGTAAGACCCAACTGTTTGCATTCCTTGGGTGATTGTTCTTAAGATCGAACATATCTGCCCGATGGAGTACACATCGAACACATTGATGTTAATGGACAAGCAGGAGTCTTGTCATTATGAATGTTTAGGGTGTCATTGTTGCAATACATGTTTTTTGTGTGACGCTCAAGTTGAGTTTTTGATAATCTTAAACTCACATCAGCTAATCTATACCACGGAATCTAGAGACAGCATGGTTGTTCATACGAGCTAGGCATCTCACTTGTGTGGATTTATTGCTCTCTCTATAGCACTACGAATGTCTATGGCATCACAGTTTTGGGGTACGACCCAGCAGGTGTTTACTAAATCACCTCATAGGCATTTAGGATCACATTTTGATCTATCCCAGTTGGACTTTCAAGGAAAGAAGTCCGCAATCTACCAGTGGGTAGTGGACAACTTCAACTTTTCAAGTTGATTCTCATCATTCTATACACGGTTAACTATGTTGGTTACCATTACCTGCTAGTTGAGCAGTCTCTACAAAGGGTCTTACCAAGGGGTTTGACTACGTAGATTCTACCCAACGGGCTTGGATTGCGACAAAAACACCCTAGGTTTCCATTGCAATGTTGCTTGGTTTTTTCACAGGTGGGAGACATGCTCCTGTGCATTGAATACGGGTAACTGAAGTTTCAGTTCAATCCCCAGGGCCATGCCAAGGGCATGTCGGAACAATTATTCTGGGTCGTAGTGTCCAATGTACATTATGTTGTTATGAACCCACTTGTCGGATTCGATTTGGCACATGTTGTCACATGGGATACAACATGGTCTAGGGACTGAAGGATTTGGTTTAGCCAGTGTGGAGCAAGGCTAATGAGGGTCCCTCTCACTCCCGTCGTAGAATGTTTGCAGTTACCTCCACACAAGTACATCTTGTACTTGTAGGATGTTCTTTTTTCAGACATCCTTAGTTGAGACATATTCCACATGTGGCGAATATGAGTCTCTGGGACTGACACTAGCGCCCACTATTTCAAATATGTGTCACGACAAAGTCCCCAGGTGTTGGTCACGTCTATTTTCTAGACCATTTTCAGCACGACGCATCAGGAGCAATTTTGGTGGCTAAAATTGTCGGATACTTATAATGACTTGTTCAGGTACAAGTACTGCTAAACAACATTACAGATGGTTGTTTATACATATAGCAAGGCTCTAAGTTGTTAATGAAAAAGTTTCATTGTTTGTCCCTAGAAGTTTTTAATGTTTCACCTTCTATTATGGTTCAAACGTTTTAGCAAGGCTTGCAAATGATTGCAGCAGAAAGTATTTAGTTTCTTTTCGTAACTATTTAGATTCCTCTTTACTGTGTGCTACCCACATCACATTCGCCATAAGTATTGGCAAGGATGATCGTGGATATACAGGTTCGGATCTGTTTTTTGCTAAATGCATGCACACTAGGTGTTATGGGCCCTAGTGTTTAGCAAAGGCTGATTTGGAACGGAATGCATATTCATCAAGTTGTTGCTTATGAAAAATTTGCACTCTATGTGCAGTATCTCTCTGAGCTTACTTTTGGATCTACTAATCACCAATAGAGGTCATGGCTCCGTTTGGGTGCTTGTGGATTTTTAACGTTAACCAAGATGGTTATTCATCAGGACATTGTGGTTTTCTCAACAATTTTGTATGATATTGTGATCCCCGTTTACGGGCCATCTGGGAAGACTGTTTGTAAATTGTGGGGAAAATACCTCAGTACTGTCAGTTATCCACGGGGATAGGCATGTTACAAAGTGTAATCTTGTGCTGAAGGATATGCAAAGTGTGTATGTTAGCACCAAGCGATCCAATTAGTAAGCATTTATTGCTCTACTTGGAGTTTGCTTACCATAAGTTAAAGCATGTTTGCGACTAGGTGTACTCTCTTCATGTATAAATCAAGTTCTCAACCTTGAAAACTAGTCGTGGTGGGGTTGTTTACTGTTGAAATTGGAAAACAAGTCAAGGACTTAAACTTGGCTGATGAGTTATGTTAGCAAGTTACTTTGATGGAAAGTGAAAAGAGGTACTCTTTAGGGTACATCTTGGTGTGATAACTCATTTTGCGCTACTACTATTCTTAACCTAGTTTCATGTCAAGTCCAATCAATTTTTTTGCTACTCGCAAAGTTGGAATAAAAAACTCTATGGGTAAGATAGCATCATGTTATATGTTGTTGTCCCTAAGACATTTTTATGCGCTACTCTATAGGCCCAAACTGTAGAGTGCAACTTTTGATCTGAATTTGATATATTGTTGTTCACAATCTTGGTTAAAACCTTACACATAACTTTGTTGATACTTTCGGCTTGACCATTAGCCTATGAGTGATATGGAGTTGACTTTTGTAAGACTATGAACTCATCACGTAAATACTCGATGAATTCATTGACAAAGTGTGTCCTTCTATCACTAACAATTTCAATAGGTAAGCCATATCATGTAAAAACATTTTCATACAAGAAATGTGTTGTGGTTCTCACATCATTCTTTTGTGTAGCTTTTGCATCAACCCACTTGGTTAGGTAGTCCATGGCTACGATAATGTATTCCAAATGAGTCTTCTAAGTCGGCGGTGCTATGGGACCCACAAAGTCTAACCCCCACTTGGAAAATATGTGTGCTTCCATCATTGGTCTCATAGGCATTTCATCCTTCTTTTACGTGGATTTTTTTTTCTTTGACACTCATCACACCTTTTCACGTATACGTCAGCATCCATGAAGAGTGCTGGCCACCATATTCTGGTAAACATTATAGTCTTAGTTGTCTTTTTTGGCCAAAAAAATGACCTCTTGCTTGCCTTGAGTTTTCTTCTTGTTGCAAAATAGGCAAGTATTCACTTTTTAATACACAAAGTTTGAGATGATTATGGGGAAGGATGTGCAGGATGCAAGAGAAAGGAAGGAGAGAAAGGGGAAAGAGAAGCAGAGCACACACAATCTTGGTGGAGCTTGGTGAGACAATGTTCTCACACTCTTTATTGTTTCCATATAACCAAAATAATGAATGTGATGGACGCCCGACCACCGGTCACTTGGTCTAAAATCCTAATAATCTCCCACTTGAAGGCCAACATGGCCCAAGTGGCTAAAGAATGTAGGGGCTATTATGTACAACTGTACAAATATGAAGCATGACCATAGCTTCACCCTACGCCCATCATCTCTATGCAATGTGCGAACCACTCGGAGGCTAAGCTCTTAGTTAGAGAATCCACTGGGTTTTTATCCATGTGAACTTTGACTAATTCAATGTGTTTGCTAGCCAACATATCCTGTATCACATGATACTTGACCTCTATGTGTTTGACTTGGAGTGAAACATGGGGTTCTTTGCTAACGCAATTGCAATGTAGGAATGGAGTCTGGTGTATACCAAGGTCTCCCACTAGACAAGATAACCACACAGCTTCCTTACTAGAACTAGAAACATACTTTGCTAAGTGGTGGAAGACAGAGTGCAATTCTGCAGACATGATCTCCAAGAGACTGCCACTCCAACGAACAAGAAAACGTAACCAAATGTGGATCACCTAGTGTCCACATAACCCGCATAATCCGAATCAATATATCCAACTATGGATGCATCACTGTTCCCACAGCATAAGCACTTGCTGGGACTGAACCCTTGATGTATCTCAAGATGTGTTGCACTGCTTCCCAATGCTTTCTGCCTGGATTTGCCATATACTTGTTGACCACTCCCACTGCATATGCAATGTCTGGCCATGTGCTAACCATGGCAAACATAAGACTACCAACTGCCAAAGAATACGACACCTTTACCATCTTTGCCTTTTCAACATCCGATATGGGACAATCATGCTTGTTAAGTTTTTTGTATGCATCCATTGGGATACTCAATGCTTTTTCCCCTTGCATATTAAAATGTTGCAAGACTTTCTGAATATACTCTTCCTGTGAGGGTTTGAGTATACCATGTTTGCGATCTCTCTTGATACGCATACCAAGAAAATGATGTGCATCACCCAAATCTTTCATAGTAAACTTCTTTCTTAAGGCATCCTTGATAAGTGCAATCTCATCTTTTGACTTCCCTGCTATGATCATTTCATCCATATACAAAATTTGAATGATGAGGGAACCACCTTTGAAGGTATTTGGGACTGAGAATGAGGATGGTTAATGCTTTTTACAAAGTCTATGTTATGCTCGTATGCATGAAGGTTTCCATCTTCATAGCATCATCTAGGTCACAAGGAACACAAAGATTGTATTGTACCAAGTCTCTCTTGATAGTAGAATCTATAGTACAAAATCCTATTGGAGGGGGGACCGGCTCCACATAAATCCGGTCCTCAACTGTTGTCAAGTTATCTAAACTCTCTCTCTTGCAAAAGTATTATTCATGCCAAGTTAATTAAGGATTATGATTAAGTTGCTACCACTAAATAAGTTCACCCTCTATGTTCTTAAAGTAATGTCACAAAAATGCTCTCTTTAATTCTACTAATTCCGCTATTCTCAAAGTTCATAGGCTATTTCATTACAGGGGTTGATAAGCTCAGGAGCAACGCGAGAATGCAAGCTTACATGGAGGAGGGAGGCAGAACAGGGTTGGCCATTTTTCGGCCTTGCTAGTTCCAAATGGGAGCGTCCTTACCCTCTGCACATTTTACATTTCAGTAGTGTGCCCTCTCGACCACTATAGCGCTCTGTACGAGTTCGTTTTTGAAATGACTACGTCTGGCCTTCTAGACTTGACATCTGCTCCCTCACTATTCTCTTACTGCCTAATCTACCAGTTTCCCCATGCTCTTGCCTACAGTTCGCCCCGTCTTCTGTTCTTGCTCGCCTCCATTGCCCCCAAGCGAGCTGAGCATGCGCTTCTATTTACCTTTTACTTAACTAAATGAAGCATCTATTAGAAATTCGTATTAATGGACATTTTTTAAAATCGTTTAGCACATACTTACAAATTACCAAACACCTGGCCACAAGTGGGCAACAAGGTGACGAATTTTAAGTTGTTCCTCTTTTTCAGTATTTTAATCTTTATTTTGCAAAACATTTCTTGCTATGCAAAGCAAAGTTCTTTAACAGAACTCACGAGAAGTAAGGCTTTCAACCCATGTTTAGGTAATGCCCATTGATTTGAGATCCATGGCAATGGCACTCAGGTTTGGGATTTTGGTAATCGGGATAAAATTCACATTTTTTGTAGGATAACATTGAATTGTGATGTATCCAAGACACTTTAGATTGTGCATGGCACTTATTCTTTTGGCTCACTCTGTTGAGACCGTCATCCTAGCTGAGGGCCTACCGCTTTATTTCTCTACTTTGCATGCATGGCGTACCAATACGGTGGAATCAATTCCACCTCATCATTTCTTACGCTTTTGCTATAACACCAACCACTCTATCAAGGATAATGGACAAGCAAGAGTCTTGCCATTAGTGATTTTTTGGGTGTTACACTAGCACTACATACTTTTAGTGCGAAAGTCACATTGACTTTTTGAACGTCTTAAACTCATAAAGGCTTATCTCTACCAAGATGTATAGATGAAGCAAACATTTTAGACAACATGGTTGTCCATAAAACCCCCAAGATTATGGATTTTCAAGTCCACCAAAGATCTAGTTGTGAATACGATTCCAACTTTAGTGGATCTCCTATTTTGTCTATAGCATTGAGAGTGTCTATACGGGCACAATTTTGGGTTAAGACCCAACTCGCAATTCCTAAATCACTTACTAAACTGATGAAGGACCAATCAGAGAGTCCATAACAGGGCCAGTTAGCGACTAGAAAAGGGAAATCAACCCAGTGACATTGTGAAGATGGCCAAGAGGAGAAAACATCCAATTTAGATTGTAGCTCTGGTAATGAACGTGACAAAATATATGTAAGGGTCTGTGAAAGTATTCAGAAGTTGACAATAGAATCGGATGATATCAAATGCACATTACCAAAAGCTGCAAATTTCAAAAGGTAAAAGAGGAAGGCTGAAATTGAAGCAAGAGTAGTGGACCTAGCAACCATCAGGGATGATGAGGTTCCACTTATTCAAGTTGATTACAAGTTGAGGAAGCAGCAGGAACTGTTATCAGGAGTAATATTGGATAGGAGAGTTGGAGTCAACATCCTCGAAGAGCATTTGAGGCAAAAATTGGGGATCACTGATTAGAAACTAGCACCATTCAGAGTGAGAATGAATGACCATAGGGTAGTCCAAGCCACAGTTATGATTAACAACATGCAAATCATAGCAGGGAGAAATTCAAGACTAGCTTCGTAGTCTTAAATGTACAGGGAGCATATGGGATGCTTTTAGGCAGACCATGGCTCAAAACTGCTCGTGTGGTGCATGAGTATGCCAACTAAACATTAACAATTCAAGGATCCAATAGGATAATTCAGATAAAGACAGATAACACAAGAATCTGAAAGAAATCCTTAAGACTAGAAGAGTTGTGAAAGAAATATAAAACAAAGAAAATTGAAAGGATGCTAGCCTCAATGACATGTTTCCTTTGACAGAAATTGTCATGACTATTGTTATGATGGATAAAAAGCAAGCTGAGAGACATAAGAAATAATACCTAGATTAGTTCACAGAGTCAAACACTTAGGGAGAGAGCATTTCAGCTGGATGAATGGACACAAGAACAGCCAGACCAATTAGAGCGTGACAAGTTTGATTTCAAACCAACAACTGAACCTAATTATATGAATGCGAAAAGTTCAGGTCGAACTATTGAAAGAATAGAGATGGAGCCTTGATTGGTAGAATTGGGCAACCCATTCAACGAATATGAAGCAGGAATTTGTAACAAAAAAAGAGGCAAAATCATTGGCCAAGAGAAAGATAGGAGTCCCAAATTGCTTGCTTCCAGATGATCAAGAAGTGGAGGAATGGGATCTCTTCACATATGAGAATCCTAAGATGGTTAAAATTAACAAGAATCTAAAGCCAGAGATTAATAAAAAGGCCAGAGCACTATTGAGAAGTACAAGGATGTGTTCGCATGGGAACACACTGACCTGAAAGCCATTGATCCTAAAGTATGCCAACGTAGGATACCACTGAAGCTAGACCGGTGAGACTACAAAGATACATAATGAACCCAATTATGCTAAGAAGGTGAAGGAAGAGATTGACGATCTCCTAAAGACAGGGTTTATCGCTGAGATTGCAAGCAGTGACTAGCTATTTCCAATTGTGGTGATTCTGAGAAGTTAAGGGTCTGTGTAGATTACAGAAATCTTAATTCTCAAACCTTTAAGAATAAATTTCCACTCCCATTTGAAGATATGCTACTTGATGAGATTGCAGGCCACAAGATGTATAGGTTCATGGATGGATATAGTGGCTATAATCAGCTGAAAGTCACACCTGAGGATAGGGCCAAGACAATGTTTATCATTGAATGGGGAGCATTCATGTACCTAGTCATGCCATTTGGAATTTGTAATGCTCTAGCTACATTTTAGAAGTGTATGAGGGAAATATTCAGTTGAATTTTGTATAAATTCCTTACAATATTTATGGATGATTTTACTATCTTCTCCAGTGAAGAAATGCATCTACTTTTCTTAGAAATGGTCCTTGAGAGATGCAAGGAGAAGAGGATTTTCTTGAACCCATTCAAATCGATTTTCATGGTATGGAAGGTCCAGCTTCTATGACACGTTGTCTCCATAAATGGTATTGAGACGGCCAATGATAAGAGTAAGTGTGTTCAACAAGCTAGAGCTTTGACAAATGTATGGGAACTGAGTTCCTTTCTAGGATATGTGAATTTCTTTCAAAGGTTTATTCATATGTTTGCAGCCAAAGCACTTCCTTCATATGAGATGACTAAGAAGGGGAATAAGTTCATTTGGTCCCAAGGATGTGAATATAATTTCTAGTGCTTAAAGGAGGCGATCAACAAGAAGCTAGTTCTCTATCAACCAGATGAGGATGTAATCTTTCATGTACATGTGGATGCATCTGGAATGGCGATGGGAGCTATACTGGCCCAACTTGATGAGAAGATAGACTACCCAGTCTACTTCACCAGTCGTAGGTTCGATTCAACTGAATAAGGGTGTTCCTCTACTGAGAGGGAAGCACTACGAATGGTGTAACTGGTACATTGTACAATCAATGAGAGGCCCATTCCAAGGGCTATAAATAGGATCCACTACTCAGTTTTACGGGCTATCTATCTTTGAGCACTATGAATTTTCATTATCACTGCCTTGTATCATCAGAGCTCTTTCTGATCTTGCATGTGTGTAACTCTAATTGATCTCAGAGAAGACTTGGCTCACATTGTTGTACTAGCTTACACTAATTTGAATATGTTCCAGTTCTAGTCTCCAGTTTCAGTGTTTAGTGTCGAGTCTCAATTTATATTTCAATTCCTTTCTTTACATTTCATTCCAGTCTTGTCGGATCTAAAGTCATAATTTGATCTGAACTAATTCTAACCACCAACCTGGAATAGCTTTCATTAGTGTTCAGCTCATTCCATAGGCATTATCCGAGCTACCAGCCTTTTGTACAAATGCGGCCTTATGTAAATGCCAACCCACCTCTTCCTTATATTCCACTTGTTGATTCCTCAAACGGAGAATAAATTGTTGGAGTAAAGTCCCATGTGGCCGGTTAGGCCAGGCGTTCGCCTACTATACTTATTCATTATGTTCATAATAGAATAAGGGGACTCACATATTGAGAGTGAGTTTTAGCCCCTACAAACACAAGGTCTCCTCTTCTCCTCTCTTCTCCATTGTTGCACACACTCACACACGCTCCCGCTTGCGCACTTCAACTGGTATCAGAGCTCATGGCGATTGCGGAGAGCATGACAACATTGTGGCAGAGATTATGGTGAAGCTGTGAAATTTTCAGCACTATTTTGCAACAAAATTTTGGTTGAGAAAAAGATCAATTTTCAGCTTGATTCTTCCAATCCAGACCGGAAACATTGTGATCTACAACTTTCCAGTTGAAAGTTTTTCTAAATTCAATATTCATTTTCTTGTACGTTTGGCAGACTGCCTGCACGTCTAGGGTACACAATTGTGGATTTTTACAGATCTGTTTTGACCTGTAAAAACAACCTATTTCAGGTCTATTCTCGTAGATCTGATTGATTTTTTGAAAAAGCTCAATCCGAGCTCTCTCAATGTAGCAAATCACCACAATAGGCATGCATATTCTTCAACTTTCCGAACACCTTGCAGCCGGTCAGCCCATCTCTCAAACTTTGTAGAGTGAAGTTTCTGCAAATTTTGAACAGTTTGAGAGATGGGCTGACCGGCTGCAAGGTGTTCGGAAAGTTGAAGAATATGCATGCCTATTGTGGTGATTTGCTACATTGAGAGAGCTCGGATTGAGCTTTTTCATTCTCTTGTTTTGCGCATTGATGTTTTTCTCTCAGTGAAGAGAGTGTAGGTTGAGATTTTCAACAAATTTATGTGCATACATTGAGGACACTTTGGGAATGTATGCATTCTTGTGGACTCTCAGGATTTGAGAGTGGATTCATCATAGGTTATGTGCATCGACTTATACGATTAAGCAAGTTTTGAGAGTGTGGTGCACGGATTTGTAGAGAGTTTTGCAAACATTTTTGGCATGATTGTGAGTTGGATTTTCAGCTGATTTGGATGCTCATTTGATACACATTTGGTGCGTGCTTGATGCTCATTTATGTTGCCATGTGGATGCAGATGATGTGCGCTTTTCGATGATGATATTCTTCGCCTTGCAATGGTATATGTGGGCTGATTTTCACATGTTTTGAGCATCAATTTGTGCCATATTTTGGTTGGTTTGCATCCAACTTTATGTTAGTATATGCCTCGCTTGTAGAGTGCGGTTGATGCACTTTCTGTTTCGGATTTCAGGATTGTTTTCCAAGTTTAGGGAGTTGAGACTTTGGGGCAGCTCATGTATGCTTGAGTGCGGATTTTCGCATGATTTTCTCTTGGTTTTGAGCATGTTTATGGCATGTATAGTTATTATGTTTAGATAGCCAAATATTGTCAAAACTCTATTGGATTTTTCTTGCAAGTTTATCTGTTTATGCGCATGGTTTGCAATCATGTTTTGATTGCAATTGGCACTCGATGGTTGCTTTGCCATAGTGTTTTGACATCGGACTGTGAGAGTGTTTGCTCACCGGATTATGTCATTTGACATGTATGCAGTAATCTCTTCAGGGGGGAGATTGTTAATGATAGATTCATCGGTTACCACATAGTGTTCTTGCATTAGAGCGGGTTTTTGGGCATCATTTGAGTGGTCTTGCTCACTCGTTTTGTTATATTGACCACCATATTTGTTGACAGTTCTCTTAGACAGTTTATGCTACCTTTTGTTGTATTTTGATAGTGCTTGGTGTATGAGTTAGCCAGGCTTTGGCTATTGTCAGTTGATCGATTTGTGATTGATCTTGTCACAGGTTATCGCCATGGATTTGGCATGTACATCATTGTCAAGGGTTTGTGCTTTTCTATACGAAGTTTGATGGTTCAAACTTTGAGCATTGGAAAACAGGTATGCATGATGCATTGACTCAGTTGGGCCAAGTGTTGCCACTACAAGGCATGGATGCTAGGCCAGAGTCTATGACTGACAATGAGAGGGAGGACTTGGATGATCTTGCAAGTTTGACGATCATGTTATACCTTGGTGAGTATGTCTATCGCATTGGTTTGGATGCATGTACAACTAGAGATTTATGGCAAAGATTGTGCAATGCTTTTGGCACAAATGACTCTAGAGAGATGCCTACAGTCAAAGGACGATTTTGCAAACATAGAGATGTTGTGTGTTGGCATTGTGGTCATACAAGGCATGTACGTGTTAAGTATGGAGCCTGATTTACCCTTGTAATTTTCTGTGGTAAAAGCGCACATTTGTAAGGCCCCCATTATGAGGAGAAGCCATCGTGCGTGAAGGAAAATCACTCACTGGAAACCAGAATTTTCACGGACAAGAATCAAGGGCAACTTTAAAGGCCTCGGGGGCAGAGGCCCCTGAGACTTTTTTTTCGCCGGAATATTCTTTTTCACCGGAATGTTATGGCCGGACGACGGTCGGAAAACAACCGGTCGGTTGGCCGGTGGCCGGTAGTCAATGGCCGATGGCCGGTGGTCGGAAGTCAATGGCCGGTGGCCGGTGGCCGAATTCAAAAGCGGACTTGTCTTCTCAAGGGCGGCCACACATGGGCGGATTGGAGGGTCCGATTTGGACTTATTCGCACAAGGGCGGCTACACATGGCTGTCTCTCATAAGAGAGGGCAGCCCTTTTGGCCTATAAAAGGAGGCCATTTCTACACACATTTCATAGTGTGAAGTTGATGCAACAAGGTGAGTGTGAGGTGGTGAGAGTGAAGCAAGGCGGGAGCTCCATTAAGGGTATAAACCCTTTGTAAACTACTTCTTGTTTTGAAGTACTAAAGCCATTGAGTGGCTGTTTTCCCGTGGACATAGCCCACATTGGGTGAACCACGTATATCGTGTGTACTCTCTCTCTCTCTCTCTCTCTCTCTCTCTCTCTACTCTATAATCTCGTGTATATAAATCTGTCTCTCTCCATTAAGTAATCTACTGAATTATCTATTTAGCTACGTCTTATTTCCTAACAACTGGTATCAGAGCAAGGTTTGTTCGTAGCTAAATTATCTCAAGGAAAGGATTCCTTGAATTGAGTGGGAGTTATGGCGGAGGAAGGGAAGCTCAATATTGAGAAGTTCAACGGCAAAAACTACCAACATTGGAAGATGCAGATTGAAGACTATCTCTACCAGAAGGACCTCTATTTGCCACTAGGTGGTCTTGCGAAGAAGCCCGCAACAATGGCAGATGAAGCATGGATTGTCCTTGATCGCAAGTCACTGGGAACAATCCGGTTAAGCTTGGCGTCAACGGTGGCCTTCAATGTTTCGGAGATGAAGACCACGGAGGATTTGATGAAGTCACTTGATGACTTCTACGAGAAACCATCGGCATCCAATAAGGTATTTCTTATGAAGCGCTTGTTCAATCTAAAGATGGCAGAGAATGGTTCAGTTGCAGAACACCTAAATGACTTTAACACAAACATAAGTCAACTTCGATCAGTGAAAATCAATTTCGATGACGAAGTGCAAGCTCTCCTTATACTATCATCTCTACCGGATAGTTGGGACAGCCTTGTGATGGCTGTAAGTAATTCTATCTCTGGCACAAATACTCTTAAGTTTGATGATGTTGTGGGTGTTCTCCTAAGCGAAGAAATGCGAAGGAGAAGCACAGGAGAATCATCAAGTGCTGCACTATCAGTGGAAACAAGAGGAAGGCTTAAGGAGAGGTTCAAAAACCAAAAGGGTCGTGATCGCTCAAGGCGGAGCAAGTCACGCACAAAGTCAGTTCTTGAATGTTGGAACTGCGGCAAGAAGGGCCACATCAAGAAGGATTGCTGGTCCAAGAAGAAGAAGGAGACAGAGTCTCAAGACAACAAGCCAACATCGGAGGCCAATGTGGCAGGTAAAGTAGAGCAAGATGCTCTAATTCTCTCATTAGACAATGTGTCTAATTCCTGGATAGTAGATTCCGGGGCTTCATTCCATGCGACACCACACAAGCAACATTTCCAAGACTACACCAAAGGTAATTTTGGGTATGTATACTTGGGAGATGATGAAGCTTGTGAGATTGTCGGCAAAGGTACAGTTTCTGTCAAAACTGCTAACGGAAATGAATGGAAGCTTAAAAATGTTAGGCATGTTCCTTCTCTTCGCAAAAATTTGATCTCTACAGGACAATTGGACGATGAAGGTCACAACATTGCATTCGGAAACAAACGGTGGAAGATCTCAAAGGGATCTTTGGTGGTTGCCAAGGGTGAAAAACTCGGTACACTTTACTTGTGTACTGTTAGCACGCAACCTTCAGCTTGTGCAGCAACTACAGAAGTTGACAGTGCTGTGTGGCACTACCGACTTGGGCATATGAGTGCCAAAGGAATGCAAATCCTTCAAACAAAGAAGCTTCTACCAGGTGTGAAAGAAGTGGACTTAGAGTTCTGTGAAGATTGTGTTTATGGTAAACAAAAGAGGGTAAAATTTCAAAAATCAGGAAATGAAAGAAAAAATAAAAAACTTGAGTTGGTTCATTCTGATGTTTGGGGTCCTGCAAGTACACCATCACTTGGTGGCTCATTGTACTATGTAACATTCATAGACGATGCGACTAGAAAAACATGGGTTTATGTCATGAAGAATAAATCCAATGTATTTTCCATATTTCAAAGGTGGAAAGCCTTTGTGGAGAATGAAACAGGTACCAAGGTTAAATGCCTCACATCCGACAATGGAGGCGAATATTGCAGCCAAGCTTTTGAAAGCTTTTGTGCTAGCAATGGCATTCGGAGGCAAAGGACAACCCCAAGGACACCTCAACAAAATGGGATTTTGGAAAGGATGAACAGGACAATCATGGAACGAGCACGAAGCATGCGGCTACATGCAAGCCTACCGCTTGAGCTTTGGGCGGAAGCTGTAAGTACGTCTGTGTATTTAATCAATCGGTCACCCTCAACGGCATTGGATGGGGGAGTTCCAGAAGAGGCATGGACAGGTAAACCGGTGAATTATGCATTTCTCAAAGTGTTTGGGTGTGAGGCTTTCATGCACATAGATAGAAGCCTAAGATCAAAGTTAGATGCAAAGTCCAAAAAGTGTTTCTTCATTGGCTATGGAGAAGGAGACTTTTACAAATGGGGGCTTAATGGGGGCCTTACAAATGTGCGCTTTTACCACAGAAAATTACAAAGGTAAATCAGGCTCCATACTTAACAATCTCCCACTTGGAGACTGATCTCCAAACCAAACCTGTGACTGCTTTCCATTCAGGCTTCTTATCCTTGAATGCCGATTGAAGATGAGCAAAAGCTCACCTTCTCCTTGTTGACCACCTTTGTAAACATGTCTGCAGGATTTTCACTTGTATGCACCTTTCCTAGCTTTAGTTGTCCCTCTTCCAAAAGAGTGCGTATGAAGTGATATCTCACCTCAATGTGCTTTGTCCTTGAATGAAAGGCTGAGTTCTTCGCAAGATGGATAGCGCTTTGGCTATCACTGTACAAGACACAATTGTCTTGTTTGAATCCAAGCTCTTCTAAGAATCTATGAAGCCACATAATTTCTTTGCTTGCCTCCGTCATTGCTACATACTCTGCTTCCGTGGTAGAAAGTGAAACCACTTTCTGCAGCTTTGAAGCCCATCTAACTGCTGTGCCTCCAACCGTGAACACATAGCCAGTAGTGCTCCTTCTAGTATCTTTGTCACCTGCCATATCTGCATCAGCATACCCTTCTAGAAAAATATCAGTTCCTCCAAAATACAAAGCATTTGTTGTTGTCCCTTTTAGATACCTAAGTATCCACTTCACAGCTTGCCAATGCTCTTTACCTGGGTTGTCCATGAACCTACTCACAACTCCCACTGCATGTGCAATGTTTGGCCTTGTCCAGACCATAGCATGCATTAGAGAACCTACCGCTGCAGCATATGGAACTTTAGACATATAGGCTATCTCCTCTTGTGTCTTTGGACACATATCCTTGGTTAGTTTAAAATGACCAGCCAAAGGTGTAGAAACTGGTTTTGCATTTTGCATTGCAAACCTTTCTAGTACCTTCTTGATGTAATCTTCTTGAGATAGCTTTATTGTCTTCTTCGTCCTGTCCCTTGATATTTTCATACCAAGTATCCTCTTTGCAGCACCTAAATCTTTCATTAAAAAAGATTTGGACAGCTCCTCTTTTAGGTCTTTGATGTCCTGCATGTTAGCACTTGCAATCAACATGTCATCAACATACAACATTAGGATGATGAATTTCCCATCTCCCAAATTCTCCGTGTAGACGCAGTGATCCGAGTTGCATCTTGTGAATCCATGATCCAACATCCATCGATCAAACTTCAAGTACCATTGTCTTGATGCTTGCTTTAAACCATACAAGCTCTTCTTTAATCTGCAAACCATTTTCTCCTTACCTTTTACTTCATACCCCTTTGGTTGAAGCATGTAGATTTCCTCCTCTAAGTCACCGTGAGGGAATGCCGTATTTACATCCATTTGCTCGAGATTTAGATCATGAGCAGCCACAAGGCTTAAGACAAGCCTAATTGAGTTCATTTTTACAACAGGAGAAAATATTTCATTGAAGTCAATACCTTTCTTTTGAGAAAAACCTTTTACCACAAGCCTAGACTTGTACCTTTTCTTCCCACCTTCTTCTTCCTTTAGCTTGTACACCCATTTGTTTTGAAGTGCCCGCTTACCTTTAGGCAACTCAACCAACTCCCATGTTTGGTTGCGATGTAGTGAGTCCATCTCCACTTGCATGCTCTTCGTCCATTCTTCTTTGGATTCATGTTGCATAGCTTCTTCATATGATTCCGGCTCTCCAGAATCTCAGATCAAGAGATGGTTGAAGGAAGGAACAAACCTTTCTGGAGGTCTACTTGCTCTTGTAGATCTTCGGGGAATAGGTTGAGGCTCCTCATTTGGTTTACGTTGTTGCACATTGTCACCGTTTGCAGTCCTTGAGTCTTCACCGTCCTCAAGCTCCATGTACTCATCACCTGTTTCTTTTGTTTGTTTTCTTTCCAAGTAATCTTTGTACATATTTTGTTCGTTAATGGCCGATGGCCGGTGGTCGGTAGTCAATGGCCGATGGCCAGTGGTCGGAAGTCAATGGCCGGTGGCCGAATTCAATGGCCGGTGGCCAGTGGCCGAATTCAAAAGCGGACTTGTCTTCTCAAGGGCGGCCACACATGGGCGGATTGGAGGGTCCGATTTGGACTTATTCGCACAAGGGCGGCTACACATGGTTGTCTCTCATAAGAGAGGGCAGCCCTTTTGGCCTATAAAAGGAGGCCATTTCTACACACATTTCATAGTGTGAAGTTGATGCAACAAGGTGAGTGTGAGATGGTGAGAGTGAAGCCAGGTGGGAGCTCCATTAAGGGTATAATCCCTTTGTAAACTACTTCTTGTTTTGAAGTACTAAAGCCATTGAGTGGCTGCTTTCCCATGGACGTAGCCCACATTGGGTGAACCACGTATATCGTGTGTACTCTCTCTCTCTCTCTCTCTCTCTACTCTATAATCTCGTGTATATAAATCTGTCTCTCTCCATTAAGTAATCTACTGAATTATCTATTTAGCTACGTCTTATTTCCTAATAGTACGCAGGAATTTTTTTTTATGGATGACAATGCAAGAGACAACACAAGAGGGATGCTATCACTTTAAATGATGTGGGAGCAGATGTAGCATATGTGGCTACGCATGACGGAGATATCGACTTTGCTTCCATGTTTACTCCTGACTTTCTTATGTCGATTTTTGATGACACATTACCTTCACATTAGATACTAGATGGGAGTGCTAGGTTTCACATCATACCAAGTTGTGAGTGGTTTAGCACATATGCTAGTGGTATGCTTGGACATGTGTATCTAGCTGATAGTTCAATACATGACATAGCTGCTGGTGCAGGAGATATCATGCTATTATTGCAAAGTGGTGCATCATATGTGTTGCGAGATGTATGCCATGTGCCAGGTTTGATGTCGAGCTTGATCTTTGTGAGTCAATTACAAGACAATGGATGCCAGGTAGTGCTGAACAAGCACAATTTCATATTTCATTGTGGACAACTAGTCATAGCAAGAGGTGCTAGTGTTGGCACGATTCATGCGATGTGAGTACGTCACGTGGGAGACAACACAGTCTTCGTGAGTATGCAGCCATGCAGAGAGACAAGGCATGTCTCCTTTGTGGATAGGTTGCATGATGCTCTAGTTTGTGAGCATGTTAAGCTTGTTGTACAGCAGTGCATGTCATTCATGGATATGATGATTCAGTCGTCATTCAATCATTCATGGATATGCTTAGGTCAGAGGCTGATGCATAAGAGTTAGAGCTAGGCATTGCTCTTGCCACACAGGGTTCATGACATACAAATCATCTTGGTGCGCATGTGAAATGCGAGGGACACAAGGATGGATTCCAAGTGACGGACACAAAGCGGACCCCGAACCCCGACGGCCTCTAAAACGCCGGGGGCTGAATGGCGCGCCTCGAGCCTGCCACGGTAAAGTGAACAGGGGGCACCACCTAGCTTTGAGCGGCTAGGACGTAAGACCACGATGATATGAACACCGCAAGCCTACACACACACACACACACAGAGAGAGAGAGAGAGAGAGAGAGAGAGAGAGAGAGAGAGAGAGAGAGAGAGAGAGAGAGAGAGAGAGAGAGAGAGAATATTTGCAAATGATGAAAACCCTCGGGGGTGTGAGGGTGAATTATTTCTGCAATATTTACAAGGTGGCATGCTGTGGTGGTAGAGAGGTAGGGAGAGGAGGTGGTGCAACCTACTTGGTGCGTTCTCTAAGACGGCTCAATGATTGTGAATACTTACCACCAAGAGCGTGCATACGTGTGTGCATCGACCATTGGAGTCGAGAGATGGATGTGGTTCCCTTCGCATGGTGCAATTCCCAAGGCAAACCCAACACACAAGCCCCCTCCCCGTGATGGTGATAGTGTCAATCCTTCCTACTACACTCTACCAAATGCTTGGTTCCTCATGAATTGCCCCCCCCCCCCCCCCCCCCCGATAGTGACCTCTCAGTGCCAATTTATAGGTGTTGGCGGCTTGGATTATGGTAATCCCAGTGTGGTTAGGGTAAGCTTAATCGGGGAGACAAAGCAAGTGGCGGGCCCGGTGTGGTTGACCCTTGCTTTGTTTTGGGAGGTTATTAAAAGATGGGAATCTCTAGGTGGGCCTTTGTGACCATCACCTAGAGAGAGGATATTTACAAACAATGGAAATTTACAATGGCTCGGGTGAAAGCTGAAGATAATGATAAAAATAACCTATAAATTACTGGGATAGCCTCGTGGTTGTGTGTTGCCGGCAAATGGCGTGCTGTCGGTGCGTCGGTGTCGAGCGTACTTCTTTTCGGAGTCGGCCGGGGCATGCCTTCGGCGCATTTTCTCTTTTTGTTGTTGGCCGCGCGTACTTTAGATCCTTCTTCTTTTGTTTGTTGATGTCGTAGCCGTTTTCTTCGTATTTGCGGTGTGGTGCGTATATGCGTGTGTGTGTGTGTGTATGTATTCATGCATGAATACATACACACACATGAATACCCACCGTCATGTATGTATTCATGCATGACGGCGGGTGTGTGTGTTTTGTATAGGTATGTGTGTGCGAAAACGTGCGTGGGAAGGGGGGCTTTATATATATAATATATATATAGTTTTTTTAGTTTTTTTTTTCTTCTGGCGGATGGCTAGCGGCCTGTTTTTGCGCAAGGCCGATGGGGGGGGGTAATAGGGGTAGAGAGTGTGTGTGTGTGGTGTGTGTGTGTGTGTGTGTGTGTGTGTGTGTGTGTGTGTGTGTGTGTGTGTGTGTGTGTGTGTGTGTGTGTGTGTGTATTGCGGACTGCTGCGCACAGCGCCAGGTGAATGGGTGGGTGTGTGCGTGCTTTGAGGACTGCGCGCACAACGCGATGGGAGAGAGGGGAGAGGGGGAGGGTGATTGTGGGGGTGTGTGTATGGTGTGTGAGGCGAGCCTATGTGACACTGCCCGTGAGAGAGAGAGTGGATTCCTTGCTTGCATGGCCTGAGCGCCCGGGTGAGAGAGAGAGAGAGAGAGAGAGAGAGAGAGAGAGAGAGAGAGAATACGTGCTAAGAGAGAGAGAGTGTGTGAGGGAGAGGGAGGGGCTCACCGGCTTTGGGATGAGAGAGAGAGAGAGAGAGAGAGTGAGGGAGAGGGAGGGGTGAGGCTTTGGGAGTGGGGTATGGGAGATGTGTGGGTGAGAGGGAGAGGGGGGGAATTGATTGTCTTGCATGGGATCTTGAGGACGAGGGGGGGGATAAGTCAATGGGTGGAGTGAGGGAATATATCCGCGGGCCAAGAGGGGGAGGGGGGGGAATGAAACCGATGGAGGGTGAGGCGAGCGGGTGGGGAAGAGGGAGGAGGGGTCGGGGAGGGAATATTAGCGGGCCAAGAGGGGGTGGGGAAGAGTGGTAGGGGGGGGGGGGCGGGGGGGGGGGGGTTCATGCGGCTCACACAGAGGGAGCACGAGAGAGGGGTCGGGAGTTTTTTCAGAGCTTTTGCGTGGCTGGGGAGGGTAAATTGGGAGAGAGAGATATTAGGGAAGGGGTATGTAAGGAAAGAAATGAGGGGGAGAGAGAGAGAGAGAGAGAGAGAGAGAGAGAGGGTTTATCCAATGCCCGTAGGGCGGGGTAAGTTACGGTGGGGGGGGGGGGGGGGGTGAAATGAGTTTTTTTTCTTTTTTTTTCTTTGATTTCCGAAAGTCGGCTATCATTAGCCCTCTCCCTTTTGGCTAGAGCTATTCATGCTTCTAGCCCTTCTTCTGCTTCTTCAGCTGTAGAGTTAGAGGCTTCTCCCTCTTCTGGAATGTCTAGCACGAATTATGGGTCAAACCTAAGAAAATACCTTTTCAGTCTCCATCCGTTGACTCTAGTCTTGTGAATTCTCCCATCTGCTTCCATCAGCTTATAGCTGCCGTTGTCATAGCGCTTCTTGATGGTGAATGGCCCTTCCCATCTGGGTTGAAATTTCTTATCCTTCCTAGTGTCAAATCTGTTGTCGTATCGCAGTACTAACATGCCTGTTTCCAGTCCTTTTTCTTTAAGCCCTTCATTGAAAGTGAGTCGGCGTCGTTCTACCTGTGCACTATAGTGATTGATTGCTTCTTCCCTATCCAGTTGGAGTCTCTCTAGATCCAAGATGTGGTTTTGGAGGTTTACAATTAGACGGTGTGTCTGGCTAGCCAAGACTCGTAAGCTGGCTATTTGTACCTCAATGGGTAGAATTGCCTCCTTCCCATAAACTAGATGGAAAGGAGTGAAACCTAGTGATGTTCGGAACGTTGTTCTGTAGGCCCAAAGAGCTTCCATGAGATGTTTATCCCAGTCTCCTGTGTGGTTGTTCACCTGTTCTGTGATGATTTTGCAAATCATTCCATTTACCCTCTCTACCAGACCATTGCATTGTGGGTAGTATGGTGTGGAATGCCGGTGTGTGATGCCTAACTTCTTCATCCGTTCTCCCACCAAATCACCTATGAATCCTGGTCCTCTATCTGATATTATCTCAAGAGGAGTGCCAAAATGGCAAACGATATGCTCAAAAATGAACTTTGCCACCTCTTGGGTTGTAATACGGGTGGTGGCCGTTGCTTCTGCCCATCGCGTCATGTAGTCTACACCCACTATGATGTACAGTTTACTTGATTGGGCCCTTGGTAAGGGACCGATTGCATCTATTCCCCATTTCTCAAAAGGACCATATGAAATGATAGGGGTTTGTGGCTCGTAGGTTAACGTACGATCACTGGCCACTTGACAATCCTTACATGTTTTACACCAATGGTGTACATCTCTGTTCAAACTAGGCCAAAAGTATCATGCCTGTAGAATCTTCCTACTGGTGATATCTAGAGCAAAATGACCGCCGCAGATGTCGTCATGGCAACTTGAAATTACCTCTGTGATTTCACTGGAGGTTGGCACCCGCCGCCTGAGAATTTGATCTTTGCCCTTACAATAAGAGTGGTCGTCTATAAGGCGGTACCTAGTAGCCTTCCTTACCAGCCATTTTTTTGGCCTTTGGTGTGTCCTGCTGGACATTCTCCTGTATCTAGAAAGCTGATGATATCAGGCATAGCATCACTACCTTGGAAGAGGGGTAGTTTTAATTTGATTGCTCCTACGTGAACATCTTGTATTCTTTCTTTAGCTAGTGCATCTGCGTCTCTATTTTCTGCTATGGGGACATGGAAGAGCTTCACTGCTTCAAAATTCTTCAGAAGGTCCTTAACTTGGCGAAGTTGACCAAGTAAAACCTTATTTTTGCACTCCCAGGTGCCATTTATCTGCCTTATCAAAAGCAAAGCGTCGCCGAACACATTCAAGCGCTGAATTCTTTGTGAAATACATTGTTCCAACCCAAGGATTAGGGTTGCATATTCTGCTTCATTGTTGGAGTGGGAGTGTAATAACTGCCCCATGGAGAATACTCTTTCTTGCTGTTCATTGAAAATGACCATGCCTGCTGCAAACTGATCCATTGTTCTCTTGTATGCTCCGTCAAAGAAAAGAGAGTGAGCTCTCTCTAGCTTAGGACTTTCTTTCGCTGGTGCTCCTTCCTTTGCTTCCGTGTTGACCTTCAGCTTCTTCTCATAATGGCGATGAGTGAGAATTCCCGCTAAACTAGCCCTAGTGGAGTTTTCTACTTTCATGGTGTAGTCAAACTCTTGTAATCTAATTAACCACTTTGAGATCCTAGATGAGACATCCATGTGTCATATTACATATGGGAAAACCTCTTCCATTGTCAGGATTACAAATGGTCTAGGCAGGAGATAGGAACGGAACTTTGTGGTAGCAAACATTAGTGCCAGAACCATGTGTTCTACTTCGGTGAATCCTTTTTCTGATGGGGTCATGACTCGACTAGAGAAGTAAATAGGGCGCATGAAAGAATTTTTGGGATCCTTTTGCATTAGCACCGCTCCCAGTGTATCATTCCCCACACTAGGGTTCACATAAAATGGCTCGTCCCACTTAGGAGGTGAAATACTGGGACGCTTAGCTAGGACTTGCTTCACCTCAGTAAACTGCTGCTCATTCTCTTCACTACATGAGAAAACATCCCTCTGGGTGAGTTTTTGTAGGGGAAGGACCACTTGAGATAGCAGGTGAATGAACCTGCTTAAGTATCTTACCTTCTGAAGGAAAGAAACCAGCTGCTTGGCAGTGGTGGGTGATGATATAGATACCAGAGCCTGAATCTTGCTAGGGTCAGCCTCGATTCCTTCTTCTAAAATTACATGACCAAGGAGAGTGACTTGGCTCTCACCAATGTGATACTTGTCCACGTTGAGTTGGCCACCCAGGGTTTGCAGTCTGGTTAAGCCATCATAGACTTTGCTTAAATGAAGGGCTCGTGAGCTATAGATGCAAAAATCATCTATGAAAACCCGTCTTGATGTTTCAAAGTAGGGTTGGAAAACAAAAGTCACATAGCATTGAAATGTGGTTGGGGCGTTAGTGAGGCCAAACGGCATCACTCTGTAGGCAAAACATCCCCAAGGTGTGATGAAGGTTGTCTTCTTCTGATCCTCCTCCGCAATGCTAATCTGGAAGTATCCTGAGTAGCCATCGCATACTGTGTAGCGTTCGTGACCTGCCACTTCATTGAGTATTTCATCTTGGAATGGGAGGGGAAAGTGGTCTCTCTTCATGGCTGCATTGAGAGGTTTGTAATCCACACAGACTCTCCACTTACCATTTTTTTTTGGTGTGACTACTACTGGGGAGACCCATTCTAAGTCTTCGACCGGGTAGATGAAACCTGCTTGTAGCAAACTTCTCACTTCTTTAAGCAATGCCTCTTGTTGGATTACTCCAAGTCTTCTGAGCTTTTGTACTATGGGTTTACTGCCTTCCTTGAGCTTTATGTGGTGTTGCACTACTGTAATTCATGTGATCTTATCATAGCCATCAATGAACAAAGTAGTGAAGTTACCTAACATGGAGACGTACTCCTTCCTTTCTTCATTGGTTAACTCATTTGAGAGCATTTTTTGTAGCTTACCTGCATCTTCCAATGACTGCATACCTGATGATCCCTCTTGGTTTGCCGAGGTTGCTTCAGATTGTGCTAATCTGTCTGGGTTTTTAAGAATGACTCCCATTACTTCGATGCTACTGTCACTCCCGTCGGTGGTGGTTGTGTCTTCTTCTGAGGTAGACGAGTAGTCGCTGGTGGACTCGTCTTCTGAAGCCTCCAAGATCATATTGCGCTGCTTTCCAGTCCTCATGTTGTAGAATATGGACTTTCCTTTAGCATCCTTCATCTGGATCATCCCGGTGCTCCAGTCTTGTTTAGCTTCCATAGCCATAAGCCAAATCCTTCCAAGAATGATGGGGTAGCCCTCCCCTTTGTGTGGCATGACGAAGATGTCTACCTCCACTTCTGTATTGAATGCTTTTACTTTGACCGCATTTACAATGCCTACGCATTTTACTCTTACATTGTTTGCCATCTTGGCTCGGCAGGGTGCCGGCCTACTTACCTCTAGACCTAGATAGTGCATCATCTTTTCACTCATGACGCATATTTGCGCGCCACCATCTATGTAGACGTTTGAAATCCGCTGCCCTTTGATGTGAGCATCCATGGTTGGCAGGATGTCGTCGAGATCCCTCCCAGAGATAGCCCCAGCTATCCGTGGTCTTAATTTCCTGGTACTTATCATTTTTGTCCATTGCCTCCTCATTTTGGGTGCAAGGTGGAGTAATTGGGGCCAAGTTATCTTCGGGCCCTGCATTAACACATCCTGAACTAAGTCATAGGGTTGTGCATCCTCACCTAGTGAGAAGTCCACGATGCCTATCTTCCGCCGCGGTTTAGCTGCTTGCTTGCTAGACTCGGCCTTCCCTTTCATCTTCTCTTCTTTTTGAGATGCCTCCTCGTGCCTCGCACACTTCACTCCCATAGCATCCACTTCTTCTACCTTCGCTTTTCCTTTGTGCTTCTCTCGAGCTGACTCTTCTACCTTCGCCTTCCCTTTAGCATCTAAGCTAATAACACTCACCGCTTGGTTCACAGCAGGTGGTGGGGGTATTGGCGGAATGAGAGGTTGGGGTGGTGGTTGTTGTTGTACAGGTGGTCGCAGGATTTGGACCGGTGGGATTGGTTCTAGCTGCCTAGGTGGTGGTGGTCTTGCTCTTGGCAGAGAGATCTGATTCTATCTCCCCCCTCTATTGAAATTCTGCCTCCTCGTGTGTGGACAGTAGTACATTCCATGGCCGTCTTCCCCGCACTTGTAACAGTGGTACTCTGGGTTCTGCCTTCGTTGTCCCCTATCTTGTTCTGGGTTTCTGCCAGATGCATGCCCTTGTTGCGCCAGATGCACAGATAAACTCTCTAGTTGGGTGGTGATGCGACTCAGCAGGTCTTGCTGTTCTTCTGATGCCTCCTGTGGTTGGACTCTATGATTGGCTGTTGTTGCAGCCACTGGGGTTGGTCGGGCCGAGCTTGTTTCCTCGGACTCGTTTACTCTTGCTTGCATGCGCAGCTTCTTGTCTTTAAGGCGGGCTACTTCGACTGCCAACTCATATGTTGCAGGAAACCTTTCCTTCACCTTCTCTCTAAGCGGCGACCATAGACCAGCAATGAAACGGTCTTTCTTTAGGAAATTAGGCGCTCCTTCGCCTTCCTCCAGTTTGGCAACCCATCTCTCCCATAAGTCCACAAACTTTGACTCGTAGGTGGCATACTCCATCAGGCCTCCCTGCTTTAATTATGTCAGTAGTTGCCATAGCTTCTCCGAGGTTGTGCCTCCACCAAACCTCTTTACAAAAGCAGCCCTTAGCATACCAGGACTTGGCCTCTACTTTCATCAGTAGAGGAAAAATTCTAAGTCGTGAAGCGTCGTCATCTTTGTTGGAGACGACACAAGCAATGTCGAAATCATCCAAAAAATCAGTGGTGAGATCCTCGCCCTTCTTTCCACTAAACGTGGGGAAAGAAACACTTGCCATGGTGGTGACTCGAAAAATTACAAACCTTTTTCTTTTTCTCTCTTTTTTTTTTACATCAACAACAGCGTCTCATAGCGGCTTTTTATAGGGGTGGATGGATAGGTTAAAATAGGATAAAAATAGAGACATTAAAGGAATGATGGTAATCTAGTATGGGGAGAATGATAGGGTTCGGGGAATTGAGGATTTCTCCTAGTACCGCCGCACCGAATAGGTAAACGATCTTCTGTTGGTAGAAGATTTTCCTATCTACATAGATATTCACATGCATATGCTGCAAGAATCTGAACAGGAATGCCGTCGGCCCGTTTTCCATCATGCACAGAGGGTGGAATACTTACTTATACTCTTACCGTGCCAGTGTTGATGAGTCGGTACATCCACAAGAGGTCGTCGCCTTTCATGGGCTCTACCTTTCCTTCGTTGCTCAGCACGTACGGGGTGATGGCGACGCGTCTGACCACTCCTAGCCTTTTGGCTAACAGCAATTGTAGGTAATTTCCGTAATCGGCGTGTTGCATGAATTCTACTCCATTCAGCTGCAGCTCGTCTCGAGCCCACTAGGTCTCTCCCGTGGTAAAGAGCTTCTTCAGGGAAAGTTGTACAGGGAGAGGAGGAAGGTCCTCCACTCGCTTCCCAAAACAGCGAGAGCAGTAGCCGAACCACTCTTCCCTAGGACATGGGAATCTTCTCACCACTTCTTCTTCTGGATTGTCGAAGTGGATTGGTAGCACTCGCATGCGTCGTGCAAATCGGTAGGCGACCTTCCGCCGCTTAGCTTCAGATAGCTTCAGATGACTTCCTCTTTGACAAAGTGGGTACAACCCGGCTCTTTGAGCTTGAAGCACTTGCTTGGCCAGATGCCTCTCCCTTCGGGGTCATGTGTTTCCAGGCTAGCCTATCTTCTCCTTGCCTTTGGCTCGAGCAGGCCCTTTAGGCCACTTTGGAGTGATATCTTTGACTGCAGTTTCTTTAGGGGAAAGAGGCCTCACTGTTTGCTTCCCTTCCTTGACGTGAATGACTTCTTTGCGATGAATGTCGATGTAGATGACTTCAGCCCTTTCGCTGCCTTCGTTGCTGGCACTCATCGACCGTGTGCCTTGGTTGACAACAGTGATGGCCCTTCACCAATCTCCCACCTAATGCTTTCGATTTATAGTTAGAACGAGCAACACAAGATAGAGAATTTACCTCTTGAACGCTGATGACACTGCAGCCTGGCAGTAGCACCTCAATGAAGGCGGCTAGTGCCTCCTTCGTCTCCTCTTCTTCCGTCCTCCAGTTAGAAAACTCCTTCAGCCACTCGTCCATGATTGATAGTGGGCATCACTTTCAGCATTGTAAACTGAAGGGTCTTAGAAAAGCCCTCCTCCATGGGGGCACCAAATGACGGACGCAAAGCTGACCCCGAACCCCGACGGCCTCTAAAACGCCGGGGGCCGAATGGCGCGCCTCGAGCCTGCCACGGTAAAGTGAACATGGGGCACCACCTAGCTTTGAGCAGCTAGGACGCAAGACCACGATGATATGAACATCACAATCCTACACACCGAGAGAGAGAGAGAGAGAGAGAGAGAGAGAGAGAGAGAGAGAGAGAGAGAGAGAGAGAGAGAATATTTGCAAATGATGAAAACCCTCCGGGGTGTGAGGGTGAATTATTTCTGCAATATTTACAAGGTGGCATGCCGTGGTGGTAGAGAGGTAGGGAGAGGAGGTGGTGCAACCTACTTGGTGCGTACTCTAAGACGGCTCAATGATTGTGAATACTTACCACCAAGAGCGTGTATACGTGTGTGCATCGACCATTGGAGTCAAGAGATGGATGTGGTTCCCTTCGCATGGTGCAATTCCCAAGGCAAACCCAACGCAGAAGCCCCCTCCCTGTGATGGTGATAGTGTCAATCCTTCCTACTACACTCTACCAAATGCTTGGTTCCTCATGAATTGCCCCCTCCCTGTGATGGTGATAGTGTCAATCCTTCCTACTACACTCTACCAAATGCTTGGTTCCTCATGAATTGCCCCCCCCCCCGATAGTGACCTCTCAGTGCCAATTTATAGGTGTTGGCGGCTTGGATTATGGTAATCCCAGTGTGGTTAGGGTAAGCTTAATCGGGGAGACAAAGCAAGTGGTGGGCCCGGTGTGATTGACCCTTGCTTTGTTTTGGGAGGTTATTAAAAGATGGGAATCTCTAGGAGGGCCTTTGTGACCATCACCTAGAGAGAGGATATTTACAAAAAATGGAAATTTATAATGCCTCGGGTGAAAACTGAAGATAATGATAAAAATAACCTATAAATTACTGGGATGGCGTCATGGTTGTGTGTTGCCGGCAAATGGCGTGCTGCCGGTGCGTCGGTGTCGAGCATACTTCTTTTCGGAGTCGGCCGGGGCATGCCTTCGGTGCATTTTCTCTTTTTGTTGTTGGCGGCGCGTGCTTTAGATCCTTCTTCTTTTGTTTGTTGATGTCGTAGCCGTTTTCTTCGTATTTGCGGTGTGGTGCGTATATGCGTGTGTGTGTGTATGTATCGTGCATGAGGGCGGGTGTGTGTGTTTTGTATAGGTATGTGTGTGCGAAAACGTGCGTGGGAAGGGGGGCTTTATATATATAATGTATATATAGTTTTTTTAGTTTTTTTTCTTCTTCTGGCGGATGGCCGGCGGCCTGTTTCTGCGCAAGGCGGATGGGGGGGGTAATAGGGGTAGAGAGTGTGTGTGTGTGGTGTGTGTGTGTGTGTGTGTGTGTGTGTGTATTGCGGACTGCTGCGCACAGCGCGAGGTGAATGGGTGGGTGTGTGTGTGGGGGTGATATGCGAATTGTTGCGCGAGGTGAATGGGTGTGTGTGTGCGTGCTTTGCGGACTGCGCGCACAGCGCGATGGGAGAGAGGGGAGAGGGGGAGGGTGATTGTGGGGGTGTGTGTATGGTGTGAGGCGAGCCTATGCGACGCTGCCCGTGAGAGGGAGAGGGAGTGGATTCCTTGCTTGCGTGGCCTGAGCGCCCCGGAGAGAGAGAGAGAGAGAGAGAGAGAGAGAGAGAGAGAGAGAGAGAGAGAGAGAGAGAGAGAGAGAATCCGCGCTAAGAGAGAGAGAGTGTGTGAGGGAGAGGGAGGGGTGAGGCTTTGGGAGTGGGGTATGGGAGATGTGTGGGTGAGAGGGAGAGAGGGGGAATTGATTGTCTTGCATGGGAGCTTGAGGACGAGGGGGGGATAAGTCAATGGGTGGAGTGAGGGAATATATCCGTGGGCCAAGAGGGGGGGGGGAATGAGGCCGAGGGGAGGGGAATGAGGTCGATGGGGGTGAGGCGAGCGGGTGGGGAAGAGGGAGGAGGGGTCGGGGAGGGAATATTAGCGGGCCAAGAGGGGGTGGGGAAGAGTGGTGGTGGGGGGGGGGGGGGGGGGGGGGTAATGTAAGGGTGAGTGTAAGAGTGAGTGTAAGAATACGAAGAGCGGAAGGGGGTTTCATGTGGCTCACACAGAGGGAGCATGAGAGAGGGGTCGGGAGTTTTTTCAAAGCTTCTGCCTGGTCGGGGAGGGTAAATTGGGAGAGAGAGAGATATTAGGGAAGGGGTATGTAAGGAAAGAAATGAGAGAGAGAGAGAGAGAGAGAGAGAGAGAGAGAGAGAGAGAGAGAGAGAGAGAGAGAGGGTTTATCCAATGCCCGTAGGGCAAGGGGGGGGGGGAATAAGCTACGGTGGGGGGGTACTGAGAGTGGGGGGGGGGGGGGGGGTGAAATGAGTTTTTTTTTCCTTTTTTTTTTCTTTGATTTCCGAAAGTCGGCTCTCACAAGGATTGGAGTTTGGGTGTCAGGGTGATTTTCATGAGTGGAGTTCTGAGCCAGATTTGACTAAGATGGTCAGATTGACAAAGATTGCCAGGATTGCATGAGCATTTGAGAGTCTCATCTACGAGATACTGACCTCAAGACCCGAGATTGCATTTGCGATATGTGCATTTGCAGTGGGAGCAGTCAGTTGTGTAGTGACTGACATTGGCCTTGAGCATAGGGGCACTTTGCAGCGTATGGTGAGATACTTGCAGGATGTGTGAGGCTTTGGTGAGGAGTATGTAGTCGATCGCTCTATACTTCCTCTATGAATTAGAGCTAGATGCACACAAATTCAGTGAGCTAGTGGGTGTTGGCTAAGGTCATACTTGTGATGGCCTTGCAAAGGTTTTGTACGGTTTTCTTTTCTCTCTCACAACCACATTGGCTTTTACGTGGGAGGTTGTTGGGGTAAAACCCCATGTGGCCGGTTAGGCCAGGCGCTCGCCTACTATACTTATTCATTATGTACATAATGAATAAGGGGGCTCACATATTGAGAGTGAGTTTTAGCCCCTGCAAACACAAGGTCTCCTCTTCTTCATTGCTACACACACTCACACATGCTTCTGCTCGTGCACTTCATAAATTTCTTGTAATGTGGAATCGAGTCATATGTGCATGCCAAATGTTAGGCCGTAGGAACCTTAGTTGAGTCTGAAAGGGTGTATGTGCTGATAAAAAACGGTGCAACTCTTTGAATCAGTATGCGAAGGGAAGTCTATAAGCTAGGTGTGGCATGCGTTTGTAGTAAGCATTTATTATTTGTTTTGTGCAATGAATACCAGTACTTTCGATTCTTTCTGTGATATGATTCTTTGGTCTTCTGTACCTTGCCTATGTGTGATGTACCTTGCCTATGTGTGATGTAGTAGGTTTCATGTGTTAATTTTTAGACATTACACACCGATAACATGTAACATCAAGGAGGAATAAAAAGAAAAAATTAAATATAGCATAAAATAATTATGTAACAACACTTATCTCTAGTGAATAATCGCACAAATCTACATTCCTGAGAGGCAGATCATGTAGCTCACTTGGATGCCAAGTTTTAGATCTCTTTGATTGATTGTTACCACGAGCATAGCCCTAATCTTTGATACCATTGCTACGCTAAAAAATGTGATGGCCCTACAAAATACAAAAAACAACATTGCATTCACAGAATTAGACATGAATACCTCGATAATTGTTCGTAGATGTTGCTCATCAAGATCCGCGTGTAGAGAGCAAAGGAGAGAGCAAGATCAAGCCATGAGCATGTTATGTGCACCTCCGAGATTGGAGTGCTACACATATCGTGAGAGAGCAAATCAGAAGATAAACACAGAGCATTGGTGCAATCCCCCCGTGCAAGAGTGAGTATTTTCCTCTTGCACATATTTATTTATAGATTTCTTCAATGTTCAAAGTGATTACAAATGTCTGCCACGACATAAAATGAGCATTGCTCATAAAGAGCTCTTTAATAAGAAAATATCCATAAACTTGCTATCATTTGCAGAGTCCATAAACCAAGTGTGCCTTTGCCACCTGTCGGCTGTAATAAATAAATGTTAGTCAAATCCCATAACACAAGCAATGTTTGCAATCTCCCCGCACGTAAGAGTGAGCATGTCCGCCTTTTAGGTATTTATTTATAAATATTGTCAATGCTCAAAAACAAATTTCACTTCGGCGTAAAATAGTCATTGCTTGTAACGACCTCACAAAAATAATGATAAATGATTGTCCCAAGAGCTACTAACTAATCTATGGCGTAAAACTATGTAAGAGTGTTGTGGCCATGGTAAAGCATCACTAAATTGAACAATGAAATAATTCCTTCGTGAAAGTTTGATGTCATGCAACAATTTTTGTTTCCTTCAAGCATGATAACACATATGCAACTAGCTCTTTCGGGTATTCGAATATCGACATCCAAAAGGTGGTGACACTATTGCAACTACCAGAAGCCATCGCACACATTTCTTGCACCTATCACTCATGATCTACTAGCACAAAACCATAACGGGTGATCATAATTAACAAGTCAATTCACATTGTAATCATCAACAAAAGATGTCAATTCAACAATGAACAATCTCTCAAACATCCATTTCCATTGCATAAACATCGTCATGATCAGAAGACGATGGGGGAGCTTGTACACCTACTTGATGCAATGTGAGAAAAGTCATGATAAAACATCAAATAGGTAAAAATCAACCAAGGTATACTCTAACTCCTACGAGGTCTTGAATGAAGCCCGAGCGATGGGATCAACGTCGTGGAACTAGGACATGATAAACGTGATCTCGATCTATCGTGTGAGTGGATATGAGTGCGAGTTTACTCTTACATACACTAATTGAGAATAACATGCCGTGTTTTGCCAGATGGGACAATGAAATGCACCCACAGGTCTGGATAGCCCATCGGGTTGCCAACTGTGAGGTAGTGGGTTTGGGTATTGAGGGGTTGCCCCATGGTGCCGCCTCCTCGAGGTGAATGCAGAGGTCAAGAGTGTAACATTGTAAATCCCAAGGGTGGCCAAAATGAAAGCTAAAGCCTGTTTGTGTGTTTTGAGAGTTCAATCACTAGCTTTTCATAAAGATGCGATGAGCTTCTGTTTGACAAATGCAAGACTCGGGCTTTCGTTGAGGTCTCTCTTTCGTGGGCCCATTTTGGACCTCCGCCTCTTAACATAACTGGGAGACTGAAGGTACACGTCAGGCGTAACATCTTGAAGGGAGCTATGGCGATGCGGGCTCTACTGCACCCGACGTATTCTCTTCCTCTCCTGCCGTGTCCTAACAGGCTTGCAACGGCGGCATCGCCTGTTTACACACACCTCTTCTCTTACCAGCGCAGCTCCGTCGCTTCTCTCCGCTGCCAGTCTAGCACCACCACTTTGCAGGCTTCTACGTACGAGGTGAAGGAGCAAGGGAAGCCCGAGACACTCGAGTATCGTGTTTTCTTTTTCGACTCAGCTGGCAAGAAGGTGTGGTTTCCTCTTCTTCTTCTGCAATGTTTGGTTGTCAGCATTACATGAAAGCTGGTATACAGACCAGCTTAGTGGATATCATGTTCCTTGAATTGTATCTGTGTGGGTTGATCCTTGGGTGATTTCGTCGAGACATCAGCTTGTGGGCTTGATTGTGTATGACATAGCACGGGGAGGGTCTTGTCATCTTTGAAATGCTTCCTTGAGTCTTGCCATTGTTTTAGCTGCATTTTCTGAAGCCTTTCCAACAGTACAAGGCATGGCAGTCTCAATCTTTATTTGACACAAGCAGTCTGGGATGACAGGTATCGCCATGGCACGACATTCCCCTGCATGCCGGTGAAGGCTTGCTTAACTTTGTGGTCGAGATCCCTAAAGAAAGTAGTGCCAAAATGGAGGTCGCAACCGAAGAGCCTCATACTCCAATCAAGCAGGATACCAAGAAGGGGAAGCTGAGGTTTTACCCGTAAGTGTAGTTGTCATGATGTGGTCGAGTATGTATTGTTATTTGATGTTTCTTATCCTAGCAAACCGATTTACACAGTTCCTTGAAGTGGACACTTTGTACAGGTACAATATAAACTGGAACTATGGCCTGCTTCCTCAGACCTGGGAAGATCCCTCACATTCTAATGTGGAAGTTGAAGGTGCTTTTGGAGACAATGACCCTGGTATTGAAAATTTGTTTCTAGACGCCCTTACATAATCAGGGTTTGCTCCTTGATGTTGAGGTTTACATTCAAAATTGCAATTATGCAGCTTTCAATCTTTCTGTATCTTACGATATTTTTTGGATGTCTATGAAGTCGTTTTTTTCTCAAATGTTACGGGGAAAAATGCAATTTCTAACAGCTTGAATGCTTGAGATGTGCCCACTTTAATCCGCCAAGTTGTATGGACATTTTAAGGAGAACTGCACAAATATGTATCTATTTACTTCTTTCTGTGGTTCTCATGCATCTATGCTTGCTTGCCTTTGTTTTCCCTTTCTGTTCGCTGCCCCGGGAGGTGGCGAGGAGCGTTCATTATCATGTAGTTATACTCCAATGCCGACTATTGTGCACTACTGATGTGGGGAGATGTTGTATGTAGTCAGTACCATGCATGATGAACCTGATCGTAGTATTGCCTTGTGGATGACTATTATGAGTTTGTAACTTGTACCTTTTTCCAAACATGAAATTTTCTAAATGCTTGTCATGACTCATACAAAGAATATACATAAGAATTTACTGCATATTGTATCTTATTGTGTACGGCACCTACCAATTTTGTTGTCCCTATCTAGGTTTTTTGTATTAGAATGCATCCATGATGCCTAACTTCTTGACTTGTTTATGGTAGTGGATGTTGTTGAGATTGGTGAAAGAAGGGCAGAGATTGGAGAGGTTCTTAAGGTGAAGCCACTTGCCATTTTGGCTATGATTGATGAAGGGGAGCTAGATTGGAAAGTAATAGCTATTTCTGCCAATGATCCTAAAGCAACTCTGGTGAATGATGCTGATGATGTCGAAAAACATTTTCCGGTATTTATCTTGAGTGTTTTGTTCTTGCTCAAGTTCTACTTACAATCTGGCAGTGAGCTTGTGCGTACAGTGTAATTAGTCCTGCACACATATACTCTTCCTTTGTGTAAATTATTGGATTTTGATGCTACTCAGGGTACGTTAGAAGCTATTCGAAATTGGTTTAGAGATTATAAGATTCCTGATGGAAAGCCTGCTAACAAGTTCGGTTTAGGGAACAAAGCGGCGGGAAAGGTGAGTCCTTTGATCAGATTGTCTATGTCCCTTTTGGTATTTGTTCTTTTTTATATAGCAATGTTTATAATTGAGGCTTTAAATTAGTCAGGTCAGCATACTTTCCCAAATGTAGGATGATAACAAGCCTAAGTAAGAGATATATGAATTAAGCAACGTGTCTCTAAGTTTTTTTGCCTAATGCCTTTTAAATGCATTTTCAGGTAAATAATGGTCTGTTTTACTTTTTACAAGGTTAATAATAATTAAGGTGGTTTAGTTTTTCTTCTTTGTTCTTGGTGCCTTGGTGTTTAAGCCTCTCTTATAATTTGTAAGTTTAGATATTTCTTGACTTGATGAAGGGTGTGTGTGTGAGCGCGCTATATAATTAGATTACTTATCCACACACAGAAGAACACTTTTACATAACACGACTCCTGACTTCAAAACAATGAGTACAAAACTTTTTTTGTATTTCAAAAATTTTCGTCAAAGTAAGAATGGATGGTGCATTCTAGTTTCCTGTATATCAAGAACTTAAAATTATAAAAGTAGATGTTGATGGTCTTCATCTTCAATGTCTATCAATAGTTACCCTCAGTACGTTTAAGAAAGGATAGAATTCACACACATATCATTGTTTTATACATTTAAGAAAGGATAGAATACACACGTGTATCCATGTTAACAAAGCAATCAAGTGGTTAGTTTTGAATACGTTCAATGGGGGTCACTGAGCCTATTAGTTGATATGCATGTCAAACTAACTATACCATCTTAGGCTTTACAAATCTTTTCATGATTTGGAGTGTTAGTAGAAAACCTACTTTATTTACGATAAGCCATTAAGAGGCAGTGACTCCCTCCTGATGCATGTTGAGGTTTGGTATTCATTGCGATTCATCTTTTTGCTTTTTTGGCCATATAGACCCACAAAAATGTACTGTAATAGTAAAAAAGCTAGACATATTCGCCTGTCAAAACCCACAACAATCATTTTCTTGTCCAAGGAAGACAATTTTTTTTGTCCAAACCATTGGATTTAGAATGCTTTAAGTCAAATGATACACGTGTATGTATGACATTATGTTTGCATGTGCGCATGCCATTAGTGTGTGGCTGTTTACTAATGTTAAATATGTGTGTGTGTGTGTGTGAGAGAGAGAGAGAGAAAGAGAGAGAGTAATGAGAATGGGTGAGAAGGCACTTGGGAAATGGAATGTGTGTGTAATGTGAATCATCGTGGGAACGTGCTCGGAAATGGAGCCTCGTCTCAATAGTAGGGGTATGACATTGGTGGTGTTCTTTGTTCGACAAAATTGGAAAAGGTTAACGTTGGTTGTTTCCACAGGACTATGCATTGAAGGTTATCTCCGAAACGAACAAATTTTGGTCAAGCTTGGTAATGAGGTCAGCAGCAGCTGGTGACCTCTCTTTAGTGTGAAGTTGTTAATGATGATAGCTTGGTGTTAGTAAGAGTGAGTTTTGCGAAGAAGCATGCATTGGTGTATCCCATTTATTAAGGTGGGGTAGTCCCAATGTTGGGGGCATGCATACTGATTTTTTTGGTCCCTTTCTCTTGGGAAGGGAAGCGGCCCACACTAGTCAACAAATAGAATCCGAATCAAGAGTTGATATTCTTTGACAAATGCAATGATCACAAGTGCTATTGAAATTTATATGCCCGTGACAAATGTAGTTTGATGTTGTATAATTCTTCTATTATCAAGGTGACACATTCCGAGATTTTCGTAGTCTTGTGTCTAGTTGGCTGGTGAGCAAATCTAGCTTACATCTGAAAAAGTTGTTATGATCACCATGTGAAAGTGGTTTTTATGGATAAGGATTTACGGGAAAGACCCTTTCATTGTCATGATATTGGACAGTGTGGAGCGATATTAGTCTGTCTGTCTGTTCATCATAGTAAGAGGATGATCTGCTATAGAGGCCATAAAAAGGTCCATATAATGCTGCTGCGGATGCTCTTAGTAGAATGTTGGATGGCATACCATGTATAGAGTATACATGGTATGCCATCGGGCATACATCCATCATATTGTGAGGATGTAAGGAGCCGCAATCAGTAAGTGACAATTTTGTGCAAACTGGATATTTAAGGTATGCTGCTCTTTAAGGGGTGGGATAAAATGTCTACTGAATATATGGAGAGAAGGTTACATGGAGTCATTTGGGATTCTTATGGGGTGACCATATGACGCCCATTTCTGCATCAGCTCATGTTAATTCAAGAGTGGGGTAGCGGTTACCTTAGTCCGCATGATGACAATGCATGGGTAGAACCATCCTCTGCATTCACGACAGTCGATATACGTGATAAGATAATTGATATAGTATAATTGATGGTGTCTGAAAAGTTGAGAGAAAGACCTTTGAAGGTGGTAATTTGGCTATTTCTATGGATTAAATTGAGTGGTTGCATGTTTTAGTGAGTTATCAACAGTTGTGTGTGAAAAAGGCAATGACAGTTATCTTGCGTGAACTTGAAGTTGTGTGAAGGCACAACTCAACACTGCGAATCAAAGGATGTTACTTAATCCCTTGCCTAAGGGGAGTATAGTTCACTTGAACAACAGTTATCACAACGTTTTCATGTGATCATGAAGGAACTTCTCAAGCCATAAATTGAAACATATGAGAAGCGTACACATACGGATATGGGAGTTCGTCGCAAGCATGTTTCAGAGAGAATCCAAAATATATATGGCCCTAAAGTCTAGCATGAAAGGAGCCCCTTTAGATGCAGGTTCTAGACTTCACAAGTGAATCCAAAATATATATGGCCTAAAAACTAGTATGAAAGGAGCCCCTTTAGATGCATGTTCTAAACTTCACAAGTGAGCACAAAGAATGCTGTAGAACATCCATAGCACACCTCAACATTTCACTCAAAAGACATGCACAATAAATTTTTGAGGCAAGTATGTTTATCCCAAAAATATGCAGAAAATATGAAAACGTTGCATACGTATGGACAATGAAGCATGCGAGTATGTTGCAATCTATGCTCCCAAGTAGCATCAAATAGAGATTTTAATGGTCATATCAAGGGGAACTCGTTCAGTCCCATAGGTCTCTACAAAGTCAATGCTATATTCCCTAAATAGCAAAAGTCGACAACACATGCTTTTCAAGCACAGTGAAGGGAGGTGCCAATTCTGGAAGTATGTCTACCAGAAAAGCCTCTTATTAAACTTGGGTATCCTATTGCTACTCTTCGAATCTGGTTGTGTGTGACTTCCAAAGAAATTTCTAATTGCTAGAGATTGAACTCCAAATAGTGACTACCAAGCTTCAGAGAAGGTAATGGAAAAAGATAAGACCCAAGGCTCAAGTCAACACATTCGACAAACTAGGGGTGACATGCACAAGGAGATTTTGATGGTTAAGAGAAGATTTGGCCACCAAAGCAATGGGTTGTGCTCACAAATAGCTTGCAAAAGGCCAAGAGACAATCAGGGAAAAAATGGGGTGCAAAGCAAAGAGTTGGGTTGCAAAAGACCAAGTGATCCCATAAGACACCAATAAGAGACAATGACAAATCATAGGTACATGCCTTGAAAAAGGCAAGGCACAAGCAAATGGCTACCACAAGGGCAAAATGAAGATATGGATCCCAAAAGGATCACTCAAGTAAACCTGCTGAGTAAATTATTAACCTATACAAGCAAAAAGGCTTGAACGACCAATATAAAAGTCTCCTTCCTCCTTCCCAATAGGAGTGGCCCTTGCAAATGAAGCTCATTTGAAGATTGGCACCATAAGGAGGTAATGCCTTAAGTACAAAGCTAGCAGATTAAAAGTGGAAGGTGTAATTAAAATGGACAGCCCCCACAAAGTCATAAGCATACACTTATAGCATCCAGCTCACTTGAGTGGCAAAGGCATCAACCATGTGATGTCAAGCAGAAAAATATTTTTTGTTGAACGAATGGAGGTAGTAGAGGAGCATACCTCTTTTTTGAAATCAAGCTTCAAGCTCCACAACAAGTCTGTTTTTCACCTACCAATGGTTGACGCCTTAGCACTTCCAAATGCCATTTGAGCATAAGAGTCACCAAATATGCTTGCACATTTAAAGCACATTTTGAAGCTTTAGGGCGTCTCCTAGAACTTCACGTCCTGCTAATCTTTGTGAACACTATATGTAGTCGTTATTATATTTTTAGTGGGCTTTTAACATCATAACTATGTAAGTTGTCTATTTTTTGGATGAGATTACTCATATAATAAAAGCCTAAGTCTACACCAAGACTACGGTGGACACAATGGAGTACACTCATCCAATTGTGCACTTTGAGAAACTAGTGGAGTAATAGCTACATCAAAGACCCTTCTTGGACTTGTGGAAGCTACTTTGGAGCATAGAAGGGTTGAATGCCACATACCATTCTCACCATCATTTCTCCTTTTTAGATTTTACCTTTCTTATTTCCTAAATTTGACTCTGCATATTAAGGTCTCTCACCATTTTACACTTGCATTAGGCATGCTCATGTTGCCACTCGATGCATATGCACTTACAACTCTCAAATCTCTCGCCTTTCACGACAATTGAAGAGGAATAAAGGTACTTTCTTTTAATTTTTGTATCCCCCTTCTCTCCCTTCATGTAACCCTTCTTATCTTTCCCAATAGAGCAATGCTGTCCTTTTGCCAACATATAGACTAGTCATAGGGTGTCACTTGGTCAATATTATTAAGTCATGTCTCATTTTGGACAGGTGTCCCTTGCAACAGTTGTGTTCAAGCCATGATCCGTTCTAGGCTTGGGAGCGGCCAATTTTGTCTCGTCTTGTATTACCATCAAGCATCGCAGATGTGATATACTTGGTCTATAATGAAACATCCTCACTCGTAATTGGAGGCCTTGGCAAAAGTTGGTAGCTTCTAACTTCATCAATTTTCCTAAAAGCATTGAAAATAAATGTGGAGGACATCAAAGATTCATCCAGCTCAAACATACAAGTCCTTGCTAACCTAATCATGCTTAAAGCAATTACACAGGCGAGGCCTTTTGACTATCCAATATCATGGGCCTTTCCATTACCTGGACTCTCCCTTCACTTTAGGCATTTGAGATGTTTAGATGTGTTTTATGATTTCCAAAATTGTGGAGACCTGATACGGATGTATTAGGATACCATACTTTTAATCAGATGACTGAACCACTAGATAGACCTCGAAAAACCCACATCAGAAACATCTGCCAAACTAGGAGTTTTGCAACATGCTGTAAACAGGAAGACGCTTAATCTCATCTCATGTCATTACTTCATGTTAAGCCACCACCTCACAAAAATGTATGCATGTCTGATACAAAGGTTAAGGCGAGTACTCACATTGCATGCCACCCTGGTATCCAAAACACAAGGCTTGTACATGATCACAAAGTCGGTAACCTAAGTAGCGTACGCAAAAGAGTTAAAAAAAGCCAGCTTCCATCAGCCCCAATCTAATCATACACACAAACTCACCATCCCATGAATTGATAGTATATACAGAATTATTGCAGATGTAAACTAACATCAGCGCATAGGTCCTTTACCATTCATAAATAAGCTCAAGCTGTTCACACGAAGACCATCATGACGTCGAGATCTCTCTGACCAAATAAGCCAACTTCCAATTCATAAAGCACAGATACTTTTTCCCGAATGCATCAATAACAAACAATAAAAGTAGTAAATACAATGTGTCGAATGTCAAAAAGGGTTAAAAAACAGGATACTTACCAGTATCTGACTGCATTGTTCAGAAAATACGTTAAGAGATACAGTCATAATAGTATCAGAACACCAAACGCAGTAATAACCCACATGACTGCACAGCGCAGTCAGCTGCAAAAGAAGGCAATCCCAAATCAAGAAATGTGTTGACCTTTAGGGAAGTCCACAATTAGTGACTACTAAGGCTCTTCATAATCCTCGTCATATTCACCATCAGGTTCAGCCGTCGCGTCCTGATACTGCTGATACTCCGAAACCAAGTCATTCATGTTGCTTTCAGCTTCCGTAAACTCCATCTCATCCATTCCTTCACCAGTGTACCAATGCAAGAAAGCCTTCCTCCGAAACATAGCCGTGAACTGGTCGCTCACTCTTCTAAACATCTCTTGGATGGAGGTAGAGTTACCAATAAAGGTGCATGCCATCTTCAATCCAACAGGCGGAATGTCACAAACACTGGATTTCACATTGTTGGGTATCCATTCCACAAAGTAGGAGGAATTTTTGTTCTGCACATTGATCATTTGCTCATCCACTTCCTTGGTGCTCATCTTTCCCCTGAACATAGCAGAGGCAGTCAAGTATCGGCCATGGCGAGGGTCAGCTGCACACATCATGTTCTTCGCATCCCACATTTGCTGTGTGAGCTCGGGGACCGTCAATGCCCGATACTGCTGAGAGCCTCGTGATGTAAGAGGTGCGAAACCAACCATGAAGAAGTGAAGCCGGGGAAAGGGTATCAAATTCACAGCAAGCTTGCGAAGATCCGAATTAAGCTGGCCGGGAAATCGGAGGCAGCAGGTGACACCACTCATGGTTGCCGAAATCAAGTGGTTCAAATCACCAACTGAAGCCATGTCGCATAGTCAGACCAGGATCCATAAAGCTCGACACAGAACCAATCCTCCCTTCAAAACAGAGAAAAACAAAGGACTGCGGACTTACATGTGGGCGTCACCAGCTTCAATGTTCGAAAGCAGATATCATACAAGGCCTCATTGTCCAGAACCATGCATTCATCGGCATTCTCAACCAGCTGGTGGACGGACAATGTGGCATTGTAAGGTTCCACAACGGTATCAGAGACCTTTGGGGAAGGGAAGACAGAGAAGGTCAGCATCATTCGGTCAGGGTACTCCTCCCTGATCTTTGAAATCAAGAGAGTACCCATGCCAGATCCCGTACCTCCACCCAACGAATGACACACTTGGAAGCCTACAAATACCAATGTACATCAAGATCCACCCACAGAAGGCCTTCACCATGCATATTTGAAGCAAAACCAGGAGCCATTTGCATGCACTCAACTTGCAGGCAAGATCCAAACATCAAATAACCAGGAGCCATTTGCATACACTCAACTTGCAGGCAAGACCCAAACATCAAAGTCGTACCTTGAAGACAGTCACAGTTTTCCGCCTCCTTGCGAACAACATCGAGGACCGAATCGATGAGCTCTGCGCCCTCCGTGTAGTGGCCCTTCGCCCAGTTGTTGCCAGCACCCGACTGCCCGAAAACGAAGTTATCAGGGCGGAAGATCTGCCCATAGGGGCCAGTTCGGACGCTGTCCATGGTGCCAGGCTCCAGATCCATGAGCACCGCGCGCGGCACATAGCGCCCACAGCTAGCCTCATTGTAGTACACGTTCACGCGCTCCAGCTGCACATCCGACTCCCCCTTGTAGGTTCCGGTGGGACCAATGCCATGCTCTGTGCAGACTACCTCCCAGAACTTGGCCCCAATTTGGTTGCCACATTGACCCCCCTGCACATGCAGAATCTCACGCATCTTGCCTAGTTGTAGAGAGGCTCCTAGCTAAGACAGTCGCCTGACTATGGCGACAACACAGAGCTGGAAGCTATGGCGAGCTCGACCAGATCTACACTCACTCCCTTTCGACTTAAGGTGCAAACCCTCACCTATGGATGTGTTCAGACGATGCGGCACCATATTGGGCATTTGGTTTGCGTGGAGAGAGCTGAATGGCTGCAGCGAAACCAGCATTTGCTCCAATTCGCCCCCCCCCCCCCCCCCCCCCCCCCGGCGCGATAAGTATTCCTCTCTGAGCACCCTCTTTCTTGCATTCTTCGGCCTAGCAACTACAAGCAAAGGTGCTCTATCATCGGGATCATTTGAACCCAGCCTATATCTCACACGGGCATGGAAGGCGATGGGATCTATGGTCGGATGATTGAACACCGTAGATCTCACGCAAACTCGGACAAAGTAAACTTGGAAAAAATGTAAACTCGGGTGCAAACCTCTCCCACTTGATAGTTCACTTTCACTTTTTCTCATTGTCGCTCGAGTTTTCATCGCAAAAGTCAATGAGCTTAGTTGATAGAGCGATAGCCTCTTGTGTCCAAGATCTTGGGTTTAAACCCTCTTGATAGCTCGTGTGACTTGTAGCCCTTAAACGTTGTACCTCAAGTCTATATGATGGGTTGACCTACCTTATCCGATTGGAATGCTCCACCTCAAGAAGTAGGATATGTGAGTTATAATTCAAGTTGTAGGTATCTCTCACAAAAAGAAAACAATGTGAAAATTCACTATGGCCTACATAAGGCTATGGAGAAGAGTTTCATAATAAAGGCTTCTTTGTGAGAGGAAAGAATAGAAAGTGGCACTAGTATTTGAAAATATTTGGTATTACAATAAACGATTACGTTTTCTGAAAAAAAAGTGTAACAACAATCAACTATTTAGTTTACAATATATTATAAAAGCATAGAAAATAATGTTTGACGCAATACTCAATGCCCCTCTTTAAAGAGAGGTACACAAATGTCAACACCTTCTCACAAATGCTTAAACAAAATAATTTAAAATAAAGTTTATTTCCTATGTGGCATTAATAACAAGCTTTTTCCAATGGTCCAAATTTGCACCCAAAAATCCACCCATTACTAAGGACTACTTATGTAGTCCAAAAAGCCTAAAGACAATCTTGAGAGCTGAAAAAATACATTGTGATTCAAAGTTCAAATAATCTAAGGCAAGCTACATCTATATCTATACTATATATAATTGAGTCTAAAATTTTCAAGGAAAGAGAGGGCATCCATGTGTCATTCTCTCTTTTATTTCAAAAACCTTAAGAAACATTTGGTTTGAAATGTAAAAGTGAAACGGCAAGTCAAAAGTCATTTTGGTTTGAAATGAAAAGTGAAGAGTAAGTAGCAAATCATGTAAGTCATGTGATGGTAGAAAATCAAAAGACATACTTTTGAGAAATGTGATAGTAAAAAATAAAAAGACTTAGTTTTGACTTCTTAGTTCTAGCAAAAAGTCACAATACTTAGTACTACCTATATTTATACTATAAATAATTGAGATTAAAATTTTCAAGAAAAGAGAGGGCATCCATGTGTCACTCTCTCCATTTCGAGAACTTACTTTAAGAAACATTTGGTTTGAAATGTAAAAGTGAAGGGTAAGTCAAAATCATTTGGTTTGAAATGTAAAAGTGAAGGGTAAGTAGTACAATAATGGTAGAAAATGAAAAGACTTAGTTTTGATTTATTCTGTCAAAAAGTCACAATACTTAGTACCATATATATTTTTATATTTTTTAAAGTCTTTAGCAGGTAAGTCAAAATCATTTGGTTTGAAATGTAAAAGTGAAGGATAAGTAGTACAGTAATGGTAGAAAATGAAAAGACTTAGTTTTGATTTATTCTGTCAAAAAGTCACAGTAGTACTTAGTACCATATATATTTTTATATTTTTTAAAGTCTTTAGCAAGGCCATGGAGTTTCACTTCAGCCTTCAATTTTGAAGGGTAATTTTGAAGGGTGATTACTTTTGTTTTTGTAAAGGGTGGCTCTACTTCGTAGCTTGGAAAAATAACGAAGAACGAAATGTGTCACACATCGATAAGTTGGTTCGCCTCGAATATGCATGTGTGTGTGTGTGTGTGTGTGTGTGTGTGTGTGTGTGAGAGAGAGAGAGAGAGAGAGAGAGAGAGAGAGAGAGATGCAGCACATCGCACGTCTGAAAGAGAGAGATTAAGTTTCATTTTCTACGGTACTATCGTGTGTGTCGCAGGTCTGAGAGAGAGAGAGAGAGAGAGAGAGAGAGAGAGAGAGAGAGAGAGAGAGAGAGAGAGAGAGAGAGAGAGAGAGAGATGTCTTCATTAATTTGTTGTAGCTCTGTGTGTGTGTGTGTGTGTGCGTGTGTGTGTGTGTGTGTGTGTGTGTGTGAGGAGAGAGAGAGAGAGAGAGAGAGAGAGAGAGAGAGAGAGAGAGAGCCAATCCCATTTAGTCCTGCTGAGGAGTGTGTATGTCTATTTCCGTTCGAAAGAGAGAGAGAGTGCCATTATTGGCCTTGGCGCTTGACAGAGAATGCCCCCCCCCCCCCCCCCCCCCCACCCCCCCCCCCCCCCCCCCCCCCCCCTAAACTTGATCATGAACACAAACCGCTATTTACTTCATGTATAACTTCTCAAATGTTGCTGCAATAGGTCTCATATAGTCTCCTCTATCAACACCCTGGTTACCAACAACTGATCCGCCACGAGCCGCACACCCTTATACAACCTCAATCCTCTGCTAGCCGGGACGCCAAGACTCTGGATCCAATACATGTCCCACTCGCCACAAGCGCTTGCTGAGCCACCTACTCCAAAAACGTTGCGTGTCCGCCACCCTTGATCCCGACGAGCTCCATTTTTGCCTAGCTGCGACCCTCCACACACACACACACACACACACACACACACACACACACACACACCACACAGAGAGAGAGAGAGAGAGAGTCCCACATTCGTCTCCACACTTTCTTCGTCTTTTTTCAGCCAGTCAACGGATGCTACAATGTTGAGAGCTCCAACGTGACCATCTAGGCTTTTTAGCTTTCCCAAGTTTTCACATCTCGAACTCATGACATAGCAGAAAAAAGGGGTTCTGCAAAGGGGACAAGTGGCATTGCTTGCCGCAACAGTGCTCACGGCAATGGTCGTGCAAGGCGGGCCTTCCATTCAATGTTTGGGAAAAATGTGTCTCAGTTTAATATCATGTTGTTTTCAATTTCAAAAATGCCGATTGAGGGCAAGTGGAAAAGGACAAAATAGAGAAAAATAGTGTAAAAACCTGCAAAATAAACGTAATTTTCTAAATTTTCTCTTGGAAAATTAAAGGAAAGCAATTTTGTATGTTTAAAAAAAATGATTTTTCCAGAACACTTACGTGATTGCATTAGAGGATGATCATTGCCAGTTGAGGGTATTGGCCTTGGTTTTAGAGTTAGCAATCGTTTGCTCATTTGGATCCTCCTTGGTGTTACATACCTAATGTGGCCTCCCTTTAGAAATGATGACTCCGGTCTCTTATTGTAGGGCTACCTCCATGCAGGTGCCTCCATTATAGGACTGCCTCCATGTCATTTTGCTTACATTTAGAGCTTGGTCACTTTGGAATGGCTAAATAGCCTTTCATCTTTGTTTGCAAGTCAAGAAAATTGGTGGCTTTTCGAAGATAAATGCTTGATTTGATTGAGTGATGAGACAAATCTTGAGCAGGTTCTTGCTAACCGAGAGGGCCTCAAAAGTCAACCATGTGAAAGGCTATGTCCGTTTCGAGGCTCTTAACCACCACAATTAGATAGGTAGAGAGAAAAGAGCTGGCTCGTGACCGAGCAGAAAGTAGGCTTGGTATGCTTCATTTTAATACTACAAACTAGACACACACACACACACATACACACACACATACGTTTTTCTTCCTACTAACGTGGTTTGAGACCCGTTAATCTTGAGACCAACTAATCTTGACTCTCAGCTATTAAGTTTAGGCAAACCTTATCCAATCCAAACATTGTTAGCAACAAGTCGTATGTTGCATAGCAAGTTAGAAGAGAGAGAGAGAGAGAGAGAGAGAGAGAGAGGAGAAGAAGAAGATCACAATAGACCTAAAAATATTAGCCGATGAACGTTGATTTTTGAACTCAAGGGCTTGCATGCTCACCTACTTACACAAGGAGAGGGGGAAACAGTGACCTCAAAGGGTAACGCGATAACACGAGAGAGAGAGAGACATGCTTGAAGACTATGGATATAAGGGTGGCCACTAACAAGTTGAATCCATGAGGTGGCTAGGAGAGAAAGGTATGTAGGCCATGGTATGGGCTAAAATGTGGGTAAAGCAAGTTTGATGTGATCAAAAGCTGAGCACTCATGTAGGGTATGATGATCGCACTCTCAAATTGTTAAGGGATATAATTCGCATACAGAAAGATAGTCTCCTCCATGTAGTGCCTCAATGCTCTGTCTCACATTTAAGGGAGTGGGAGTTGCGCCAATTGGCTGCTATGGTATAAAATATGGGTAAGGGCAACCATGTGAATGGTTGAATACAGTCTGCTCTCTCAAAGAAGAACATGCATGTGTGTATGTTTGTTTGTGTGTGTGTGTGTGTATTTTGCAGCACTCCCTTTCTTTTAGCATGATGCCCAAAACTCTTGCAAAGAGAAATGATTGAGTGAACTTTTTTTACTTTCATTGCACTCACATTTTAAGGTGCCAATGGTGCCCAAATGTACATAAAAAACAATATGCGACTTATATTACTAACATGCTTATGGTCAATTGCAAGAGACCTCAACATCCATGTGACGAGTCTTGGTAGATGCAAGTGTACATGCTTGCTAGATTGAGTGAAATCCAACCTGTAAATTTTGAAATTTACCCACATATAGAGACAAAGTTGCTATAGCTATGCAATCACCCCCAGGTTGCACACCCATCATGAATACTACCTTTGAGAAGCAAACGACACACTACTCACCAAATCAATTGTGCATACCAATGGCAAAGTTTCTTCTACTACTATGTGGTGTAATGTTGGCATGTTGGGTCATAGCTGGTACATGCAGCCTAAGTGCCAACAAATAGCAGTTGATGACTTAGTTGACTGTGATGCCCCAAATGCAAGACCGAAACTACACGAGAGAAGCATGGGAGAGTTGCTATCATGACCAATGCCTTGATTGGTAAAGATGGTGAGAGGGGATGCTAACGCATCTAAAGGATTCGTTGTTCAATGCAAACACTATATCCAAAGAAGGATACCAGCTCTTTATTAGTCTATTTAGAGGGCCACTTCCACTCACCAAGGTCCCATATCAATTGTGTGAGGGGGACGTCTCTAGCCTAATCGCAAATTCGTTGCCTCCTTAGATAGAAACATAGGATGTTAAGACAAGACATCATGCGAAGGGAGCCCATTACTTAATTCATTCCCAAGAGACCTCAAATTGACTTGATAATTCTTGAACTCAACACACACACACACACACACACATGGATAGAGAGAAGGGGGGGGGGGAGGGGACAAACTTGCCATGATTAGGAGGAGTATGTTGGAGCTTGGCATGACCAACTAGAAGGAGATTTGTCCTTGGTCCAATCCACAAGAGTGTGGAGAGTAAGAACACTTCATTTCTCTCTATTTAGAGGGCCACTACCACTCACGAGGGTCCCATATCAATTGTGTGAGGGGGACGTCTCTAGCCTAATCGCAAATTTGTTGCCTTCTTAGAGAGAAACATAGGATGTTAAGACAAGACATCATGCAAAGGGAGCCCATTACTTAACTCATTCCCAAGGGACCTCAAATTGACCTGATAATTTTTGACTCAACACACACACACACACACACACACACACACACACACACACACACACACGGATAGAGAGAAGGGGAAGTAGGGGGGGAGGGACAAACTTGCCATGATTAGGAGGAGTATGTTGAAGCTTGGCATGACCAACTAGAAGAGATTTGTCCTTGGTCAATCCACAAGAATGTGGAGAGTAACTACACTTTATTGGTTGTTCGATCTTACACTCGAAAAGGTAGACATAGTGTTGATCCAAAAGATAGATTTGTGCTTGGTTGGTGTGAATGTGGAGGGCACTTAGACCTTGTGTGTTGTGATACATTGTCATCTAAAAAGTAGTTATAGTGGTGGTTGATGCATAAGTGTATTAAAGAGTTATAAAAGCTCACATGAAAATCATAGGCATTTGCCCACATTCGCCCTCCCTATGAAGGGAAGGAGAACAATGGTTGCTTCAAGTGATGCGCATGTAGCCGCGGCAACGCACGGGTCACATACTAGTATATATTTATATTATTCAAACTCTTTAGCAAGGCCATGGAGTTTCACTCCAACCTTCAATTTTGAAGGGTGATTACTTTTGTTTTTGTAAAGGGTGGCTTTACTTTACAACTTGGAAAAGTAACAAGTAACGAACTATGCTAAGCGTGGATAAGTTGGAACTTGATATGTCTCGAACGCGCGTGTGTGTACGTGTGTGTGTGTGTGTGTGTGTGAGAGAGAGAGAGAGAGAGAGAGAGAGAGAGAGAGAGAGAGAAGAGAGAGAGAGAGAGAGAGAATGTTTCATCTTCGACAGCATCGCATCGTGTGTGTCGTAAGTCTTATAGAGAGAGAGAGAGAGAGAGAGAGAGAGAGAGAGAGAGAGAGAGAGAGAGAGAGAGAGAGACGTCTTCGTTATTTACTGCAGTTCTTTGTATGTGTGTGTGTGTGAGAGAGAGAGAGGCGTCTTCGTTATTTACTGCAGTTCTTGGTGTGTGTGTGTGTGTGTGTGAGAGAGAGAGAGAGAGAGAGAGAGAGAGAGAGAGAGAGAGAGAGAGAGAGGGCCAATCCCATTCAGTCTTTATGAGGAGTGTGTGTGTCTATTTCTATTCGAAAGAGAGAGAGAGAGAGAGAGAGTGCCATTGATTGGCCTTGGCGCTTGACAAAGAATGCCCCCCCCCCCCCCCTCCCCCCCCAAACTCGATCATGGATGCAACCCACCATACATACTTCATGTGCAACTTCTCAAATGTTGATGCAACATGCCTCATGTAGTCTGCTCTATCAACACCCCTGGCTACCAATAGCTAATCCGCCACGAGTGCCACACCCTTATACAACCTCACTCATCTTCTGGCCAGGATGCCAAGAGTCTGGATCCAATACATTTCCCACTCGCCACAAGCGCTTGCTGAGCCACCTTCTCCTCTACCACTGCATGTCCGCCACCCTTGATTCCAACGAGCTCCATTTTTGCCTAGCTGTGGCCCTCCACACCACGAGAGAGAGAGAGAGAGAGAGAGAGAGAGAGAGAGAGAGAGAGAGAGAGAGAGAGAGAGTCCCACATCCATCTCCACACTTTCTTCATCTTTTTTAGGCCAGTCAGCAGAGATTCTACAATGTTGAGAGCTCCAGCGTGACCATCCAAGCTTTTTAGCTTTCCCAAGTTTTTATATTTCGAACTCCTGACATAGGCAAGAAAAAAGGGGTTCTGCAAGGGGACAGGTGGCATTGCCTACTACTACAGTGCTCACGGCAACGGTCATGCAAGGCGGGTCTTCGATTCAGTGTTTGGGAAAAATGCGTCTCAGCTTAATATCATGTCGTTTTCAATTTCAAAAATGCCGGTTGAGGGCAAGGGGAAAAGGAAAATTTCTGTCCCAAAATAGAGAAAATAGAGTAAAAACCTGCAACATAAACCTAATTTTCTACATCTCCTCTTGCAAAATTAAAGGAAAGTAATTTTGTATGTTTGAAAAATAATTTTTCCAAAACACTAATGTGATTGCATTGGAAGATGATCATTGCCAGTGGAGGGTATTGGCCTTGGTCTTGGAGTTAGCAATCCTTTGCTCATTTGGATCCTCCTAGGTGTTGCATACCTAATATGAGCCCTTTGCCTCCCCCTAGAAATGATGACTCCGGTCTCTTATTCTAGGGCTGCCTCCATGCATGTGTCTCCATTGTAGGACTGCCTCCATGCCATTTTGCTTACATTTAGAGCGTGGTCACTTTGGAACAGCTAAATAGCCTTCCAGCTTTGTTTGCAAGTCAAGAAAACCGGTGGCTTGAAAGATTAATGCTTGATTTGATTGAGTGATGAGATAGATCTTGAGCAAGTTCTTGCTAATCAAGAGGGCCTCAAAAGTCAACCATGTGAAAGGCTATGCGCGTTTCGAGGCTCTTAACTACCACGATTAGATAGGTAGAGAGAGAAGAGCCGGCTCGTGACTAGACAAAAAAAAGGCTCGCTGGTACATGCAACCAGGCTCTTAGCCTCTCACATGCTTTATTTTAATACTACAAACTAGACATGCAGCCCGAGAGAGAGAGAGAGAGAGAGAGAGAGAGAGAGAGAGAGAGAGAGACGTTTTTTTTCCTACTGACGTGGTTTGAGACCTGTTAATCTTGAGATCGACTAATCTCTACTCTCAACTATTAAGTTTAGGCAAACCTTATCCAATCCAAACATTGTTGGCAACAAGTCGTCATGGTTTCAATCCACAAGAATGTGGAGAGTAACTACACTTCATTAGTTGTTCGATCTTACACTCGAAAAGGTATTGTTGATCCAACAGATAGATTTGTGATTGATTAATGTGAATGTGAAGGGCACTTACACCTTGTGTGTGGTCATACATTGTCATTTAGAAAGTAGTTATATTGGTGGTTGATGGACAAGTGTATTGAAGAGCCTAAAATTTTCAAGGAAGGAGAGGGTATCCATGTGTCATTCTCTCCTTCATTTCAAGAACCTTAAGAAACATTTGGTTTGAATGTAAAAGTGAAAGGCAAGTCAAAAGTCATTTTGGTTTGAAATGTAAAAGTGAATCGTAAGTAGCAAGTTATGTGATGGTAGAAAATGAAAAGACTTACTTTTGAGAAGTGTGATAGTAAAAAATAAAAAGACAGAGTTTTGACTTTTTAGTTATGTCAAAAAGTCACAATACTTAGTACTATATATATACATATTTATATTATTTAAACTCTTTAGCAAGGCTTTGGAGTTTTACTCCAGCCTTCAATTTTGAAGGGTGATTACTTTTGTTTTTGTAAAGGGTGGCTTTACTTTACAGTTTGAAAATAAACAAGTAACAAACTATGCTACGCATAGATAAGTTGGAACTTGGTACGTCTCAAACATGTGTGTGTGTGTGTGTGTGTGTGTGTGAGAGAGAGAGAGAGAGAGAGAGAGGCATCTTCATTATTTATTGCAGTTCTGTGTGTGTGTGTGTGTGTGTGTGTGTGAGAGAGAGAGAGAGAGAGAGAGAGAGAGAGAGAGAGAGAGAAGAGGGCCAATCCCATTCAGTCTTGATGAGGAGTGTGTGTGTCTATTTCTATTCAAGAGAGAGAGAGAGAGAGAGAGAGAGAGAGAGAGAGAGAGAGAGAGAGTGCCATTGATTGGCCTTGGCGCTTGACAAAGAATGCACCCGCCCCCCCCCCCCCCTCTCCCAAACTCGATCATGGACGCAACCCACCACACATACTTTATGTGCAACTTTTCAAATGTTTCTACAACATGCCTCATGTAGTCTGCTCTATCAACACCCCTAGCTGCCAACAACTGATCCGCCACGAACCCCACACCCTTATACAACCTCAATCATCTGCTGGCCAGGATGCCAAGAGTCTGGATCCAATACATTTCCCACTCGCCACAAGTGCTTGGTGAGCCACCTTCTCCTCTACCACTGCATGTCCACCACCCTTGATTCCAACGAGTTCCATTTTTGCCTAGCTGTGGCCCTCCACACCATGAGAGAGAGAGAGAGAGAGAGAGAGAGAGAGAGAAAGAGAGAGAGAGAGAAAGAGAAAGAGAGAGAGAGAGTCCTAAATCCGTCTCCACACTTTCTTCATCTTTTTAAGGCCAGTCAGCAGATGCTACAATGTTGAGAGCTCCAGCGTGACCATCCAAGCTTTTTAACTTTCCCAAGTTTTCACATCTCGAACTCCCTACATAGGCAAGAAAAAAGGGGTTCAGCAAGGGGACAAGTGGCATTGCCTACTACTACAGTGCTCACGGCAACAGTCATGCAAGGCGGGTCTTTGATTCAGTGTTTGGGAAAAATGTGTCTCCGCTTAATATCATGCCGTTTTCAATTTCAAAAATGCCGGTTGAGGGCAAGGGGAAAAGGAAAATTTCCGTCCCAAATTAGAGAAAAATAGAGTAAAAACCTGCAACATAAACCAATTTTTTTACATTTCCTCTTGGAAAATTAAAGGAAAGCAATTTTGTATGTTTGAAAAATAATTTTTCCAAAACACTGATGTGATTGCATTGGAGGATGATCATTGCCAGTGGAGGGTATTGGCCTTGGTCTTGGAGTTAGCAATCCTTTGCTCATTTGGATCCTCCTTGGTGTTGCATACCTAATGTGAGCCCTTTGCCTCCCCCTAGAAATGATGACTCCGGTCTCTTATTGTAGGGCTGCCTCCATGCATGTGCCTCCATGTAGGACTGCTTCCATGTCATTTTGCTTACATTTAGAGCCTGGTCACTTTGGAACGGTTAAATAGCCTTCCAGCTTTTTTTTCAAGTCAAGAAAACTGGTGGCTTGAAAGATTAATGCTTGATTTGACTGAGTGATGAGATAGATCTTGAGCAAGTTCATGCTAGTTGAGAGGGCCTCAAAAGTCAACCATGTGAAAGGCTATGCCCATTTCGAGGCTCTGAACTACCACGATTAGATAGGTAGAGAGAGAAGAGTCGGCTCGTGACTAGACAAAAAGTAGGCTCGCTGGTACATGCAACCAGGCTCTTAGCCTCTCACATGATTTATTTTAATACTAAAAACTAGACATGCAGCCAGAGAGAGAGAGAGAGAGAGAGAGAGAGAGAGAGAGAGAGAGACGTTTTTCTTCCTACTGACGTGGTTTGAGACCTGTTAAGCTTGAGACCGACTAATCTCTACTCTCAGCTATTAAGTTTAGGCAAATCTTATCCAATCCGAACATTGTTGGCAACAAGTCGTCATGCTTTCAATCCACAAGAATGTAGAGAGTAACTACGCTTCATTAGTTGTTCAATCTTACACTCGAAAAGGTAGACATATTGTTGATCCAAAAGATAGATTTGTGCTTGGTTGATGTGAATGTGGAGGGCACTTAGACCTTGTGTGTTGTCGGTCATACATTGTCATTTAGAAAGTAGTTATAGTGGTGGTTGATGTACAAGTGTATTGAAGAGCTATAAAAGCTAACATGAGAATCATAGGCATTTGTCCACATTTGCCCTCCCTATGAAGGAAAGGAGAACAATGGTTGCTTCAATTGATGCACATGTAGCCACGGTAACGCGCGGATCACATACTAGTAAAAGAGTAGAAGAGGGCCCCAATTTTTGGCTATAAAAGAGGCCTTCTAAGAGAAGAGAGTTATAAGAACACATAAAATTTTCTTATTTCTAGTAGTATTTTGATTGAGCCTACCTTTTCATGTGAATGATTGAAATTGAAATCTTCTTGTGTTTCTTTTGTCAATGGGTCTTCTCAATCTAAACAGTCTTGAACGACTTAACTTTTCTTTTATGTTATCCTAAAATTCTTTTACACTACCAAAGTGAACCTTCACCTTGTTGAAGGTATAAGAGAAGTTCTACCTTTACTCCTACTTGCTATGTTAACCCTCATGGATACCCTATCACCTTTGATAGACGCATATTATTTATTTGATTGAGTCATGGATTGGGCTTGTCGGTCCAATAGGTGTATAAGTGATCGCCGATGAGAGGCGCACCACTTATCTTAATTTTACAGTAGTTTTGCAACGACCGGCCACTATGGGCATCCATGTGTGAATGGGTCAAACTCTTATAAAAGGTCTATTTGACCTAAAAATCCTCATTCGTGGAGGTGTAAGCTAAGAGGTGCTCTTGCTCCATCTCTGTCTCCTTCTCCTTCGTGTGCTCACATGTGTGTGTGTATGTGTGATTGTGTATGCTAGAGAGAGAGAGATAGAGAGAGAGAGAGAGTGTGTAATCGAGCATTACGGTGGCATCGGCGACGGCGAGGCGGTTGAGCGCGACATCGACATCGGCCCCTTCTTCTTCGCAACACAGGATCCTTCATGACGGAAGCATTGAGCGGTGAGTGACACACCATTGTTTTCTTTGAGCTTGCTAGGGCCCTCTAGTTGTATGCTTGCAGCCTTTCGAGGCTCGCACATAGTGCACAAGCAAGTTCCCAGCCTTCGACACGTGCGACAAAGCGCACAATTTTTGGCGCCGTTGCCGAGGATTGCTTTGCACTAAGCCTTGCACTAAGACATTTTTTCATCTGTTTTGGTGTTTTTTGGGTTGGGATTAGGATCTGTTAAGTAGCGGTAATGTGCAGTAGACAGTGGGAAGACTATTCTGTGAGTGTGCAGTGTGCTGTCTAACTGTTAATTAGTGTTGTTTAGTGTTAATTAGCTCCAGGTAACTTACACAGAGCGGCCAGAGATGTATCAGTGTGCGCGCTTGAGACAGGCTCTGTGCGTGAACTCGGCGTCGCAGTTGAACATTATCCACAGAAAAAGTTAAAAAACCAGTACTAGTACGTAGGAACAGTATAGTTGTACTAGTTACAGTATACCAGTACCATAAAAGTCTGTGTGTACGCAGTTGCTTGTTTTAGACAGTGAGCTGGTTGAGTTTAACGTATGAGTGTCTAGTATCAGTAGTACTAGTACAACGGTGAAATCTGAAACCAGTACCAGTGCTAGTACCAGGTGTGGTAGCACTGCCAGTATAGTAGTAAAGTAAAGTAAAGTACCAATACCAGTTCTGTACGAGTACAATACAGTACTAGCTCAAAAATTTGAGAAGAGAAGATACGGAAAGCTACCAGTACTAGTACACCAGCACCAACACTAGTTTGAGAGCTGGCTGAGTAAGTCTGTGACTGCAGTTTGCCGTGTCCGATAGTGAGTTAGAGATGGTTGAGTACTCTGAGTGTGCAGTCTACTGTGTGTTAGTGTATGTACCATTACCAGTAGTACCAGTACTGCCAGTACAATACTACCAATGGAAATTCGAGACTAGTACCAGTACCAGCACTAGTAAACCAGCTTGGAAATCTAATCTAAGACCAAAGAGAAAATTTAAGAAAAAATACAAACAAAAGGAAAAATCTGTGTGTGCCAATACCAGTACCAGTGTAACACTGAAAATCTTGGCCCAGTAGTAGTAGTATCAGTAAAAGTCTGTGTGCGCAGTTGGTGGTGAGCTGGGTGTGTATCAATGCCAGTAGTACCAGTATACGTAGTAGTAGTACAAGTACTACCTGTAGTACCAATATAGCAATATAGCTGTGCACCAGTACCAGTACCACGATACTAGCTCAAAAATCTGAGGCCAAAAAAATAAAAAAAGAGGGAAAAAATATCAGTATACCAGTGAGCTGGCTGAGTAAGTTTGAGTGTGCGATTTGCCGTGCCTAGTACCAGTACTACCCGTAGAGCAAGTCCATTATAGGTCTGGCTAGTACTAGTATATACCAGTACTGCCAGTGCCGATACAACAGTGAGTCGTCTGAGGTTGGTATCAGTATATACCAGTACTAGTCAAGTCTAGTACCAGTACCAGTAAACCAGCTCGAGAAAAAACCTTTAAACATACGGTACCAGTACAGACCCAATATAGTATAGTACCAATATATACCCGTACCAATACTAGTACTACCCATACCAATACTAGCATTGAAAATCTGAGACCAGTAGCAGTACTCAGTACAATACGAAATTTGAGACCAAAAAGAGGGTAAATTTGAAGTGCAAACACCTACAAAACTAGGTGAGCGGCCTTCACGGGGATTCACCAACACTTCTAGAGTGTTGAAGTCACATGCACCTACGCTCTGGTCGTGTGCTAGAGGACGATCCCATAGAGAGTGCCTCCGTTTACGCGGGCACTCGTCATTCCTCCACATTAGGCTCTAGGCCCTCAGCGGGAACCCAAGGTAGTACCACTCAGGACCCACATATTACATCTAGTGACTCTTCCTCTGACTAGGACATCATGGAGGGTTACCCGATGCCAATCCCAATAATTCAAGCCAAGACAGGCATGCCATGGGCCCACAGTCCGGGCTGAGCATGCTTAGCCGCTTGAAGGAAATATTTAGTAGAGCCACTCGCTTCGAACATGAAGCTTACGAAGTAAATGAAGGGGGTGGGGAAGTAAATTCGCCATTCATGACCAACGTAGACCCCATGCTCCTGGAGAGTGTGCATGTGAATACTCCATTCACTGCACCCCCTGACTCTTCAGAGCTATTCCCCTCCGAGCTATATTACTTGATGGTAGAAGCCTTGCCAAAGTGCAAGAGGTTGAGTGATATATCATTGCGGCTAGGGAAAAGGCAAAGGCCCCTATGTCAACATCCATGCTAAGCGAGCAATCGAGTACTCCTGAATTAGCGACCACTAAGGGTCAACCCATAGAGAGCCACATTGCATCTAGTTCAAAGGACACCCTTTTGAAAACAAAGATGGATGGGTCCTCCTATGAAAAGGAGTAAATGAACTACAAAAGAAACTTAAAACCTCTACACAAGTCCTACTTTCACAGTTGGTTAGAGTGTATTACAATGTATAGGGGGGGTTGGAAGTACTGATAGAGGAGAAACATGTTGGGGTGTTTTATTATTGAGGAGGAGGAGACAGAACAAAGGGTGGGGTACATGTTCATTTATTTTGAGATTCTGGAACATAGAGAAGGCTAAGCAACCAACTTTATCGCAAAAGGAGAATTTTAAGAAAAGAGTTCCATTGGTTGAAGAATGTTGGGGGGCCTGGGAGATTGTATTCAGTTAATAAGTCTAGGCCAAAGTGATAGCTTTACCTTTTCAAGTCTAGCTCATCTTTCTCTGATGACACCACGGCTACCATGCCTACCCCAGTGATGGGCATGCCAAGGAACACAGCATGGACCTCATTTGTTAGTAAAGCACCGCTACATGGTAGCTAAATCCCTGCAATAGTACCTACAAGTGTGTACCAATCATATACACCTATGGGTCCTCGTGCTCATGTAGCTCCTACCCCTCCCATTGTTTCAACAACTTATGCTCCACAACCGCAACATCCAAGCCCTTATGAGGACATACCAGCTACCACGTCTGCTATGCCAAGGAAGACATATATGAACTTTGGGCCAGCACATGGCACAACACCGTACCGAACTTGGAATTGAAGGGCTTCTTATACGCCAAGCCCAATGCCTATAGCTACTGCACATGTAGTCTCTGGAGCACCTTCACCCACAAGGCCTGCTCACTTAGGTGACTTGGCAACATTTTCTCAAGCTATCGATTGATCTATTGCTGAGAATATGCGTAACACGCCTGATAGAGAGCCTAGAAGTAAGGCAGTACAAATAGCCAAGCTCACACAAAAATTTAGTGGAGAGGGGGATGTGAGAAATCATATCGAAGTGTTTCAACAAATATGCGATTCTCTAAAAGAACACAATGACCTGCATAAGAGTAATGCTTTAAGCCTAACCTTAGTGGGAAGGCTGGGGATTGGTATAGAACCCTAAGGGTGGAAGAAAAAACGATTTGCCCTACTCTTAGGAGACTGTTCTTGAAAGAATACATACGAGAGGGAGTGCTTTGGGGTGTAGCATCTCAGCTCTAGAAAGCCCAACGAGAGGAAGGAGAGTCTGTGAGAGACTTTATTAGTCACTTGAAGCATTCTAATTCTCTTTGTAATCCAAATGAGCGCTTCAATAATAACCAATTGCTTGATAGATTCATTAGGGGATTACGACATGAGGATATCTACAATGGCCTAGTCATTAGAGGTATCACCACTTGGGAAGCAGTCACCACCAATGCGATCCAATTGGAGGATAATTTAGTGATTCAAGGAGAAAGAGTGTCCGTTGAGCCTAAATGTACTAGCTCGCAAGTATCGGGGCACCAGCCAATGACCCTAAAACCTATTGCTAAGGAGCTCAAGATATCTGAGATGACTTTAGCAGATCTCACCAAGGCCATTCAAGAAAGTCTTAGAGACAATTGTGCTCCACAAAACAATCATATGTATCCAAGAAGGGAGCAACAATGGTGCTCAATTTGCTATGGTCCGCATAGTACCAGTGAATGCCCTGCGTTTAGAGTAAAATTTAACGGGAATTGCAATGCCTGTGGGAGATATGGTCATCAAGTGTCATAAAATCTAATATCTAACCAACCCAAATGAATTTCTCATATTAAACTGATCATTTAATATGGGATAATAAATGAAACAAAGGGTTAGAATATAGACATGTGCTTACGGATCTATCTCAACACGGGGCCAATGGTAAAGGGGTCCAAATGAGAGATGTTCTGTCAAAGAGCAAGGTTAACTAATGGAGCTTAAAATACCTTAGGGTTAGCTTCATTAAAGACCTCCAATGGTTAGTGTTAAAAGTCCTTTGACCTTAGGCAATCTAGGGCTGAGCTTGAGGTGGGAACCCAACCTAAGGTTGAGGTGCTTGTCGTGCTTGATGACTAAGGTGCTTGAGGTGCTTCTCGTGCTTGATGAGTAAGGTGCTTGAGGTGCTTGTTGTGCTTGATGCCTAAGTTGCTTGAGGTGCTTGTCCTGCTTGATGACTAAGGTACTTGAGGTGATTGTCATATTTAATGAGGAAGGTGCTTGACAAGCTTCCCATGCATGGGGGGTAAGGTGCTTGAGTCAAAAAGAGACCCTACAAACTTAATGAGAAAGGTGCTTTAGAAGCTTCCCATGCATGGGGGGCAAGGTGCGTGAGTAAAAAAGAGACCCTACAAAGGAGAGGGAAAGTTCCAAAGTTAGGGGAATCTTTGACTTAACCTCCCAATCACCCAAAGGGCACCCCTTTTCTCAAGGGGCACATGGGACACATGTAAGAGTCTCCCTATGCTTGGCCACATGGTGTGTTTGAATGCTATTGGTTGGGCTAAATAGGGGTCCAATGAGTTTCTAGTTCCATCCAACAAATATCTAGATATTTTCAAGCTCTCTCTCTCTCTAAGAGGTAAGGAGGACACTTGTCCAAAGACTGCCCATGTACTTGAATGCATGCTGCATGTGATTGGCTAGGGGGAGAGGGGTCCAATGAGCTTGAAGCATGTGGAAAGTCTAGAACTCACCCCAAGCAAGCAAGGGGGGTGATGGGGGGGTATTCACCACACACAGTTTCAAGCTCTCTCTCTCTCTAAGAGGTAAGGAGGACACTTGTCCAAAGACTGCCCATGTACTTGAATGCATGCTGCATGTGATTGGCTAGGGGGAGAGGGGTCCAATGAGCTTGAAGCATGTGGAAAGTCTAGAACTCACCCCAAGCAAGCAAGGGGGGTGATGGGGGGGTATTCACCACACACAGACACACTCATTTTGTGGATCATTATCACTTGGTGAAAGTTGAGGAACTCCACCTCCTTCTCCAAGCTTGTGAGAAGTGAGAGCCTACACCAACACTCTTGGCTATGGAATGCAAATCCAACCAAGAGCCATGCTTCAATGCTTAAGCTTGACATCTTCTCCATCTTCATTACTATGCTATTATGTATGCTAGCAAGAAGAGTGACGATAAGTGAGGAACTATTTCTTTCTCCTATGGAATGTTTCTTCTTCCTCTTCCCTATCCTCATTCCCCGCTAGCTCTCTCCACCTTCGAAGGTGTTTGAGGCCTTGGGATTGAGGCTTGGGATAGTTAATACTGTCTACAAAGTTTATGTTATGCTTGTGATGCATGAAGCTTTCCATCTTCATTGCATCACCTAGGTCACAAGGAACACAAAGATTGTATTGTACCAAGTCTCTCTTGATGGGAGAAACTATAATACACATGCCTATTAGAGGGGGGAACGGCTCCGTATGAATCCGTTCCTCTACTGTTGTCATGTTCTCTAAACTCTCTCTCTTGCAAAAGTATTGTTCATGCCAAGTTACTAAGTACCATGTTTATGTTGCTACCATCAATTAAGTTCACTCGCTATGCTCACAAAGCAATCTCACAAAAGTGCTTCATCTAATTTTCTAATTCCGCTATCCTCAAAGTTCATAGGCCATTTCCATTACATTGGTATCAGAGCATTTGGTTTCTCTTTTCTTGCTTAAGAAGAGAGGTCCTTAAGTAGTCTATTAATGGTTGATTTTGTTAAATTATATTAGGGTAAGTGGGATTGGGATCTATTATCGGTTTTGTTGAGCCCACTATGTGGGATATGGTGCACACCTCGGGAGCTTTGGTCTTAATAATGGAGTCTTTTTAAACTTGCCTACGGCTTTACCATTATTGAGCCATAAGAAGTCCGAAAGGAGCTATCCCTCGACAACTTCACTATGTTAGACTCACTCCACTACTCTCTATAATTAACCAATTCGAGCCGTGGGTGTAGACACTTAAGTGCCTATTTTCAAAGGCTAAGAGGAGTAGCAACTAAGGTTTTGAATTGCCAAAGCATACACTAAGTAGACACATAAGTTTAATTAACATGGCTGACAATAACCAAGAGAGTAGAATAAACATTGATAACTTTGATTTTGCACATGAAGGTGCTGATGATGATGCCCCCATGTTTGTTAATTATCTTGTCACTAGGTTGCAACAAGCTATGGGCAACCCCGCTTTGCAAGCCGAAGTTACTCAACAACTTTGTGCTTATGGGATTTCCTTTCCTATCCAAGAGGAGAGAGAGCTTAGGAGGCCTCTTTATGAGACCCCCAAAAGAAGAATCTCTCCCATACGAGAGGAGGAATCTAAAGATCAAGAAAGTAATGAATCCCTAAATTCCTTCGAAGATGTGGCTCCACGAAGTAGGCGGACTAAACGATCGCCAACTCCTCCCAAGAGGAAACGGTTAACCCATAGTCCTTCTCCTCGTCACTCCAAAAGGGAAGAGAGGAAACGAAGGAAGAAAAGGCAAGAAAGAGGTCACCCTAATTCTCCTTCGTCTTCACCTTCCTCCTCTACCGATGAAAGCTATGGCTATTTTCTTAGAGAATACAAGAGGGGAGGACATCGAAAATCTTTCCCTGCATGGTGAAGGTCACAAAAGCTAAAGAAGTTCAAAGAGGGAGGAAAGAGTACCTCTTTCCTCACCTATGATGGCACCTTTGGTGCTACCGACAAAGTATTGGCCTTCACCAGCAATTTGATGCGGCCTTTGGAGGTGAGAGCTTCAAAAAGTCCTCCAAGCTACACCATGTAGCTATGCACTTCCAAAAATCGATTGTCAATGGTGGGCTAGCCTTTGTGGCAATGGTGAAGCCCCAAAAACATGGCAAACTCTACGAGTTTCCATCATGAAATAATTCCTTGCAAGCGATGCAAAGGACAAAGTGCTCACCGAATGGCGGAGTTTGAGGCTTCTCTTTCATGAGTCTATCCACAAATACGTGGACAAGTTTTGGGATTTACATCTCAAGGCTACTATCTTTCAAAAGATAGACTTTGCTGAGCAAAAGCAACAATTCTGTGCGGGATTACCTGAAGAGATGGCCGAGTATGTCAACTCTCAACGGTTGGTTCTATCAGCGAAGTAATCCACCATACAATGGTTGCTTCACGCATCAATTTCCAACAAGGGTCTAGACGGAATGTCAAGCCCATGGAAAATAAAGACAAAAGTGATGCAAAGGGAAAAATTAATGCCCAAAATTCTTCCCAAGGCCATTCCAACAACAACAACAACAATCTGTCCAAGGAGAAAGGAGTTGAAAAAGGTAAAAATAAACTCTCTCCTGGAGAGCTTGAAACTTTTCGCAAGGATCACAAATGTTTTAAGTTTGGGGAGCAAGGGCATGGTTATCATTCTTGCCGCAAAAGAAATGCTCGCAATGAGATTCCTAGAGCTTCCACTATCGAAGCTCCAAAAGAGGATGCTCATTGCAAAGGATCACCTCTCTCCTATGCTTGGGGAAAGGTAAGGGAGCATGATGCCTTCATCTTGTTTGACCCTGGTTCTACTCACAAATTCATATCAACGGAGTTGGCCACCAAGTTGGGCATTCAAGCTTTTGAGATGGGAGATGCTGTAACTGCCGATGCCGCTTTCAAGGGACAGCAAGCCTCATTACTCCGTTGATTGGGAAGTTGAGGCTTCATGTCCAAATCTATGTCGACATAGAAGACTTCTGTATCTCTCCTCTCCAACATGAGGATGCTATCCTAGGGGCACCATGGTTCAACCGCATGGCTGCCAACATGAAGTTCCCTGAAAGGAGAATCTACTTCACCTACAGGGGAAAGAATATGTATATACATGCTAATGAGTCTGGTCATAATATACTACTTGTAAATCCTCTTGCCCTTGATAAATCAATGAAGAGCTCAGTTTTTGCGTACATGATTTTTGTCAAAGAGTCCCTAAAAGGTCCTAATGTTTCAACAAAGGTGAATGGTAGGAATCAAGAAGAGTTAGACTTGTCTAAATTTCTAAAAAGATTCCAAGATGTGTTCATCGATGATATCCCTATGGACTTAGCTCCAAACGAGGGGATGATGACCATTGAATTGAGCTCCTATCAGGAAGCTCACTGCCTAACAAACCTCCTTATCGAGTTTCCCAAGGTCAACAAGAGGATATCATGAGGCAAGTACAAGAATTGGTAGACAAAGGGATGGTGAGGCCTAGCTCCTCTTCCTTTTGTTCTCCAGTCCTTTTAGTGCAAAAGAAAGATCGTACATATCACATGTGTGTGGACTATCGCACATTAAACCATATCACTATGAAAAACAGATTTTGTTGGGGTATAAAGCCCAATGTGGTCGCCCAGGTAAGTGGGCGGGCCGCCAGGTATGTACACATATTCTTTTGTAAAAACCTAATAAGAACTCACTATGCTCTACACATTACAGTAGAGCGAGTTCACCATATCGTCGTGCTCTTCTTCTCGCACTCTCTCTCGCGTCGCACTTCCGCTCGTACTCCTTCAACTCGTATCAGAGCTCAGATCGAGGCTCGGGGCAGCACTGCAGGAGGCTAGAGTGACCTACTCAGATTGGAGTGAAATTCGACAGGCGAAGACACGGCCCCAGATCTCGTGGGGGAGCCCAAAGGGATCGGTGTTGTCGAATTTCATTCTGAGGTCATCTCGGCCACCGTTCGGCTTCGACAAAGGTCTGCGCAGGCCATCCGACTCTGCAAATTTGGGGTTTTCGGCCTGCGACTGCAGGTGCTGAGGATATCGACACTCCCAGAGTGTTGATTTGTGGCTGTCTACACATCGAAGGACGGCTCACAGTTCTTGGAGGCGTGTCACATACGACACGGACGCATCTACACACAGTCTGTAGGCGACATCCACTAGTTCATCAGGTAGCTTGTGTTTGCTGCTTGATATTCCAGATTTCATCCTGAAATTGCAGGTACTTCCACATGGGATGTATTGTCAGAGATGATGTATGTCTGTTGAGGGTTTGCTGGCTGTGAGTCACGCAGCAAACAACCGCCGCAGTGGTTACAACATACAGTGGGAAATTTGTGGATGTATGACTTTGTGGGAAGTCTATGTATTGTCAGATTTACTGCAGCCTTTGTTGAGGGTCGAGTGAGGTTTTATTGAGCTGGGGGATTCTCGAATGTTGAGATCCTTTCGGTGATACAGGTCTTGGAGCGATCCCTCGAGCACCCTTAGATAGGCAGCTAGGATGTATTGACTGTGAGTTAGACAGTTGGGATTGCATCTTTGCTTTACTGCCGTTGAGGCATTGTCGCAGTCTATGCTTACAGGACAGTCAAAGACAGTACAGGTTTACCCACAGCTTACATTGTTAGAGAGACAGTGGTTTTTTGAGCTGTTTTTGGTCTGTTTTTAGTACACCAGAGCCATTTTACAAAGGAGACTCTGCCAAAATTTTTGCAGAATCTGAAGCTTTCTTGGTTCATTTGACAGGTTGATATTGGTTCAGAGGTCAGTTTACAGGGGAAACTGTGCCGAATTTTTCCCAGGAAAGTAAACTACTGTGAAGCGTAGCTATGGCTGGATCACAGGACACTGCTCTTTACAATATCAAGAAGCTGGATGGAACCAATTTCCCATTGTGGAAGCATCAGATTTGGCACGTGTTGGTACAAAAGAAGCAGATAAAACCTATAAAGCTCAAGGGGATAAAACCAGAAGATATGGACGAAGATGAATGGAGCGAAATGGATGAATTGGCACTTTCTACCATTATGCTGACTTTGGCAGAAAGCGTTTACTTCAATGTAGCAGACGAGATGTCGACTTATCAAGCATGGTTAAAGCTGAGTGATCTTTATGAGAAGCAGAGTGCAGCTTCACATGTATACTGGCTTAAGAAGCTTGTTGACTTGAAGATGAAAGAAGGGACACCTATGTCCAATCATCTGAATGAATTCAACACAATCTATAGTCAATTGTCAGCTCAAGGTGTCAAGTTTGATGAACCTGTTAGAGCTATGTTCCTGTTGATCACATTGCCGGAAAGTTAGGACACTTTTCGCACAGCTTTGAGTAATTCTGCACCTCTAGATGGTTTGAACATAGCAGGTGTAGAAGGAAGTCTGCTTACTAAAGAAACCAATAGAAAGACAATGGACAAAGGCAAAGGAACAGCCTTAGTTGTCAGGGGAAGGACCAAAGAAAAGTACAAAGGTGGAAAGAGGAATCAGTCTCGTAGCAAGTCCCGCAGTGCTAAAGGCAAGAGTGACATAGAATGCTACCATTGTGGCAAGAAGGGTCACATGAAAAGAGACTGCAGAGAATGGAAAGCAGAAAAAGGCAAAGAGAAAGCTGAAGACCATGGTGAGAAGAACAAGTCCTCAGTGAAGATTCAAGAAATAAATGTGACAAACACTGTTGCAGATGATGACAGTCTAGTGTCAGGAGACATCTACTTCTTGAAGAATACAATGGACTCAGCTCTTCTTACAGCATCTGATGGAAATGCAATGAGTGACTGGATTATAGACTCAGGGGCATCACTTCATGTGTCTCCAAACAAGGAGTGGTTTACTTCTTATGTGACCACTAAAGATCATGTTCGGCTAGGCAATGGGCAGACATGTGAGATCTTAGGTGTTGGAGATGTTCAATTGAAGTTTCAGAATGGCTCTTCTTTCACGCTGAAGAATGTGAGACATGTTCCCGCAATTACAAAGAGCTTGATTAGCACAGGTTTACTTGATGATGCTGGCTACGTCACCACTTTTGGACAGAACATGTGGAAGATATCCAAGGGTTCTATGACAGTAGCACATGGAGTAAAGTCTGGAGGACTTTACATGATTTATGTATCAAATGTCTCTAAAAATGTAATCAATGTAACCGAGCAGCCGAACGTTTCTTTGTGGCATAGCCAGTTAGGACATATGTCCAAGAAGGGAATGGAAATCTTGTCTCGTTCTGGTTATTTGCCTGGATTTTCATTTAATGATTTTGAATTCTGTGAACATTGTCTGTATGGTAAGCAAACACTGCAGCCACATAAGCATAGAAGCAGTAGAAGAGATACACAGTTGGCACTTGTTCATAGTGATTTGTGTGGACCTATGCCTAACCTATCTCTAGGGGGAGCTTCTTACTTTATGACATTTATAGATGATTACTCGAGCAAAGTATGGGTTTACTTTCTCAAGCACAAGGATGAAGCGTTTAGTGTTTTCAAAACGTTTGTGACACTTGTGGAGAATCAGAGTGGCAAGAAGCTTAAATGCTTACGCACTGACAATGGTGGAGAGTATGTTTCAAAGGCCTTTCAGGACTTTTGTGAGTCAAAAGTTATAAAACGTGAACTTACTGCTCCTTACAATCCTCCTCAAAATGGTGTTGCTGAGAGGATGAATAGGACCATACAAGAGAAGGTCAGAAGTATGTTGTCTAATGCACAACTGCCAAATGGGTTTTGGGCTGAAGCTGTATCAACAGCTGTTCATCTTGTAAATAGATCTCCTAGCAAGGTTTTGCAGAAGGATTCAGTGCCAGAGATGGTATGGTCAGGCAAAATGCCCTCATACAAGCATCTCAGAGTCTTTGGCTGTGAGGCATATACTCACGTTCCAAAATAATTTAGGAACAAACTTGAGCCAAAGAGTAGAAAGTGCATCTTTCTAGGCTATGGTAATTTTGGTGAGATGGGGTACAGACTTTGGGATCCCGAATCCAGAAAGGTTGTCCGCAGCAATGATGTTCACTTTAATGAATCCAAATATCATTCTAAACCAGAGAGGGTTGAGGAGATTAGAAGAGTTGTCTTCCAAGAAGATGGACCTACACGTGCAAGACAAAATGTCAGGGCTCAAGAGGAGCAAGGACAGGATAGAGTGGAACCACAGGTTGTGGCTGAGCCTGAGCCACCTATTGTGCGTAGATCTGGACGTATCACGCGACCTCCTGATAGGTTTGTTCCATCTATGAACTATGTCATGTTGACTGATTGCAATGAGCCTTCATGTTACAAGGAAGCAGTGCAAATGAAGGACTCCATGAATTGGCAATTGGCCGTGCAGTCAGAGATGACAGCTCTGCAAAAAAACAAGACATGGAAGCTAATTAAATTACCACAGGGCAAAAAGGCTCTACCCTGTAAATGGGTTTACAGGTATAAGATCACCGCTCATGATAGTCAGCCAAAGTACAAAGCAAGGCTTGTTGCCAAGGGCTTTAAGCAAGAACAAGGCATTGACTTTGAGGAAGTCTTCTCTCCGGTGGTCAAGATGACTACATTGAGATGCTTTCTTGCATTGGTTGCCATATTAGATTTGGTGTTGCACCAAATGGATGTCAAGATAGCGTTCTTGCATGGTGATTTAGATGTGGAAATTTACATGCAGCAGCCAGAAGGGTTTGTTGAGAAAGGCAAGGAATATTGGGTATGCCAGTTGTTAAAGAGTCTTTATGGCTTAAAACAATCACCGAGGGCATGGTACCATAAATTCCACAAGTTTATGCTTTCTCAAGGCTACAAACGTAGTGAGTTCGATCACTGTCTATATACAAAGAAGGCTAAGGATGGTAGTTGGTTGATCCTTATTTTGTATGTGGATGACATGTTGATTGCTGGCAAGCACTTGGAAGAAATTTCAATTTTGAAGTCAAAGATGGCAAAATTGTTTGACATGAAAGACATGGGTGAGGCAAGTCATATACTTGGTATGCGCATTGAGAGAGACAGATCAAAGAAGTTGATTTGGTTATCTCAAACAGAGTATATTGACAAGGTTTTGCAACGTTTCAATATGGAGAAGGGAAAGGCATTGAGTGTTCCATTGCCACCATATGTGAAACTTAGCAAACAAGATTGTCCTGTGTCTGAGGAAGAACAGGCTGAAATGGATAAGATTCCATATGCGTCTGCAGTGGGTAGTTTGATGTATGCATTGATTGCTACTCGCCCAAACATTGCATTTGCAGTGGGAGTAGTAAGTCGATACATGTCAAACCCAGGCAAGAAACATTGGGAGGCAGTGAAAGGAATATTGAGATACCTGAAAGCTACAAAGAGTATGCATATATGCTATGGGAGTCAGGAGCTAAGTGTAAAGGGTTTTACAGACTCAGATTATGCAGGTGACTTAGACAACCGAAGATCTACGTCAGGGTATGTCTTTACATTGGCTGGTGGAGCAGTATCATGGCGTTCTAGATTACAAGATTGTGTTACTCAGTCTACTACAGAGGCTAATATGTTGCAGCATCAGAGGCATGCAAAGAATCAATTTGGCTTAATCGACTAGTAACAGACTTGGGAATCAAAGAAGAGATGCCTGTGTTTTATTGTGATAGTCAAAGTGCTATACAATTGGCTCGCAATCCAGTTTATCACTCAAAGACAAAGCATGTGGATGTGAAGTATCATTTCATCAGGGAAATGCTCGAGGATAAGCAACTTCAGCTTGTCAAAGTTCACACCACATAAAATCCTGCTGATCTACTTACAAAAGGACTTCCCTCAGAGAGCTTTGCTCATTTTCACAAGCAGTTAGGTGTAGGGTAGTACATCACTTCTCTACATCTCTTGTATATTAGCTTGTATAGTAGCTTCTCTCACACTTAAAGTACCACATTGGACTTTAAGTGGGAGGTTGTTGGGGTATAAAGCCTAATGTGGTCGCCCAGGTAAGTGGGCGGGCCGCCAAGTATGTACACATATTCTTTTGTAAAAACCTAATAAGAACTCACTATGCTCTACACATTACAGTAGAGCGAGTTCACCATATCGTCGTGCTCTTCTTCTCGCACTCTCTCTCGCATCGCACCTCCGCTCGTACTCCTTCAGATTTCCCGTACCTCGGGTAGAAGATCTGTTTGACAAGCTACAAGGCTCTACCTACTTCAGTAGGATTGACCTTAAAAGTGGCTACCATCAAATAAGGATAGTGAATGAAGATATCCCAAAGACCGCGTTTCATACAACGTATGGCCTTTATGAATATCTAGTCATACCTTTTGGCTTGACTACTGCACCAGCTACATTCAATCGATTAATGGAGAAAATTTTTAGACCCTACCGCAAATTTACTGGAGTGTTCTTTGATGATATCATCATCTACTCCAATTCCTTGGAGGAACACAAGCAATATCTCCAAGTGATTTTTCAAGCATTAAGGGAGAATAAGCTTTTTCTAAATCAAAAGAAAAGCGAATTTTTCCTTCAAGAGATTCAATACTTAGGTCATATTATCTCTCAAGATGGTATCCGTATGGATCCATCAAAGTTGGAGGTAATAAAAGCATGGCCTAATCCAAGGAATCTACATGAACTAAGAAGCTTTATTGGTATGTGTGCATACTATAGACGCTTCATAGCAAAATTCTCTCAAATGGCAGGACCATTACATGACTTAACAAAGAAAAAGGTTAAGTATTCATGGACTGCTAAGGAGCAAAGTGCTTTTGACAAGCTCCAAGAGAAGCTCCTCCCAACCAGTCCGTATGCTTCCGCATCTCTCAAAGCCATTTGAGGTCGAATGTGATGCTTGTGGTGATTGCCTTGGAGCAGTCTTGCTTCAAGAAGGGCATGCCATAGCATATGAGAGTCAAAGGCTCAATAAGGATGAATGGGTCTTAGGCATTTAGAGAAAGACCTGTTAGTTGTTCTACATGCCCTAGACACATGGAAGCACTATCTATTGGAGACTCCATTCATTTTACGAACAGACCATCAAAGTGTCAAGTACTTCATGACGCAAACAAAGCTTTCCGACAAACAAATGAGGTGGGCAAATTTTCTTTTGTAATTTAATTTCCACATTGCTCACATTGCTGGTAAGCACAATCAAGTGGCTGATGCACTTTCACGACGACCAAAAGTTAATGCCGTGTCAATAGCAACTCGCAATGATCTATCTTCTATGATAGATGAGTATGCTACTGACCCTGACTTTAAAGACATAATGTCAGCCCTTGCTTTGGGGAAGAAAGAGAAACCATTCACCTTGCAGGATGGTTATCTTCTCCATTGCAATAGGCTATGTGTTACCCACTCCCTTCGTGAGAAAGTCATGTATGAATCCCATGCTCCTCCCTATGCGGGGCATAGAGGCATTCAACCTACTCTTCGAGGAGTAGAGACGTACTTTTATTGGCCTACCATGAAAGTGGACATACAAGAGTATGTTTCAAAATCTGTGGTATGCCAAAAGACCAAGTATGATAGAGGGGAAGCAACCTGGATTACTCCAGCCATTGCCAATCCCTAATTCACCATGGGAGAGTATATCCATGGATTTTATCTTTGGATTACCCAAGTCTATCCATGGGAATACGGGAATATGGACAATAGTCGACATGTTGAGCAAGCAAGCACACTTTATTCCTGTCAAGAAGACTATGAAGGCACACCAAACGGCAACTCTCTTCATATCCCAGATTTTCAAACACCATGGATTGCCAACATCCATCATGTCAGATAGAGATCCTAGAATGACCAATAATTTTTAGAAAGGCCTATCACCCACAAACGAGTGGCCAAAGTGAGATAGCCAATCTTACGATTCTTGATCTACTAAAGACCTATGTTACAGAAGTAGATCAACGCTAACAATGGAAAAAGTACTTACCTCTTGTAGAGTATGCGTATAATAATACTATCCATACTTCTACAGGAAAAGCACCTTCTAAAATCATAGAGGGAAGACCTAAAAGTCCCTTGCTACTTAAGTACATGGGAAGATCTTCGCTACCATGAGTATATTCGTGACCTGCAAGCATCTTTTCAAAAGATTAAGGAGGTTATATCCATCTCCCAACTGAGGCAAAAATCTGTTGTTGACAAGCACAGAAGGGCCTTAACGTTCAACGAAAATGATTGGATCTTGCTTAAGTTTCCTAAGGCTCGATTGAGGCAAACGATGGGCAAAAATCCTACGAGCCATCAAAAGTATTATGCTAAACTAGCAAAAAGATACTATGGCCCGTTTCAAATTTTGAAGCCAATCAATGAGGTGGCTTATCAACTCAAGTTTCCTAACCATTGGCTCATACACAATGCTTTTCATGTGAGCTTACTTAAGCCCTACAAAGGACAGCCTCCAAACGAACCAATTATTGAAGACCCTCCCTAAATCGAAGACCAAGAAGAGGTGCTACAACCCGAAGCTATCCTTCGGTATGAAGACAAGTTACTATGACATGATAAGATTATCTGACGGTTATCTCATTCATGATAAAAAAAATAACCATAAAAGATGTCTAGATGGATGCCATGGAATCACAACTTCATTAATGAACCCAAGTTACCTATCATTATGTCACTCTACTTGGGAGGATGAAATGGACTAAAGAGCAGACATGCTTGCGGCAGCTATGTCTCCCAAGCACCAAATGGATTAGTCATCCATCTTGGAATATTGTCGTAGGGTAAAAAGGGATCCTCTACCTGCTAAGACAAATTGACTAATGACTATGCTTTATCTCTTTTACCTCATAGTCTAGGACGACTATGATTTCAAGAGAGAGGTAATGTCATAAAATCTAATATCTAACCAACCCAAATGATTTTCTCATATTAAATTGATCATTTAATGTGGGATAATAAATGGAAACAAGGGTTAGAATATAGACATGTGCTTACGAATCTATCTCAACACGGAGCCAATGGCAAGGGGTCCAAATGAGAAATGGTCTGTCAAAGAGCACTGATCATTTAATGTGGGATAATAAATGGAAACAAGGGTTAGAATATAAACATCTGCTTACGGATCTATCTCAACATGGGGCCAATGGTAAAGGGGACCAAATGAGAGATGGGTTGTCAAATAGCAAGGTTAACTAATGGAGCTTAAAAGACCTTAGGGTTAGCTTCATTAAAGACCTTCAATGGTTAGTGCTAAAAGTCCTTTGACTTTAGGAGAGCTAGGGCTGAGCTTGAGGTGGGAAATGGACCTAAGCTTGCGGTACTTGTCGTGCTTGATGACTAAGGTGCTTGAGGCGCTTGTCCCGACTAAGGTACTTGAGGTGCTTGTCATATTTAATGAGGAAGGTGCTTGAGAAGCTTCCCATGCATGGGGAGTAAGGTGCTTGAGTCAAAAAGAGACCCTACAAAGGAGAGGGAAAGTTCCAAAGTTAGGGGAATCTTTGACTTAACCTCCCAATCACCCAAAGGGCATCCCTTTTCTCAAGGGGCACATGGGACACATGTCAGACTCTCCTTATGCTTGGCCACATGGTGTGTTTGAATGCTATTGGTTGGGCTAAATAGGGGTCCAATGAGCTTCTAGTTCCATCCAACAAATATCTAGATATTTTCAAGCTCTCTCTCTCTCTCTCTCTAAGAGGTAAGGAGGACACTTGTCCAATGATTGCCCATGTACTTGAATGCATGCTGCATGTGATTGGCTAGGGGGAGAGGGGTCCAATGAGCTTGAAGCATGTGGAAAGTCTAGAACTCACCCCAAGCAAGCAAGGGGGGTGATGGGGGGGTATTCACCACACACAAACACACTCATTTTGTGGATCATTATCACTTGGTGAAAGTTGAGGAACTCCACCTCCTTCTCCAAGCTTGTGAGAAGTGAGAGCCTACACCAACACTCTTGGCTATGGAATGCAAATCCAACCAAGAGCCATGCTTCAATGCTTAAGCTTGACATCTTCTCCATCTTCATTACTATGCTATTATGTATGCTAGCAAGAAGAGTGACGATAAGTGAGGAACTATTTCTTTCTCCTATGGAATGTTTCTTCTTCCTCTTCCCTATCCTCATTCCCCGCTAGCTCTCTCCACCTTCGAAGGTGTTTGAGGCCTTGGGATTGAGGCTTGGGATAGTTAATGCTTTCTACAAATTTTATGTTATGCTTGCGATGCATGAAGCTTTCCATCTTCATTGCATCACCTAGGTCACAAGGAACACAAAGATTGTATTGTACCAAGTCTCTCTTGATGGGAGAAACTATAATACACATGCCTATTAGAGGGGGGAACGGCTCCGTATGAATCCGTTCCTCTACTGTTGTCATGTTCTCTAAACTCTCTCGCTTGCAAAAGTGTTGTTCATGCCAAGTTACTAAGTACCATGTTTATGTTACTACCATCAATTAAGTTCACCCGCTATGCTCACAAAGTAATCTCACAAAAGTGCTTCATCTAATTTTCTAATTCCGCTATCCTCAAAGTTCATAGGCCATTTCCATTACATTGGTATCAGAGCATTTGGTTTCTCTTTTCTTGCTTAAGAAGAGAGGTCCTTAAGTAGTCTATTAATGGTTGATTTTGTTAAATTATATTAGGGTAAGTGGGATTGGGATCTATTATCGGTTTTATTGAGCCCACTATGTGGGATATGGTGCACACCTCGGGAGCTTTGGTCTTAATAATGGAGTCTTTTTAGACTTGCCTACGGCTTTACCATTATTGAGCCATAAGAAGTCGGAAAGGAGCTATCCCCGACAACTTTGCTATGTTACTCACTCCACTACTCTCTATAATTAACCAATTCGAGCCGTGGGTGTAGATACTTAAGTGCCTATTTTCAAAGGCTAAGAGGAGTAGCAACTAAGGTTTGAATTGCCAAAGCATACACTAGGTAAACACATAAGTTTAATTAACATGGCTGACTATAACTGAGAGAGTAGAATGAACATTGATAACTTTGATTTTGCACATGAAGGTGCTAATGATGATGCCCCTATGTTTGTTAATTATCTTGTCACTAGGTTGCAACAAGCTATGGGCAACCCCGCTTTGCAAGCCGAAGTTACTCAACAACTTCGTGCTTATGGGATTTCCTTTCCTATCCAATAGGAGAGAGATCTTAGGAGGCCTCTTGATGAGACCCCCAAAAGAAGACTCTCTCCCATACGAGAGGAGGAATCCAAAGATCAGGAAAGTAATGAATCCCTAAATTCCTTCGAAAATGTGGCTCCACAAAGAAGGCGGACTAAATGATCGCCAACTCCTCCTAAGAGGAAACGATTAACCGATAGTCCTTCTCCTCGTCACTCCAAAAGAGAAGAGAGGAAACAAAGGAAGAAAAGGGCAAGAAAGAGGTCACCCTCTTCTCCTTCTTCTTCACCTTCCTCCTCTACTGATGAAGGCTATGGCTATTCTCCTAGAGAATACAAGAGGGGAGGACGTTGAAAATCTTTCCCTGCATGACGAAGGTCACAAAAGCTAAAGAAGTTCAAAGAGGGCCAAAAGAGCATCTCTTTTCTCACCTATGATGGCACCTTTGGTGCTACCGACAAAGTATTGGCCTTCATCCACCAATTTGATGCGGCCTTTGGAGACGAGGGCTTCACGGAGTCCTCCAAGCTACACCATGTAGCTATGCACTTCCAAAAATCGGCTTGTCAATGGTGGGCTAGCCTTTTTGGCAATGGCGAAGCCCCAAAGACATGGAAAACTCTATGAGTTTCCATCATGAAGCAATTCCTTGCAAGCGATGCAAAGGACAAAGTGCTCACCGAATGGCGGCGTTTGAGGCTTCTCTTTCATGAGTCTATCCTTAAATCCATGGACAAGTTTTGGGATTTACATCTCAAGGCTACTATCTTTCAAAAGATAGACTTTGCTGAGCAAAAGCAACAATTCTGTGCGGGATTACCTGAAGAGATGGACGAGTATGTCAACTCTCAATGGTTGGTTCTATCAGCGAAGTAATCCACCATACAATGGTTGCTTCACGCATCAATTTCCAACAAGGGTCTAGACGGAATGTCAAGCCCATGGAAAATAAAGACAAAAGTGATGCAAAGGGAAAAATTAATGCCCAAAATTCTTCCCAAGGCCATTCCAACAACAATAACAACAACAATCGGTCCAAGGAGAAAGGAGTTGACAAAGGTAAAAATAAACTCTCTCCTGGAGAGCTTGAAACTTTTCGCAAGGATCACAAATGTTTTAATTTTGGGGAGCAAGGGCATGGTTATCATTCTTGCCGCAAAAGAAATGCTCGCAATGAGATTCTTAGAGCTTCCACTATCGAAGCTCCAAAAGAGGATCCTCATTGCAAAGGATCACCTCTCTCCTATGCTTGGGGAAAGGTAAGGGAGCATGATGTTTTCATCTTGTTTGACCCTGGTTCTACTCACAACTTCATATCAATGGAGTTGGCCACCAAGTTGGGCATTCAAGCTTTTGAGATGGGAGATGTTGTAACTGCTGATGCCGCTTTCAAGGGACGGAAAGCCTCCATTACTCCCTTGATTGGGAAGTTCACCCGCTATGCTCACAAAGTAATCTCACAAAAGTGCTTCATCTAATTTCCGAATTCCGCTAATCTCAAAGTTCATAGGCCATTTCCATTACATCAAGCTAAGGATTGCATAGTATTTAGACACGCGATGGCCAATAAACCAACCTTAGCATGGATGGATACACCTAGAGTGCCTGCATTCATGCCAGTCCCACCTCTTGAACAAACGTCACAACTCATGGTCGCTAGGGTCCAAATTGTTGTTCAAACAACACCCTTACCACCTCCAGTGGTAGGACCGCAGCCACCACATCCAAGAATCACTTCTATGAATCAAGTGGGTTGTGAATCATCTATTGCTTGTTTGGAAGGTTTTCAGGAAGATATAGATCCTAATATTGCCTATGTGATTGATGCACTTAAAGAAATTCCACAATATTACATGGAGGACTATTGGGGACAAGTCAAACCTATCAAATCAAGTAGCTGCTCTTACAGAAAGAGGCCAAAATATCAATTACACTGCCAAGAGACCACCTCTTCAATGCTATGAGTGTGGGGGTCCACATCGTGTAGCCGAGTGTCCTATTAGGCTACAAAAGAATGCTACACTAATGCAAACCAATCAAGCAAGCACGTCTACAATGCCGATACTCATGTATAATCGACGTGGCATAGATAATTTGATTGCCTAATGTTTGAATAATTCAAATGCACCGAAAATCACGCCATTAAACTTGATTGAGGTTATCAAGGAGCCATCACAAAGTACACATGTGGTACCAGTAAATATACTCACATGATTGATGCTCCAAAAACAAAATTATAAGAGACACGGCAACAATTGCCCAATCTCAGAAGAAGAAGAAAACACGAAAGAAGAGATCGCAAAAAGTAGCGAAGTCAGATCCCAGTTCAAAGACCAGCATAGGGACTGGTGACGACCCCATATATATGAATGACGCTGAAGAGGATTCTGATTCAGGTGAAACCATGGAGACCAAAACGACCACTAGGAAAGAAACCAACAAGGAAGATTGTCATGAGACACAATGGCCAGGACCCAAGAAGAAGATAGGAACTTACCCAAACCTACAGAGGAGATCGAGCGAGTCAAGCAATTAAGGACTTTGGTAGAAGAGACCCAAAGGGATCTAGAGCCAACACCTAGGCAGATCCAGATTACAGAAACAGTGTTCCCTATGCAACATCAACCTCACAAAGTCCATAGACCCCTAGCCATACGTAGTATCATCCAAGAAGAAAGCGATTTAAAGTCATGGAAAAGTGGGCGTACTCACTTCTTGTTGAAGAGAATGTTTACAGAGGGACTGCCTGTCCCTATCGAGGAAATGGAGATCCCATCTTTCCCACGTCAAGGGATTGAAGCGCAAAAGGTGCCGCTAAATATTGCCAAATTGATGGATTTCATGGCTTCAGAAGTTAGAACCACTATCATGTCCAAACTATATGGAGACCCCGAGCTATTCTTATCTCTTGGAGCTCTCCTCAATGGAGAACTGAAACTCGGGCTACCACAATTTGCACAGATGAATGGGGGTAGGGAGGTGCCAATAGAGGAGGAAACACTTAGATGCACAACCCACCTAGATGAGAACTCTATTGTTGAAATAACTGTTAACAAGTTAGGACAATACCTTGAAGGCGATGAATACAATGCAACCATACCAATCACTACCAAGGGATTAACTGTGAAGGGAATCCTTGACGTTGGTGCTGAGGTTAGCATTGTGACTAAAAATTGATGGGAAACTATGGGAAGACCTCACCTTGGAACCACAAACATAGTTGGTAAAGATGGCCAATGGGACTATTGTTAAGCCTATTGGGATGCTAGAAGATCTCAAGATCAAGGTCTTTGGGTACAAAATAAGGAATACCTTCATTGTTATTGATTTCTCCAAGCGCACTATGTCATCTGAGATGATCTTAGTACGTCCTTTCATGAGGGAAGCAAAAATGGTGCATGACTGGTCTAAAAACCATGTCTATTTGCAGTTCCAAGATCCTGTCATTCGAGTTGATCTTGTAACTAGTCGGGCACATCCTCTAGGAAACAGATTTATAAATTGATCATAGATCTGACACCACAATTCACTCGGCTCCATTGCAGTATTGTTACACATGTAAAATGGACACTGATATTGGGCAAGATTCTCCTTATATGGATGTTCTACCTAGGATGACTGAGTCTGACAATGTGGATTGGGTCCACCTAGCAGCCACCATAGACACTTGGGGAAATAGGGAGAGGACCTGAGTAACACCTGAGGGGGATGAAATGCCACAACTCGTACCCTTAAATATGATAGGAGCAATGCATATAGCTTCTGATAACATACAAGATGAAGGCTTGACTGACATTGGAACCAGTAGTGTCTCATAAGACTATAGCCCACACGATTCAGAGTCAAAATCATCAATTGGAGTTGACTATGAAGACGAAGAATCTGAGTTAAATCTTAGTGTAAATGTGGACAAACCATTCAAAGCCCAGTGGTACCCTAGATGACAATCTATCCAGGAGAGCAGAAGACACGAGTAGCGATTCATCTATTAATTCTTCACTAGAGATCGATCGTAATAAAAAACTACACAAGAAGAGTAAGAGATATAAGAGGCGATGTTCTCGAGCAAATGTGCATGCTAGAATAAATGAAAAGAAATCTATCGTAGAATGGCTTAATTATATAGGGGCGCCCGCGATGCTCATCGTAAGTTGGTAGATAATTGGGGTGGATACCTTCAAAGCATCATGTGTTGTAGTCCACAACCCATTGACATCACACAGCTAGAGGCTACAGAGAAGCTAAAGTTGAGTCGTACCGTAAGGAGACGACAAAATAGAGAGTTATCTCAATAACAAGAGGAAGAGAAAGTGAAATCACAATCCATAGAACGACAAGACCCCATAGACTTACACTCTGCAACTGATTATTTCAAACCCTACACCACAGAGGAACATAAGGTTTTGCATACAAAGGCATAGAGGACACCTATTGATGGAAGTAATGGAGTGTATGACGGTCAAGTGATAGTTAAGGATATAGAGTTGGCAGACCCTAATGAGGAGTCCAAACCTGTTTTCATTGCCCAAGATCTGACAGAGACTGCTGATTGAGACTGAGGAGTATGTACTTAAGGAACTTCTTAAGGAATTCAAGGATATATTAGCTTGGACATATCATGATATGAAAGGTGTTCCACTTTCTGTGGTGCAACACACAATTTCCATGAATAGCATGGCTAAACCAGTCCAACAACGACCCTCCTAATGAATCCTAAGTATACAAAGATTATTCAAGAAGAGAATAAAAATATACCCTATTGAGCACTCAGAATGGGTGTCTCCAATACTTATTGTGCCAAATTATATACCGACGGTTTATTTTAAACTTTGCTGAGATAGCTCGTCCTTTGTACAAGCTTCGTATTGAGTTCCACTAGACCGCGGAGTGTGAACATGCTTATGAGTCATTGAAAAACACCTTCACAAGCGCTCCCATTCTATGAGTGCCCGATTGGAATGTAATTTTCCATGTGCATATTGATGCATCAAACTTTGCTATTGGGTGTGTTCTAGCTCAACCAGGAGAACATAAATTGGACTACCCCATTAGCTTTGCGAGTTGTTAATTGAATGATGCTGAGAGAAACTACACCACTACAGAGCGGGAAGGTTTATCTATGATTTACGCAGTGAAGAAATTTCGCTACTACCTTCTTGCCAACAAGTTTGTTTTCTATGTGGATCATAAAGCCTTGTAGTATCTAGTAAATAAACCTTGTTCCACGGGAAGAATTACACGATGGTTCTTGAGTTTGATTTCACCGTTGTGGTGAGACCTGGTAAAAGACATGTCATGGTGGATCATTTGTCTCGTATACCCAATGGTGAATCCCCTACTGGAGTCGATGATGAATTGCCCGATACTTCCCTATTCCTAGTCGAGTCCATGCATGAATGGAGTAAGAAGATTGTGAACTTTTTAGTCAATGGTTTTCCACCCAAGGAGCTTCATCAGGATATAGTTCAAAAACTGCTAAAAGAATGTGAACCTTATTCTCTCATTGCAGGAACTCTCTACAAGCTAAGGAAGGATGATATTCTTAGATGTTGTGCTCATGAGGATGAGTATTTACACATACTGCAAGAAGCCCGCATGGGTATAGCCGGATGACATTTCTCAGGGAAACTAACTGCTAGAAAGGTATTGCAATCAGGCTATTGGTGGCCTACCTTATTCAAGGATGCATCACTTTTTGCAAAAGGATATGATGAATGCCGACGTTACAGGATCACACAACAAAAGGATAAGATGCCCTTACATCCTGTTAAAGTGACTCAACTATTTGAAAAATAGGGTTTAGACTTTGTAGGCCCAATTAGTCCGGCAACTCGTAACACTCAATCTTGATATATTATTGTTTCCACTGACTATGTGACGAAGTGGGTGGAAGCCAGGGCAACACACAAGGCTGATGCAAGGTTAGTTGCCAAGTTTCTCGTTGAGAATGTTATTACAAGATTTGGTTGTCCCTTTGAAATTGTGAGTGACAATGGTACTCATTTGATAGCCCACCATAAGTCCATGCCTTATTATCCACAAGCAAATGGCCAAGATGAGAGCACTAACAAGACCTTAATTTCTATCATGACCAAGACAATGGAAGCTCATCGCACAGATTGGGATTTGAAGCTGACATCAGCTCTATGGGCTTGTCGTACTTCTTACAAAGTGGCTATTAATTGTACACCATTCAAAATGGTATATGGCCAAAAAGTAGTTTTGCCATGGGAGTTTATAATTCCTAGTCTATGGGTAGCTACACAAGAAGATTGGGATGGTAACCCTTTAGTTGAGCGTTTATATATCCTTGGAAGGTTAGACGAAGAAAGGCAATTGGCTATGCAAAATGCACTTGTGGAGAAAGATAGGAGGAAGAAATGGTTTGACCGTCATCTAAAGAACAAAGATATCAATGTTGGTGATAAAGTCCTTATGTATGGAGTGTGTAACAAAAATAAAAAGTTGAAATATGCAGGAAAAGGACCATATAGAGTATGTGAAATCACCCCACAAGGTACCATTCGTGTGGAGACTCTTGATGGAGTTGAAAGCATTGGATTTCTCAATGGGAGCAATTTTAAAAGATACTGTGATTATTTATACCAAGAGGATCTATGTGCCATCCATCAAAAAAAGGTAGCCAAGACACAAACAGAGTTGAAGAAGATACAAGCTCAAGCTGAGACTAAGGAGAGACAACAACGCATAAGACACTGTTGGGAAACAAATATACTGGAACATCTCAATAGCGATGTCACCCAAGAGCATTGAAAGGGCACTACAAGAACACCAAAATATTTAAGAAACCCCTTTGAAACACCACAAATCCAACAAGAGTAGTCCCCTTGGGAATTTACTGGCCGTCGCCCACCCAAGAGACTATGTCACAAAGAAGGAAGAAACCTGTTTAGGCACGGAATTACGGACGTCGCCTACCAATGCTCTTGAAAAAAAATCTTTCCCCTTCATCAAAAACCACCTTAAAAGTCCCCCTTCAAAGCATACATCACCCACAAGACGTATGGGTTTCCACAACTCAACCTACATAGTTTTGCCCCAAAGATGCCATACACTGCAGGCTGCAGAGAAGAGACCATAGCTCCAAAAACCCAACTCCAAAATACACGATTTCAAACTTCAAAAAGTCTTTGAAAATTTTGCAACAAAAGCGCTGAAATCCTTCAAATCGAACCCATGCACAACTATGTGCAAAATTAACGCAAATAGGATGTTGTATAGCAGGAAGACTAGGTGTAGAGAGAGCTAGTCGAGGGCAAAAAACTGCATCCAAAGGCATCAAGAAGCTAGAACGAGCTCAAACCTGAAAAATTATGAACTTTGGCTGAGTTTTTTTATGTTTGTACATGAGTTTAAGTTATATACAAGTTTCACTTCAAAAAACTCACTCACGGGCACTTACAGTAGCCCGACACCTGTCACTAGACTAGCTACTTGCAGTGCATGTACATGTGCTTTCTAAAGAAAGCTAAAAACCCCACAAAAAGAAATCCCACACACACTTTTGACATCGGGTGTCATGTCCGTACGTACAAATTTATAAAAAACGGGGTGTCAGAAATGTACCCAACATAGTTTGCCAACCCCCCCAGTCTACTAGAGCATTTATGCTCAGCAGTAACATAAGCATATTGTCCACCCGGATCAAAGGGCCATACAACAAAAGCACAAAATACATGAAGAAACATCAGCCATATCAATTGTGTCACTCCCAATATCAAAGCATAAACCGTATGTAGAATCCAAATCCTGTTTAGGCATAAAGTACTCTCAAGAGATACCACACAGAGAAATCCTTTCAGCCCTACAACATCCAAAGAAGCCTTTAACATCTCCTCCAAAAGGTCTTCAACCTTTAACTCAGATATTTTCATATCCTCATGCATATTCATATCATTACCCCTACTCTTCATTAAGCATCCATCCAATTCAACCATACCATGTTTGATAGGTAAGCCACCCTTCATACATAACTTAGGCTTCTTAATAAGAGGATCAAGAAAAAGGTAGCATTAGCCATATTCACAGGAGGTATAAAAAGATAATCTCCATCATTTTTCACATCATCTAATCTCTCAATATTCTCTTCATCATCAGTTAAGGCACGGCTACCCACATCATCATACAGATCATCAAGTTTCTCATTAATTGCTTCATCACCCTTTTGCATACAATCACCCAAAGCATATACTCGAGAGCCCTCATCATACACATCACCCTGTTTGTCATTTTTATCTTCCTTGACCTCCATCTTGTGATCCTCGACTACCTCATCTACAAGAGAAAAACTCACAGCAATAACATTCGTATCAAAAGCATACTCATCCTCATTGTAACATATATGAGAAGCATTAGCCATGTGACTTGGACATTCAAAATGATCATCTCCTTGCATTTGAGACTCATTCATGACCATGGTAGCCTTCTTGCCTACATCCACCTTACTAGCATCATCATCTTTGACATGAAGGTTGACATTAAATCGCTTAAACAATAAAGATGGCATACATTGAGCATTCTACTTGATCTCATTATGCATATGACATTCTTCTTTCACATGCTCAAGAGAATGAGAAACATGGAAGTCTTCATTGCATATGTTGTCCATATTTATGTCTAAAACATAAGATACATTTGGCTTCACATCTTCTTGCAATGCAAGCTGCCTCACTTTCTCTAGTTTCCATTCCTTATGCTTTGCAACCTTTACTGCATCATCAAATGTAAGTGGCCTTTTAAGCTCAATGTTTAACTTCAAATCAGCCCTCAATTTTGCATAAACATACACTTTTTAAGCATAAGGGGAGGAGCATCACTGCCCAAAGAAACACACCATCTCTTCCACAAGGCATTGAACTCCTTGACAAAGGCATCTACACTTTGACCATCACATTGCAAAAGTCCTTCAATGGAGTGCCATACATCCGTTGGGTCCTCTACCTTCTTGAACTTATCTAGAAAATCCTTCTTTAATGCATCATAAGTCATCACCAATGGAGGTTGATATGATTTCAACCAAAACTCATACTCATCATACCATATCCTTGTATCCTCTTTCAAGCAAAAGAACAAAATCTTGAGCATAATCATTGGATCTTCCTTATTTGCCATCAAACAAGAAAACTCCATCTTTTCAATGAATGCATCAGCATCCTCACCTACATAGCCATAGAACCTTGGAAACTCTATCATAATAGCCATCAAATCTGTCAATTGAAGGTCACTTGAAGAAGATCCTCGATGGCGGGCACCAAAACACTGTTGGGAAACAAATAAACTGGAACACCTCTATAGCAATGTCACCCAAGAGCATTGAAATAGCACTACAAGAACACCAAAAGATTTGGGAAACCCCTTTGAAACACCACAAATCCAACAAGAGTAGTCCCCTTAAGAATTTACTGGCCGTCACCCACCCAAGAGACTACACAAAGAAGGAAGAAACCTGTTTACGCACGGAATTATGGACGTCATGTACCAATGCTCTTGAAAACAAAGATTTCCCCTTCATCAAAAACCACCTTAAAAGTCCCCCTTCAAATCATACATCACCCACAAGACGTATGGGTTTCCACAACTCAACCTACATAGTTTTGCCCCAAAGCTGCCATACACTGTAGGCTGCAGAGAAGAGACCATAACTCCAAAACCCCAACTCCAAAAGACATGATCAAACTTTAAAAAATCTTTGCGAACTTTGTAACAAAAGTGCTGAAATCCTTCAAATTGAATCCATGCACAACTATGTGCAAAATCAACGCGAAGAGGATGCTGTAGCAGGAAGACTAGGTGTAGAGAGAGCTAGTCGAGGGCAAAAAACTGCATACAAAGGCATCAAGAAGCCAAAACGAGATCAAAACTGAAAAATTCTGAACTTTGGCTGAACTTTTTTATGTTTGTACATAAGTTTAAGTTATATACAAGTCTCTGTTCAAAAAACTCACTCACGGGCACTTACAGTAGCCCGACGCATGTCACTAGACTAGCAACTTGCAATGCATGTACACATACATGTGCTTGCTAAAGCAAGCTAAAAACCCCACAAAAAGAAATCTCACACACACTTTTGGCATTGAACTCCAACTATATAGAGAGATATTCGATTTCTTGGTGCTAACGTACGTGCTTAGCATATCCTTTAGCACAAGATTAACACTTGCAATCTGCCTGTACTCTCTGGATGACTAGCAATATTGAGATGCGTTTCCCCACCGTTTACAGATAGTTCTCCAAAATGAATGGTAAACATGGATCGCAATTTCTTGCAACATTGCTGAGCAATCAACAATGTTAGGAACAAACATCTTGGTTAACTTTAGTCAACTGATCTAAACATACCCACCAAACCGAACCATGGCCTCTATTGGTGATTGGTAGATCCACAATTAATCTCATACAGATATTGCACATATGCTTGCGAGGCGACGAATGTCACGAATGTGCATGCCACTCCAAATCAGCCTTCATTAAACCCTAGGGCCCATAACACCTAGTGTGCATGGTTTTATTCCATTTTTGAAAATGCTTTCCTTGAATTTTCTAAGTAGGATGTGTCACATGAATGTTTTCATCCATTTTTTTCTTCAGAGACATGACAAGGTCATGTAGGAGCAAAGTATTTGGCCGTAGTGTTTGAAATACATTTCTGCATCAGGTAGTTATGGACCTACATGTAGGGTTTTGTTTGGCACATGTTGTCACATGGGATACAACATGGTTTAGGAACTCATGGAGTTTGGTTTAGCCAATGTGGAACAAGGTTTATGAGGGTCCATCTCACTCATGACGTTGAGTGTTTACAATTACCTCCACACATAAGTAGACCTCGTACTTGATGGAAAATAACATTCTTCTACGAGACATATTCCTCATGAGGAGAATATGAGTCTTTTGGACTGACACTGGCACCCATTATTTCAATTATGTGTCACAACAGAGTCCCTAAGTGCCGATCGCATCCATTTGTTGGACTATTTTGAGCACATCATATCAAGAACAATTTCAGTCGCAAGAAATTGTCGGATACCTAGTAAGACTTGTTAAGGTTACAAGTACATTTAAAAAACTTTAACGGATGGTTGTTTACACATGCAACAAAGTTATGTTGTGTTAATGAACTAGCTCATTTGGTACCTAGATGTGATAGATTTTTGCATTCTATTATGGTCCAAATTTGTTATCATGGTTTTCACATGAAAAGTATTTAGTTCTTTCCCCGTGATCTGTGAGCATAACATTAGCCACCATAAGCATTGGCAAGTATGGTTATCGATATGCAGGTCCAAATTTGTTTTTGCTAAATGTCTAGACTTCGTAAAAAAATTGCTCAAACTAGCAACCAACGCGGCCAACACATTCTATATGTCTAATAGTGATTGGAATCAACTTGGGAGTTTGAATTTTTTCACTACCCCTTGATAGATTGCGAACTTTTTTCCTTGAAATTATGATTGTGATGAGATCAAGCTGTGATCATCATCAACACCTATGGAGTGATTATATATTAGCTGGGTTATACCCCCAAAATTACCACACAATCAGTGCTGCAACTAAGTATAGATCATATCAAAGTTGGAATCTTATTCACAACTAAATCTTAAAAGAATCATATCTCTCCATGAACAGAAGAGAAAAATTGTCAACACCCCAAACAAGGTAGTCATACTAAAGTTTCTTGGGTGTTCAAACATGAGATCGCCTAGTTTGAGGCTCTCTTAGTCTATTCATGTTGTTCCATGAATTATTTTCTTGATAGTGAGGCCATGCCTACTTGCTATATATAGAAAACATCATCTGTATTGCTAGCACCTTTTGCATAGAAATTGCCCGCCACTGTAGTCAGATACAACAATCACAAGAAAATATACCAGCCTCAACTCTTTCTGAACAAAGTAGCTGATGTTATAGCAAAAATCATAAATCGTGATTTAGTGGAATGAGTCCATAATACTGGCATGCCATGCATGCATATAAGAAAAATAGTGTGATAAGCCCTTGGCTTCAATGACGGTCTCCTCAATGTGATCGGATGCCATACGTGCCTTGCATGAGGTGTACTGACATGGATACATCATAGTTGGTCATTGTAAACCATAACTTTGAGCTTATATCCTCTTATTTCCAAACCCATGTGCCATTATCCTTGATCCTAAGTCAATGCATAACACTGTGGCACAGTATAGAAGCCTTGCTTTGTAATAAGTCAGTCAAAGCACTTTGCTTTGCACAACAGAGAAATATTTTTCAAATGAAATGTTACAAACAAAAATACAAGTAGAACTTAAAATTTTAGAAACTTGTCGTCCCTCTGAGAGCAGTTGCCTTTGCTAGAATGTGGCTCGTAGTCATGTATGTTGAGAAATTTAAAGCTATCAGATGTACCTTGTATGCCCTTGAGGCTCGACCTCCAATCAAAAGCAGGTAGACGTGTTACCAAGTTTCCCCAAGTTTGTATGCTACTAAAATATTCCAAACTTTGGAAGCTTACATGCAATATGCCCTGAAGTGAAGCCTTGCTTCGTTGAAGTTCATTGAAAGGTGAGAGAGAATGCAACTTGATTGCTCATAGCTAACAAGTTCTCATGTTGACACACAAACATCAAAGCAAAAGAGAATCGACCTTGCCGAATCATGCAACTTATTGAGAATCAGGAGATTCCCCAATATCAAAATAGATAGGCAAGGAAGATTAGCTATCAAATTTCATATGAATTGCCAAACTCTGCTTGACCGAAGCAACATTCACTTGTGAAACTGGCATTGTAGGAAATCCTACAAAATGGAATAAGTTTCAAAATTGAAACTTATATTTGAGGTACTTACTGATTTTTGTAACCACCACCCCTAGCATCAAAAGTCGGATCATCCTATGGCATGAATGTGCTTTCAATGTACTTTGTGTACTTAATTTGTCTGCACTCTAGCAAGGTATAATTTCTTTGGAGTGATTATGCGGCGTTAGATGCATGTACATACATATGGAGCCGTGCTCCTAGAAGCCTTGATTTTCCCCTCTGCTTAATAGCACAAGAAGGACATATAAAAGAGATAGTAGCCAGTGAAATCTATGGCCAACAAAATTTATGGAGCCGTGCTCCTTAGATCAAACATGTACCATTATGTACCTTTGACTTTTGACCTTGTCGAGGAGGATACCATACTAGAAGCATGAAAATAGCTATAGTAGTTGCACACAAAAAATGTACCTGAGTTGTCCAATACTCCTTGCATTCACCCTGGAATCTCGTCGGACCGCATCGAGTTTGGAAAACTTGCCGAGGAGCCATGTCCTAGCAAATCCAAAACTCTAACTAGAAATAAAGAAATAAAGATGCCCGTTGGCTTCATGAATAGCAATAAATGGTTGGCCTTGCCAAATAAGTTTGCCTTACAAGTCACACGTTATGCTGACTTGCCTTTACTGCTAGGCAACTTTGCCTTGTTTAAGGTAAAATCCTTGTATGCGTTATCCTTGTTGGAGTCTTGCTCCTTTGTTAAAACTTGACTAATGTAAATCCTTGCTATAATCATCAAGCATGACATACCTCTGCAAAAAAAATTGAAGATGAAGCTATACAAAAAGAGACTGGCTTACCCATGAACATGTCCATCGATTGGGTTGTCCTTCATGTACTGTGGCCAATCTAATGGCCTCAATCCGCCACCTTGTCAAGCGCATGCCGTATTGGGAGCATAAAATTTTGACAATCAATATCTAGCTTAATCATATGGATAAAGCATACCTTGCAACCATTGTCATTGCCAACCTCATATCACAATTTGTCGTCAACTGTGCTTGCCCCATGGCACCTTGTCTTCAGATTTCGACACCTCGCCAATCCTATAATTCATCGTTGCTTAAAGGGAGAGGTATCTTGCAAGTTGCCCAGATTTCCATGCAAGGGAGGCCATGCGGAAGCCCTTGTAAATCTCATACATGTAACTTTTAAAAGCCTCTTGATTGCCTCCACGATTCCCACCATGCCTTGCACAGAGTTTGTAGGAGTTTTGTGCTTTCATGATTTGGGATGTTCTTCATGCCTTGCATGTAGGGTGAGGGACTTTGGAAATTCCTGAGTTTGTAGAGATTTGAATGTCTCTAGTTGTTGCATGTACTTTGCCCTTACAAGCACAACTTTTACCCCATGGGTCCTAAAATGCCTCAGGGATCTGTTTAACCAAATCCTCCTCCCTACCTCCCTATTTATAGGCCCTTGGCCTTATAGGATTCCCCTCCCATAAACAATCGGCGGCCCTTGGCCCAGTCCGTGACCCCCCAGGGTTGCCCTTCACATGACATTACTCCCCCTTGGAGAAGTGTTTTCGTCCTCGAAAACAAAAGTGGGGAACTTCTTCTTAAGAACACTAATGTTTTCCCAAGTGGCACCTTCTTCAGGTCGATCTTTCCACTTGACTGAAGCTTGTCAACGTGCATGATGATGCATACGTAAATCATGATAGTCTAAAATTCACTCAGGTTCATGCGGTTGAGTAGGAGGTTCAACAAAGTCAACCAAAATCTATTGGTCAATGACATTGTCGTCCCCATGCAAGCGTTTACGTAAACGACTTACATGAAATACCGAATGAATACGAGGGTGTGCAGGTTCACCAACTTGCTAAAGTATCTTGAAAGGCCCACAGTATCTCAGAGATAATTTAGGTGTTGGCCCAGGCTTTAGACTTCCCCTTCCATGAAGGTAACTTGCCGATGTTTCTCATTAGCGTACTTTTTATACCGATTCTAGGCTTGTCGAGCGTTTTGGCGAACCAATTTTAGCATATCCATATGGTCTTGGATAAAATCCTTGACCTATTGGAGTTCCAACCCCACCCTAACTTGTGACCTAGGTTGAAAACCATACATTAGTATGAAAGGACTAAAGCCTATCGTTACATGCTTAGCACTGTTGTAAGAAAACTCAAGAATATGTACATATAATCTTCCCAGTTTGATTGCTTCTTGCTAACATCGTATGCTCGTAGCATATTTTCTAGCATTGATACCAGTGAAACACCCCAAGGAAATGCTTAGCCAAATCCTCCTCCCTACCTCCCTATTTATAGGCCCTTGGCCCAATTCATGACCCCCTAGGGTGCCCTTGGCATGACAGGTCCCTAGCTAGTGCTCGGCTACTCTATGGGATGGGCTCCCTGGGTTTTCTTGGACACCCTTGGGTGCCAAAAATAAAGTGAAAATGAACCCCTAAACAACGATAGCGGCGTCTGCTCTAGTGTAGGCAAAAAACAAGGATTATCATCAACTATAGACTGTGAGGAGATGCACTACTATGAAGAAAAAGGTAGCTCAAAACCATGCCCCTAACGAGCCTAAGTGCATAATATTTGGTGCCACCCATCATCGCCTCCCTGTACAAGTAAGGAATGGCTCCTACCTCTTCTACTTCACCATGAAGTAGAAGAGGTAGCTCAAAACCATGACGAAAAAGGTAGTTCAAAACCATGCCCCTAACGAGCCTAAGTGCATAATATTTGGTGCCACCCATCATCGCCTTCCTGTACAAGTAAGGAATGGCTCCTACCTGTTCTACTTCACCATGAAGCCCTCCTAAGGGTTTGGTCTCACAGTCCTTGTGTCGAAACTCATCATGTAAGCTTCTTTGAGCACGACCTTCAAGGAGAAGCTGGAGAGGTTTTTTGCGTGCTTCTTGCATGTTTTCCTCCCCTTGAAAGCCATAGTCTTCTGAGAGAGAGAGAGAGAGAGAGAGAGAGAGAGAGAGAGAGAGAGAGAGAGAGAGAGAGAGAGAGATGGACAAAAGGATCAATCAATTAGCAATGGGTGCATCAAATCTTCTCTTGCATGTCCCATCCGCACACCCGCAAAAACAAGTGGTCATTTCATCTACCAAGCATTATCAACATCTAGCTTCTATGGAGTAGTACCAAGTCGCTTCTCCTCTTCTTTCTCTTCTTTTGATTATATGAACATGATATGCAATGATTGTCTTTCTTGATTTGCAATGATGAACATCACCGAATTTCCACAACAATCCCACATATTGTTGCAATTTCCCCAATGTACCTACAATAGCGTTGTTATTTTGTAGGACCATTTTCACATAGTGTGGATGTTCCTTGTCTGGATGTCTTGTTGCCTTCTGATACACCTTCCCGCTTTAAGTATCTCAGTTGCATGATGTGTTATTGAGATCAACATGCTAGCAATTTAGTTGAGCTTCGTCTCATGAATATCATTCTAGTGGTTTGGTAAAGCTTAGCATGATTGCAAGGAACTTGATTCACTATTATTTCCACCCAAAGAGTGACTATCTTGTTCCATATATGTATTAAAAATTCTCAAAAAAATATGGTTGGTAAAAAGAAATTGTTGTTTCATTGGGTAGATAGTTGATTTTTGGAGTTTGATATTTGATTCGTGGTAATAGAAACGTGTACTCTCTCACAAAATTTGTTTGGTATTGGATCATTAGTTGTTTGAACTGTCACCAAACTTATCTTTTGGAAAAGCAAAAGATACTCTAAAAGCAACAAAATGTCATTTTAATCATTTAACGATATTTAAGAGTGATCATAAGAAATTAGAGAAAGAAATTATCTTTATCCTTGCCCTAGGATTACAACAGATACGTGCCACTAGGATTTGATTTCACATGCCACTAGGATTTGCTTAGGGATTTAGATGGAGTTTTTGGGAATGAAATGCTCTAAAAATGACTTCAAGAGAGCACTTTGACTACTTGGGTACCATGGTGTCAAAAGTGTAGAAAATCATTCAAAGATCTCAAACATAATTTTGTGGGGTATAAAATAACTTTTAAAACATAATTTCCATGTCTAGCTAGTAATACAAAAATTGCATGGGAATGTGTGCATATGAAAGGAGGCCAATGATAAGGGGATAAGCCTAAGGGTGATGCTCCATCACTCAATCAAGTCCCTAAAATGTGGGGTCTATCCTAAATCTGAGAGAGTGTGGACTGACTTGGGCCACATGCCTATGCACATGACATGTATGCTATTGTTGAGTTATATAGTTATTTTTGGCTAAAAAGTAGCACCCTTTGTGTATGTCCATGTGTGTATGCATGTACGGAGCCTGTCAAGTTAGGATGGCAACTTATTGAGGCACACATACACTCTCCTCAAAGCTCTTTTATTTATTCTCCTATCTTTGCTCAATGCTACTTACTTGCTAATCTATCACATCATGGTAAATAAAAGGGTTTTTGTAATGTTTGAGTCGTATACTCATGTTATGTACTTATCTTCCTAGCTTTATGTCTCTCACTCTCCACAGGGCTCTCCTATTCTCAAATTGGATGTGTTTGAGAGTGATGCTAGGATTGCATGTGAATTTTGGAAAATTCAAGAAAAGAATTCCTATTGTTGGGGTAAAGGTGGTGTGCCTCTTACCTCGGTCAGATGCATCAAAGGTGTCCGACTGCCCATCATCTGCACACATCTTATTCTTTACTAGATAGAAGAATAAGGGCCTCTCTCACATTGTGGTGAACATCTCCACCTACACAACGTGTCTCCTGCTTCTCCTCCCTCGCACTTTGCATGCACCATGCATTGCTTCTACACCCAATGTGCTCACAAGTGGTATTAGAGCCAACGATCCCCTCCCCCCCCCCCCCCCACCCCCGACAACCCCCAAATTTTGTGTGTGCAGCTTCCTTCTCTAGTTGCATTACAAGTTTGGAGTCTATATAGAATGAAGCGAAGGTCTTAAGGCCCTAAGTTTTGAAGCAAAGCAGTGGGAGCTTACAAGCGACGTCGCAAGGGGGCTTCTTGGCAACATGGAGGCCCAAGAAGGGCTACTGTGAGCCAAAAGCTCAGGGGGTTCACCTTTTAGACATGTAAGTTACCATGTGAGTTCAAATTTAAAATTCTAACAGAATTATACTAATAGAAGGGGTTTTCAAATAGATTCTAGAGAAAAAACCGCAAGTTTTTAAGAAAAAGGGGTCATTTTATTACCTTAATTATGTAAGTAAAGGGGTTTTTTAAATATCCTTTGAATGCGTGTTATATGAATAGTTTCTTAAAGGTGCATCCCCTGAGGCCAAAAAGGAAGTATAGCCACTCAGGGGGGTGTCTTGAAAGCATCGATGGCTAGTGTGTAGCATCTCAAGGAGGCCCTGTTGTAGCATGACATTGTGAAGATCTCTGGAGAAGAGGAATTGATTGGAGAGAAGAAAAAGGTAGTGTTCATGCGATTTAAATCCAATATAGGGAATTTTTCTAGCACAATAAAGTAGCACAAAAAAAAGAAAGCTTGAAAGCTCTAGCAAGTTGTGCTCACAGATCTATGTAGCCCACCAAAAATAAAGAAGAGCTTGTGTGAGAGAGAGCTCTTGCTTGCTTGCAAGCAATTGGAGAGAGAGAGAGAGAGAGAGAGAGAGAGAGAGAGAGAGAGAGAGAGAGAGAGAGAGAGATCAATGTTGGCAAGAGGGTAAGCCCATACAAGGCAATCGCTACACACTCACACACACACACACACACACACACACACAAACAACTAGGCCAAGTCAATGTTCCTTCTTCAATTTGCACCTTGCACAATAAAGAGAAAAATAACATGTGGGCATCTTTACCCACATGGAGGTGTCCATCCAAGCATGCATGCTCTATGAGTATTTGTATGCAAGTGTTCAAGGTGCCAAAAGAGGACATGGTTTATCATGTGCATAGAAGTGTGGGACTGATTTGGTGAAGATCGAGCGGGGTTGAAGGTTGTGTCATTGCACTTATTTGAGCACACACATACACATCATGCTTTGCAGATATGGAGGTGTAGAGTAGCTCATGCATTCCTGACTGCCGGTTTTGCACATGCTCATGGTCTTCAAAATGTTTACGGCATGTATGGTTAGATAGTCAAAATACCACCGAAACTCTACCGATTTTTTTTGTTATTTTGTGTGTTGATGTGCATGGTTTGTAGTCGTGCTTTGATTGCATTTTGGCACTTAGTGGTTGCTTTGCCATAGTGTTTTGGCATTGCATTGCGAGAGAGTTTTCTCTTGTTGGCTTGATTTTGACTCGCCAAATTATGCCATGTTTCACATGTATGCGGCACTCTCTTCAAGAGGGAGATTGGTGATAGGTTCCCACAGGTTACTTTACCAGTGATTTCAATGCATTAGTTTATGGTCTTTCATGGACAATATGCATATGGTTTTTGCGTACGGTTTATGCCTTTCTTCATGCATTTGGGCGAGCACTTTTGTGTGTTGCTCAGCTCCATTGAGAGCATTGTTTTTGCCAAGATTTGATTGTGTGCAACTTGCTGATGATCCAATGTGTGACATAGAGGGTGCAAGAGACGTATGTTAGTCATTGCCCACAAGAAGCACATCATACACACTTTGTCATGTGTGATACATTCCTCAACCGAGACAAAGTTTGATCTTGATGAGATAGTGGATGTCAGGTACTGCTTAGAGAGCAGTCTTTTTAAATGTTGTTAGCCCTCACAAACACCCTATCACCTTTGACGTACGCATATTATTTATGTGATTGAGTCATGGACCGGGCTTGTCAGTCTAATAGGTGTGTAGGTGATCGCCGATGAGAGGCGCACCACTTATCTTAATTTTTACAGTAGTTTTGCAACGACCGGCCACTGTGGGCACCCATGTGTGAATGGGTCGAACTCTTATGAAAGGTCCATTTGACCTAAAAGTCCTCATTCTCTGAGGTGTAAGCTAAGAAGTGCTCTTGCTCCATCTCTGTCTCCTTCTCCTTCGTGTGCTCATAGGGGTGTGTGTGTGTGTGTGTGTGTGTGCTTGAGAGAGTGAGAGTGAGAGAGAGAGAGAGAGAGAGAGAGAGAGAGAGAGAGAGTGATCAAGCATTGTGGCGGCATCGACGATGGCAAGGCGATTGAATGTGGCATCGACGACGACTCCTTCTTCGCAGCACAGGATCCTTCATGACGAAAGGATTGAGCAGTGAGTGACACACCCCTGTCCCTTTGAGCTTGCTAGGCTCTTCTAGTTGTGTGTTTGCAGCCTTTCGAGGCTCACACACAGTGCACATGCAAGTTCTTGGCTTCGACACGTACGGCAAAGCGTACATTTTTGGTGTCATTGCCGGGGAATGCTTTGCATTAAGCTTGAGGAGCACTCATTGCTACCTCTGGAAGCCTTTCTTCCATCTGTTTTTTGTTTTTTGTTGTGGTTGTGTGAGAACTGTTAAGTGGCTGCAATGGACAAATTAGCAGGTTTTTGTTAGCTACTGTTAAGTGACTGTAAAGGAAAAATTAGCAGGTTTTTGTCAGCTTTGTTAAGTGGCTGTAAGCTCTGTTAGTGTTGCATTGTACTGTTTTTGCTAGTTTTACAAGATCTGTAACGTGCAAGTGTTAGTAGATCTGTTAGTGAGTGAAGACAGTGAGAAGTAGAGTAGATAGAGAGCAGTAGAGTTGACTGTCTGTGAGTGTGCAGTGTATTGTGTTAGACAATGTGTTAGTAGAGGTAGTTAGTGTTAATTAGCTGCAAGGAGGTTAGACAGAGCTCCTAGGAGCTACTGTGTGCGCGTGGGAGCACGACGTCCACGCGGCCAAGATCGGGTGGTCTCATCCCACCGTCACCCGGAGACCCCCGCTCGAGCGGAGTCTAACATACACCCCCCCCCCCCCCCAAGAGAACTCTCGTCCTGAGAGTAGCATCGGTAGGGCAGGAAACTCCCTGGTTAATGTTGGTGTAGAACGAAGTGCGTCTACTAAATCCAAAATGGGTTGTAGGAGCGGTCTTACCGAGAAGGCAGTGTCTATCTCAAACAGCCTCGGGGGGTTCACTATGTGTAAAACTACCATATCACGTCCGTTCAAGACATGTTTGTAAAACCCCTTATCTGTGAATTTTTTAAGGAATATAATATACCCTTTTCTTTTAAAATCTGTAAGTTTTTTTCATATTTGAAAAAATAATGCCCTTCTGTATATATATTTTTGTAAGTTTCAAGAACTTTAAATACCCTTCTGTTGAACTCACGTGACCGGTTACATTTTTATAAGGTGACCTCCCCGGGCAAACAGCCATGGTGGTTGAAAGGCAAAAAGTCGTGAGTACCAAGTCCACTTGGCACTTTTGATGGGGCTTGAGGGTAAAATTTACTTTGAGTGGCATATACCACGTTGCTGTGTTGATCCATGCCGAGGAACCTGTCTGTTTTGGATATCATACATGATGCTACAGTGATGAAGTAGCACTCGTCTTGAGTGTGAGAACCAAGTCGTGTTGATTCCCATTGCTTCCTTGAAAGCTTATTTGGATGTCTTCATGCTTGTTCCTTCCTGAAATGCGACGAAGGTCCACTTTGCATTAAGCTGAGTTGTTTGCATGGTGCTGGGTGCGGGAGTAGTGTGCACCAAATAGATTTTCTCGCTTTGCATTCCATGGAGAGTCGGGTACTCTGCCAAATTGGATCCTTAGGCTTGATTGCCAAGGCTGTTTACTACCTCCTAAAGATTTTGCCTTTGTATTTTCCTTCTTGAAGCACTTACTAAGTGCTCATGTAGACCTGGAAGTCTTGATCTGAGCTTACCTGCTTGTTGAAGTGAGGTACGTTGCGAAAGGTACCATCTAGGATTATTGAGCACCGGTCCGTCCCTTTAGACCAAATAGATGAAGCCTGTCTGAATACTTCCTTGGCATACAAACCAAGGTTTTCCTGAGACTGCTGGAGAGTCAATCCCATTGATACATTGAAGCTTTGACATACTTCAGGACTGGGTTGAACCTGAATGTTTGGATCTTAGTCTTGCAAACTTGAGGGCAAGACTTGAAGTAAGTAACTTGTAGAGAAGAAGATGGCCGATCCGCTTCTGTCCTTGCTATTTGCTTTAAGCTTGTCTTTGTGTTGAGCCTGAACACTCACATGTATCTGTCTTTATCTTGAAGAACTTTGACTTGCTCTTCACAAACCTACTTTTGTTGGCCACCGAAAACAAACCTGAGAATCACTCATCTTGGATCTTCGTGTTTACCCTTGCTTAGATCCACTGTGATCTTGATGAAGGGTTGATAGTACAGTTCGAAGAAGAGGGTTGATGGTGGGGCTCATTCTCTCGAGATGCATGTGGTGCACCACATCCTTTCCTTTTGCTTGTTTTTAGCTGAAGATGTGTCCACTCTGATTGGGCTGATGTTGGCTTTGATTCATGAGCGGTGCTATCCACTAGGACCGTCACTGTGAGAGGCATCACTCAACCTCCGGCCTTCTTGTGAGGGGGCCTTCCTCATGTGGCCCTTGCATTGAGCCGTCTTTGTGGGGGGCTATCCTCGAATCTCTGTGCTTGAAAAATATGCATGGCCCACCCACTCGCAGGCCTCCAACTTCATTGTGGTGCTTGGTCCACCCTTCTAGGTCATCCGGCTTCGATGTGTCTTTTGCACGGTCCACCCAAGTCGATTTGGGCCCCCGGATTCACTGCCTCTCTTTCTGGTGCACGGTCCACCCGAGTCGATTCGGGTCCCCGGCTTGGACGATTATAAACTTGGCTCTTACGTAGCCTGATGGTCTGCAGGCACACTGACCTTCTTGTGAAGATCCTGTCTCTGCTGTGGGCTCTTGATGTAGCGTGATATTTGGCAGGCACTCGGTCCTGCTTTTGAAGTTCTGGTGTCGCTGCTTCGAGGCTCTAGATGTAGCCTACTAATCCACAGGCACTTGGTCCTGGTTTTGATGAACTGGGGCTTGGTTGCTGATGCTTGCGTCTTGATTGAGTTGGGGGATATTGCCTAGCTTGGCTCACTCGCTGATGACCTAGCTTGGCTCACTCGCTGATGATTGGGGCTAGGATCCGGATGCCTTGCCTTCACCTACCGATTGAGTTCTCCTCAAGAGGTACTCTTGACCTCACGCTCATATAGCGCGGCCTTTCCCTCACTGGCTTATCTTTGCCTATGATGAGGAGGGCCAACCTTGGCACCTACCTCACTGCTGCTCTGCTGAATGAGGAGGCTATCTAGCCTGACCTCAATGAGTCCCTCTAGACTACCTGCTGGGTGACATCTCGCTGTCCCCTGACAGTGAAGAAGCCTTGGATCTCCTTTGCTCTGACTATGTCCAAGCAGGCCTCGATCATCTTAGGATAAACACTGGCTGGCGGCTGGCTGCTGATGTTGTCTTACTTCAAGACACCGCGTCTCTAAACTATCCCGTGCCAATCCAGAGATAATTAGAAGGATGAGCCATTCCGTCTCATTTCGGGTGATGTAGAACTCGCGGCTTTGTTGCGCTCGATGATGATGATACATTTGGTGGTAGCATCCTTGTGCCTGTTCCTACTTCCTTTGAAGTGGTCACTTTCCAGTCCTTCGGTTCCCACTTGCATGAGGGTGGAGTACTCCCCGCACACCCTCCATCCAAGGCGCGAACTGATGTTCCAATTTCTCATGGGGGTTTGCCTCTAGAAAGCTGGTGAGCTTCACTTAGCTCCACTGTTATGACGACCAAGCTTCCCAGGCCTAGGCCGCTGAACTGCTTTGCTTTTCTTTCCTACCTGTGAATTCTTGAGCAAATGATGCCGTCCAAGCTTGTTTGCCATTCAGGTTCCCAGGCCCTTATGGACAATCTGCACTTTCCGTTGATGTTCGTGTCAAGGATCACACTCCCCGTACATTCTTCATTCCATATACCCTTTAAGCTTGATGATGCTGTGATTGCATGTTCTAAACGAGGGATAGCCTATCACGCTGCCCATGACCCTTCCACCACAGGAGTCTGTGTGCATATGCTTTGTATTCTGATGATGAGCCACTGCCATTGTGACTCGTAGCCTGTGCCACATGCTCGAAGTTCCAATGCTAAAATCACCTCGTCATCCATGTTGATAGCGGAGGATGTATCTTTGATTGAGTTGGCCCCTTATCTTGCACCGCTCGGCCAAGCCATACCAATACCAAGTTGAAGCTTAATGGATGATGGTCACATTTGACTCCGGGTCCACTTACCTCTTCACAAGGTGCTTAACGAGCTTGACTAATGAGAATTTTCATATCAGAGGGCCGATCAAACTGGTTCGCCCATTTGAAGGTGATTGCTGAGGGGGACACTTAGCATTGTGCCCCCACGGCTGCCCAATGACTAGCCGCTGACTTGCTTCTTGATGGATGCTTGCTGAACATGGAGGGGCTCTTCACCTAGAGCCCTCACTGAAGAAAATTGGAACCGACATATCTTGACGACTCGGATACCCCTGTTGGGCATGTCTTCTATGTATTCCTTGAGCCACGGTTGGGCATCTGCTGCTAGGCTTCCCACATTCCATTGGAGTCGCGTCACTTTGCAACCTCAGTCACAATCCTGGTGACCCAGTGAGTTTTCATCGCTAGCTCGCACCATTCGTGATTCATCTTGGCAGTAAATATTGCGTACTTTGCTTATGATGTCCCACCGTTGGCAAATGCGGGTTTAGCTCTGACACCAAGTGTTACGGGTCTGCCCGGGACACTCAAGGTGACACCTTCACCAAGAGGCCGAGGGTCTGCAATAGAGCACGTGGGCTAGGAGGCTCATGCCTAGCTGACTTGAGTCCCCTTTGGCGGCTCGTTGATGGGCTCGGCCAAAAAACGGCCCCAGATCACATATAGCTTGATGCGCAAGAGAGCCTTCTTGGCACCACGCATTCATGAAGTTTGATTTGAGTGGGAAGAGTCTTAAGGATCATGTTGAGTGAACAAGGCTATTCGGGCCTTGAGAACATGTCTAAGAGGTCCCTCTGGAACTCTCTCAGGCCACTTTGGGCTAACTTGAAAAATACCGAAAATGCCCCGGACCGCGGGCCGACGGGCCGACGGGCCGAATCTGTCGACAGCCATTGGTCATAAACGAGGAGCACCTCGGGTGCGTGTTTGTGAATGTGCATGGATTATCTCAAAGAGGAAGTCAAGGCCTCTGCATGGAGTACCTAAATGTCCAAAATGGATAACCCATCCACGTGTAACGCCGAGCCATCGCTCATCGATGAGACCCACCGACGAAGAGCCGATGGCCCTGAAACTGGGTCATGGAGTCCCCATGTGAGGCAGACTCCCCCGATACCTCCATGTTGTGAAATGGAAGGAGACACTCCCATTACCGAGCGCTCTCAAACCCACTCACGCATACGCAATAGCCAAATGGTGAGTTGAGGAGAAAATGAAGGTTAGGATTATGCCCCATAGTCCATCGTCCCCAAACCGAGTCCATTGCACTCTCCACGGCATCGAGCCGTGCACTACAGTCACCCTGGATACCCCCACTCGAGTGGAGTTTAACACACCACCCCCTTCACACTCACCCCTTGGACTTACTAAATCCAGCCCTCTCCCCACAGGAACAGACTAGTTTTAGGATTCCAAGGGCTGTACCTAACCGAATTGGGGGATGTAAAGCACGACACGTCCCCCTAGCCAAGATGCTTGTTTTGAGCTATCACACACCATATTCCATGACAACTCCACCCGTCAACCATTTTCATCATTTAAGGCCCATATCGCATCAATAGCATCCTCAAACTACTTCGCAAAGGCAAAGGTAGAGGCTTTTGAGCCACCCATACACTGCGTAGAATGCCATACATTCTAAATGCATTCTCAAGATCACGCTCGGAGACTTGAGGGTCCACACTAAGCTTGCTCTTGAGTTCTTTCCACCTTCTTGAGTCGAGCACTCTCTCTCTCTCTCTCTCGCTCTCTCTCTCTCTCTCTCTCTCTCTCTCTCTCTCTCTCTCTCTCTCTCTCTCTCTCTCTCTCTCTCTCTCTCTCTCTCTCTCTCTCTCTCTCTCTCTCTCTCTCTCTCTCTCTCTCTCTCGTAACCTTAGCACAGGGCAAGACCTTAGTTCGTCTTCCCCAGCCCCCCTTGGGCGAAAGGGCTGCCCTGGGGGAGGCGTTAAGCCCCCAGCTTAGCCCCCCCCTTTCAAAATCGACTGTTTCGGCTTCTCCAATGTTACTTCAGACAAAGCGCGGCTTCTGCAGCATTTCTCCAGACAAAAGCTCATAAGGCCTTGCCCTGTGTGATCCTGTGCGGCCTTGCGACAGCCCTGTACGGCCTTGCGAACCCGTTTCGGCTTCTGCAGCGCCAGATGAAGCTCGGCTTCTGCAACGTTTCAACCCATAAGACCTTGCGAGGCCCTGCCCTGCGTGGTCCTGTGTGGCCTTGCGACAGCCATGTGGTCGGCCCGTGAAGCCCATTTGAGCTCTGTGGTCGGCCCGTGAAGCCCTGCTACGCCCTCGCCCTGTGAAGCCTGTTTGAGCTCTGCTACGGCAGGGAAACCCCATTCGAGCTGCTACGGCCTCGGCTTTGCTCTGCCCTGCGAAGCTCTCTTCGGCGGCCTTGGCTGTGCTACGGCCTCGGTTCGACCTCGGCCTGTGAAGCCCATTTGAGACCTACTACGGCCTTGGCCTCGGCTCGGCTCACATCAGAAACACTTTGCCAGCAGCATACCCGTATACCCACCCAATCCAAGCCCAAGCTAACCTCACCCAACTGTTCGGCTTGTCAATCTAACTGAGATCTCAAAGTTACACTTTGGGCCTCGAAGAATATGTTCCCACCAAAAACTCCAGCCAAGGAGAAGATGACCACCAACAGCCCCAAACCATCGGGAAGAGTACCGGGTAGTTTTGCCGATGTCCTTGTGGCTCCGAGAAAAACAGATCGCATCGCACAATTACAAGCTGCCCTTGACATGGTCATGGATGAAAACCGCGACCTCAAAGCGCTCCTTAGCACGCTCGAGGCACGATTTGACTCCATGATCGGCCTCACAACCGACAAGGTGAAGGAAGTCGAAGAAAAAGTCACTCAAGTTCACGCGACCGCACTCGCCAAAGTGGACACCTGTGTGAAAATAGAAATGCGGGAACATCAGCTTCAACAAGAGAATGCCCTCAAGCTTCGCATCGGAGGGTTGCCCCAAGCTTGGGATGAGTGCCATCAAGATTTCTGCAAGTTAATTGATCTCCTCAACGAAACTCTTACACCAGTCCATGTCGACTACGACGCAGTAGAATGTATCGTCAACAAGTTCAACACCAAGCGCACACCTAGTGGACATGCTATTCTTGAGTTCAAAGACAAAGAGGAGCGGCTCCGACTACGCCAGCAATCATGTCTCCTTCGAGACACCGGGTTTTGGATCGCCGAAGAACTCACCCCGACACAAGTCAAGCACAAAAGTGAAGAGCTAAAAAAAGTGCGTGAAGCACGAGCCAAAGGTAAGTGGGTAGTATACCGCGGAGGGAAGGCCATCATCTAGGAGTTTCGAACTCCTAAACCGGTCCCTACCCCATAGGAATCCCCTTAGGCTTTTCTTTTTCTTTTGATGGACCCTCAGTCCCTAACTGATATGTATCGATTGCTCTCACTTAGAAGAAGCAATTTGTAATGTTTTGATTTTGGTCCCATGGGTCATATCTGACGTCCGAGGACGATAATTGAATCTATCTCTCTCTCTCTCTCTCTCTCTCTCTCTCTCTCTCTCTCTCTCTCTCTCTCTCTCTCTCTCTCTCTAACAGTGCATGCTGGTGTACACTGCATTACACACCATACGATGGTGTTGATAACCTTGGAGGAAAGAATGATGCTGCGCATGTTGCAGGCCATGCAGTAGCCAAAGAAACAAGCCTAAGCAACTAATCATGATATGAAAATCCAATTTTGCCAACATCCAACCATGCAAAGTTGATGCATCACATCTGCAGTTCACCTTCCTAGCACATAGAGCTAGTTTTTGACCTGGAGAGGTGGAAAGCAATCGTAACCATGCATATGAGGCATCCACATCAATCCATAAGTTTTCATACATCATATGATAACATTCCATCACCATAAACATGATGCAAAGCAGCTCCGACCTTTAGGTCAACCATAATCCATAACTTCACACATATGCAAAAAACAACTTCTTGGAATTTTCGGGAGCATGCAAAACATGCAAATGAAAGTATTTGACCTTAAACCAATGCATCAATCTCAGCTCCATAATGTAGACTAGCACTCTATTACATCACTTCACCCATATGGTATTCACACAACAAACGGTAACCCAAAAAGAAAGCCACTTTAATCATATCTGTCTATGCGGTTCGAGATGTCTAACCATATACTCTCACATAAGTTTACGGCCATCTAATAGCTGAAATCAACTCACCAAAACAAACCATAAATCATACATAAACAGCTCGGTTAAATCACGACATCATATGGTACCTCCCCTTGGTAGCATCCCTACACGCGCTCAAGGGGTCAACTATGTAATCATGTTAATGTATAACGTGAGTTCAAAATGAGTGGTTTTAAAATGCAAAAAAATTAGGCAATTTAACAGAGATACATTAAAATAAGAGGTTTTTATATTCAATTTTGAAAAAAAAAACCTAAAATAAGGAGTCAATTTATTCATTCAGACATGCTAAAAGAGGGGGTTTTTTTATACCCCAGAATGCACGTTATATAAGGGGGTCCTGAACGGTGAACCCCCCCAGTACACGAGTAGGTAAAACCAGTTATGGAACGATTAATAGCTCGCATTCCCAAGGTAATAACGGAGACCTAAATACATTTATCATCAAGTTTCATCAAGCTTTTCAATTGAGTAAGTGGGTTTTTCCATCCGGTGAATCTATATAGTGGTTCTCCAAGGAGCCTGGAGTAAAAAAAATTGGTTAAGTGCATTGGACAACAAGTTGTTTTTTGACCATATCTCTTAGCTCATGCATGATTTTCACATGACACCAAAGAGAGAAAATGTTCTAAATGATGTGTTTTATCTCTGGTGTAAAGGGTTCGGGCTGATTCATAATGGTTTGTGAGTTATGACCAAAATAGTGTTCCTACCATCTCTATGACGTGAAATGAAAAGCGTTTTTTATGCATGCACATGATCATAAACGCATCATGTGCATAAATCAGCGTGTTAAACATGATGAAATAATCATGGGGGGCAACTTCATACGTACTTGGTTAATCCATACATGCACTCATATACAAAAAAACAATCACCACGAGGGCGACTACTCAGGAGAACGACAGAGAGAGAGAGAGAGAGAGAGAGAGAGAGAGAGAGAGAGAGAGAGAGAGAGAGAGAGAGAGAGATGATGGCTATGGAGTTTAGAGTTTCTCACCGTGTTTAGAATCCATTAGGGGATGTCGAAAGGCTTTTTGCTTTGCTGCAAGAAAGCGGTGATGAGAGCTACGTAGAGGTATTCACCACGAAAGCTTCTGTAGAGCACACCGTGCAACAAGAGAGGAGATAGTAAGCAAGTAGAGAGAGAATAGCCTTCTTCTTTTGAGAGAGAGAGAGAGAGAGAGAGAGAGAGAGACACAGAAGAGCTTATGGAGATGGTAATGAAGAGCTTACACCACTCCGTATAATAGATACGTATAGCCTTGCGGTAGTAGATACAACAGACGGCACTGAAAACAAAGCACTAATTGGCAATTTATAGGCAAGTACGGCAGGCTGGTCCCAAGCAGAAAACTAGTGCTAGATTTTGGCCCAAGAATAGCTTCCTGCTTTTGGGAACTTGGCTAAAAACATGCCTTTACTTTTGGTGGTCAACTTCCCACTTACCATTCAATTTTTACAGCAAAATTGGCCAATTGAACAGTATCCCGCTAACTAATGGAAACCGTAGCTAGACTATGCCGCACCGTAATGTTTGACATAATTATGACTTTCCCGTACTCCTCTGGCGTATTTACGGTACTTCTTTTTATAAAAATAGTTCTTGCAAAAATCCTGTTTGGTCCCGTTTTTGCTCCGAGTGATCATTTTTTAATCCGACGGAGACTAAAATTAATATTTTTATATTCGGGTCATCATAAAAAGCACATTGCTTTTTAAAAACGTCGAAAATTACGAAAAGCTAAAAATAACGTAGAAAAAAGTAAAATTTTCTAAAATTGAACGACAGATTTTTTTCATCGATTGGAATAAGAAAGCGGACTCGCTTTTCACTAAAAAGCACTGAAAAGCTAAAAATAGCGTGAAAAGCACTCAAAAGCAGAATTTTATAAAATTGAACCATAGCTTCCTTGGAACATGTAGATCAAGGATCCGACCTTGCTTTTTGAAAAAAAAAAAGCACCTAAAAGCATAAAAATCATGAAAAAGCTAAAAATAGCGGATATTTCCAAAAGTGAACCAAACATCCGTCTAACCCACTGGAACATGGAAACAGGCTTGCTTTTTCCTTTAGAACCTTCCACTACTATCAATCAAGCATCTTAAGTCAAAATCTAGCAAAATAGATATTGAAAGCTATTTTTTTAATTTTTAGAAGAGATCCAAAATTTTGGCGATCTTACATCCTCCCACACTTAAAAAATTCGAGATGTCCTCACCTCGACATGAAATCTAGATAATTTAGTCTCATGACATCATCACGTTCCCAAGTGGCATCTTTCTGAGGATACGTTGACCATTTAACAACAAGATGTTTAATACTGGTCCGATTACGTAGAGGTTTAGTTATGCTCTGAAGTATTACTTTGGGATATACTTCAAAAGTTTCATCTGTAGAGATAGATAATAGAGAATCATCAAGAATATGTTGTGGATTAGGTACATACTTCTAGAGTAAATTGACATGAAAAAAATCATGTACCTTTATGTGTGGTGGTAACAAGAGTCTGTAAGCTTGATCATTAATCCTCTCTATGATCACAAAAGGTCCACAATATCTGGCACTTAGCTTCTTACACTTACCCATTGATAAAGAACTACGTTTGGGATTTACTCTCAAAAATATCATATCGTCCTCTTCAAAAAGTCTGGCAAATCGTTTTGGATTAGCATAACTCTTATGTCTATCTTGAGCAGTCTTAATATCCTACCGTATAAGGTTAGTTTGTAGTTGCATTTCATCCAATATTTCTTTGTATGCTTGAACTCGTATGAGAGGGTCTGTTCATTTGAGTTGAGTAAGACACTCTTGTCTGTACAATGCTTGAAAAGGAGACATTCCAATTGAGCGTTGGAATGAGGAATTATATGCAAATTCAACTAAATATAAATACCTAGTCCATTTACCCTGCTCATGCATACAATAAGCTCTTAACATGTCTTCAATGATTTGATTTGTTCTTTTGGTCTGTCCATGAGTCTGAGGATGATAAGCAGTACTAAAGGCTAACTAGGTTCCTATAGCTGAGAATAAAGCTTTCCAAAAATTAGAGGTAAAGTTTGCATCACGATAAAAAATTATCCGGCAAGGTAAACCGTGATACATGAAAACACCTTTCATGAAGACTTAGCCGTAAATGCTGTCTTGAGACTGAAAATAAATGGGTCATTTTTGTAAGCATATCAACAACCACAAAAATAGAGTCATATCCCAGACATGTAGGAATTCCTGTAATAAAATCCATGGATATGCATTCCCAATTTATTTGTGGAGATCGGGGTATCGAATTCGTTCAACTGTAATACATTGACATGGTAAGCATCTTGTAACATAGTTTAACACATCACGCTTTAGTCCTGGCCAAGAGATACTCTTTCATACAATAGAGTAAGTCTTAATGTATCCTGGATGTTCTGCTATAGGTATATCATGAGCTTCCTGTAATATTTGAAGTTTGATTCCAGCTTGATTGGGAATACAAGGGAATACAAAGATGGTTATCGAAGTAAAGGTCATCTCCTTCAACGTGAAAGCCTTTGATTTGTCTTTCTTGATTCTCTGTGCGATTATTTAAGTTCATCAAGTACTGGATTTTTATGTAATACAGATCCTGAGTCATACCTTCTCGAATAAAGTCAATTAAAGAAGTAGTAGAGGTTGTGACAGCCGCTACAGTACTCTTCTTGCTTAAGGCATCAGCCACAAGATTTTCCTTTCCAGGTTTATATTCAATTCCAAAATCATATTCGCATAACAACTCCATCCATCTTTGTTGCCGCCGCATATGAAGGTCAGGTTGGGTGTAGATCCACTTCACGCTTTTATGGTCGGTATGTAGTTCCAATCTCCTTCCAAAGAAGATAATGTCACCATACTTTAAGATCATGCACAACGGCCAATAATTCCAAGCCATGTGTTGGGTAATTTAACTCATGTATATGTAACTTACAAGATTCATGAGCTCTACTAGTTTTCCATCTTGAGACAAAACGCAACCAATTGCTTGTCCACTTGCATCAGTGAGCACAATGAATGTCTTTGAGAAGTCTGGGAGCTGTAGTATTGGAGCATTCACCAAAGCTTCTTTCAGTTTCTCAAAACTAGCTTGAGCACGTTCATTCCAATTAAATACTTTAGCCTTCTTAAGCGTATTAGTCAATGGAGATGCAATCTTAGCGTAGCCTTTAATAAATGTACGATACCATCCTGTTAAACCAAGAAAGCCACATACTTCTCGTACTGATTTTGGTGTAGGCCAAAACTTCGATCTTACTTGGATCAGTAGAAACACCATCCTTGGATACAATAAATCCCAAATATTCCACCTTGTGAGTGAAGAAGGTGCATTTGCTACGTTTGGCATAAAGTTGATTTTGATGGAGAAGTTCAAGTACTCGTCGCACATGTTGTTCGTGTTCTTCTATGTTTCTTGAGTAAACCAGGATACAATCAAAGAAGACAAGAAAAAAAACATCAAAATGCTCTCAAAACACGTCCGTCATAAGATGATTAAAAGTTGCAGGAGCATTGGTAAGTCCAAAAAGTATAACTATAAATTCATAATGTCCAAAACGAGTATTAAATCATGTTTTTGGTACGTCCTCCTCCTTGATTTGGATTTGGTAATACCCTGACTTAAGATCAATCTTTGTGAAGATAGAAGCTCCATGTAATCGGTCAAGCAGTTCATCAATCCTTGGTATTGCATACTTATTCTTGACTATTACCTGGTTCAATCCATGATAATCAATACAAAGACATAGAGTACCATCCTTCTTCCAATTAAAGAGAACAGGAGTACTCCATGGAGAAACACTGGGTTGAATGAAGCCTTGCTCAAGAAGTTGAGTTAATTGCTCCTTGAGTTTCGCAAATTCAGGTACTGACATTTTGTAAGGTCTAGGGCAACTAGTTGAGCTCCTAGAGTAAGCTCTATTGCATGATCAACATCACGCTTGGGCGGTAATTGTGAAAGTTCTTTGGGAAATACATCATCAAATTTTGTTATCCATTAGGGTTTAGGTGAATCTATCTTCTTCTCCTTAGGGTTAAGCTTTTTGGTTTACGATAGAGTGTTGTACCTCCTAGCTTATCCTCAATGTCACTAGCAATAGCTGTTGGACCAGGTGCTCGACCTTGCTGAGCTCTTCGATCCAGTTTTTCATTTGAAATTCTAGCTCCATGATATCTACCTTTGACAAAAGCTAGTATCTTTACACTTCGTAGCAGAGCATTCAAAAGATCAAAAACATGGGCATCGTACAAGCTCAGCATTGCTTTGTTTCCCTCGCCAGCTAGCCAACTTACGTATTTTGTTTTAGCAAGGTTTGTAGTCGGAATATAAGACAGATCATCCACTTCCTGCAACATATCATAATTAAGGGATTACATTGAGGCAACATTGATCTCCATTAAAAGAAACCCTAGCATTCTTTTACCCCAACAAGTGCTTTCTCCAACAAGGATAATGCGTGTACCACCAGCTGAGCCTACAATCCATTTGTGCCAAGTTACAGTCGGACACCTTTTCAGAATCCCACCAAGCATGAATAGTTCTATACAAGCTTGTTGCCTCCTCCTCTCCTTGCACAATGCCATAATTTACACATACACTTGTGCTCATATTGGAAATTTTTATGCACTTATTGCATGGTATGAATGTGCAAGCTTGCTCCCAATGAAACAAACACGATCGTTATCTTCCTTCCATAACATTGTCAAGTCCTCCATTGAGCACAGTTCGGATAGCTTTCCAATGTGCACCAGCTTCATCTTCCACCCTAATTAGTTGGTCGGTGTCTGCTTTCTAACAGTACCAAATTCAACACTTCCCAAAACATGATATGCGCTTGTGTGTCGAATTCAACATTTCACAAAACATGATATGTGCTTGTGTGTCTTCTTCCTTCATCTTGCAGGTTGCAATGGTCTACATTTCTTGAATCTTGCAAAGTTTGAAGATTATTGAAAGCTATAAACAAATGCAAAAAATTTAGGACGCCATGCAAGGAGGACTTATGCAGGATCGTAGACATGTGTTGCCATTGTTGTAAATTCCACAACTCTACGCACATGATCGAAGCAAACCCAGCTTTTTTGCAAGTCTCCACATCCATCTTGACGCATTATATTAATCTGCGATAGCAGAGTCAAGTGTCCAAATGCCTCAATTGGAAACGTTTGATACAACATCTCAGGGTGCGGCTCGTATAAGAGAGAAACGTGAGTATGATTACTAGCATCCAAATGGTGAACATGTTTTTATACACTTAAATTTTTTTTTGTTTCTTGTTGATCACGAAAGAGAAGTGGAATGTCAACAAAGGAGGTGGTGACCTTTGCGACGAGTTTAGAAACAACAATTTTGCATGCCTCTGACCTACCAATGGTTACATACCCGTTGATCGATAAGTAGAAAACTTGATTCGGAGTTGCATTGTGTTTCGAGAAATATCTTGTGCTGATTGGGTTATTTGCAGAGAGCGATGGCAACCATATTCAGATTTGTCATTTCAATTAGGGCAAGACAGAGGATGACTTGCAGATGGCCTTGCTAATCTCTCTAAGGCCACATGTTGTGGAGAAATGTCTTCGTCCGTTCCGTAATGGAGCGAAATGGGATTCTGCAGCAATGAACACTTCCATTGTTTTTTTGCCTTGCATTGCATCTGTGTATGTGTTGTCAAATTTTGAAGTGCATTAGTGGAACAGAATGGAGGTGTATAATTTTGGAGATCTTGACTGTCTTGTGCTATCTACATCAAATGACTGAGGTGTGTTCGTACTCGTCTTCCTGTAGGCAGATAATTATGGAACGGTGCATGATATTGTCACTGCTATTGGATGGCATGAAGACCACATAAATGTGGTTGTTTGCAAGAGACTGATATGCAAGAAGAATAATAGAACTGTGTGCACACTTTCGGTGTCCGCAATGAGGAAGAGCACACTTGGACTTCAAAGGCAATCGACATACCCTTGGATGATGCATGGTTTGATGGGCTAGAGGAGAGTGATTGGACAAAGGACATTGATGGGACACCTGTGCGAGGTACTCTACGACACCAATTGATCAGAGTAAACTTTATCTGATGTCTTTGACTTTTGTTTCTTGTGCAAAAGGTACAGAACATGGGCATTGGTTCCTTTGGCAATTGCTTGCCCAATATACAAATGAGAATGACATTGTCGTACAATACGGAGGTGATTGTGGGGAAATGGCGTTGATAGGGAGCCAGATGGGCCGAATGATGACAATTTTTGAGAGCAACGAGGAGTTGTCCAACAAGTTCCACTGTGTTCTTGAAATGCAAGCCCCATCACAAAGATCATATAGAGAGCTTTTTCAATAGATTTGCCGCACCATTCCATTTTCCATATAAAGCTCCCTAAAAATCTCCCTCCAAAAGCTCTCTCCATTCCCCAACTTGTAGTCACCTTGTCATCTCTCCTATCTTACATTCACCCATTGAGCATGTTCCTAGCTCACCTATAGTGCCCCTTGAGAGCCCTATATCCCTAGACACTACTGCTGATGTTGGATCTTCAATTGTAGCAGACTCCACTTTGTTGCTTCAACTATCTTAGGAGATCTTGCATGATTCAATGAATGTTATTGCCAACCTTGAGCTTGGAGCAGAGTGGTTGGTAGTGGACAAAGATGCTACAATCTTTGCTTTGTGCTAGGCCTTGAGAGTGAAATTCCAAATCATCAATGACCTAAAATCTCAAGCTCGTGGATTTTGAGAGATGTTGTTATAGGGACATATGTGGGTTCATTGAGCCAACACCCAGGCTGCCCAAGCTACTATGGGGTATGGGTGGAGTGGTCCAGTGAGATAGGTACAGACTCCTGTGGATTATCGGCAGCCAAGTCCTTCTACACAATTTATAGGAGGTGCTCAACCTCAGTAGTTCAAGTACTATCCCCAGGGGTTTCAATAGCCCACTCACATGACACAGATGTAGCCGACGTAGAGAGTTCCTTGTGAGGGATTTGTTGGCACATTGGTAGTTTCAATACCCTTCAAGATAGGTGCTTCCATCTGCTACTCAGTAGGTGGTTGTTCCTTTCATAGAGAGCCACTTTGTAGAGAGTAGGGTGGAGCCACCTATAGTCCAACAGGCTCCCACCATCAATCTTATGGCTCCACCTCGAGAGGCAGATACTTCAAGTGCAATAGTGGGGGGGCAACAACCCTTTCTCTTGGGTGACAGGATCAAGAGGTTCAACTCAACATCATTATTGTGTTGTAAATATGCAATTCCTTCTTTTTAGTTGTCTTAGTGTACATAACAGTTTCTTTTGACAGTTCGAGTGTCTTCTCTCACTGAGACGTTGAGTGATTTTGTGGCGGGCAACCTATAGCAGGGATACAATGTCACTTTCATTAGACATGCAGTTACAATTGGTGTGGTGTTCACACTAAGTGGACTCTCGTTCGGGCACTGACAAGTGGCAAACACAGGGAGTGGTGGTCTATTGGACAATATGGCCAATTCATCGCTGCAGGGATATTTTGTTAGGTGTTTGATCCGCTCTATGGTTTGTCATATGCAACATATTTTTGTTGAGTCTTGAGTCTTGTGTTCGGTCTAGCACTTGCACCTCTCCACTCTCCCTACACAAATGAAGCCTCAACACCCCCATTGTACCTGTGAGCCCAGGGCTTGGAGCCAAGTGTGCTGCTTGCTAGATTTTGTACTGGTTCATGAGTTAGTCAAGTTCCACTATGTTTGGAATATACTGTCATTCTGTTTGAGTCTATTGTGTTCCATTGCTATACATTGTTTATTCTATTGGGAGTGAGGTTGCTTGTACATTGCTTTGAGGAGCACCCACAATAGAGAGCATGACAACTTTTCCTGCTACGGAATAGGTACTTCCCCCCTTGGGTTAGTAATGAGTAGATACTAGCCTTTACTATAGTAATTAATGCTTCATGTCTTGATTAGCCCTTTCCTATGGATGAATGTGGAATCGTCTCTCTTGGCATGTATAATAGCTCTCATGATCTAGGGAACACTTGGTTGCTTTGGATTGGTGAACTGATTATGATTTTTTCTCATAATTGTTGTCCTGAGTTTTATTGGATATGGTTTCTTCCCACCATCCTATCTTCTGCTTGTTATGACACATGGTGTTTCTCATGCATTGTATGGAATAGAGGATGTGGTTGGCCTAGCTCCTTTTCCCTTCCCCCTATTTAAGGTGTGTGCTTTACCCCTCACTTAGTCTTGGTATTTTGTTGAAATATGTTTCTACGAGAGAGAGAGTGTGAGGTAGAAGCTTTGTCCTACTTGCAAAAGAGGAGCGTTGTTGATTGAGCCCTGCAACATGGAGACTTTTGAAGAGCCTTCTTCTTCCTAGGTCTTGTTTTTTAAAAAAGCACTATGTACTTGTGGATTTGAATGAGATTCTTGATTACTACGTGCTCTTTGTAATCATGAAAAATTCATGGTGACCTTGTCTTGTTAGTTTTTCTATCACTAATAGATTTTACTTTTCTGAAAATGGTTATTTATTTGGCAAAGCTTCTCAATTTGCTTTTTACTTTTGTTCTAGTTCATTCCAATAATGGCTAGCATGTTCTTTTTCAACAATCATTTGATTTGGTCATTGGATCATTAGTCTTTGATACTTCTGGCCTCTTCGGATACTTTATTCTAGTTCTATCAATGATTTGGTGAATGTTCTTTTCATAGAAGTACATCAGAGGACTTTTTATCTCAATTATTGAGGAGATAATTGAAGCCCCCCCTTAAATTTTTTTTTAAAAAAAGCTACTTAGGTAATATACGTCAAAGAATAACCATTGGCATGCCTTTTCCTTAGTGTCCACATTAGAAAAAGGAAACAAAATTTGTTTTTGTAAATTGTTAAATATTGTTCAAACAATTGCCTTTGCCAATTTGTGTCTCCTGCATCTCCCACACAGACTCTTTATAAAGTGATTTGCCTTTCTTAGAGAGCCACAAATTGTGAAGCTATAAAGTGTTGTGGGTAAAGGCAGCATGTGCCTTGCCCCAAGACAGACGTTGAGTGTCCTCCGGCCATTGACCTCATTGACCTACTCACTTATTCTTGATATACATAAAACAATAAGGAGTGAGTGTTGCTTTAGGCCACTCTGCTCCACCCTACTCTATGCTCTCTCTCTCTCTCTCTCTCTCTCTCTCTCTCTCTCTCTCTCTCTCTCTCTCTCTCTCTCTCTCTCTCTCTCTCTCTCTCTCTCTCTCTCTCTCTCTCTCTCGTGCGCACACGCACCGCATTTGCGCATCCCTTCAAGTAGTATCAGAGCACATTGCGATCAGGGGGCATCGCTCTCGGTGGTGGAGAGATTAAGAAAGCTTGGAAGTATTGTGAGAACGTAATGGGAGCATGTGAGCTCACCTGAGAGTGATGTATGCTCTTGTGGAAGCTCATAAGAGAGTATGGAAGATAGTGTGTAGGTGAAGGTGCTGCCCTAAAATTGTGTGTGCGTAGTAGCACTATTTTTCATATCGTTTTTCTCCTTGAAGAATGCACATCTATTTTTTTTCCTCACGATCCCCTCCATTTTGAAGTGGTTTGCAACTTTAGGGAAAGGAACTTTTTGTGAATTCCTCACCGGTTTGTTGATATCCAGCTCAGACTGATTGTATGCAGGAAATTTAGGTTTTTGCTTTGCGTAGTGTGCAAGTATAATTCACTTTTGAAAGCACAACAAGTGCTGAAAGTTAGGTGCATAAATTATGAGGTTGAAGATGTGAATTAAGCTTGTGCAGAGCTTGAGGTTTGATGCTTTTTGGTAGACATGGATTGGGTACAAGACATTGCAAAGGACCTGCACACTAAAATGGGACACACACTCGAAAGTGTTTCTTGAGTCAACTTACACCTGCGAGATAAGTGCAACATATGGCTTCACAATGAAGGAACGTTCTTTGCATGCACTCCATATGTTTAGCTGGCCTAATTGAAAGTGAAGTGCAAGAGCTATAGCAAAACCCATTTGTTAAGGCAACGGGGATAGCAATAAAGAAGTGGAGATTCTAGTGCACTCAAATGCATTGAAAATGGCTAGCACCAAGACGGATATTGCAAGATTGAAGGATTAGTAGCAATCTTACAAGTAAGCACTCCCAAGTGGCCTAAACAACTCCTGCAAAACTATTCGGTTGCACCTTCAAGAGATTTAGAAGCACTCAAATCCATCATTGAGTTTTTTGGGTTTCAAGCACTCGCTATATCTTGTACATAAGCATGAATTCTTGTTAACGTGCATTAAAGTGTGACATTGTGCTTGCATATGCTTTTCAAATCCTATTCTAGATTGTTTAGTGCCTTGGCTAATGCTAGAAAAGCCTCTAAAAATATCAAGAATTCTTTAGGACTATTTTTGCTAGAAAAAAGTGGCCTTGAAAGTGCTCAAATAATTGCTTGAACATTCTTTAGAAATGTCAAAAGTGTAATAAGAGTGCTATATATTAGCCAAAAAATTACTTCAAGTGGTAGAAAAGTGACTGGAAGTATTTGACTTAGTGCTTAAAATTTCATGAAACCTTTAGCAGTGCTTTATGTTGCATGAGTCGAAGTGTTGTGAAGGTGCATCAAAACTCTAACATGTGCTAGTTTTAATACTTCCTTGGTTTGTTTAGTGCTTTGGAAACTGCTTGAAAAGCATTTGAATGTCAGAACAATGTGGTCTTAAAAGTACTTGAAAGTGCTCAGGTAACAACTTGAACATCCTTTAGAGATGTCAAAGTGCTATACAATATCAAAAGGTGCCTCAATTGGTTCGAAAGAACTTAGAAATGCACAAGTTAGTGCTTAAAAATCCCCTTAACATTTTAGCAATGCTTTATAATGGATGGAAGCTGATTTGAAGTACTTGCAAGTGCTTGAAAATCCTTTGGAGACCTCAAAAGCGCTTTTGGATTGAAAAGTGATTTACACCATTGTAGGTTGGCTTGAAAGTGCTTGGAATTTCCTATTTAGTCCTCCATTTCCTTTGAGTATGCTTTAATGATTTGGTAGTGCTTTTGTAAGAATAAAATGGTACTAAAGTACTTAAAATACTAAAAAATATTGGTGGAGTGATTTACTCTACCTAAAGTGGGTTTAGCGTGCCTTCCAGTGCCTTAAGAATTTCAATGTTGCTTCAACACTATTCTGGAAGTTCTTGACATTAACTACAGTGCCTCAAAGTGCTCTATTATGCTTGAGAATGCTTGAAAGTGATTAGAGTGGCTAAAAATGTCTCAATTTAAACATCTAAAGTTTGTTGCAATTTCCTCAAGGTGGTGTGACAATGTTTCAATATTGATATTTCCTCTCTTACCATGTATGATAGAACCACATGTTGCTCTTGACAAATAGGTTGTAACGTTGAGTGCCAACAATGGCTTCCTAGAGGGTTCCACTGAGTTTTTGCAATGTAAAAATTGAGACTTTGTGATGCTTCACTTTCTTCTAGGAATGCATGCAGTAGAGTTGTGATTCTAAATAGTGTTCGTGTTGCATGTAGCCGGTCCCTCTGAAATGACCACAAGACAAGAGTCTTTTTCTGCCCTGTAGGCACAAGTACCATCCCTTCTGTTTTGTAGTTGTGTGTGCTACTTGCTTGGCATCCACCTTGCCCCTCGCTCACTTGCCTCCTCGTACCTCGCCTCAATCACATGTTTTTGAGCTAGTGTGCCATGATTACTTTCAGCAACACCGAACCAAGTCAAGTCACATTCATGAAGTAAATCACCATAAAAAATTCTTCAATGGAAGTGTAACCCATATTTGTGTCAAAATTGGATCCCAAAGCTTGTGGAAAAGCTCTCAATCATCCAAACCTTGCAAAAATGGAAGCTTAGAAGTTAATAGATGTTCCCAGTAATAAAAGTTTTAGAGACATGGGTTCAGAAGATCACGATCAATGCATTACATGCTCACAAAAAAAAGGAAAAACCATAATTACATATGGCGGGGAGGTGTTACCATCCTCACCCAGTTATTATAAAGTGTGGCCCTTTCCCCCTATACTTGTTTCTTCCTCTAGTGTTGAATGGTTATGGTGTGCTTATCCTCCAATATAGGAGGGTCACCTTTCTTTTGGATGTGTAATGCATTGGGAAGATCCATTACCTTCAAGTTTGTAAAAATAGTTGCGTCATAATGATCCTACTGCAAAAACATATGTCCCACAAGCACCCACACGTGTAGCTAGGTACTTGCAATGCCTCCTTTCTCCATGCACACTCAACCCCCTATTGCCCCCTATTTTCTCAATGCATACCTACACACTTGTTCACCTACACACTATACATATAGAAACTGCATAAATCATATAATTCTTCATCCTTTGGAGGATAGCACGTCTGCAAGAAATGCACTAATAATAACACTCAAACCAGCCTAAGTTTGCACAGTATTGGATGCACTCCTTGTCGCATGATTTTCGTTGGCAACAAGAATGCCTATGTCTGCTTTCTTCAAGAAAGAGCATCATTGACACCGTTGCCTATCATTCTGCAAATGTGCTTCTTCTCTTGCAATCATTTGACAATTTCATACTTGTTCTTTGGAAACAAATCTTGCAAATCCTTCTACCTTTTCAATGAACTTGCTTTAAGTTACTTGCACAAAATGCTTCAATCCTGAAACGTTGAAGGCTCAATGACAATGTAGATGAATAGCAAAAACACTAGTAGATGATGTTGATCTGAGGGCGGATTATGGTATTACAAGTGTTAATGTTGGGGATACTATTGAATGCTAAAAACATTGATCCGCATAGTTGGATACTGATGGCGATGGTGATGACGCGACAATGTTGATAGATGCTAACCATGAAACACTAGAGGGATGGGGGTTGAAAACATGGATCTGTGTACTTGGTACTTGGTAGTACTGATCTTTTAATGGCCCAAATGGGGACCAAGGGTTGGTTATATAGGTTTTTTTGCGGTTCTCCCTACCTAATTTTCATAAATGTCATGTCAAAGTCACTAACCAGTAAATGACTTAAATGATTATTCATATGCCTACATGCTTCAGTGACTATATTGTGCAAGTGAGAGTTTGCAACTATTGATATGTCTAGGCATGCATGTCCTTCTAGAGGCTCACAAAGTGCCAAGCCAGATCCCTAAACTATACTAGACTATGATAGATGTTGACATGTGGCAATAGCTTGTCCACGTGGCTTAAGTGCAATGTACACGTGACATCCGCCCCTGTTAGAGGTGAGACACGACTGTCGAAATTCTTCATGTGGATGCTTTTTGTACTTCCAAACTTATAGGACTACGGATGTAGATACTGCTACAATGTAAACACTAACCAATGAAGTTACTAGGTAGCCTTACCACTATTGTAGAATACCAACCTTGATGCTGACTATGCCTTACGAGCAGGTACTACCACCCGAATAGTCTTGTCGCAAAAACATTACGGGTGAAGACGAAAGGTAAGGGTGCTCAAAGGTATATCCAATGGTTCCATGTCGGCAAAAGTAAATGCACACTACATGCAAATGTAGAAGATGGTTATGAATGCTTTCTCCAATTCCTTTCATATCTGCATACAAGGAAAGTAGAACTTGGTCTTTGTGTGTCTGATGTCGATCTTCATTAATGATGATGATATTATTCCTTAAGGGTATCCAAGACATAGCGATGACAATGGAAGCACACTCGATGTATGATGGACCAAGGGTGGGAGTGGCTAATAAATCTGGAGCAGGGACATGACACTTCTTTGGGAAAAAAATCTGAAATCGGTTCCTTGAGTTCTTGGTTATTCTCGAATTCTTGATTCTTCTCTTGAGTTTGTGAAGCTGAAGCATGTCCATAGCTCTATACTAATGTCACGTGTAGTGGAAAGGTTTAAGGATTTTAACTCGGATCTAGTGCTTCACACAAGCACAAGGTTACTTTACTTCAATGGAGGAACTGAACACAATGTGTGTGTGTGTGTGTGTGTGTGTGTGTGTGTGTGTGTGTGTGTGAGAGAGAGAGAGAGAGAGAGAGAGAGAGAGAGAGAGGATCGTGTCGTATTCTCTTCTCTCTCTATCTCTCAGTCTCATACACTTTCACGCACAGTGTCCATTCACTTTGTTCGTATCCATTGCAATCTCTCATTAAGAACGGAAGGCTCTCCCTTCCATAAGAATAAAAAAGGAACCTTGAGCACAGTTCGGAGCACTCATCTTGAGCAAAGTTCAAACTTTCATTCTGCTGCACCTTACATAGTATGTTGTGCATTGGTAAATATAACGTTCCTCTCTCTCTAGCTCTATTTGGCTCTCTGCCTCCTTTGGGGGTATACCTCCGTATCGGCCCGTCTCTATCCCCAACTAGTGAGATGACGTGCATAGCTCACCAATAACACATCTACTGCCATGAGATAGGTGGATGTCCATATACTTGGGACGTGAAATAAACCCATCATCTGTCATGGAGAGAAGATGGTCTCGATCAAAAGCCACCTTAGTCCCCACCTCAAATGATGGAACAACCAAATCCTCCTAGTATAAAGCTAAATGAGATCATATCTGATAATTCTTGCTAATCTCTGAATGTGTGACAATGAGAGATGGTGCATCCAAGGAATACTGAAAGGGGGACAACCTATCACTAAATCCATGTACCTCAAATCAAGATAATATCTGCTTAAACCAACATGAAGTATCACCCTCACTGGCCAGTTACGACATAGAGGAACTTCACGAATAAACCCAAGACTATTAACACTTCAAACAAACCAATGTAGCAACTAGCGTGCTACCAAGCAAACAGCGACACTCTGTAGGCCCCAAATTACTTAATTACTCCTATCACTACACCGCTGCCTCCCTTGATATAAATTTTTCCTTCTTGGCCCCGTGGAAGTCCATGCTGGGAGATCGTACTTCTTTTCAAGCAGGTGGCTGGATGTTTCGTACTAGTCTTTCGTGAAGATAGAAAGAGCATTCTTGGCAAAAAGACATCTCCAACTTGCAGATGATTTGAAACATTGTATGTTGTCAAGATTGTTAATGAAGAATCCCTCATTTTAAACTCTGCCAGAAATTTCAGCAACCAACTCTTCGTCAAGCTCAATTCTATTCTGGCTCCACCCAATCACATAATCAGGGCTCTAACTATAAGCTTCCTTGCACTAAGTTGCTTTTAAGGTCCAAGGTTTTGTTCCATTCCTGAAAAAGGACATTTAACTTGATTGCTCCATGAATCATGGATTTTCTTGGATACGTCCTGCTATCTATTTCTCCTTTACAAAGTGCAATACTGGTTTGTGAAACTACTACAGAGCTAAAGACCAATCCCCAAAAAGTGCAGCCTGCTTTACAAATCCCCAGACTAGTGGAGATGACTCAAAACCAATGCAATATTTTTCAACCAAACAAGGTCTCTTGTTGCCAAATTTAACAATGTTTTTTCAACTAAATTTAACTTACGTGACTGATCCAAGAATCTCTCTTTAGTTGTTTGTTAGCCACAATTGAATTTATAAGCGAATGAAATACCTCAAAATCCTATCAGTACTGGCAAACTTTGAATGCCGCATCTCTGCCTCAAACATTACCTCTCTACGAAAGCTATTTGTTTCTTTCTTGATCTCTCCAATGCTTAGCTCCGTCTCCTCAATCACTGCCTTTATGTCATCTAAGATACGCTCACTCTCATCTCGATATCGTCCTGTCTAAAGCTTCACAGTTGCACACTCATCCTCGGCAATCTCACTTTTCTCCTCCATACTCGAGGGAATCAGCAGCTCAGGTGGTGATGTTGGTCGAGCCTTTAATGACCCCCGTTGGCTGCTTCGACGTAAGCTCCCCATTCTAGAAACTCTCCCAATGCTCTCAAAGCCATCTTCAGGGGAGAGATATGGCAGCAAAGAGGTGCATCTTTCTCTCTAAGGAACCCTATGTGCAAGAGTTGTTGGAAGCATTTGGTATGACCATGCGTAAACCTATCTCATATCCTATGGAACCCAACCAGAAGTTATCAAAGTAGGGCCCCTCAAATGTAGCAGATGCTACAAGTTATTGAAAGCCGGTCGATACCCGATTTGATGTCAAATCCCCCATGGGACTTCTGAGCTCATTCATGCAGAGACCTGCTAAGTCAATGTGGAACAACCTCTTCAAACTCTGCGGTATTTAAAGCAATCAAAGTCGTTAGGCGTGTGCTATGCGGTTGGAGGTACGGACTACAAGATCATTCTTTGAGGATGATGTGATTTAGATTGGGGCAGAGATCTAGACGGACGACAATCGACTACATGTCACACCTTTTCTTTTGGCTCAGGAGCAATTTCATGGAGCAGTAAGAAACATATGTACCTAGATGAATCCAAAATAAGCTTAGATTCATCCTTAAAGGAAAGTGCAAGGAATAGACTCATGGTAGTCACCCACAAAACAATATATCCATCAGCACCATCATGCATAGTATTGACTAAATACTACGACATCCCCACTAACGTCGTCAATGCCCAATAGTGAGTGTAGAACTAGGTACTAACATATGCTCCCAACACAACACACACCGCACGCACGCACACATGAGCATACATCAACACAAAGTTCAACGTGTTGAGTTTCTCTCATGACTCCGGAGATCAAGGACAAACTCGGCCATAATGAAGCCCAGCACTAAAAGCATCAAATCGAAAAATTAGCACAAAAATGAGGTAGTTGATAGGGCATACGCACCACAAAAGATAAAAAGAATTAGCACAATATCAAAAGGTCATAAATCGGACGAAAACTTCGCGATGTGAAGAATGCATGTCCGCTATACGATGAATAAAAATACATAGATGAATCCAAGATATTAAGCCCTTACAAGAAAGTGCAAGGTATAGACTCATGGTAGTCACCCACAAGACAATATAACCATCAACTCCATCATGCATAGTATTGACTAAATACAACGACATCCCCACTAACCTCGTCAATGCACAATAGTGGGTGTAGAACTAGGTACTATCATATGTTCCCAACAACCTACAATTGCCTTATCATTCATAGAGGCAGAGTATAGGGTTGTTTGCAGTGCAACATGTGAGTCAGTGCGGTTATGGAGACTACTTTCGGAGATTGGCTTGCCACATTAGATGACCACAATCTACTTCGACAACCAGGAGTATCACCATTGCAAGGAACCCGGCTTTTCATGCCCGGACCAAGCATATAGAGATACAGTACCACTGTTCTTGAAAAGACCAAGCATGGCTCTATTCAAGTAGAGTATGTTCCAACAGACAACCCTATCAATATCTTCACCAAACATCTGCCACAAGCAACATTATCCTCTCATGCCAACTCCCTTGGATTGATTCCCCGTCTAAGAGTTGAGGGGGGGCTAGAGTTTCAGATTCCAATCCGTTGGTGGCTCCAGTATCTCCCTAGAGCAGACTAGAGTGGGCTGTTTTGTGGCTTTGCCCGGCTATACCTAAGGTAGACGTACTTTCCAGGTGGTGCATTCCACGATGTTGCCCACCCAGAAGGCTAGCATGAGGCGAGACTCCTGTTCCTAGGGTTTCCCAGAAACAAAGTCTCCCTATACATGCAGCCCCCCTTTGTACTTTTTGGTCATATCAATAAGCATAGCAACCAATGTTTGGGTCTGAATGAACTCTCTGTAGCGTTCTCTCTCTATCATTTGTGCATCTGTAGCATTCTCTCTCGAACGTTTTTTCTTACTCCAGCAATTTTCTCTCTGGCATTCTCCCAACAATCTCTCTCTCTCTCTCTCTCTCTCTCTCTCTCTCTCTCTCTCTCTCTCTCTCTCTCTCTCTCTCTCTCTCTCTCTCTATCACTAGCACTCCCTCTCCATTGCTCCCCTTGCTTTGTTTGTAGGTTGGGTGGCCAATCTTGCACCTGTGTGCCCGCTCGAGGGCGCTCGATTGGAGGACATGTTTAAGGAGATCTATCGCGATAGATCCAAGATCCATTGGCTGCCCGGTCCCGAGAGGAGTTTGCTCACAGTTGCAAATGAGATCATCGCCAGATTCACCCTTTTTTGTTGCTCCTTTGACAAGAACTCGTATTCAAATTGGAAACATTGCATGTAGTGTGCAATAAGCATCAATTATTTTAAAGTGAAGTATGCTCCAAGGGGGATTGAGTCTATCAGTTGTGGAAAGCATTGTATGGACTGAGGCAAGCTCGACGACAGTGGTACCTCACACTTCACCAGTTTCTCGTGAAGTTGGGGTTACGACGTACCTCATCAAATTCCAACTGTTATGTTGTTTCCGATGGCTCTTTGGTTGCGATACTGATTGTCTATGTGGACGATCTCATTTTCACAGGTTCTTGGACCAGTAGGGTCAAGTTGATCATGAAAGCTATGGAGGCGCGTTTCGAGATGACTGATCTTGGGCTTCTTCACTATTTTCTTGGATTCCAAATTTTTCAGACACCAGACGGCATCTTCTTTTCTCAGCAGAAGTATGCGAATGCTATCCTGGAGAGATTCCAGATGACAGGCTGCAGATCGATTGGCACTCCTCTTGAGCCTGGAGAGAACGTATCGCTTCACGATCCTTCCCCACGGATTGACTTGGAGCAATACAGGAATGTTGTTGGCTGCCTCGTATGGCTGACTTATTCCCGACCAAACATCTGTTACACAATTTCTGTCCTCAGTTCCTTCAACACCCAACCTCGTCAACGACATTGGCAGTGTGCCCAACGTACGTTGCGGTACATCAGTGGCACCTTGGACCATGGTGTGTTCTATCGTCGCTCCAAGGGTTGCACCTTACTTGGTTGGTGCGATTCAGATTGGGCAGGAAATCCAGATACGTGGCGCTCTACTACAAGAGTAGTTTTCACACTCGGCTCGGGACCCATTTCATGGAGCAGTAAGCGACAACCGACCGTTGCGCTATCTTCTATAGAGACGGAGTATAGAGCAGCTTGCTATGCTGCTTGTGAGGCCATTTGGCTACGAAGATTACTGGGAGAGTTGTGTTTTTCCCAGACTGCTACTACTCGTCTTTTGTGCGACAATCAGAGTTGCATTGCTATTGCCAAGAACCCTATCTTTCACGCTCGGACAAAGCATATTGAGGTGCAGTATCACTATGTTCGGGAGCAGGTTTTGGCTGGAGATCTGTATTTGGAGTATGTTCCTACAGCGAACAATGCAAAAGACATCTTCACAAAGGTTGCACATCAGTGGACTTTGGCTTCTCACCTTCGACTCCTCTGTGTTGTCTCAGCATCCGATGTTAAGAGGCGTTGCTACGCCATTTTGCATGGCTAGTGATTGTCCCAGGTTGGCCACCCATCCCACATCATGTAGATTGCATGGGCGGACACTTTTAGCACGTGTTCAGCCGGTCGTTTTCTGAGTCTGGCTGGGTGCACACATTTTTTGCCATTTTTGCGCTTTTATGTTTTTTGCACCATTTACACATTTTTGCCCAACTTCAACCTAAGATTCTATAAATAGAATGCTTAGGGTCTTGTAGTCATTCAGATTGAGATTGTTTATTGAGAGCATCATTTGCAGAGCACTTATTCTCTCTCTCTCTCTCTCTCTCTCTCTCTCTCTCTCTCTCTCTCTCTCTCTCTCTCTCTCTCTCTCTCTCTCTCTCTCTCTCTCTCTCTCTCTCTCTCTCTCTCTCTCTCTAGCGTTTTCGGCGCGCGTGGCTCACACTCTTTCCGCTGCTCACTCTCACAAGCTAGACTTCCAAAAAGGTTGTTGAGGCAACTACAATATTTGCTTGCAAGGCAGTCAAGCAGTACACATAGCAATGTTTTTGCCTCTTCATGTGGCTCTGCAAAAGGAGAATCTCTTCTTGAAGTTATACCACTTGACAATGTATGTTACCTCGATTCCGGAGCAACGCATGCAGATGTATGACATTTGAGGCAAAGATGAAGAACAGTGGGGTGTAAGGAGTCTAAAACAATTTACGTATGACAAGTCATTGTTTGTCATTGACAGGCCCATTGAAAAACATCCCCTTGAAACATAGACTAGCCCCTCAAACCTTTGAGGAATCAGTAACATATTACTAGATGCCAACGTGGAGGGATCCATGTGCTCAAGACTTGACAGCTTGTAGAGACTCTTCGACCATTTGTGAAGCACATGGGTCCCACTTTCCTACACGCAAAGTCACCAAAAAGCAATCTAGATCTAAACAGCATGCTTGTTTGTTGTTATGTGCTGGCTAAATTGCTAATACACCACTTGATTACTTCTTGTTCCACTACACCGCTGCCTCCCTTGATATAATTTTTTCCTTCTTGGCCCCGTGGAAGTCCATGCTGGGAGATCGTACTTCTTTTCAAGCAGGTGGCTGGATGTTTCGTACTAGTCTTTCGTGAAGATAGAAAGAGTATTCTTGGCAAAAAGACATCTCCGACTTGCAGATGATTTGAAACATTGTATGTTGTCAAGATTGTTAATAAAGAATCCCTCATTTTAAACTCTGCCAGAAATTTCAGCAACCAACTCTTTGTCAAGCTAAATTCTATTCTGGCTCCACCCAATCACATAATCAAGGCTCTAACTATAAGCTTCCTTGCACTAGGTTGCTTTTGAGGTCCAAGTTTTTGTTCCATTCTTGAAAAAGGCCATTTAACTTGATTGCTCCATGAATCATGGATCCTCGGTAATCTCACTTTTCTCCTCCATACTCAAGGGAATCAGCAGCTCAAGTGGTGATGTTGGTCGAGCCTTTAATGACCCCCGTTGGCTGCTTCGACATAAGCTCCCCATTCTAGAATCTCTCCCAATGCTCTCAATGCCATCTTCAGGGGGTCCAAATGCCATCTTGCCCACTTTGAGTCTTGGAAAGATCAAAAATAAAATCCATGGCGTCCCCGAAGAGTTGGTCGAATGGTAAGGCTTTGGCCTCTCAACCTACAGGTTGTGGGTTCAAATCCACCGTTGGGTCACCCTCTAGCATCCCCCATTGGGTCACAGTCTAGAGGGACACCTGGTGTTCACGTTGCTAGGGCTCTTGCTCTTGGACACTCGAGTGTGTCCTCCTCCCGAGGAGGAGGTTCCTAGCTGGTTCTTGCGAGTTCTCTCCGTCGTTCCCAACACGTGGTGCATCAATTAGGTGGCCATGGTGATGCCTACGCGTGGCTCTTGCTCGATGGTACGTGCCCTTGCCCGACCATGTAACGTGGCTAATATTTGGAAGGGATAAGCACGTCCCCCTGTGGGCCCTTTGGTGCGTCGGAAAAAAAAATCCATGGCAATGCTTTCCCAGGGACGGGAGGGCATGGGTAAAGGCTGTAGAAGTCCTAGTGCCTTATGCCTATCAAACTTGACTTTATGGCATACTAAACAATTGCGAACAAACTCGTCCACATCCTTTTTGAGCCTCAGCCAGTAAAAATAACACTCAACACCATTGAAGGTGGTATCTATGTTGCGGTGGCCTGAAAAAGGTGGGCAAAGGTACTTTCTCAAGACCTTTTTCCCTCAAAGACTGTGTAACACACAACATCGTTTTCCGCATCAAACAGCCGTCCCGTATGTAACAACCTGCAACTGTCTCTCCACTCTGTATTTGATGAAAGATATCTGCAAAATCAGGATTTGTGGCGTACTGATCTAGCATATCCTCGAAGCTTCGATGATGTATCGCAGAAATTGCCAAAACCAAGGGCTTTCTAGACAACGCATCTGCCACTAAATTCTTCTATCCTTGAACATGGTCTATCTAGAAATGAATCTGTGACAAGATGTTAGCCCACCTCATCTACTTTTCCAAAAGCTCATTTGTGACAAGAAGTAGCGCAAACTCTAATGGTCTGTGAAGACAGTAAAATCAACTCCGAGTAGAAAGGGTCGCCACTGAGTAAGAGCATGGATAACTGCCAAAAGCTCTTTCTGATAAGTATGTACAACCAATTCAGGACGTGAAAACATCCTACTCTTATAAACAATGACATGGCCTTCTTGCATCGAGACTGCTCCCAGATTGCGACCACAAGCATCACAGTAAACTTCAAATGGCTTTTGCAAGTCTGGTAAAGTCAATACTGGTCCGGTTGTCAACTTTTTGTTAGGTGCAGCGGAATGAATGTTGTTCTTTCTCAAGATGAGTGCTCCATAATGTGCTCAAGTTTCCTTTTTTGTTCTTATGGAAGGGAGAGCCTTCCGTTCTTAATGAGAGAGTGCAATGATCACAAACAAGTGAATGGACACTGTGCGTGAAAGTGTATGAGACTGAGAGATAGAGAGAGAAGAGAATACGACACCAGAGACATTGTAAAACCCTCCTCCGAAGGCCCCACTCTCGTTGGCGAGAGTGGTCTACCATTGATTGCACAAACTAGTACAAAGTGGGTGCATGTGACTGATGCAAGTCTAGGCTAGACCGATGTCGACGACGGGGATGACGAGACCGATCTAAAAGCTGAAAACTGATGCAAACTTACTGCTGTCCAAAAACGCTACTGGCTGAAATCTGATGCAAATCTGCTGTTGTCCCAAAAATGCTAATGGCTGAAAATGTCTGGAACCAAAAACGCTGATGTGGGTTGGTCTCTGCTGGCTGAAATCTGCTGGTTTTTAGACGGTCAAGGGCTGGAATCTGTTGATGCTCGGCGATGCTGACAACGCTATGCAAAGGGGTGATTTGGGGCTTCTGGAAAACGCAAGGGCTGAGGTGGTCTTGCGGCGATGATGCCTGCTGAAAACGCTAAGTGCTGAAGTCTTCTGGCGATGATGCTTGCTGATGAAAAACACTAGGTGAAGGGGTGTCTTGCTTGGAGGGAAAACGCCAGGGGCTGAAATCGCCCAAGGGTTGGTCTTGCTGAGAAGTGTCTCCAGAGGGCCTGTTGCACGTGAATGCCTGATGCTCTCCTTCTTTTGCCAATTAGTGCTAGCCTAGGTTTGCTTATATACAAACTTACTCCATTTACCCTACCTACTTTCCAACAAAAGTCACTTAAATTAATAAGTGAAATATGTCAAAAATAGGGAAAATAGGTTAAATGCACTGGAAAATTCCCTTGAAGGATTTTGATGGATTCCGATGGGAATGCTTATGATCATGATGGGTACAACCAGAGGATATGCATCTACACTAAGTGCCTGGGCATGCATGGTCTACGAACAGACTCACAAAAGTGCCAGAACACTCCTAAATCTAGACTGACTGGACTGACTAAACCCTTGTCGTGTTGTAGCTTGTCCACGGACACATAGGGTTGGATGTGTCACGTGACACTTTTCCTTGAGAGTATGAAAGGCTACAATCTCTGACAGTCCTCGAGTGAAAGGAACCCCTTTCTAAGTCAACACATGCAACGGTGAAGCTATCTCTGCAAATTTTCGAATGGACCGTCGATAATAGGAGCAAAAACCCAAAAAGCTTCGAACTTCATGAACATTCTTCAAATCGGACCAATGACAAATGGTCTCAACGTTGGCCGGGTCCATCTTTACACCTTCCGCGGAGAAGACGTGTGCCAAAAAGTGTCGCTCGCAAGAAAAACTTGCTTTTTTCTCGCATTTACAACCAGTTTATGTTGCCGCAATGTCTAGAAACTTGTAACATATGGTGTATTTGCTCTGCCTCACTCTTGGAGAAGACGATGATGTCGTCAAAGAAAATGCCCACAAGTGATCGGTACTCTTTAAAAATCCTATCCATCATGCGGTTGAATGTAGCCGGAGCATTCGTAAGGCCAAATGGCATCACCAAATATTCATACAGACCAAAAGTCATCGTGAAAGCTGTCTTGTAGATGTCTCCAGGAGCAATTCGCATCTGATAATAACCACTCTTCAGATCAATTCGGCTAAAGCAAGTAGATTCTAGAACCCTCAAGTATGCCGAGTATATCATCGATCCTCGGAATGGGGAAACTGTTTTGGTTCAGCATTTCTTCATTTTGGGCTCGAATAAATCGGTAAGGTGGCCGGTTCAGTAGTGTACTACCGGGAGTAAATCTCATCAATCAGGTAATTCTTCAGGTGTCTCGCACATCTCAAGTCTCTGGACTCTGGAGTACTTGATCAATCTTTCCGCACACGTGTCAACCTGCAGTTGACGCTTGTACTCTGCTCTAGCAAACTTCTCTACCCAAATCTTCATTCTTTTCCTCACTTTCCACACCGGATTTCAACTTTTCTTTGCCTCCCCCCAAGGGGTGTTATCTTTGTCAAATTCTCTGCGAGAACCCATGTGTAATCTGGAGTTCTTTATGGCTTATGCCTTGTAAGACAGAGTGATGAAGACGGGAGCGCGCGCGCGCGATGCGGGATGAAGTGAGGGTGGGAGTGGCTATTAAGTCCAAGGTCGGGGGACACGAAGATTCTCATATACAGATAAAATCTCGACTCTTCTGTCGTGTTCTCCTCGAGAATCTGTGCGCACTGCAGAAGGGATCGGATCCTTCGTAGAAGAAGAATCTTTCTAAGCTCTGATACCAATGTAACCGGCTTGGACACTCCAAGCAAGAAATCAATAGCAACACACTAACAAAAACTTCAAAATTATTGAACTTTGAGAGAGAGAGAGAGAGAGAGAGAGAGAGAGAGAGAGAGAGAGAGAGAGAGAGAGAGAGAGAGTCAAAGTTCCGAACCTAGAAGCATCGGCCCAGACTGGCGCTCCTTTCAATATTTCTTTATTTATTGATCTCAACAAGGTACAAGTTTACAACTCACAGGGACCTCTGCTCTCAGACCCGGTATCCAGATGCTCTGCAGAATGAGGCCTCAAGGGCTCTTATAAACAGTACAAGCGCTGCCCAAAGTATAGCCCCAAAAGCATTGGATGCTCTACAGAGTGAGGCCCCAAGGGCTCTTATAAACAGTACAAGGGATGCCCACAGTAGAGCCCCAAAAGCAATCACATGAAAAGCTTTAGTCTCAAAAGCATCTGGCCCAAAAGCTAGCGCTGCCCAACAGCCAGCACAAAATCCAAAAAAATGTACGATGCCACGCCAATAGTCAGCGCGATTTGCAGGCCGTCCGTACAACCAGCATGCGTTGCACAATTTTTGCCCTTTTGTCCCTTTGGGCCCCTTCGGAGGGGGTTTCCATAAGTTGGTACAACTTATTCTTTGTCAGTTCCTATTTTCGGTATGCAACATCATCATTTTGTGACGAAGAGATTAGCTCTTTTCAAAAGTCCACCTCAGCAGATCTCTCACTTGACGTGGTTATTCATCCATGTAGGATTGGGATTGGGTAGCTAGACTTTCCAAAAAGGTTGTTGAAGCAACTACAATATTTGCTTGCAAAGCAGTCAAAGGCAGTCAACCAGTACATATAGCAGTGCTTTTGCCTCTTCATGTGGCTCTGCAAAAGGAGAATCTCTTCTTGAAGTTATACCACTTGACAGTGTATGTCACCTCGATTCTGAAGCAAGGCATGCAGATGTATGCCATTTGAGGCAAAGATGAAGAACAGTGGGGTGTAAGGAGTGTGAACAATTTACGTCTGAGAAGTCATTGTTTATCATTGACAGGCCCATTGAAAAACATCCCCTTGCAACATAGACTAGCCCCTCAAACCTTTGAGGAATCAGTAACACATTGCTAGATGCCAGCGTGGAGGGATCCATGCGCTCAGGACTTGACAGCTTGTAAAGACTCTTCGACCATCTGTGAAGCACATGGGTCCCACTTTCCTACACACAAAGTCACTAGAAAGCAATCTAGATCTAAAATAGCATCCCTGTTTGTTGTTATGTGCTAGCTAAATTGCTAATACGCCACTTAATTACTCCTTGTATCACTACACCACTGCCTCCCTTGATATAAATTTTTCCTTCCTTGCCCCCTGGAAGTCCATGCTGGGAGATCGTACTTCTTTTCAAGCAGGTGGCTGGATGTTTCGTACTAGTCTTTCATGAAGATAGAAAGAGTATTCTTGGCAAAAAGACATCTCGGACTTGCAGATGATTTGAAACATTGTATGTTGTCAAGATTGTTAATGAAGAATCCCTCATTTTGAACTCTGCCAGAAATTTCAGCAACCAACTCTTCGTCAAGCTCAATTCTATTCTGGCTCCACCCAATCACATAATCAGGGCTCTAACCATAAGCTTCCTTGCACTAAGTTGCTTTTGAGGTCCAAGGTTTTGTTCCATTCCTGAAAAAGGACATTTAACTTGATTGCTCCATGAATCATGGATATTCTTGGATACGTTCTGCTATCTATTTCTCCTTTACAAAGTGCAATACTGGTTTGTGAAACTACTACAGAGCTAAAGACCAATCCCCAAAAAGTGCAGCCTGCTTTACAAATCCCCAGACCAGTGCAGATGACTCAAAACCAATGCAATATTTTTCAACCAAACAAGGTCTCTTGTTGCCAAATTTAACAATGTTTTTTCAGCTAAATTTAACTTACGTGACTGATCCAAGAATCTCTCTTTAGTTGTTTGTTAGCCAAAACTGAATTTATAAGCGAATAAAATACCTCAAAATCCTATCAGTACTGGCAAACTTTGAATGCCGCATCTCTGCCTCAAACATTACCTCTCTACGAAAGCTATTTGTTTCTTTTTTGATCTCTCCAATGCTTAGCTCCGTCTCCTCAATCACTGCCTTTATGTCATCTAAGATACGCTCACTCTCATCTCGATATCGTCCTGTCTGAAGCTTCACAGCTGCACACTCATCCTCGGCAATCTCACTTTTCTCCTCCATACTCAGCAGCTCAGGTGGTGATGTTGGTCGAGCCTTTAATGACCCCCGTTGGCTGCTTCGCCGTAAGCTACCCATTCTAGAATCTCTCCCAATGCTCTCAAAGCCATCTTCAGGGGGTACTCTAAGACTAGATCTGCTTGTTCTTCGAGCATCAGACCCATCTTCCGTCTGTCTGATGTCCTCCTCCAATGCCTCCAATTGGAGATGGAAATGGTCGGTTCCCTTACGAGTAATAAGCCGCTAAAAAGGGGAAATTTTTGTATGTGAGTATTCTGTACATGGCACTGCAAGATTATTTAGTAACAACCTGTATTTTCTCACATGCTTTCATAGACAACATACATTAGATGTCATCCAGGCTGAAATTGTTCGTTGTTCTGTGATATGCTTAAAAAAAAGACGGTACTCTCTCTCTCTCTCTCTCTCTCTCTCTCTCTGTGTGTGTGTGTGTGTGTGTGTGTGTTGTTTTCACTCACCGTGAGATGGTCCGATAAGACAGTATTCTGCGAGAGAGTTCATCGACGTCCTCCCCCTCCGTCTCTGGAGGCTGATGAGTGTCCTCCCCCATGGCCACGCTCACAGGCGCATTCAAAAAAATGAGTATCCGTCTTAAACGAACCCGCCAAAACATGCAGAGTTTTTGACGTAAAAACAAGTGATAAAATCACTAGGCCTACCCTTAGAGCAAAGGTGGAAGCGAAAAAGACCACCATTTCAATTTAAAAAGCCATTTCAATTTTAACAAGTGATAAAATCTCGAGGCCTGCCAATGAAAAAGGCACATCCATATAAGCTAGCTTTCTCAAAAACATTTCATTGAGTTTAAGGTTTCTTTCTCACCAAAGCTATCCTCGATGAACAATCAAACGAAGGACTGATAAGATGATAAAGCAACACATCGGTGGGCGTCTGGATGAATCAAGGCCGATGAGAAAAATGAGAGAGAGAGAGAGAGAGAGAGAGAGAAATGTGTGTGTGTGTGTAGGTAATCAGAGAGAGAGAGAGAGAGAGAGAGAGAGAGAATTAATGTATGCTTAGGAAATTAAAACTAAAGAAAAAAAAATTAAAGAGAGAAATGAAATGAAATGTTATATTAACGCCTTCGAAAGGCCAAAGTGACCTATGAGACATGAGACAAGAAAGTTACAATGTGATGGATCTGATACAAAGTCAGAGTAAGAAGATGACAAAATAAAATATTATGGAATCCTAAACTGCTGGGTGTGGACTAAACGGCTAAACGAGCTAGTTGGGATAGGTAGATCTCCTCCATGGTCAGTACTCTGACCGCACGTTGTGCATGTCGAGCCAAAGTGACCTAGCTAGATCCTCTGATGCAGCCTCTGTCGATGTTGTGTAGTCCTCCACAGTTGTGGGCGTCTAGATCTCCCTAGATCAGTCGCTCGTTCGATCATTAGAGAGATAGGGAAGTAGAGAGTGAGAGAGAGAGAGAGAGAGATAGAGAAAGAGAGTTTTATATATATATATATATATATATATAGAGAGAGAGAGAGAGAGAGAGAGAGAGAGAGAGATAGGGAAGTGGAGCTCCAGGAGTTATGGCAGAGAAATAGGAAAATAGAGAAATAGAGAGAGATAGGAAAATAGAGAAAGAGATAGCGAGAGCGAGATCGAGAGAGAGAGAGAAAGAGAGATAGCGAGAGCGAGATTGAGAGAGAAAGAACGAGAGATAGGGTACGTAGACAGAGAAAAAACTATGGAACTAAAAGAGGCAAAGGGGTTTTGCCTGCTACATGCATTGCCATGTACACCTGGGAGTGCACGTATGTGTCTACCCATATAGGATTTGACCAATAAAGACGAGATTTTGACACGGTGGTCCTGATCTCCGTACACCTCTGGACCGAGGTGTACGGAGATTGGGCAAGACTAGAGAATGCGAGGTAGTTTACATTGTGAGGAGTATATATATATATATATATATATATATATATATATATATATATATATATATATATTAAAACAACATTCATAATCATTGTAGATGGCAACGTCATCAACTAACATGGAGGAAAAGATTGCATGCTCATGCACGCTCTGCAAGTATCAAATCCTGCGCAAGCGTAGGATATGTAATGAGCATGTGCACAAGTACGGAGAGTTTGCTAGAGAAACCGTACAGAGTCTGCGATACGACTCCTACGGAACAGGCATTGATTTCCACGACATAGCACCTATATCTGAGAGAGAGAGAGAGAGAGAGAGAGAGAGAGAGAGAGAGAGAGAGAGAGAGAGAGAGAGAAAAGATTAGGCGTGAAGGTCCGACCAATATAGAGCCACGGATGGAAGCAGAAAAGGGCTTACAAACAGAAGACGACGGCATGGAGGAGATGCTGGATGCCTTCTTCCAGACAAGCGAGGAGAACGCGAACGAAGCAACACCAGAAGCCGTGCGCCTATCTCCTGAAGACATGTTGAGAAAGTTGGCACGTCAACCAATCTATGAAGGCGCCAAAATATCTGTGCTTCGTACTTGTCTGGCGTTTTTGAATCTTCAGTCAGTGTACAGGTGGTCAGATGCAAGCGTCATTGCTTTGTTTAGGTACGTAATTTACAAAAGAGATTTTTCGATTGCAACGGTGATGTGCTCGGAGAGCTTTAATTTTAATTTAATGTGGCTTAAACAGGTTATTGTGGGAGCAACTTCTCCCGGCTGGCAATGAAATGCCCCCCTCCCGCCGTGGCTTGCTATCAAGAAGGGTCATTTGATTTTAAGCTTGATTGTACCTGGTAAGTTCAAAGCAAAAAACATGGATGTTTATCTAGCTCCACTAGTTGACGAGATCCAGGAGTTATGGCATGGGATCGACATAGCAGATGCGGTTGAACCAGTAGGACAACAGCATGCAAGGATCCATGGACTTCTTATGTGGACTATGCATGATTGGCCAGGATACGGAGAAGCTTCTGGTAATGGTTATTGATTTACAAAATTCTCGCTATTCGCAAGCCCTTTGCCTTGGCCTGATTCATGCTTTTATATATGCAGGACTAACAACTTGAGGATACAATGCATGTCCAATTTGCGGGCAGTCTTTGGATGTGCGCTATTCTACCTCTCTTCGAAAGACAATTTATCAAGGCCACCACTGTTATCTTCCAGATGGCCATCACTTGCGCGAAGGCCAGCTTGGTCGTGTCGAATGTCGTCCTATGCATGTACAAGAGTGGCGTCGCCGATGAGAGCAACATGAGGGGCAACTTGTTCTAGGAATGAAACGTTTGTCCATTCTCCATACGTTGCCGTACTGGGGTGATCTACTAATTAACCATTTGCTGGATCCAATGCATATATTCAAGAATGTGGGAGAGCTCCTCTGGAAGACAATCATGGGAATGAAAGACAATCGAGCTTCACGAGATGATTTGCAGTCGGTTGGAAAGATGCCAGAGCTGTGGCCTTTCACCAATGCAGCTGGTCAAACAAAACTTCCAAGAGCGCCATGGGTATTGCTAAAAAACGAAGAGCGACAAGTGAAAAGGGTGATTTCAGAGTTCAGGACGCCAACAGGATATATGCGATGTCTCAAGACAACATTCACCCGTGACGATCAACTGTCAGGGTTGAAATCGCACGACTGGCATAAGTGCTAGAGACACGAATGAGAGCACTAGCAACCTGGATTACTGTGGTCTGGTGTCAGATATCCTGAAAGTAAGCTTCAGGCGGTTTGAGATGTTTTTGTTGGATGTGAAGTGGTTCAAAGTGATTACTTCTGGTCGCAATGCAACGGTACGCAGAGATGGAAACAAACTTGTGCAAATAGATTCTACAAAGACTTGGACAGATGCGAGCGACACATTTGCTCTCCCCGAACATTGCGAGCAAGTGGTCTTTGTACCGGACCCTCGAGAGCGACAATGGTGGTTTGTGGTTCAGGTTGCTCCAAGAAATAAACAAGTATTTGAAGGGCAAGATCTCCTGGAGGAAAGTCAGTCAGGCGACGTCCATACTACTGTGACATTAGATGAGATGGACGAAGGTATGGCAGAGGAAGCTGACAGATATACGAGGGATGACGCAGACGAGCCAGAATTGACACTTGTAGATGAAGATGCAATGGATGAAGACAATCTGCCAAAACGAGTTGGGGCAGAGTTATGTTTGCAATTAGAGATAGACGATGATACGGTGCAAGATCTTATCGATGATGCCTCACTCGTCGAGGCCTAGGCCTGTAAGTGTTTGTGTGAAGACTTTGATTTAAAATTAAGCTTAAAGTTAATTTAAACAACTGTGTTCTGACGCTTTATTTTACTTTCTTTGTGCAGGACTTTAGTATGGCAGATGAGATTCCAGATCCCACTTCCATGAGTGCAGATGCATCCATGGGCTTCGTTACACGGATGACGCCTGCTCAGATGGCAGAGGCTTCTCAGTACTGGGTAGCCAGAGGCACGGGTACTACGCCTCCGGGCTTCACACCCGAGGATCCGACGCCTAGGGGGGGGACGCCTACGGGGTTCAGGACGCCTATGGGTACGACGCCTTCTTCTCCCATCACGACTGCTTCGACACCTAGGGGTGGGACAGAGGCGGGTACGTCCTCATCTCCGCAGCATAGGCGCACTCGCCGATCTCGGCGATCGTCAGGTGGAGGTGGTGGTTGCTGTGGAGGAGGGTCCACAGATGCTTCGACCCCTCCTCGCTCACGACCCCCGTCTTACCCAGGCACACCTCTCGACACACCTCTTGGCACACCTCAGACACCTTGGAGGGCACACGATCCTAGTGCCTCCAAGCTCTATACTGTACGGGGAGATGGTTCTGTTGACATGGATAGAGTCGGGACTGAGATGCGACAGCGGATTCGCCAGCTCGTGGAGCTGCAGTTTTCGACTAGCATTCTGACGTCTTGGGATCAGCAAGAAAAGGAAAAAGTCACTTACATAGTGGAGACCATCCTGAGAGAGTACCAGCCTGCTCCGGGTTCTTCCGTTGTTTCGACGTGGTGGATCAAGGGTGTTGCACGGGACACCATCAAACATCGACGAGATGCAGCTCGGAAGGCTTTCAGGACCGACTCGCCGAAGCCTTCGGGCATCCCACACGAGACGTGGCTGCAAATCAGGGAGGATGTGCGGACAGCGGCCACGCGGTTCAGACAGCAGCATGAGGCCGCGCAGGTACGACAGATGACTAGGGGGACATCTCATCTTGGCAGCGGAGGCTTCGACACCTTTCGCTATGAGTTTGTGAGTTTCTAATCCAATCTTAACTATGGCATTTTTTTAAACGCGATGAATCATGTATTCTTATTACTTTGATTTTTGTATAAACGCAGAATCTTGCGATGCATCGAGCTCCATCACGCGAGGAGGAGTCAGATGGATATCGCAAAGGTATCTATGAAGTACTGAATGATCTTGAAGCTTCAGGAGAGCGTGTAGACTGGGAGGCCTTACAGTCTCACTGATCGCTTGAGGTGAGACGTTAATATGTATGAGTTGATTTAATTAAGTCGGTATATGTGAAGTAATATCAATAGTAATTTTGTGAGTTTTCCTATGTGCAGGTTGCGACGCCTAGTCATTAGTGGACCAGATATCATCTATATGCTTTGTGAGACACAGACATGCTTCTGTGTCTCTTTTTTGTACAAACAGTTAGTGTTCAGACAGTTATTGTTTCCCTTATGGTTATGATTATTGTCATTGTCATTGTATAGACAGTTATTGTTTCTCTTTCTGGTTATGCTTATGGTTATTGATAATTTTGTTTATGGTTATGGTTATCTGCATTATGGTTTTGATCAAAGTGGTTATAGCCGGTTATGGTTTTAAGTTATGGTTATGCTTTTAAGTTATGGTTATGGTTTTAAGTTATGGTTATGGTTCGTTATGGTTATGCTTTTAAGTTATGGCTATGCTTTTCAGTTGGTACGGTTGTCTTTCATTGGCCTTAAATCTCATGTGAGATCCTACATGGATAGCATGTAGGAGGCATATACATGATATGGTTTTTTTTTTGAAAAGTTTATGTAAAAACAAAGGGAACTCTGCCGAAATTTCTGCGCGTGGGAGCATGGTTGATATTTTGGTGCTGCTCGCTTTCTTGGGCAGAGGGCAGGAAGTCTGGCTGTGGCTGTGTCCATCTTTTAACTGGGCATAGGCCAGGCTACCTGCCCTCTGCCCAAGAATTTTTTTTTCTGCTATGGTCGTCGCTATGTGCGTCGCTATGCGCGTCGCTAATAGCGACTGGTTTCATAGCGACACAGATAGCGACGTGCATAGCGACGTGCATAGCGACGGGCCGCATCGATATCTGCGTCGATAACACGTTTTTTTGTTGTAGTGAATACCTCTCAACCACCCGGCCCCTTTTTCAGCTCCAATGAGGCTGATCTTGCTATTCCGTCAACTGCCATGCACCAACCTGCTCCTCCCATTAAATTGTGGAGCACTGACCCTACGTGTTGGTAGCTGCCAAATCGCGCCAACCTCACGCTCTTGCCCAACCAACTCACTGCCTAGCGTGCATGCAGTGTGCGATGCAGTGCAATCTCCCATGCCAATCGATGGCACACCACTCACAACCACTCCGTAGTCGTGTCTTTTTCTCTCATTTCTCACTCACCATACAACCCCACACCCCGGCCTCCCTCACACTCTACAACTACCTCTCCACCCCTACAAAGCTGCCCCCACATGCAGACGATCAACTACAGAGCCTAGTGTGTGTAGTGCCTCTCTCGGCGACATCCTCGACCACCAGCTAGTGCATTGGTACTCTTAGATGACTGGCCAAGTCGGTGGGAAGACCTTGAGTGCGCCTCGTCCATGCTCCAACACCTTGAGGTACGCGGAAAGTTCAGCTCATTCTACGGAGTGACGCACATGATCATGTTGTGCATGGCAACCTAGTGGCGATAAGCGGGTGCTTTAGATGGTAAGCAGCAGTCGATAGTGGCATTGTCAAGAGGCAAGAAGCCAGCAGACACCTCCAACGAGAAGCATGTCTTGCACCCCACTCTCTCTCTCTCTCTCTCTCTCTCTCTCTCTCTCTCTCTCTCTCTCTCTCTCTCCCCTCCCAATACGCCTACTTACATAGGCGGGCATTGATAGTGTTGACGATGATTTTTTTTACTTTACTTCATTTTCATTTGTACCCAGGCATTGGATTAGATTATTTAATTCACATGGATTGTATCAATTTGACCTCATCTTTAATTTTGGGCTTTTGAAGACATTTCATTTCATTTCTCTCTCTCTTTTCCCCCTCTTCCCCTTCCCTCTTGATCGATGGTCGATGGCCTGGTAGCATTGGACATCAACCAAGCTCTTCAGCGACCACTGCAATACTTTCTCGAACAATGTCCGATGCCGGACATCCACGCACATTGTTGATGATGATGTTGCATTGCATCACGACTTTAGGCTTTTACTTTAAATCTCTTCGTCTTTCCTTTCCTTCATTTTGTTTTTGCACCCACACATTGGCGTTGATCCACAAGGATTGTATTCTTTTGTCTCATTATTCATCGGTTATTTTGGCTTTTGTCCACGTTTAATATACCATTTTCCTCTTTTTATTAGTGCACATAGAAGACATAACAAGATTTACTTGAGGATATCTTTGCCATGAGATGGACGCTTGTGCAGTAAGAGATGAAGAGAAACCATATGTAAAACCTGGTAGACAATGATTAACAAGGACACATTTCAAGGGTAGATGCACTAGCTATATTTATCGGCTTGTCTATACTACAATAATCTGTATGTTTTCACACCAAACTTTGCATCAATTTTACCATTAATAGCTTTTGAAATGTTAACATATTTAGTGTGCATACATTTCATTTTTTGCAAGGAATCCATGCTCTCTTGGTCTCTTCTTTCATGGGCTTTGTTGCTTCATATAGAAATTGGCTAATATATATATACCAAACAAAAGCTACAAAACTTCTGTCACACGACTTTGATGTCCCACTCCATCTAAAATTTGCATTGTGTCTAACAAAATCTGTCTTAGGATCTACGGCAGTATTAATAGTCACTTAGCGTCCTATAAACCTTGAGCAACACTTCCCAATCACTCTGTCGGATTAATGTGTACTCGAGAAAGACAAAACATTATCTATTGTAACCTATCTAGCAGTTCTACCAAGATCTTAGGATCCTCTTGTAATACTCTTGTTTTTTTTTGTGATCCCTTTTTGCAATTTAACCTACCCAACATGAATTTTGTGTGACTCTTCATAAATTTTTATTATTATAAATACATACGTGTACCTTAAAACTCGTGGCACTAATCAACTTATTAAGGTTTTCAACCCAAACTTTGCATCAATTTTACCATTAATCGCTTTTAAAATATTAACATGTTTAGTGTATGATTCAATGATTGATGAGTTTAACAAAAATCATTTTTAGTTCTTTCTCTTTGAGAACTACTTTTACAGGTCAAGCTGAGTACAATGCTATCATCTCAATGAATCTTACGGTATGCCATTTCTTTTCTTAATGCATTCTGATAATATCCCTTTAGAAAAATCATTTCAATTACCCTTGGTTAGTAAGCTCTTTCTATGTCATATTAGATGGCTAACTTGTGTGATGACTAACATGTGCACAACCCTCAGCACTATATGGCACGGGCCCTTTCAAATGGGATCAAGAGTGGAGGTGAGAATGGTGAGACGCGCGCATTGTAGGCCGTGCGATTAGACGGCCTGAATTTACAAATTCATGCAACCCAAATTTACAAGATTGCGCAGCACGAATTTACAAATCGGCCCGCATTTACATATGTGGCATTGAAATGTCACATACTTCAACCAACGCATGCGGGCGTGGTGGTTAAAGCACATGCACCGCACAGGGGAGGTCGTGGGTTCGAGGCTCAAGGTGCGGACCCGAATTTACCTAGTGACCCAAATTTACTTTTCGCCCAGAATTTACAGAAACACATCCGACGGCTCGAATGACCCTCGCCATTGATCCCATTTTAAAACCATGGAGAGAGAGAGAGAGAGAGAGAGAGAGAGAGAGAGAGAGAGAGAGAGAGAGAGAGAGAGAGAGAGAGAGAGAGAGAGAGAGAGAGAGAGATTTTTCACATGCGCAGTGAGAATGGCAAGGTCCCGTCAAAGACCTTGTGGTTTATAGCTTTCCCTCTTCGTAGCTCATCATCATGCGGACCTACCGCACTGAGAAACAGACAAGAGAAATGTCAAGGCTAGGGACTTGCTACGCGCCGTGTGCGAGCCACAAAGGCTCCTAGCACACAGTCATACAACAGACAAGCTCACAAGGAAGAATGGTGTGTCACTCACCTTCCTGCGTAGTTGCGAATGAAGGATTCCCGCGCCGCGAAGAAGAGGGAGACGCCGCTACGCCGCGCTCAACCGCCTCGCCGCCGTCGTGCCGCCGCAACGCTCGATCACACACACACACTCTCTCTCTCTCTCTCTCACACACACACACACACACGTACACACACATACAAGGAGATGGTGAAGGAGAAGGTGGAGATGGAGCAAGAGCGGCTTCTATTGCACAATGAGAGAATGAGTAAAGATTAGGTTTAGTGGCTTTTATATGAGCTCACCCCATTCACACTTGGGCGCCCATACTTAGCCAACTAACTCCTTGAATATTCCAGTTAGAGTGCGCCTGTCATCGGCGATCACCCTCACCCTGTTTCTATTGGTCCGACAAGCCCGATACCTGACTCTAAACAATACAACGTTTATAGATCATAGGGTGTCTGTGTGCTGTGAGGGTTAACATGCCCCCCTTCCTGATGTAGATTTCGTCCTCGGAAGCTATCCAGTTGAAGCTCGTTCATCGAGATGGAAGAGCAGTCGACATGGATGTGCGTAGCCTTCTTCAATCACTGCAAAATCAAACAACATTGCCACAGTAATTGCATTCTCATATACAATTAAAAATCATATGCAATTTTAGACAGACAAATTGATTGGTAATAGAATTTTAGACAATTTGTCAGCAATAAACATTAAATTGCAATATAATCAAATGCATAAACAGATGTAAAGGTAAAAAATTAAACAAGTCTGGGGTCGCTAATTTAACGGTCAAAAGCCACTAGAGCTCGACTATTAATACCATGGGTAACTTCTCAATTTTTTTTGGTCAATTAAGTTGTTTAATTGCGAGAGCCAAGTATTTGATGTTCGAGGGCTGACTAGAGGCTATACCTAGAAGACCTTGTAGTTAAGCTACGATAAAAGGAATTTCTCATGAAATCATCGCCTGACTGATTACCTTTTCTTTGACCCCCCAAAGTCTTTTCACATTGATTCAATTTTGATGTGTGTGCTTATTTTGTATGCCTTGGGTTTTTTGCTTTTCAAGGAAAAGCGCCCACACTGGGAACCTCTAGGGCTCTAGTACCATAGGCGATACATGTGAGTGAAGTAAAAAATTAAGTAGGGATTTCTCTTCCAGCTTAAAATTTTACATTGTGGCACTTTGATTTTTTGTTTGTTCATTTTCAGCATTTTAATTTTGTAACTTTGGGGGGTCATATAACACTGTTACCCTCCCCAGGCTCATCACATTAGTAAACTCCCTTTATAATACTTAAGCTAAAGGTCAATAGGGTTAAGCCCACTAGAAATCCCTAGTACATTTCACACAATGCTGCCTAAATCGGATTAAGAACCTAAGTAACCATTGCTTATTAGGAAGGCATTCCCCATGGTATTAAGAGAAGATTTCTAATACCTAGCTTGGTCAAACTAGCTTAGTCGGACTGCTTGATTTTTAAACCTAGACAAGTGATTATGACAAAACATTACATTGAATTAAATGTTTGATACTAAGCAAATGCGCTGAATATTATGCTACCAATCACAATCAAAGCAGACAAACATGGATGCAAAAAGATAAGGGCAATGCTAATGGACATAAAACACCTGTTTGTGTTGATGGTCGCGCTTGATTTGAAGTGTGAACGAGAGAAAGGTTCCAGGAAGGTCCAAATCCTATCAATAGCAACACGCTCCTGTACACACTAGGAAACAAAAGGAATACCTCCAGGAGGCACATTAGTGGGAAAAGGTACCAACACTTATTGAACACAACAAAAAACATAAGGAACCCTAACCTAATTATTTGCACTCCCCCTAAAGATTCAAGGGAATAGGATATTGTAGAGGTTGGGGGGAAACCCTAAGGCTAAACTCCTATCCTCGTCGTCGAGATAAACAAAGTCATCATCCATGAGACCATATGTGCCATCCGTGTAGTCATGTAAATTTTCTTCTTCATCATAGGTGCCCATGTTTACTAAGAAGGTCACTAGACGCCTATAGTCATCTTGGTCAAAAGGGTAGGCTTGTGCAATGGGAGAAACGCTCTCTACTAAGTATGGATCAGACGTGGTCAAGAGACGTATCAGCCATTCTAACTCCTCAAAATTCCTCTCACATGCTAGCGTACCTATCAAATCCCATTCACATGCAAGCACTGGAAAGACCATGTGAAACATTTGTGAAAAGTAACGAGGGTACCTCTCACCCAAGGCAGGAGTGGATGACTCTAGCGTACTAGCCATATCTGTACACGCAAATAGTTGATGGTTAGAGTGCAAATATTACAAGGGTCGTGTTCTTGTGCATAATTTGTTTTTATTATTTTGTGTTATGGCTCTTGCTCTTTTACTTTTTTATCTTGTTTTTGTGAGTATAAGGCTTTATATATACATTCCCTAAGATTGGAGATTGAGAGGTCAGGGAGGAAGGTTGAGAGGGAAGCAGGTGAACGACGGATGTCAGCAAACACTCCCCCCTTCCTTGGGTAGATCATACCTTTTGGAATGATGTCGTCACCTTTTGAAACCAATTGTTCCAAGTTGTTATGGGTAAAGGATTTAACCAATAGTTTTCGATCACCCTATGTGTTTCATCTAGTTGCAAGGGTGGTAAGGTACTCTCCCATGATTTTATTTGCAACATTGTTGGAGGTGGTGAATCTACAACGGGAGGTGCAAACTCTTTCTTGCTTGTATGGATATGTACAATGGTAGGTAGAGGTTGTGTCGAAGCTTCTATTTCCGTATAGGAACTACATGAAGAGCAAGAAGCTTCATTTGCTTTTCCTGTTCCTGAGCTGGGTGGAACAAATTGTTCTTTCTTTGGTACCCAAACTAGCTCTAGAGCAGGTGTGTCGCATTCCGTGATTTTTTCCTTTCCACGATTTTCAATTTGTTTTGGAGCCACAGGATTGGGTTTACATGGGCCAGGTGACAGGTAAGAGTACAATTTACGTTTGGGCACCCAGATTTGATCATTTCCTTTATAGTATCCTTGGGCTTTTAATAGTCGTTTAGGAATCCAACGCCACGTTTTCTTACATTTCATGGAGCGAGTGGGACGTTTCTTACGAGGCTTCCGTTTTTTAGCATCAGCCATGGTTACTAAAGAAGCTTTAGGGACCCACTTGTATGCTTTCTTTGTTATATTAGGATGGTTCTTGTGTGTCTCAAGCTTTCTTTCAACTACATCAGTTGAAGATCTAGAGAGTTGGGCTATGGGGACGTATGGTTCAACCTCCTGGACATGCAATGTCTTGGGTTTTATTTCCTTAGGCAATATCTCAGGGACTATGGCTTGAGTGGTAGGGATAAGAGTTGGTTTTTGCGTTGTGACACCCCCAATCCCCCAATCAATAGTGCATTTGGTGGCTATCATCCACGTGCGTCCTAGGTTTATATTACCCTCCATAGTTCCAGTAGGCATGACCAAAAAGTCTTGAGCTACAATTCCATTGTCATAACTGACAGAAGTGTGCCAGATTCCAAAAACCGTAGTTTTTTTCTTGTTGACACCCTTGACTTGGATAATACTCTCAGATAGAGGTGGCTTCCCTAACTGACACCACACCCCATAGGATAGCAGATTATATTTAGCACCCGTGTCCAATAAGGCGTTATATAGCACTTTTCCATAGGCACTATTTAACTCAATAGGGTATCGTAGAGGTGTGTTAGAGTCCAACCAATCCTCTTTGATTTCCACGTGGAATGCATTTGTGACTCCAAGGTTAGCCTCTCGTTTTTGTCTTATACGTTGTTGTCGCTCCTTAGCCTCAGCTTGAGCTTGTATCTTCTTTAACTCGGTTTGTGCTTTGGCGGCCTTCTTTTGATGAATGGCCCGTAGTTCTTCTTGGCTTAAAGGATCATAATATCTTTTGAATTTACTCCCATTGAGGAATCCAATGGTTTCAACTCCATCAAGAGTTTCCACACGAAGGGTACCTTGTGGGGTAATTTCACATACTCTATATGGTCCTTTACCAGCATATTTCAACTTTTTCTTCTCTTTACGTACTCCATACATAAGGACTTTATCACCAACTTTGATGTCCTTGTCCTTCACATGGCGATCAAACCACTTCTTTCTCCTATCCTTTTCCACAAGAGCATTTTGCACAGCCAACTGTCTCTCTTCGTCTAGTTTTTCTAAGATATACAAACGCTCGGTTAAGGGGTTACCATTCCATCCTTCTTGCGAAGCTACCCTAAGACTAGGAATGACAAACTCCCAAGGCATAACTGCTTCTTGGCCGTATACCATTTTGAATGGCGTACAATTAATAGCCACTTTATAAACAGTACGATAAGCCCATAGAGTAGATGTCAACTTCAAATCCCAATCAGTGCGATGAGCTTCTACCGTCTTGGTTAAAATAGAGATTAGAGTCTTGTTGGTGCTCTTGGCTTGTCCATTAGCTTGCGGGTAATAAGGTGTAGACTTATGGTGGGATATCATAAAGGTCGTGGTACGCTCTCTTATTACCTCATTTATAAAATGGGTACCATTATCACTAACAATTTCAAAAGGGCAACCAAATCTTGTGATAATGTTCTCAAAAAGAAACTTAGCTGTTGTCCTTGCGTTAGCTTTTTGTGAAGCCTTAGCTTCAGCCCACTTTGTTACATAGTCCGTAGCAACTAGAATATATCGAGATTGAGTGTTGCGAGCTGCGGGACTAATTGGACCTACAAAGTCTAAGCCCCATTTTTCAAATGGTTGGGTTACTTTAATAGGACGTAAGGGCATTCTGTCTTTGCGCTGTGTGGTCTTGTAACGTTGGCACTCATCACACCCTTTTGTAAAAAGTGATGCATCCTTAAAAAAAGTTGGCCACCAATAGCCTGATTGCAGCACCTTTCTAGCAGTCAGGTCTCCTGAAAAATGTCCTCCTGCTATGCCCATATGTGCTTCTTGCAAGATATACAAATATTCATCCTCGCGGGCACAACCTCTAAGAATATCGTCCTTGCCTAGTCTATACAGAGTTCCGGCGATCAAACAATAGGGTTCACATTCTTTTACTAGCCTTCGAGCGATATCCTTACGAAGTTCCTTGGGTGGAAAACCATTAACTAAAAAGTTAACAATGTTCTCACTCCATTCAGGCATAGTCTCAACTATGAATAGGGAAGTATCGGGTAATTCATCATCAACTCCTGTAGGGGCTTCACCATTGGGTATGCGAGACAAATGATCAGCCATGACGTGCCTTTTACCGGGTCTCACTACAATCGTGAAATCAAACTCCAGAAGAATTAACAACCATTGTGTGATTCTTCCTGTGGAGCATGGCTTGTTTACCAGATACAGCAACGCTTGATGATCCACATAAAATACAAACTTGTTTGCCAGAAGGTAGTAGCGAAATTTCTTTACTGCATAAACCATTGCTAAACCTTCTCCCTCTGTAGTGGTGTAGTTCCTTTCAGCATCGTTCAATTGACGGCTTGCAAAGCTAATGGGATAGTCCAATTTATGTTCTCCTGGTTGAGTGAGAACACACCCAATAGCAAAGTTTGATGCATCAATATGCACATGGAAAATGACATCCCAGTTAGGTGTCCTTAAAATCGGAGCACTTGCTAGTGTTTTCTTCAATTGTTCATAGGCCTGGTCACACTCTTCAGTCCATTTAAATTCAATGAGAAGCTTGTACAAAGGACGTGCTATCTCAGCGAAAAATAAAATAAACCGTCGATAATAACCCACGTGTCCCATGAACCTTTGAACTCCCTTGTAATTGGTTGGTGGTGGTAACTCTAGAATCACTTTAATTTTGCTCTCATCGGTTGAGATACCATTCTTAGATACTATATGCCCTAAAATAACTCCATGCTTGACCCAAAATTGGCATTTGAACGGGTTCAATGAGATACGATATAACCTACACTTTTCAAACACCTTCCGCAAACATGATAGATGTTCTTTCCAAGAAGAGTAAACACAAAGGTCGTCTAAGAAAGCTTCACAAAACTCTCTCAAATATTCTTTAAAAGCAGTGTTTATTAATCGTTGGAATGTAGCAGGGGCATTTGTTAAGCCAAAAGCCATCACACGAAATGCAAACACGCCAAATTCTGTGATGAAGGCAATTTTAGCTTGGTCCTCTAGCGCTATCGTGATTTGGTTGTAGCCTGAGTACCCATCTAGAAAGCTATAAGCTTCCTTGCCTGCAACTCTTTCGAGTACATGTTCGGAATATGGTAGGGGGTAATGGTCTCTTCTAGTAGCTGCATTAACTTTTTTGAGGTCCACGCACACCCTGAGTTTCCCATTCTTTTTTGGCACGATAACTATTGGAGACACCCATTCAGAGTGTTCAATAGGATATATGAACCCACATTTGATAAGCTTTTCTAGTTCTTCTTGAATGATCTTTGCGTACTTAGGATTCATCGGGTAGGGTCTTTGTTGTACGGGCTTCGCAGTGCTAATCATAGGGATTGTATGTTGGACCACAGAAGGTGGAACACCTTTCATATCATGGTATGTCCAAGCGAATATGTCCTTGAATTCCTTGAGAAGCTCTTTGAGGACCGCCTCTTCAACTTCTGTGAGGTCTTGGGCAATAAAAACAGGTTTTGATTCTTCACCGGGGTCGGCTAATTCTATTTCTTTAACTATTGCCGGACCATCATAGATTCCATTACTCCCATCAATAGGTATTCTTTGGGCTTTTGTGTACACAACCTTTGCTTCCCCTGTGGTGTAAGATTTGAAATGTTCTGGTGCAGGATGCAAGTCTGTGGATTCTGGTTGTGCTTTGGTCTGTGCTTCTATTTCTGCTTTCTTGTGTTGTCGAGCTAACTCTTGGTTTTGACGCCTCCTTGCAGTGCGGCTCAACTTTGGCTTGTCTATGATCTCTAATTGGGCTATGTCATGGGGTCGTGGTCTACACCACATAACATTTTGGAGATATTCACCCCAATCGTCTACCAATTTTCGATGAGCATCACATGCTCCTATATAACTGAGCCATTCTGCTGAGGATCTCTTCTTTTTTATCCTAGCACGTACATTGGCCCGATATCGACGCCTCTTAAAGTTTTTCTTTTTCTTATTTGAGACCTGCTTTCGATTTGCATTTAGATCTGGCTCACTAAAGGAGTCCTCGTTGGTGTCCTCTTCACTCTCGGAGGAGCTATCATCGGTTGATGTGCTCGGTCCTTCCGAATGTTTTGACTCTGAACTTGCTCCACTCTCTAATTCATGAGATTCAGAATCCGTTTCACTCTGGGAATCAGTGTCTGAGTCGTGTTGGTCAAAGTCTTCTATTGAGCTATCGGTGTCACTGTCAGATTGGTCTACAATTGCCTTGCCCTTAGAAGATGCATGTATGGCACTTATCATGTTCAGATGTGCAATTTGTGGTACCTCTTCCCCCTCTGGTGTGACCCAAGTGGTTCCTCTATTTCCCCAGGTATCTATGGTTGCAGCTAGGTGTACCCAGTCTACGTTGTCTGATTTCGTCATACCCGATAACACATCCATGTAAGGAGAATCTTGGCCAATGTCTGTATCCTTCTTACAAGTGTAACAATATTGTAGTGGGGCCGAGTGAACTGTGGTGTCAGAGCGATGATCAATAATGGTTTTACTCCCTAAGGGGTGTACCTTACCAGTCACCAAATCCACTCTAAGGACAGAGTCTTGGAATTGCAAATAGACATTATTTTTAGACCAATCATGAACCATTTGTGCTTCCCTCATGAATGGTCGTCCTAAAATCATTTCATATGACATAAGGTGTTTAGAGAAATCCATTACAATGAACGTATGTCGTACCTTGTGTCCTAGAACTTTGATCTTAAGATCCTTGAGCATCCCCATAGGTTTGGCTATGGTACCATTTGCCATCTTTACCACAATGTTAGTAACACTGAGGCGGGGTTTTCCCATGGATTCCCAACAATCTTTTGTAACGATGCTAACTCCCGCACCACCATCAAGAATTCCCTTTATAGTTAATCCCTTGGTAGTGATGGGTAGGGTCGCATTAGACTCGTCGCCTTCAAAATACTGCCCTAATTCGTTAATGGGTACCTCGATCACAGACTCGTGTCCATCTAAGTCAAGTGATTGCACATGATTTTCCTCATCAATCATAATCGAGTCAGGCCTATTTGGTTGCGCAAACTGCGGTAATCCCGTTTGTAGCTCTCCGTTAAGGAATGCTCGAAGTGCAAAGAATAACTCAGGATCTCCATACAGCTTTGCTATGATCGTGGTTCGGACCTCAGAAGACATGAAGTCCACTAGTTGGACAACATTCATTGGCATTTTGCAGGGTGTAGGTCCTTGACTAGGAACTGGTGAGGATGGAATCTCATATTCCTCAATGGGATCAGGTATTCCTTCGTTAAACATCCTTTCCAACAAGAAAGGTGTATGCTCACTTTCTGATGTCCCGTCCTCACTCCCTTCTTGGATGATACTAAGTATGGCTAACGGTCTATGGTTCATGTGGGGTGGATGAACTTGCGGAACACTGTGTCATGAATTTTGACATGCATGGGTTCTGGTTCTAGTTTCCTTTGAGTCTCCTCCACTAAACCTCTTAGATGTTTCACCTGCTCAATCTCGTCTACTGGGTTTGGGTACGTCCCAATCTTCTTTTTACGATTCTTCCCTTTTTGCCCCTGCGGTTTATCTTGGGGGTCTTGGATTGGATTTGGAAACACTTGTGGTGTTTTCAGAGGCTCTTTATGGTTTTCTCTTATTCGGTTTTCAATTGGTTCCATGTTACGGTTTTCTTTGTCGGTCTTTCCCTTTGTGGTATTGGTTCTAGTCTCCATTGTCTCGATTGAATCTGAATCATCCTCGAGGTCATTCATATACACGGGGTCATCTCCTGTTCCTATGTTTGTTTTGGAACTTGGCTTTGAATTTCCCGTATTCTGCGACCTCTTCCTTCGTGTCTTCTTTTTCTTTGCTTGGATAACTGACGCGATATCTCTCTCTTCGAGGATATTGCCTGGACCTTGAAGCATGGACCGTGTAATCGCATACGCGGGTGCGACGGGTGGTATTGGCGATGTCACACTAGCAATTTCGACCAAATTTAGGGGTGTGATTTTAGGCGCATTTGGGTTATAGGGGCATTGGGCAATCAAGTGATCTATGCCACAACGATTACATGTGAGTATTGGCATTGCAGACGTGCTCCCTTGATTCATTTGCATTTGTGCAGCATTCTTTTGCAGCCTAATAGGGCACTCCGCTGCCCGATGTGGTCCACCACACTCGTAGCATTGAAGAGGTGGCCTCCTAGCCTGGGTGTTGATATTTTGACCTCTGGATGCGAGAGTAGCAGCTTGATAAACCGGCTTGACTTGCCCCCAACAAACTTCCATGTAGTATATAGAACACTCTTCCAATGTATCAAGTCCGTAGGCAATACTAGTGTCTATTTCCTCCTCACAGCCATCTACATAAGCATTAGATGGCTCGCAACCCACTTGGTTCATAGGGGCGACTCTTGGATGCGGGGGCTGCGGTCCTAGCACAGGAGGTGGTAGCGGTATAGCTTGTACAACATTTTGAGATCTAGGGACCATGTGTTGCGGTAGTTGCTCAACAGGTGGAGCAGGCATCAATACAGGAGCTCGAGGCGCATCCGTCCAGGCTACAGGTGGTCTATTTGCCATCATCCGTTTGATCATTAAACAATCCTTAGCTTGGTGACCATACCTACCACATGCGTTGCAAGTTCCATTAAATTTTACTCTAAACGTAGGGCACTCACTAGTGCTATGTGGACCTAAGAAAATGGAACACCATTGTTGCTCCCTTCTTGGATACATGTGACTATTTTGAGGGGGTCGATTATCCTTAAGAGACTCTTGGATTTCCTTGGTGAGGTCTGTCAAGAATGTCTCAAATACCTTTGGCTCATTGGCAATGGGCTTTGCAGTCATGGGTTCATACTCAATGGCTTGTGAGCTAGTGGATCTCGTGTCAGTAGACACCCTCATGCCTGCTATCATCAAGTTGTCCTCTAATTGGATTGCATTGGCAGTGACATCTTCCCAGGTTGTGATACCTCTAATCACTAGTCCATTATAGATTCCTTCATTCCTCAACCCTCGAATGAATCGATCAAGCAGTTGGTTATTGTTGAAGCGCTCATTTACAGGGCAGCGAGAGTTTAAGTGCTTTAGACGACTAATGAAGTCCCTTACTGACTCTCCTTCCTTACGTTCGGCCTTCTGTAGCTGAGATGCTACACCCCAAAGCACACCTTCTCGTATGTACTCCTTTAGAAACAACCTTCGAAGGGTAGGGTAGATTGTTTTCTCATCCACCCTTAGGGTTCTATACTAATCTCCAGCCTTCCCACTTAATGTCAAGCTTAAGGCATTGCACTTATGTAGTTCGTTGCGTTCCCCTAAGGAATCACATACTTGTTCAAAGACTTCAATGTGTTTTCTAGCATCTTCGTCCCCATTGAATTTTTGCGTGAGTTTGGCAATTTATACTGCCTTACTTCAAGGCTCTCTATCAGATGCATGACGCATATTTTCCGCGATAGATCGACCTATGGTTTGAGCAAACGCTGCCAAGTCACCTATGTGAGGAGGTAGGGCCGGTGGAGGTACTCTTGGAATCATATGTGGGAGAGGGACGGGTACCGGTCTTGGCATATGTGTGGATGATGCAGGATATGGAACATAACCGGGCATAGGTCCACTCGGATAAGGGCTAGGCAGCGGCACTCGAGGAGCATAAACAAGTGGTACAATTGGAGGTGTGGGGGCCATGTGTGCATAAGGGGCTAGAGGCACATACGGTCGAGGCCCCATATTAGGTACTGATGGGGGCTTTTCACAAGCCAAGCTCCCATACCCCTCTTCTCTCGTCCCCACCCCATGAAAACCCCCTCTTAGGGAGAGAGTGATAAAAGGCATTGGAAAAAGTAAGAAAAAAATAAAGTATGATTATGTAAATATATAAGAAAGGTAAAATAGGCCACCTCATGCCTGCAGGGCAGCCCATCCCCACCTTGCCTCCTTTTTCTTCATTGTTGCCCCGTCGTGTGTCCCTTTTCCTCTCCTCCACTCAAAGGTCAACCCCCTCTCTCTTCCCCTTGTCCTTTCTCCTTTCTCTCTCCCCTCAAGCTACCCCACCTCTCACCAATAATGCATTATAACTCACCAATAATGCACCCTAACTCACATGCAACTTATGCTATCTTCCAAAACAGTATACCCCACCCCCCTTTTCTCTCTCCTACACTCTCCCATGATCCAAATACCCCCCTCTCTCTCTAAAATTCGAAATCTCTCTTGTCTTGTAGCCAGATGGCCTCCCCCACACTCACACACACTCAGTTTCACTGAAAAAAGGTGCCCACAGACCCATCCCCACCCAGTGGTTACCTGATTTTCTTGTGTTCACACACATCTGCACACAGATTCACCTCTTAACACACTCCCCTCTCTCCCCTCTTGTAATTACTTTATTCTCCATGTCACCTCTCACTTTTTTTCATCAACCCATCTCTCTCTCTTAGTCTCTCTCTCATGAGACTACTGTTCTGGCACATATACACACAGCCAGACAAGTGGGGCCCACAGTCACATGGTTTGTGTAGATAATGATTTCTTCATTTCTAAATTCTAGAATTTCTCCCCCCTCCTACCCTATATAAAGAGGGGTCACTATCACACTAAACACACACAACATCATCAAAGAACACACTATGCACTGTGTGTGCCTAGTGCACACACACACACACACACCCATACCATCACCATCACCGCAATCACCATGCTTGTCTTGAGCATGACCTCTACACCCTTGGCTATGGAAGATGAAGGGCAACTAAATGAAGGATGATGGCCATAATCCTCGTGCGAATCTTCGCCATCAACTCTCACCTATCCGCCATGTGCTCTACCACTCTCTCCCTTCTCATTCCCCTACCCTATGCTCCCCATTTCATCGCCTTATTCTCTAAATAAAGCTTGAGGTTTTGTGAGTATGTTTTCTTGCAATGTTTTGCCCATGTGAGGTGTGCGGAATCGCCACCCAGTCTTGTGTTTTGGAGTGAGCTTGTGTATGTGTGAAGGGTGTGCGGATTCGCCATCCTTTTGTGGTGCCTAAGTACTAAGCCGATATACCCCCTCCCTCTCTCTCTCTCTCTCTCTCTCTCTCTCTCACTTGATCTCATTCCGTTTCCTCTTCATCATTACTCCCAAGCATCCATCTCTCTTGGATGAAAACTTTGTTATGGTGGTGTCTTGTTTGCGTCCTAGCCGTTGAAGGTAGGTGGTGCCCCCTGTTTGCTTTACCATGACAGGCTCGAGGCGCGCCATTCGGTCCCCGGTGTTTTAGAGGCCGTCGGGGTTCGGGGTTCGCTTTGCTCTCGTCAGTACTACGACACTAGATAGTGGCACTGCACTAACCGTAGATGTCATCGGTACATTCTCTGTCAGGCCTATCCCTGGAGTGAGCACTGTGTTTTCCTTAATAGAGGGTTGAGCCAAGTTAGGGAAGCTAAAGTTGTCGCTCGGAGGCTCAAATTGCATAGAGACCCCAGGTGAAATGACGTAAGATGGGTCCATGGGACACATTAGAGGAGTCTCCCTTTGTGATAGAGTAGGCTGTTGAGCCTTGCTCGTATCCAAAAATCTCATGGGGCTAGTTGAGAGTATATTTACCCCTCGGTTTTGCCTTTCTGATTGAATAATGCCATGGATAACATTACAGATCATTTTCTGTTGACCTTCGATGCTCGTGGCACTAGAGGTGGATCGTACAGTCTCTATCCATCCTACATGGTAGGCGTGGCCAGAGTGTAGATCCGTCAACACCTCAGTGTGGAGGTCGTATGTCCAATGATCATTAATGAACAATCCTTCTAGAGTCGACGTGTTAACGGTTTCTTGTGAGGTAGAAGCAATGTTGCTCCCCGTGGTTTTACTTGTCACCAACGGTACTCTAGAGGGAACTTCTGAAGGAGGCAGCTCAACAGGGCCTTCTTGGTAAGAAGTTGGCAGGATATCCACATGGACACTCTTTGGGGGTGTGGGGTCCACGTGCGATGTGAAAGGAGAGTCCACTTCCCCACCCCCTTCGTGTGCTTCATTTGCATCAGGTTCCGAGCGAGTAGCTCTACCTAATGTTTCCATGAAACGGCTAAACATACTAGTACTAGGCTGTGGAGCTTCGGGAGGTGCATGGCCTTCTCTCTCAGTGTTTTGGGTAGGGTATGCTTCCATGATTTCTGAGTCGGAGGAGGAATCACTAGCGGCTATTTTAGGGTCTTGGGTGGTGCTACCTTGTGTCCCCGCTGAGGGTCTAGAGCCTATCGTGGATGGGTAATGGGTGTCCGTATGAACAGAGGCACCCTCAATATGCTCGTGTTCTAGCACCCGCCCAGAGCGTAAGTGCATGTGCTTTTGATACCCTAAGGTGTCAAAAAGCTGCTCTAGGAGGCCTTGTGACTAGTTTTTTGCTTGTTTTTTGTTTGTTTTTTTGCTAGATTTTTTAGAGCGTGTCGTGGAATGGGCCGTGTGATAGCTCGAAACGAGCGTATCGCTAGGAGGGACGCGTTGTGCTTTACAGCCCACCGTTTGGTTCTATTTTGCTCCAGAAAAGCCCGAAACAGTCTTTTCCTAGCTGGGGAACTAGGCTCCAAATAGCAAGTCCTAGTGTGCAATGAAGGAGAGGAGAGTGTAGGACTTATCCCACATTCCTCACTCCCTCCTTGTGAGTCTAGCCTATATATATAGGAGTGAGACTACCCTATTTCATAAGACAAAGACAGAGCCTAGGCCTGGGATTGGGATTGGGATTGGGTCAAATGATCCCGATCTCACTTTTATACAAACCAACCCGTCCCTTTTTATAACCTCCCCCTCACTCACGTTTTTATTTTTTGAAATTTTTTTAAATTCTTTTTTTTTTAAAAAAAAGAAATTTTTTTTGGATATTATTTGGTACGCGTTTTGGTGCGCGTTGACCTCACCTAACTATTTACTGTCTCACCTACCTACTGACCTGCTAATCAGTGGTTCACCTAATTACTAACCTACTTAATTAACTAACTGTGCGCCTAACTGTGCACAAACCAGAAAACACAGAAAATGCAGAAAATTGAAACTTGACAGAACTGTGCAGTGCAAACCAGAAAATGCAAAAAACGCAGAAACGCAAGAAATGCTAACTGTGTAAGCTGAAATCTGAGCTTAATAGAACTAGCAAAACAGAGCTTAACAGAACACAGAAAACTTGAATGCAGTCAATCACATTGTGTCTTTCTCTACTATTTTTGCATAACAACAATAATCAAACTTAAGCCGCGCCTTTCCTACATAAAAAATAGCTTCAATACAATTTACAGGTCGCCATTGGAGCTTCACGCGTAGCAGCTCCTCGGCAACGGCGCCAAAAATGTCAAGGCTAGGGACTTGCTACGCGCCGTGTGCGAGCCACAAAGGCTCCTAGCACACAGTCATACAACAGACAAGCTCACAAGGAAGAATGGTGTGTCACTCACCTTCCTGCGTAGTTGCGAATGAAGGATTCCCGCGCCGCGAAGAAGAGGGAGACGCCGCTACGCCGCGCTCGACCGCCTCGCCGCCGTCGTGCCGCCGCAACGCTCGATCACACACACACACACACTCTCTCTCTCTCTCTCACACACACACACACACACACACACACACACACACACACACACACACATACAAGGAGATGGTGAAGGAGAAGGTGGAGATGGAGCAAGAGCGGCTTCTATTGCACAATGAGAGAATGAGTAAAGATTAGGTTTAGTGGCTTTTATATGAGCTCACCCCATTCACACTTGGGCGCCCATACTTAGCCAACTAACTCCTTGAATATTCCAGTTAGAGTGCGCCTGTCATCGGCGATCACCCTTACCCTGTTCCTATTGGTCCGACAAGCCCGATACCTAACTCTAAACAATACAACGTTTATAGATCATAGGGTGTCCGTGTGCCGTGAGGGTTAACAAGCAAGACGAGGACGGCTGCCTTGGCTTGCATGCGTGCACGCACACACACGTAGAGAGAGAGAGAGAGAGAGAGAGAGAGAGAGAGAGAGAGAGAGAGAGAGAGAGAGAGAGAGAGAGAGAGAGAGAGTGTCATAGGACTCCAAGCATGAGAGTTGGAAGCCCCGGTGTGTCCCTACAGGATGGTTGTCTCGAGATGGAATGCTCCTATCTTGGGAGTCTGAAGTTCTATGCTGCCATGATCAAGTATGAAAGGCGAGCTTCGTAAATGCGACTACTAATGGGCTGTTGAGGCGCTCTGTCGAGCATCACACCTGCTGTCAATTTGGAAGCTGTACTCCAGTGCACTTCTTTGACTTTGGGTGAAGCTTATAAGTTATTATCCATACATATAAGACCATGATTGCCCGCTGTTCTTCCATCCTCATAAACTACATCTCGTCTCACCATACTCGTCATATCCAAGAAAGATGCACTTCTTTGACTTTGGGTGAAGCTAATAAGTTATTATGCATACATATAAGAGCATGTTAATATGCTTCAAAACCAAAAACTCTTAAGTTATTATCCGTACATATAAGACCATGATTGCCCACTATTCTTCCATCCTCATAAACTACATTCTTCTTGCCCGCTATATGATCTACTCACCTTCGAGTAATATATCGCCCTTGAGTCATCTAGTTTAGCAAAGGTGTCCTAGTCTTGTGCAAAATCCAAATATGCCATCCTACATAGATGGGGTGTGTTTTTCAAGCGGGCGTGTGATGCCACTATAGTTTTCATCCCTAAATGCTACCCATACTCCTTTATACGGAACCACTTGTAACCACTTTATGGAACTAACTTATGTTTATCTAACTCTCATTTCACTAAGAAATGCTCATTATTCTATCCTGCCTAATGCAACATTTTCTAACAAATCCGTAAGAGGATTAGTGCCTCCTAATCCTGATAAGCCCTGGTTGATTAGAATCATTAGCTTTATCTTTTTGGTTGATTGAATATGGTATGTTTTTGGGCAACCAATCAGCCACTAGCCTCCTTAATTAATTGGCCGTTGTTTAGAGAAGAATAGGTCTTTGCATTAAAGTATTCACATCCATCCTCGTTAGGAATTTCCTTGAGTCCTAGCACTATTATGTCTTTGCACACTCATTGGACAAGGTTATTGCGTCATCCTTGATCATTAATATTTTATTGATGTGTGTACATGTACACTGATTGATCGAAGAGCTTGGAACTCTTTCTAGGTTCATTTTTTCTTGATTCAAATAGCAAATTTTCAAAATTCATATGGTTTCATGCATTGATTGTGTGCCAGAGAAACTCTTTTCTCCTTATCAGCTTTCATTAGATTCATCAAGCCCTCACATACTGAACTCCTACTATGTAACCTGGTTAACCTAAATCTAAAAGGCTTGTAATGGGTGCAATTAAGAAAGGATGCAAAATTAACATGTTAATCAATCAAGAAATGTTCAAATTGGCAAGCGACAAAAATCAAGCGCTTGGGTCTTTGAGGTTGGCATGGGTGTTCTTTGAAATTGTTTAGGAAGAAAAGTATATACTTATTGATAGATATGCTTTGTCTTAGCATTTGAACCCGATTCACAAGAAAGATCCTCATTTGGTATTAGCACTTATCATGGTAGCTTTAGCTATTTCTTTAGGGAACATATTGTCTTGTACCATATTCCACAAGCATAATAGGTATCTCCATGGTGGAAGGAGAGATATTGCTTCCTGTAAGACTATCCTTGTGGTTAAGACTTGAACCTACTACTGTCGCATTTGTGCATTGCACGTATTTATGTTTCAAAAAGTGAAACATTGTCATGTTTTGCAATATATAATAGATATCTTTAATCTTCTTGGAAAACATTGGGAAGATTACATCCGTCGGTATTTAGCAACAAGGATGGAAAACAATTTCTCAAAAAAGAAGAGGTTGATTTAACCTTACATGTATCATGTATTCTTGGAAAAAGGATAGGTAAGATCATTAGATTCCAAAAAATAGGATAAGGTATATTTTTTTCATTTGTTTTTTTTCCAAAAATTGTCATGTTTTGTGGGTATAGTTTTGGTCATTGACATAGACTGGTAGAAGTACAAGGGTAGTGGCTTGACGGACTATTGAGATCACTTTGTGTTGAAAGAGTGTCATTTTAAGCTGGAAAAAATACCTTTTTTTCTCTTTTATTAAAGGAGAGGAAGGGAGCCATCTTTTGAACATTCTTTATCAAGGTTGTCAGTGATGAGCTAAAAGAGGAATCCATGTTGAATCATCATGGATCTTGTTTGCATCTATACATCAACATATTTTGTGGGTATAGTTTTGGTCATGTTTTGTCATGGCTTGACGGACTATTGAGATCACTTTGTGTTGAAAGACTGTCATTTTAAGCTGGAAAAAATACCTTTTTTTCTCTTTTATTAAAGGAGAGGAAGGGAGCCATCTTTTGAACATTCTTTATCAAGGTTGTCAGTGATGAGCTAAAAGAGGAATCCATGTTGAATCATCATGGATCTTGTTTGCATCTATACATCAACATATGTAGCATTTTCAAGTAGCAGTCATACTTTAGTTTTCACAGGAATGAACATAGAATAATGTTGAAGGTGGAATTTTAACTTGGACTCATCATGAGAAAGCTTGCATATGACTACAATACTTGCCTACTGTGTTAGTAATCAATAAATATTTTATCAAAACCATATCACCTTATGGATTGAATGATTAAATTCTGTTATTAGTAATAGCTAACACAAGTCACTAAAAGCTAAATCTAGAGTAGCTAAGTTGTAATTTTAACTTCACTTATAAAAGTGGACTCCACGGTTTGGGGGTAGTTTTGCTGCAATCACTTATGTAATTTATTGATTTTTACATATGTATATGGGAAATTAAGGCCACGGGCTTCCATTTTGTATTTGATTCACGTTTGGCAGCTAGATTGTCAGATTTGACTAAAAAACCCTTTTGACCTTTGGCTAAGGCATAGAGCCAATCCTTTTAAAGATGAAAAAGCGTTTCAATTCTGATAAGGTTTAGAAGTACAAAAGAGTAGAGGCAGAGGGTGTTTTGAAATCAGACAGCCCAAAAAAAAGATGTTAGACAATGGAAGACAAGTGTTAAAAGAGAAATCCATGTGTTATAGATGTCCGCTCTAAGCACAAAGCATTAAGAGCCTTTAAGAGAGTGTGAAACCAGACACCTGAGTAGAGCCCTCCATAGCCGACTTAGCGTGCATGTATGAATGGGAACCAAGCATCTATTCAGAGAATTGTAAGGTCTTGATATCATGCACTACCACTTTGAATTAGTATGTCTCATGGTGCACCAAATCAAAGAAGGACACATTTTTATAAGGCCATGGCCCCTCATGTGAAGGGTGAGGATATGGTGGATCCCTTCTTCAACAGAAATTGTAGGGTAGTGGGGGTAGTAAGCCCACGATGGTGGAGTACTAAGCCATGCAAAAATTAGTGGGATTTTTTATTAATGATGGTCTCCACACAAGGCCAATGTAGGGGTTATCCAAGGCATGTGTGAAAATTTGAAAAAAAAGGCAAGGGGTTGTTTCCATGGCCAAGTAAGCCAAAGGTGCAAACAATGACTAAGTGGAAGTTTCAAGTAGTTATTGGCATGGTGTTTAGATCCCTCCATCCACACCCACATTAGGGCCTTAAGAGGGGGCACTAGTCCCCCTCTGAGGGGTCCTAGTTCCCAACACCAAGAGACACAAATTTACTAAGACTCCTTGAGGATTACATGCATAGGGCAAGATTTAAACCCAAGTAGGGTATGCCTTACCAGTCTCCACAATTTTTCCCTTTCAAAACCCTTTGCATGAAAGGCATTTACCAAATGTTGGATATCTTTACTAGCATCTTTGGAGCTGCTATTGTAGAAGAGGATATGTTAGTTGGGAGAGGATTACTTTATGGGCCCAATTGTTAGGCATATTGCTAGCTCTATGAATGTATCTAATAGGAGCACAAGGTAAAAGTTCTTCTTTTTTGGCTAGGAATTTAAAGAGCATCCCTTGTTGAATAGAGAACATGAGGTTAAGAAAAGTAGTACTAGTAGCCTTTTTTCCTTCAATAATGAGTTCAGGAGGGTAGATTCTCTTTTTGAGAAAAAATTCAAAGTTTTGGCAGTCTATCAAAAGGATATCATCAAAATATCTAAAAGGGTAGGCAAGATTTGCCAATCTCTCCTTATTGAAGGGAGACAATAGCATTTCTTTTAAGGTAATTATACTCAAGGACATGAAGATAGAGATTACACCACATGGGTGAGCATGCTAATCCCATTGGGATTCCATTTGTTTGTTTGTAGAAGATTGGTAACATTGAATGTACATAGGGTTTATTAACCAAGTATTGATTTCAATCACTTCCTCAAGTTGGAAAGAAAGCCCGTTTTTGTACTTTGTTTACGACCAGACCCCTTGTTGGCAGGAAGAGGGAAAACTCTTGAAAGAAATAAAGTCAGAAGTAGTAGATTTAAAACCCCATGAGATAAGGTCAATCATGAGGGGAATTAACCCAAATTCACCATAGTCAGGGATGTTCTCATAACATTTCGTAAAGTCTGTTGAGAATAGGGAGGAGGCTTCTTTTGGGAGGTTGAGAATGCATTGATAAATGGAATAAATAATCCACCAAGAATGGATCTTGATGTCTTGGTAGAGTAGTGTCTTCTGGTTAAGCATGCTTGCTCTGTCTTTCAACAAAGGGAGACAAGTTCTTAACAAGCAAGCCATAAGTAAGGATAACTCGGAATAAGTACTATTAGATCCACATGTAAGCCATCTAAAACTTTTTTTATGAATTTTGTCACAAGTCATCAAGAATGGGAGGAGTAAGGAGTTGGGTAAGCACATCCTAGCATCTACAATAGTAGTGGGGTCCTTTGTACATTTGGTGAAAAGGACTAGAAAGTAGTTTTATATCTTAGTGTGGGTGAAGGCTCTGCAAATAAAAAGTGGATTATTAGGGGCCTTGTCAATACGAGTGATTAAGAATCTACTTCTGAGAGAATGAAAAATGACATTTATATCAATGTTAAGTATAGGCATAGTTTTTAAGCAACCAGGCTCAACATTCATGCCCTAATGTTGTAATTACCAAACAAGGGGGGGGGGGGGGGGGGACAATCTTTTTAAACAAAATCTTCTCCATCACAGTAAACATTTCAAGAAAAGCATCCTCCATGTTAGGAGTACATGATGGGATATGATTCGGCCCATATTGATTAATCATCTCTACCATCAAAGGAATACTTAGGCAATTTACTTCAATAAGCACATGTCCCAATTTGGGCACAAAGCCAAGGTCCGAGGGTAGACATTAGCATGTAGGAGAACTAGATGAAGTAAACACATCCTTTTGATTACAAAGTACCCATTTTAAGGAAGGGTTAAAGTTCCAAGTAAACATGCAGGCTTCCCATAAAGGTGATAGCCTAAAGTTCAAGCCAAAAAAGAACAAACCGAAAAAGGACTTGAGACAAGGAAAATCCATTAGAGGATTACAGTAAGTAACACTCATAAATATCCTACTGAACTGCTTTATCTAAGGGACTAGAGACAATATTTCAATAACATCCTTTTTGACCTACATAATTGAATAGAGGTTAATTGTAGAGAAGGGATATAGCTCGAGGTGTGAAGGCTTGTCTAACGTGACCACTGGAGGTTTCAAAAGGTTGGCCAAGCCGAATAGGGAAGCTAGGTGTATTGGTAGTGGGGGGGTCATACAATTGCCAACAGAATCCACAGAAGAGGATGGATTCCAATTCAAGTTAGGGGGTGGGACAGAGTGAGAAAGCCTGTTATTGCCCAATTGCCTACCCCTTCCTCTGTTTGACCTATGGGGATCTGCTCTTGCTTTCTTTGGGGAGGCAGCATGAAAAAAGGTTGACAGATTATGCATGATCATCCAAAGGGCATGATCAAAGCAAAGAATATTGGCATCCTTGCAAAAATCACCTTCTCCCACATGTTCACATCCACACTCGATGAAGGGCCTATGCACATTCCAGATTTGTGTAGTATAGTTAGAATATCTCATTGTGGTGCTAATGAGTCCTTTGACACCAAGCAGACACCCCACATTAGCATTGCACCTTTGAGTTTCAAAATTGCCCATAGTGAAGGGACAAAGCCAACAAATAAGACTCAATAATGGTATAGTTGTTTTGCAAAATCTGTTGCAGCCCAATCTTTAGTGCTTCCTTGTCCCTCTCATTGATCAAAGTGAGTAATAATCCCTATGTAAGAGAAGAAAGTACGGCAAAGTTCCCAAGGCTTGTGATTGGCATCCCCTATGTAGACTATAAGAAGCCTAGCAGGGATATAAGGATCTGTATAGGTCTTAAAGGACTTCTTAGCAATCCCAGGAGAGGGGCTGGTGACAGAGATGTTCTGAGTAGTAATAATAACTTCATCTTCATCCAACCCATCTGGTATTATCATGTTTGTAGTAGTGGTTGGGGGGGACAAAGATAAAGAAGGGGCTCCCTATGCAACAAATGCTTTTTCCTTTGCCTAATCAAAGGATCATTGCACAACATTTTACCATGTGATTCCATGAACTTTCTCATGATGTGGGGGGGTTTCTCAAGCCATTCCCTATGTTCTCTACCATTATCATCTTGGATTGTGTGCAAATTTGTAGCAATATTCATGAGCTAAGAGACTGCATTAGCAGCAAGATTCTCCCTAGCCAGAGCATAGATATTAAACCAGCATGTATGTCTAGCTAGACAAGGACTAAGAGCTCAGTTGAATCATCTAGAGCAAGTGCTCCTTTGTTAGCATCCCGTTAAGTGGAATGAAACGTTGGCTCCTTTATACATAGAAGCAACCCTTGCACAATAAAAGGTGGAGCAAGTAAGCTCCCATCATAACCCAAAGCCAAAAGAGCAGCATACCATCCTCTAGCATTATTACCCTGAAGCCAATCATTAAAAAGTGCAAGCCAAGAGTAAATATCAAAGGTTAAAGATGGTAGGTGATAAGAGAATATCACTACCACCACTATTGTGTGTGTGTGTGTGTGTGTGTGTGTGTGTGTGTGTGTGTAGGTTAAACATAAATTCTCAAGCTTCACTTATAATTAGAAAAGATGTAACAAGAAGCAAAGATGAAAAAGCATTTCAATTATGATAAGGTTTAAAGGTACAAAAGAGTAGAGGTAAGGGATGTTCTAAAATCAGACAAACTTGGATGGAGATGCCTAGGCACTTAGAGCAAGGATTCCCCCTATTATACTTGCCACCATCAGGGCCAAAAAAAAAAGAGATGTTAGATAGTGGAAGACAGGTGTTAAAAGACAAATCCACGTGTTATAGATGTCCACTCTAAGCACAAAGCATTAAGAGTCTTCAAGAGAGTGTGAAACCAGACACCTAAGTAGAGCCCTCCAAAGCTGACTTAGCGTGTATGTATGAGTAGGGACCACGCATCTGCTCAAAGAATTGTAAGGTCTTGATATCATGCACTACCAATGTGAGGTAGTTTGTTGCACCAAATCAAAGAAGGAAACCTCTTTTAAGGCCATGGCCCCTCATGTGCAGGGTGAGGTTATGGTGGAGCCTTCTTTAACAGAAACTGTAGGGTAGTGGGGGTAGTAAGCCCACAGTGGTGGAGTACTAAGCCATGCAAAAAGTAGTGGGGTTTTAAATTAATGACGGTCTCCCCACACAGCCAATGTAGGGGTTTTCCAAGGCATGTGTTAAAATTGAGAAAAGAGCCAAGGGGTCGTTTCCATGGCCAAGTAAGCCAAAGGTGCAAACAATACCTAAGTGGACGTTTCAAATAGTTATTGGCATTTGTGTATGTGTGTGTGTGGACCTTGGTCACAGTAGGAAAGTAAACTAAGAAGATAGGGTATTTTGTTAAGCTTGTTGAGTTAGATAATAAGGTCAAGTAGGTATGCAATAAGTGGCTTTAGTATTTTAGTATTTGGCTACTCAGTGGTAGAGGGCCAGGTTGTTCCGAGAGTAGCTCTAACTACATTCCAAGTAGATTATACGACATGTGTGTGTGTGTGTGTGTTTCAAGAGATTCTCTGAATTCACTAAAAGAGGAACAAATTACATGTGTGTTAAAAAAAAAATCCAAGTGGGTATAGAGTAAGAGCCAAGTGGGTATATAGTAAGAGGTCTCAATAGATGGTGGTCCCATGGTGGAGGGCTAGGTTCTAAGATATTCTATGAGCAGATTCAAAGTCGGAACATATTTTGTGTTTGCGCGCGCGCGTGTGTGCGTGCGTGTGTGTGTGTGTGTGTGTGTGTGTGTGTGTGTGTGTGAGAGAGAGAGAGAGAGAGAGAGAGAGAGAGAGAATTACCCCCTTCAAAGAGAGAAGGTTTTCTAATGTAGAATATGTAAGACGGGCCAGCATCTAGCTTCGCACTTTATAAGAGATATGGTGTCTGAAACATGCAATGCAAGGCGAGGCATTAGAAACGGGTTAAACGAAAAAAGAGATAAAAGATCACATCAAAGGGAAGTGGAACATAGTTTTGCAATGCAACTAGATGAATAATGACAGCTTGTCATCCATGTTTTGTACCTATTACCTATTACTTGCTACTATCAAGGTAGAGAAAGGAGCAATTTGCATGCTTTACTGAAATGAATGTTGTAGGCAATCAAATTGACTTTGAAATGCCGCATAAAAATGACACAACAACTATTCATGGCGCAATCAACATAGCTAGTTTTAACACGTGGGTAATTGCACACATTCATAAAAATTGTAGCATCACTAATGTATCCCAAGCCGCTTGTTTGGGTGAGCTATTTAGTCCCATCTAACTAAAAAACATTTATTCTATAGGATGTATTTGCGTATTCTTCTAGAAAATGCAAAAGGATTGATTTTTATAAGTATTTGGAACGATATAGCACACAAAGGTCATGCTTTCATTTTACTTATCCTCTTCTTAGGATTGCAGTAGTTCCTAATCTCAGACTACTACTGTTTGACTTAACGACGCTACATGCTACACTAATCAAACTCTTCATGACTACTCTTTCACTTCATGCACCTACTAATCCGTCGTGCATTTTGAAGTTTCTTATTTCCCAAATGGCAGTCACCTTAAGACCTCTTATGAATACTATCCAAGCTTGGATTCATCATACCGTCACTTTGAATTAAGGTTTCTCTCCAAGTGATGGCATCACGATCCAAATAGGGCGGACCTCCTTGCATCACGTAAAATTCTCTCCCTTTGCATTGTACCAAGGGAACACCATGGGTTTCCGTCCTACCACTCAACTCCCAGTTTGAAGGGATGTCGTCTCCATGGAAGCATGCCCAATCTACATGAGCATTTGGATTTGTAAAGTAGAGCTTGATTGCTTCTTAAAGAATTTGTAGATCAACGTACATGTAAGTTTGGCAAACTTTGAGTAGCATATTAATCTTTATACTAGTGTGACGAGCTCTCTCGACACTTGTATAAAATTTAATGTTGTTAATTGCAAATGCACGAGAGGTTGCTTGGTAGAATAGAACATGATAGTGGGCAAAGTCTCCTTAAAATCATTCAAGGTTGAAGCATGAACAACCATTCTCTATCTCTGGTAAGGACATCCCAATCTTCTTCTTTTTCGTATGATGATGAGGCCCTTACCTTCGAGGTAGTTTGCGATACACCGGATTCCTCTTGGCTCCCACCCTTCCAATCTTACCATTTGTCTTATGCTTTAAAAGGTTAGGATGAGAATTCGAACTGAGACCCTCACGAACCCTCAACCGTAAACTCATTACTTGATCAGATCAGCTAACGTGACAAGCTGATTATTGCAACAAGCCATACATTTTAAAACAAATCTCCTCTGCGCTCCACATTAGCTCCAAGGCAATGGCCTCCCTCTGTTGGTCTTTCCCTCACATTGCAAGATCTTCCCCCGCCTCGCACAACCTTGTTGGCCTTCTCCTCGCCTCATATATGGGACACTTGCAAACTACGCTTCATTCCCATTCTGTATTTTTCCAACTCCGCAATTAGCATCTGTCACAAATTCCCCTCTTGCTTTCTTTAAAAAAAAAACGTTGGGACATACTCCATACTCCATATTGGCACACTAGTAAAGAAATTGAATTTCTTTACAAGATGCTGCCCCAGTATTCTCTCCCCCAACCCCCTTTAAAAAAACCCACATCACAGACCCCCCTCCCTCCCCCACTCCGTCTCCCTTTGCTCACGCCGCTTTGTCGCCCTCCCTCGCCTTGCTCCTAACCCAGCCCACAAAGCCCTCCCTCGCCTTGCTCCTAACCCAGCCCTGCCGTGCCTGCCAGCCACCTCCTTCCCTTTTCTCAACATACTCTCTCCAGATATATACTAACCCCCCCCCCCCCAAAACCCCCCCCCCACCCCCCACCTCTTCCTTTCCTTCTCTCCTATGCACCATTTCCCTCTCCTCTAGGTCACGACCCATGTGTGTGTGTGTGTGTGTGTGTGTGTGTGTGAGAGAGAGAGAGAGAGAGAGAGAGAGAGAGAGAGACTACTGCCCCAGCGCGATCTCCTCTGCACTCTTGTCGATTGCTCACAAGAGCTGTACCTAAGGCCTGAGAGCCGTCGCTCGTCGCCTTTGAAAGAGGATTCTAGAGAAAGAAAGAGAGAACCATCATCGGGGTATTGTCACCACGCGCGGGGAAGAGAGAGAGAGAGCAACAACATGTGAGACAACAGCTATCAGCACTCAAATTTCATTTAGCGAAACTTGCAAAAAATCTCAAGATTCTTGAGAATTGTGGCTTTAAAAAAAAAACGAATCTACTACACTGCTCCTCCCACTATGCGATCCACTTGTTGTCCCACCTGCACCCCGCACCTGCACATGTACATTCATCCGCTTCCCCCCTTGACCTCTGCCCTCTCCTCCCACGAACATCTCCTCCTTACCACAAGCTAAGAGAGGGTTCACCCAAACACAGGAGAGAGAGAGAGAGAGAGAGAGAGAGAGAGAGAGAGGTGCCCGACCCCACGTTCTCCCTCGCTGCATCCCTTTGCTTCACTGCTTCTTCCTCTATCTCTGTCCCCTCCCACTTCTCTCTACAATACCTCTCTCTACAATACCTGGCTGTAGGCCGAACTCTCTCGGGTTCCTCCTGTAGGGACTTGCGCACGCACATGTACACACACAGAGCCTGCCTTGTGTCCTTGCAGGTCCCATGAGCTCCAACGACAACAGCACAGACAAGCGTGCAGAGTCTATATAGAGGGGGAAAGGTCGGCAAGCCGCCGCCCACCTTGAGAGAGAGAGAGGGAGACGTGGGAGAACCATCTGCTACCACCTGCGAGAGAGAGAGAGAGAGCACCAAACACTGTTGGCAGCCCACACGTGTACCTCTTTCCGCTTTCCGTCGATGGCATCTTCAACAGATTCTCTAATTCCCCCATTTGTTGAAAACGACTAGACATACTCCCCTTCCATCTATACATACTCATTCTTCTTAAAAGAAAAGCTCATTACCCTGGGATATTCCTCCCCCTACCCTCTTCCACGTTAGCTACCCCTACACGTCCTCACGCCCTCTCCTGCCTAGTCTCGATCTTGCGTACGCAGGCGCCCAACACCGATGATTGCACGAGTTGGGGGATTTCAGGAGAGGGAATGGGACCTTGCATGTGCACAAAGAGAGAGAGAGAGAGAGAGAGAGAGAGAGAGCGCTCTCAGGTCTTGCAGGGACCTAGGTGCCCACAAAGAGAGAGCGAGAGAACAAGAAGAGGATTTTAACGTCGTATGAAGCTATCTAGAGAGAGAGAGCTATTTGTTGGGCTGCACCTGGAGCGTGGTCACTCGCATGCAACATGGGAAGAGAGAGAGCGCTTCAGTTTTCGAGTCCCCCAGCATCTTTAATTGATTCGCATTAATCTGTTATTTTTTAAAATGGGTACAACATACTCCCCTTCCATCCCGAACATCCCTAATGGCATACTAAAAAAGAATTTCATCCCTAATGGCATACTAAAAAAGAAATTCTGATCTTCATCTTGATCCCCATCGAATCTCCCCCCCCCCCCCCTTCTCCACGTCAGCTTGTGAACCTCGCGAGAGAGAGAAAGATAGAGTTCTGCGCACGCCTGCTTCGCCAGTCCACCTCCGTGGCTCCCTCCCTCAGCCCTACCTGCTCGTCCCAGATCTTCTCTCTCTCTCTCTCTCTCTCTCTCTCTCTCTCTCTCTCGTAGCAAACCCAAAAATCTGCATACGCCTACAATCCCATGCCTCCTGATGGCGCAGGGCAGCTATGAGCACCCTAGCCCAGCCCCCTCCTCCAACCGTCCTGCCTTCTCACCATCACCTGCAGCGAAGTGCACTCTTGGAGCATAACCGTGTTGCATTGCAGACAAAGGAGAGGTTGCAGACCTTGCCTTCTCTCGTCCCTTCCAACAGAACTAGCTCTTCTCGGCGCTGCCAGCCTCGCGACCTCATTCAGTGGGAGAGAAAAAGAGGGAAAACCAAATAATTGAATTGGCAACAGAATGCATGAACTCCACCTGGCCTCGTATTCTTAGCCTTCCACTAAGCTCTTCCCTTTTCCTTCTAAAACTAATAATTGATTTTTTGATTTTCTAGGATTGGGCACCCCATATTACTCCCCTTCCATCTATAGGAGGGTAATTTTTAAACCGAAAAAGATTTGGGCAGATGGTCCTAATCCTATGAGTAGCAGTAAGATAGCAGCATAGGATGGAAATGGCTCAGTCCCTGCTAGCTCGTCGCACTTCTTCGTTTCAGCCCTCACCCATCCAGCAGTTGTCGCGCCTCGCACAGGAGCGCAACGCCATCAACCTTGCAGAAGGTGACGATGCAATATGTGTGTTTGTGTGTGTGTGTGTGTGAGAGAGAGAGAGAGAGAGAGAGAGAGAGAGAGAGAGAGAGAGAGAAAGAAATTTCAGGATTTCCCGATTTTCCTGCACCTGACTATGTGAAACGAGCCGCTATCACTGCTATATCAGCTGACTACATACCTGCATATGAAGCTTTTATCTGTTTTCGTTTCTTATCTTAGATTTTCATTCAATGGTGAAGCCGAGAATTGTTACCGACAAGCCACTAGCGAGACTGTGAAAACACCACAACAATATCGAACTGACCCAAAACAGCAAACACTGGAACTGAAAGAGAAAACACCACATAGTAGTAGACAAGAGACACGGAGTGGCAGAGTCTGAGAAGCATTGGCCCCTCAACTAGGCTACCCTTCTCGATTTCTTTATTTCATTAGACTGAAGCGTAGTTTGCCTCTGAGTCATCATAGAGTCGCAGTCCTTGGGGCTGATCCGTGCTTCAGTGGCACCCTTGTCCTCACTGTTACAGGCACGGCTCCAAAAGCACACCCAAAAACGGCTTTTAACAAGGTGAGGAGTCACGATGGCCTGCAGAGATGATTAGTAAATTTTTGTGAAACAAAACACCCCTCAGAAAATAAATATTTTCTCAAATAAGGATTGATGCTTCCTGCAGAGGTCACCCTCTATAACATAGGGTTTTTAACCAAGGGCAGGATATTGAATGGTGCAATGATTAGATTAGCTTTTAGGTAGAATGGTAAAGATTAAATTATTTCATTGTCGAAGGAAGGTTCATGTGCAGATAATTGTCAGGCTGGAAGAATGTAACTAGATGTGCAATTAAGTTGGATACCTATGGTCTCTTTGAGTCCAAAGCTCATGCAACTAAGCTTTAGAATATAACCAAATTACACGTTTATAATTTCTAGCAGATAATTGGCTGAAAAGTATGGTCAAGGTATTCTATCTTGCGACTGTTTAAAGATTAATAGATCCCTCTCAATCCAGCTGAGAGAATGCTTTCTTCAAAGGCAGAAATAAATCTAACCCTAAACATGAAAATTAAAATGTGGAATTTAGATGCGAGAGAGAGGCCTTCAAAGATTGACAGAGCTGGTATGGGGGATGTTTGTTTTTCTCTCAAGACAATGCAACATAGCAAAGCAGACATTCCAAAGATAATGCAATGAGATATGATGTCATGGCATTGTACCAGCCAATGCAAGCCTCCAAGCCAACAACCTTCTTCACAACTCCTTGCAGGCTGACTAGAACAGATTTTGTTCGATTATTGCCTGTCATGATGACCTTGGTTTGGTGCGGCAGCACAGACGACTCCTCATCAAAGCCCTCGTCCTCGCACCCCCTGAGCACATCACCCCTTCCTCACTTTCACCACCTCCTTGCCCATACATAGCTCTTTCCCTTGATCGCACCTCCCTCCATCTCCATCTCTGTGCCCATCTCCATCATCTTTAAATCAAGTGCCCTTCTTAACAAGAGCTCCCAATATATCTCTCCAGATTGTTTATATTAGCATTGATTAAGCCCCCCGTGGCCACTAGAATATATTTTTCGATTGGATTGAGATGAAATTAAGAATCTATAATTTGTCTGAATTGGGAAGCGCACAATACAGAATTGGCTTTGTATGATGATGATCTTGGTCTACAAGAATAAAAAAGAAAAAGCTGAGCAGCTCAAAGACATCAAATAAGGTACAAGGAGAGGTAGTCTAATAAGTGTGTGTGCGAGCGTGTATGTGAGTGGGGGCGAGAGAGAGAGAGAGAGAGAGAGAGAGAGAGAGAGAGAGAGAGAGATCTAGCAAGGCAAGACGCATAATACCATGGGATAGAGAAGACGACACAATGTGAGACTGCGTGCAAATATCCTCTTGACTGCTGCAAGCATACATGCTACTTAAAACATGTAAAACGAGCGATTGCACTCTTTGAATAACCACCTGAGGATCATTGGTGGCCAAAAAGAAAGGCGACCCAGTATGAAAAACAGCCTCACAACCATGGACAGCAGCATCAAAGGATCCTTCTTCCAGTAAGTCAGCTTTGAGAAGCTTGATTCTTTCCTGTGCCTTTGGCAAGGCCATCAAGTGGGCAGTCTTAACCACGTTTCTGCAAACAGAGGTCGAAAGAGATTACCACACAGAGTAATGGAAACAGAGGGTAATGCAGGGAAGTGGAGGCTTTACCAGGATCTCGGACAGAAGCACGAACGGTGTACCCACTCTCGAGCAGGAGCTTCACAACCCAAGATGCAATGAAACCAGAAGCTCCTGTCACACACACTACCTTCTACATTCCTCTTCAGTGTATGGTCATGTGTGTAATAAAGCTTGAAAAGATTTAAAGATTTTTACTGAGCAAGAATGTAGGATTTGAGACAGGTGCATGCTGGAGAGAGAGGGCGTGTGGATATGTGTGCGTGTGTGTGTGTAGCGAAGCGAGAGCTTGCACTGTGGCAGACAGATCTAGGCAATGCCGAGGAGAGAGAAAATGAAGGCTTCTTGTGAGAGATTGAAAGAGTGAAAAGCTGCAACCACTGGCAGACAGCCTCAGGTGATAGTGACATAAACTCGCACGCCTTCTCCAGAGCGTTAATGCACTCCTCAGCAGGCTGCCCTTGTTTCCTCCTCTATCGCATCGAGTCATGTCGTCCTGCAGCCCCCGCCTTCACACAAAGCCCACTGGCCGTCCACGTGGATGCCATCCGTCAAAGGACGCCCAACCCGGCCCAACACTAAGGCCTTTCTTGAGCAGGCCAAAAAGTAAAGAAAAGAGGATTGGGTCCTACCAAGCTAAACTTCTTTCACACTTTAAAGCCTTTGAAACATTTGGTTTCTCTGCAATTTTGAGAATGGATGGATGATCAGCCCACAGTTCCAAGGGGTTTTACAAAAGCACTTATTTTCAACGCCAATTCGCAATCTTTGCTTGCATTAAGAAAAGGCATGGTGTGTGGAGAGAGATCACACAAGGTTTAGACACTTTCAATGTTTCACACTTCCAAACTTACAGCTCCTTAATGATCCACTTTCTCCCATCCTATGACGCATCAGAGATGCCTTCTTCGAATGGCCAAATAGTCTGAATGATGCCAATGGAGTCCTTGCTAACAGCTTGAGTGTCTGTGTGGGAAATTTGATCAAAGATTCCGCGAGGAATACTACAAAATTTTATTTCTAGAGAAACCCATCCAGACAAATATCCTTCTATCTTTGCCATGCCCCATTTGCTCAAAGCAGACTTAATCAACAATTTAAGGAACAATCAAAGATGAAAAAACATTTGTTTAAGGAAGGCACAAAACCTAGCAAAGCTTCACACTGATGGAAGTAAAGCTCAATGCACATGCCAGCCTCCTGCCAAAAACCCAAACTCAAGCATGCCTTCAATCCAAGGCTGATAATGCGGCTCGTTAGAGCTTCTCAGCATCCACTACGTGCTTGGAAGAAGTGATGACATAGATGATAGGACTAAAGGTTCTCTACCTGCATAGGGAATCTCATTGATGCCATTTGGAAAATCCCATCTTTCCCTTAAAAACAAAGCTTTTTAGCTCTTGTTTGTTCCCCCAACAGTGCAGGCACAAGCTTCTGGAGGAGACCTTCATCACGGCGATGAATTGAAGAGCTGGCATAATGTCTGCGCCTTCTGGTTCTTACCTTGGCAAAACGTGAACTTTTGTGGGCAATTCGCAAAGCAGTTTTCCACAAAGCTTGCGGACATGGAGTGATCCGAAGCCACGTGCATAAAAGGTGCTCCATAACTTGGTGGGATAACCCCATGAAAGAAGTTATACCGCAAAGAGAGTGAGGCTAGCTCTCTCATCCCTGCAAAAATGCTGGGAAGAGGGCCTGATAACATGTTGTAGCTTAGGTCTAACGCCACCATCGGGCTCTTCGCAACATGCTTTGGATGTGCCCTCAGCTGGCTCAGCTTATTCATTGACAGATTTAGCTGTTGCAATGTTGGATGAGCCAACATAGCATCACCGACACACCCGATGAATGCATTGTTGCTTACATCGAGCACATTAAGCTGGTTGAGGGTTGCTATGCTTTTGGGTAGCTTGCCAGAAAATTCATTGTTTCTCAAACATGCTGAACATAAGGAGGGTGGTAGCTGCCTTGGGAATGGGCCTGACAACCGGTTGTCGGACGCATCTAGCATTCGTCAGAGACCCAACTTCCGGAGATCAGGGAAGGGCCCACTTAGCTGGTTGCTTTTGAGCCGCAGCTCTGTGAGGTAGGAGAGCTTGTTCAGAAAGGGGGTATTGAGCCCACCAGCTTGTTATGCGCAAGATTAAGGCTTTGAAAGTTGTGAAGCATCAAAATGCTGTCAGGTATGGATCCACTCAAATTGTTGAACGAAAGGTCAAACATCATGGGTTGGGAAAGCATGCCGATAGAAGCAGGGATTTCAGCCCAGAGTGCGTTCCCAGACATGCGCAAGAAGCGCAGACCAGTGAGGCTGCCAAGCCAAGGGAAGAGTACCCCTGCATAGCCAGCATCGTCCAACTGCAAGCTTGTGACTCTTTCATAAGCATCCATCGATGCATTAGGCAAGAACGATGTATGTCCCCCACTTGTGCAGTCTATCCCGCTCTCCAAACCTGCTTGTACATGGGTCTACATTGAAATCCCAACTGCCAACACACGATGTTGCATCGATTGTCGCCGCATCAATGCTGGCTTTCACTTCTTTGAGGGCTTCAATGTCGTTAGGGTCTGTGATGGCACTCACTTGGGTACCACTGTCACAGCTCAAAAGAAGCATCGCCACAACCATGTGGATCCATGTCGATGTGGTGGCAAGATGCAACTCTTTCGCACGCCTTCTCCACAGCGTTAATGCACTCCTCAGCAGGCTGCCCTTGTTTCCTCCTCTATCGCATCGAGTCATGTCGTCCTGCAGCCCCCGCCTTCACACAAAGCCCACTGGCCGTCCACGTGGACGCCATCCGTCAAAGGACGCCCAACCCGGCCCAACACTAAGGCCTTTCTTGAGCAGGCCAAAAATCAAAGTTACTTTATAAGTGCAAAAGTTCAAAGTCAAAGTGTCATCAAACTTGACGCACCAAAGTAGAAGTAGAAAGTTAACGCTTTCGCTTTAGAAAGCTGTCCCGTGTTCGCAAACAAAATCAATGTGGATTCATCTGATGAGGAAACGGAGGATCAAATTGGTTCATATAGGGTTGACTCAGAGAGGGCTGATTTACAGAGAAAGGAAAGTCAAGCAAAGCCCTCTAAGCCCTCTAATGACACATGCGAAGGGAAAGAGCTAGTTAGGGAGAAACGCCCTAGTGCCGACACGGCCACTAGCTCTGCTGCTAAGAAGCCAAGAACGCTGGAACTGAACATGGACTTAGGGAGAGGATCTTGGACCTCTTCTTAGACATGTTCATTGCTTGGATCTACAGACTGGAGTTGGACTTCAATGCTTTGGACTCTCTTGGAGAGTTTACCCACGAGATGTGGGAGATCAGGCATCCCGCGACTACATCCGGAGTCACCCGGAGCTTGGCTTGGATGGTAGTGCAATTGCTCTTCTACACTCCTGATCATTTGGATTGCTACCTTCAAAAGTTGCTTACACTCACCCTCGATAACCTTACAACAGACTTATCCCCCGACCTGGGCAGTAGGCCACTCCCAGCTCATTCACATTGAGAGCCACACCGAGTCGTGGTTTCGTGTTGTTGCTGGCGTGGATTATGTTTTGGTTGACACCGGAGGATTGGAGGCAAGAGATATAGGCAAGACGGCGCGGACACATTGGTCTGGCCTTTCCTCTTTTGAGAGGATCTTCACGCTCTAACTCCAATGCCGCTTGTCTTTCTTCGCGTTCGCAATCCAGTTCTGCCTTTCTTTCTTTGGCCGCCAAGCGCGCTTGCTTGCGCTCACGCTCTAAGGCTGCCGTTCTTTCTTCGCGCTTGCGCTCCAAGGCGGCGCGTTGCGCTTCTTGCATATCATCATGTCCATCATCGTCTTGACCAAAGCCTTCATAGGATTTGGTGCAATCCTTGGCGTAGATGGGGAAGGGGGAGGGTCGGAAAAACCTCCTGGTGGGGAAAATTCTTCTTCGCCACCTCCATGCTCATCACCTCCATGCAAAGTATCCATTCCGCTTCGGGTGATGACCATACACTGAAGTTTTAGGTTCTTAAGTTCACGAGGAACTTGGGTTCTTGTGGTTCTTGGGTCCTTGAGGTCTTGAGTTCTTGAGGTTCTTCTTTAGCTTGCAATCTGTGTTAGAGAAGGCTCTTCTCTTACCTGAGCTCTACTTTTCCCTGCGGGCGCACCCCTTGGTGGCCTTGCGCTCACACCAAGGTTGCTTTTTTCCACCTCACGTCGATTTGCCGACCGGTAAGTGCACGGTCCGCTCTCAATGAGTGAAAAGAGAAACAAGGGGAGGCTGGACAAGCCCTTCTTTCTTGGGTTTCCTGTCACTCTTCAAAAACACGATTAGGAATCAACACGCCCAAGAGGACTTGGGTTACATGCGACCGCAACTAGCAAAAAAGTTTCTTGTGGTTCTTTCCTTGAGTGATACAGAACATTGCCAAAGCTCTGATACCAATGTAAGGTGCAGCGGAAATGAATGTTGAACTTTGCTCAAGATGAGTGCTCCGAACTGTGCTCAAGGGTTCCTTTTACTTATGGAAGGGAGAGCCTTCCGTTCCTTTAGTAAGAGAGTGCAAATGATCACAAACAAAGTGGATAAACAATGTGAATGAAGGTGTTGAGACTGAGAGATAGAGAGAGAAGAATACGACACCAGAATGTTGTAAAACCCTCCTCCAAGGGCCCCACTCTCTATGGCGAGAGAGGTCTATGCTATTGATTGCACAAATCTCGTACAATGGTCTAAATGCAATGGACTGGCTGACGATGTCGACGACGATGAGGACGGCGATGAGACGGGCTGAAATCTGAAAACGCTAAGGGCTGAAATCTACAAATCTTGTATCTGCTGAATTCTGACTCTATGTCGGTGACGATGACGATGATGATGATGACGACGCGACGACGATGCACTGAAAACACAGATGTTGAAATTTGCTAATAGCGGGCTGAATCTGCAAACGTTGGCTGATCTGATCGTGCGGCGAGGATCTGCTGCAGGAAGGTGAGATCTGCAAGGTTTGGGGGCTGCGGTACAGAATCTAACTACTGAAAATGTAAAACGCTGATGCTATGGGCTGAACCGTCGTCAAGAATCTGCAAAACACTAGGTGATGCAGCAACTGGAAAACGCTAGATGATCTGCTGAAAATCTGCTAACGCCAGGCTGATCTGCAACCCCAAAATGCTAGGGCTGATCTGCAAATTGTTGAAAACGCTGGCTGGTCTTTGGTGGCTGAAAACACTAGGTGTTCCTGCCGGGGGTCTTGCTGAGAAGGTGCACTGCCAGACACTGGGTCCACTGGGTCCCTGCTGCCTCTTCTGTCACAAGCTGGTGATGTGGCGTGCCACACCACATACATACTCTCCGGACATAATTGTTGACGCGGCGTTGCAGTACGGACAGGCCCGCAAGCTGACACATGGCAGCATGTACGAGCTTCCGCGTTTTACGGAAAGCTGGGGGCAGCTTTTGCGTGGGCAATTAACGCCAGCTTTTGGCTTCTTATTGGCTACGCAAGGAGATAGAAAGAGAGAGGGTTTTAATTTTTTTAAGGCTTGCTTTATTTGTGGCCAAGTATGGCTTGAGAGAGAAACCTCTTTTTAGCTTTATGAAGAGCTTTTGATTTTCAGCTTTTGGGCTCTGCTTTTAGTATCCCTTTGTAAACTTTAAATATGCGGGCATGGCCTCATAACTCAGAGCATCTGGACGCAGAGTTTGAGTGTGAGCGCCTGCCTGCACTCTTGTACTTTGAACACATAGTAATACAAAAAGAAATCCCGAAAGTTGCGCCAGTCTTTGGGGCCAATATCTCTAGGCACGGAATTCCGCTGGGCCAGTGTCGAATCAATTGTGAATTGTGAACTGTTTGAAGAGATTATTTGTGGTGTCGCGGTTGATTCTCGACTTGGAGTGTCCAAGTCTGTTACGGTGGTATTAGAGCACGGCCGATTTCTCTTCTACGGGAAATTAGATCGCTGCACTTATGGCTTCAGGCGAAGATCAGTCAACTTCCTCGGCATCCGGCGATCCGGGAAGAGATCACAACGAAGATTCACGCGAGGAGTATGGCTCGCCTCCGCCTAGTCAGGCGGAGCTCGAAGAGATGAAGCGTCAACGATTGATCGGCGACGCAACAAAGATGATGCTCAATTTTGCGAAGGACCCAAAATTTGCAAAATATATGAGCGAGACCTCTTTCAATGAGGTGCACTCATAGTGGAAAAAGACCACAGAGCCACCCCTCAAACCGGCTCTCAAGAAACCTCCTACGCCCAGGATGTACACAGAGCAAGAATTAGAAGAGGTGGTTGATGCACGAATTGCTCAGCTTTTTGACGCGCAAAACAAAGCTAAAAAGCACGACAAAAAGCAGAAGAAAGGCACTGACTTCCCAGGCTATTTGGGTCGTCAATCTACTTTTGAAAAGGAAAGAAAGCAGAAGAAGCGTGTTCGATTTGAAGGAGTACCCAGTTTTTCTTCTTCTTCTTCTTCTTCTTCTTCTAGCTCCTCTGACTCGAGCGAAGAAGACAGAAAAGGCAAAAAGCGAAGCAATAAGCAAAGCTTCGGAAAGGGCAAGAAAAAGGCAAAGAAGTCTAAATCTCGCCCCGTGGTTGACAGTTCTACAAAGGACTCGTCTTCAGATAGTTCGGACTCTGATGACAACATCTTTTACGCAAAGAAGAAGAATTTTTATAAAGCCAACCAGTGTGACTTTCTGGAAGACGAAAGCAAGAAAGTTCGAGAGTTTAAGGAAGGTGGACAGTCAATTAAATTTGACACGTTTTCTGGTTATAGAGATGCTTTGAAGGCTTTGTCTTTTATACAACAGTTTGACATAGCTTTCTCTGGAGGGCGTTATTCAGAGCACTCTAAGATACGGAGAGTTGCCTCTTACTCTAAGGGGAATGCTCGAACTTGGTGGTCCACGCTTCTAACAAACAAGACAGCTCCAGTTAAATGGCTGAAATTCAAAAGGCTTTTTATTTCTTCATGGCTGACTCGAGAGTATGAACGCGACATACGAATTACTTGGAACCATCTTCGGATGACCAAGAAAGATACAGTGGACGCTTATTGCTAGAGATTCTGGAGCTCTTTTCTACCCGCCTCTTCATTCAAGAAGATCTCGTTCAAGGAACAGATTGAGCGGTTTACCTTGGGTCTACCTACAGAGATCCGAGATCACTGCTTGGAACAAAAGTCAGCTTCCATTCAGGAGTTGAGTCATGCGAAACGGGGTTTTGCCATTCACTTTGGCAGTCTGACCTACCCCACAAATGAGATCATGACGCAAAGAGCCGAACAGACTTCGAAAAATGAAAGTAGAAAGAGAAAGAGCAACCCAGAATAGAAAGAAAAGGATGCACGATCCAAACTTACTCCTCAAGAGCGAGCTCGCTACATAAAGGAGGGGAAGTGCTTTGGATGCGGGGAAACTGGGCATATCTCTGCGAAGTGCCCTAAAAAGGCACAGAAAGAACAGAACAACAAGGACGACGAGAGGCCTGAGAGTTCGAGAGCAGCTGAGAACCGTGGAAGAAAAGGCAAGACGAAAACAGGACCGGTTCTAGATTGCGGGGGTACTGATTCCAGCACGATGGACGAGAGTACAGAACTTTGCCGAGCTTGGGGCAAACTGAAAGACCAAGAAGCCCTGATCTTCTTCGATGGAGGAGCCAAGGCCAACTTCATTTCACCGGAATTGGCGGCGCGGCTCGAGATCACTCCCAATCTGATGGGACCACTTGCAGAGGCAGTTCTAGCGGCACCCGGCAGGGACGTAGCCATTACACCTGTCATTGGCAAACTTTGGTTGCATTGTCGGGGTATTTGGGGCATGAGGACTTTTACATATTGCCTTTGGAAGGTTGTGATGTCCTCTTGGGAATTCCCTGGTACCACAAGAACAACGCCGTGGTTGACTATCAGACGAGGAAAGCGACATTGACCACAGAGAAGGGCAGAACCATTGTACTCGATATAAAACTTAAGGGCGAGTTTGTCCCTATTGTATCGGCTTTGGCCATTTCTAAATTAATGAAATCCAGTCTGTTTGTTTACTCGATCTTTTTGAAAGAGTTGAGTGATGAGGTTAGGACAAATATGTTTTGAACTTGATAAAGAACGCCAAGATTTTCTCCACTCTCATGTCCATTGCTTCTTAGAGGGCCTGCCAGGCTGTAAGATGAGTGCTCAAGATGAATCTTGAACTTTGCTCAAGATGAGTGCTCCCAACTGTGCTCAAGGTTCCTTTTACTTACGGAAGGGAGAGCCTTCCGTTCCTTTAGTGAGAGAGTGCAATGGACACAAACAAAGTGAATGGACACTGTGAAAGGACGTGTATGATACTAAGAGATAGAGAGAGAAGAGAATACGACACCAGAGACGTTGTAAAACCCTCCTCTAAAGGCCCCACTCTCTATGGCGAGAGTGGTCTACTTATGATTGCACAAGTCTACAATGCTTGGACTTGCCGACGATGAGGATGACGATTAGACGGGCTGACATCTGAGAATGCTAAGGGCTGAGATCTGCAAATCTTTATCTGCTGAATTCTGACTCTATGTCGATGACGACGATGCGGCGACGACGCGCTGAAAACACAGATGCTGAAATCTGTGTTTTCCGGGCTGAATCTGTAAACCTTGCGGAAACTGACCGTGCGGCGAGGAACTGCTGCTGCAAGAAGGTAAGATCTGCGAGGTTCGGGGTTCTTCTACGAGTGCTAAAGGTTGAAAACTGAAAATGCTGGTGGTTCTTGATGTTCCGTCGCGATGATCTGCAAAAACGCTGAGGTTGTGATGCAAATTAAAAATGCTAGGGCTGAAATTGTCTTCTGCTGTCGTCGGATGTCCTGCAAATGCAAAACGCTAGGCTGATCTGTTGCATCGTGTTGATGCCGGGCTGATCTGCTGTGCACAAATCGCCAAGGCTAGTCTTGTAGATGAAAAACGCTAGGGTTGTCCTGCTGATGCAGAAAACGCTAGGCCTCTTGGGTTCTGCTGAGAAGTTACCTGTTGAGCGAGTGCTCCTGTTGCCTCTTCTGCCAGAAAGTGCTAGCGCTAGGTTTTTATTTATATAAACTTAGCAAAATTGCCCTACCTACTTTCCAACAAAGGTCACTTAAAAATAATAAGTGAAAAATGTCAAAAATAGGGAAAATAGGCTAAATGCACTGGAAAATTCCCTTGAAGGATTCTGATGGGAATGCTTATGATCATGCTGTGTGCAACCAGAGGATATGCATCGATACTACGTGTCTGGACATGCACGGTCTGCGAACAGACTCACAAAAGTGCCAGATCACTTCTAAATCTAGACTGACTAGACTGATTGAACCCTTGTCGTGGTGTAGCTTGTCCACGGACACATAGGGTTGGATGTGTCACGTGACATCCCCTCCTTTTCAAAGTGAGGTACTGGTACCGAACTGTATGGCGTCGAGGGAGATCGCCAATAGCATCCGGAATCCTGGAAGGGACTCTTCGCCAGCCCACTTTGATGTGTGGGTCGTGCGGTACTTCAACTTCATAAAGGTCTGCAACGCTTGCTTCTTTGGGCCATGCCGAAAGCGACACAAAGTCTTCTGTGGCTCCTTCAATGCTTCAACTTCGTCGAGAGTCATGCTTCTTTCTTCTTCAAGAATCTCCGAAGGTGAAAATTCTTGAAACCATTTCCAACACAAAAACATGAACATGCCCATTCCATGTAAAGTGAGAAATCTTGTCTTCCTAAAAGACTGTGCATGCCATGTAGATGAACAAAGAGATGGAGTGCTAAACCGTTCACCACACACACGCAAACAATGAGATCGAATCTTGTCTTGCTGATCTAAATCAATCAACCGTGGCAATTCACAACGGAAATGCCCATGCTTGGTGCTCATACTTTCTTGTGCTCTTTCTACAAATGTGTCATGCCAAGGAAGAGACATGGAATGTGACTTCCTTGAATGCATACTTTTCAGCTTTTCATGAAAAATCCGCATACATTTGTGCTCATTCATGAGTGAAACGTGCTCAACGTACAATATGTCATGCCTAGGAAAAGGGATCACATAAAGATGCTGACCAAAATACAAGAAACGATCACGAATGAAACACTCGAACAATGTGTGCGTATGAATCGTGCGAACACATAATACTTCCTGTAATGGTTCTTGGGACCTAGGCTCGAGAGCCAAGATCTGTTCTTCCTGAGGGGGTGCTTTGGACCTAGGCTCGAGAGCCAAGATCGATTCTTCGTGATTGATTGAATCTGCAACGAGGTTAGCTTCACTAGAGAAAGTATCAACTAACACATCATCCTTGTGAACAATCACATCATCTTCATGCAACTCATCATGTTTGTGAGAAATCACATCTTGATCATCATGCAAATCATCATACTTGTGAGAAATCACATCTTGATCATGCAAATCATCATGCTTGTCAGTGTCATCCACATCATCATGCTCATCATTATCATTCAAATCATCATATGCGTATCATCATGCAAATCATGTGTGTCATGCTTGGGAAAAGAAGAGACTGAGAGAGTCTTTGTCTCCCGAATCTCTTGCATCTGTGCCTGCACTTGAGAAAAGAGTCGCAAGAACTCTTTCATGTTTTGGTTGCTCTTTTCTTTTCTTGCTTTGTTCTTGCAATCAAATTTGGCTTGACTTTCTTTTTCTTCCAAGTAGTACTTACGCTCCATGGTTGCCATTTCTTCTTCGTAGGCCTTTCTGTCTGCTTCTCTTTCTGCTTTTCGTGCTTCGCAGTCTAACTTCATGTCCATCACGATCTTGTCGAAAGCCTCCATAGGAGTTAGTGCAATCCTTGACGTAGATGGGAAAGGGGGAGGGTCGGAAAAACCTCCCGGTGGGGAAAATTCTTCTTCGCCTCTCTCATGCTCATCACCTCCAAGCGAAGTATCCATTCCGCTTCGAGTGATGATCATTCTGAAGTCGTGGGTTCTTGTGGTCTTGGGTTCTTAAGCTCACGAGGAACTTGGGTTCTTGCGGGTCTTGAGGTTCTTCTTTCGCTTGCAATCTGTGTTAGAGAAGGATCTTCTCTTCACCCGAGTTCTGCTCTTTTCCGCGGGCGCACCCCTTTGCGGCCTTGCGCTCACACCAAGGTTGCTTTCTCCCACCTCACGTCGATTGGCCGACCGCTAAGTGCATGGTCCGCTCTCCATGAGTGAAAAGAGGCACAAGGGGAGGCTGGACAAGCCCTTCTTTCTTGGGATTCCTGTTACTCTTCAAAAACACGATTAGGAACCGACACGCCCAAGTGAACTTGGGTTCGTGCGACCGTAACAAGCAAAAAAATTCTTGTGATTCTTGTGGTTCTTTCCTTGAGTGATATAGAACACTGCCAAAGCTCTGATAATGTAAGGTGCAGTGGAATGAATCTTGAACTTTGCTCAAGATGAGTGCTCCGAACTGTGTTCAAGGTTCCTTTTACTTTCGGAAGGGAGAGTCTTCTGTTCCTTTAGTGAGAGAGTGCAATGGACACAAACAAAGTGAATGGACACTGTGAATGGACGTGTATGAGACTGAGAGATAGAGAGAGAAGAGAATACGACACCAGAGACGTTGTAAAACCCTCCTCTGAAGGCCCCACTCTCTATGGCGAGAGTGGTCTATTTATGATTGCACAAATCTCTACAATGCTTGGACTTGCCGACGATGAGGATGACGACTAGACGGGCTGAAATCTGAGAATGCTAAGGGCTGAAATCTGCAAATCTTTATCTGCTGAATTCTGACTCTATGTCGATGACGACGATGCGACGACGACGTGCTGAAAACACAGATGCTGAAATCTGCATTTTCCGGGCTGAATCTGTAAACCTTGCGGAAACTAACCGTGCGGCGAGGAACTGCTGCGGGAAGGTGAGATCTGCGAGGTTCGGGGGTTCTCCTGCGAGTGCAAAAGGCTGAAAACTGAAAACGTTGGTAGTTCTTGATGTTCTGTCGCGATGATCTGCAAAAACGCTAAGGTTGTGATGCAAATAAAAAACGCTAGGGGCTGAAATTGTCTTCTGTTGTCGCCGGATGTCCTGCAAATGCAAAACGCTAGGCTGATCTGCTGTGTCGTGTTGACGCCGGGCTGATCTGCTGTGCACAAATCGCCAAGGTTGGTCTTGTAGACGAAAAACGCTAGGGTTGTCCTGCTGATGCAGAAAACGGTAGGCCTCTTGGGTTCTGCTGAGAAGTTGCCTATTGAGCGAGTGCTCCTGCTGCCTCTTCTGCTAGAAAGTGCTAGCGCTAGGTTTTTATTTATACAAACTTAGCAAAATTGCCCTACCTACTTTCCAACAAAAGTCACAAGTGAAAAATGTCAAAAATAGGGAAAATAGGCTAAATGCACTGGAAAATTCCCCTGAAGGATTCTAATGGATTCTGATGGGAATGCTTATGATCATGCTGTGTGCAACCAGAGGATATGCATCGACACTATGTTCTGGACATACACGGTCTGCGAACAGACTCACAAAAGTGCCAGATCACTTCTAAATCTAGACTGACTGGACTGACTGAACCCTTGTCGTGTTGTAGCTTGTCCACGGACACATAGCGTTGGATGTGTCACGTGACACAGGCGAGTTACCACCTGCTCGTCCTTAAGATCATACTATTGATCTGATACCTGGAAGCATGCCACCGAACCGGCCAACTTACTGTGTGAGCCGAGCCCAGAACGAAGAGATTATGAACCGAGTGAAAGACCTCTTGGAAAAGGGTCTTGTCCAGCGTAGTACTTCACCGTATTGCTCTCCCGTGTTGTTGGTTTTGAAGAAAGACAGATCTTGGAGAATGTGCATCGATTATAGAGCTCTCAACAAAATCACCATCAAGAACAAATTTCCGATTCCTAGAATTGATGATATACTTCACCGACTTTAGGGATCCTCGTGCTTTAGCAGGATCAACTTGAAAAGTGGATATCATCAGATACGAATTGTGCCGGGAGATGTCTACAAGACAGCCTTTCGGACGACTTTTGGGTTATTTGAGTTTTTGGTGATGCCTTTTGGCCTAACCAATGCTCCCGCGACATTTAACTGGATGATGGACAATATTTTTCGAGAGTATAGACTATTTGTTGGCACTTTCTTTGACGATATCATTGTTTTCTCCAAGAATGTGGCAGAATATAGAGATCATCTGCTTCAAGTCTTTCAGACATTACGAGATCACAAGTTAGTGATTAATGTGAAGAAAAGTGAATTTTTTCTACCAGAGATACATTTTTTGGGACACATTGTGTCAACAACAGGAGTGCAGATGGATCCGGCCAAGATGGAGACTATTCATGATTGGCCCGATTTGAAGAATGTCCATGAAGTTATAAGCTTCTTGGGATTGTGTTTGTACTACAGTCGGTTCATTGCATTCAGACTTTGAAAGAGAAATTGACTACGGGACCAATTTTGACTTTGCTGGACTTGCAGAAGTCATTTGGATAAATTTGATGCTTGTGGTCGTTGTCTGGGTGCGGTCTTAATGCAAGAAGGCCATGTCATTGCTTACGAGAGCTGATTGTTCTCAAGGCCGGAATTGACAGCACACATTTATGAGAGAGCTTTTGGCGGTTATCCATGCTCTTACTTAGTGGTGGCACTACCTACTCGGAGCGGATTTTACTGTCTTTACAGACCATCAGAGTTTATGCTACTTCTTGTCACAAAAGCAGCTTTCAGAAAAGCAGATGCGGTGGGCGAACATCTTGTCACAATTTCACTTCTAGATTGTCCATGTTCAGGGACATAAGAATTTGGTGGCAGATGCTTTGTCCCGGAAGCCATTGGTTCTGGCTATTTCCGCGATACATCATAGAAGCTTCAAGGATATGGTCTATCAGTATGCCATAGATACAGATTTTGCAGACGTTTTCACACGGATACGGGATGGGGAGACAGTAGCGGGATATCCCATTTGGGTTGGCTACTTGATGAGGAAAACCATGTTGTGCGTTAAACGGCCGTTGAGGAAAAGGTTATGACCGAATGCCGATGTCCACCTTTTATGGGTGACCGCGGCACTGCTACCACCTTGAAAGGGTAGAGCAATATTTCTTTTGGCCGAGACTTAGGAAAGATGTGGACGAGTTTGTGCGCAGTTGCTTGGTATGCGAGAAGGTCAAGTTTGACAGACATAAAGCACAGGGATTGTTACAGCCTTTGCCCATACCCGCCGGCCCCCTGGGAAAGCATTGAAATAGATTTCATTTTTGATCTCCCGAGAACACAGAGTGGTCACGACGGTATCTGGACTGTTATTGACAGATTTAGCAAGCAGGCTCATTTCATTCCAGTGAAGAAAACAGTCAAGCCGGATCATTTAGCGAGACTGTTTGTGGCCCAGATTTTCAGATTACATGGCATGCCTGAGACGATTGTCTCCGACAGGGACCCCAGATTTACGAGTTTGTTTTGGAAGGCAATTTGGGAGAACATTGGCACGCGGTTGCAGTTCTCGTCATCTTTCCACTCGTAGACTGACGGGCAATCTGAGATTGCCACTTTAGTGGTTTTAGATTTATTGAAGTCTTATATCTCGGATCAGAAGACTCAATGGGAAAAGTATCTACCTTTAGTGGAATTTGCCTACAACAACACGATACACTCTTCGACGGGGAAGGTGCCATTTAAGATTATTGAAGGTGCTGTGAAGGTTCCACCCTTCCTAAGCACGAAAGATAAGATTTTTGAAGTTGATGAGTACACGCGCGACTTAGACACGGCTTTTGCCAAGGTCCGCGAGGCTTTGCAAAAATCTCAGGAAAGACAGAAAAAGGCAGCGGATCGCCATCGTCGCGATTTAAAATTGAAGGAGGATGATTGGGTGCTCTTACGTTTTGAGAAGGCACGCCTGAGAAAGAAGAAGGGAAAGGAGAGGCTTTTTCCAAAGCTTAGTATGAGATACTACGGACCTTTCCAAATTTCCAAAAAGATCAATGATGTCTCCTTCCGATTGAGACTGCCTGATACTTGGAGGATTCACAATGCATTTCATGTGAGTCTCTTGAAACATTTAAAAGGTGATGTGCTTGAAGATGGGGAGCCTGATGAGCAACCCGAAGTGGAAGAAAACGAGGAGATCCTTGTTCTTGAACTGATTTTGGCACATAAGAACAGAAAGAATAAGGGTAAAGTAAGAAGGTGGTTCTTGGTTAAATTCAAGAACTATCTTGCATTGGATGCGAAGTGGATGGAGGAGGAGGACCTAACAGATACTCCTCAGATTGTGAAACTTTACCTTGAAGCTTTTGGTTTAGCATAGTCTACTCCAAATGGAACCCCGAATTCAGCTTTGTCGGAGATCTGGTGCAGTGGTTTTGCACAAGAGGGGAGTTACTCTGCTCCTTTGTCAACAGATGCCTTGATTTTTAGAATACTAGAGTCACTGATGTCTCTTTGAGCTTCAAGGATATTGACAGATGATAGTATTCTGTTGTATGACTTTATGAAATGGAATTCCCGAATATGAAACTGATTTGTTCTTGACTTGTTTTTAAGTGTAGGAATTGATAGGCGAAATCACTGTAGCATTTTGGTCTGAATGATCTCGAATAGACATGGTTGCAATAGGGGTTAGTCAATCGGACATCTATTAGGTCTTGAGTGGATCTAGATGCGATTGCTAATTGCATTGCCGATAAATCATGGTCTAAGATCCGAATGAATGTTGAATGTGATTTGTCATGTGATGTCCTGTGATGTCTAGTGATGTCTTGTGATGTGACTATCGATTGGTACATGTGCTAGATGTGTGTTCCTAGTGCGTCGATACTAAGAGTCAGTGTCTACTAAGGCAGTTTATGGCTTCTGTCTGTTTCGCAGGCATTATCGAGGGCGATTACAATGCTTTCAAGAGGGGGGTATGTCACAAACTGGTGACGTGGCGTGCCACACCACACACACATGCACTCTGTTGGTTGTCGGACAGAATTGCTGACGTGGTGCTGCAGTACGGACAGGCCTGCATGCTGACATGTGGCAGCATGTATGAACTTCCGCGTTTTATGGAAAGCTGGGGGCAGCTTTTGCGTGCGCAATTAACGCCAGCTTTTGGCTGCTTTATTGGCTACGCAAGGAGATAGAAAGAGAGAAAGCTTTAATTTTTTTAAGGCTTGCTTTATTTGTGGCCAAGTATGGCTTGAGAGAGAAACCTCTTTTTAGCTTTATAAAGAGCTTTTGATTTTCAGCTTTTGGGCTTTGCTTTTAGCATCCCTTTGTAAACTTTAAATATGCGGGTAGGGCCTCATAACTTAGAGCATCTGGACGCAGAGTCTGAGTGTGAGCGCCTGCCTGCACTCTTGTACTTTGAACTTAGATTAATACAAAAAGAAATACCGAAAGGGGCGCCAGTCTTTGGGGCCTATATCTCTTGGCACGGAACTCTATCGGGCCACCGTCGTGGACTGTGAACTGTTTGAAGTGATTATTTGTGGTGTTGCGGTCGATTCTCGACTTGGAGTGTCCAAGTCTATTACATCTTTTGCCAGAAAGTGCTAGCGCTAGCTTTTCTTATATAGTCACTTGCAAAATTGCGCTACCTAGTTTCCCAACAAAGTCACTTAATAATAATAAGTGAAAAATGGCTAAAATAGGGAAAATGGGTTCTATGCACTATAAAATGCTCCTGATGGGTACTGACTGTAATTTGATGATCATGCTGTGTGCAACCAAAGGAAATGCAACTACTCTTAAGTGTCTAGACATGCACGGTCTGCGAACAGACTCACAAAGGTGCCATAGCACTTTCTAAGCTGAATTGAACCGTAGTCATGAAGTAGCTTGTCCACATGTACATAGGGTTAACTCTGCACGTGACATGCACATAGAAGAGGTGTGTTCTTGGGTTCCTTCTCGTAAATCAGCCTCGTCTATGACGTTTATGGGCTGAAAACAGAGAAAAACAGCAGCTTGTTGCGATGGAAACTCTCTCCGTATGCACTTCTTCGCGATAGGACCGTGCACTGGGTCTTGGCGACATCTGGTACACTTTGGGCAGCCATGGGCATCACCGGCAACGTCTTCTTCGCGATTGAAATCTGCAGCAGCATCTACCCTTACAAGCGTTGGTCTTCTCTGAGAGAGTGAGAGTGTGAGAGAGATTCGCTTTTGCAGCTCCTAGCAGCTGGCAGGATTAGGGGCGGTCTTGCCGGCGGGAATAGAAGAGGAGGGGCGCCAAAGCTGGAGAGAGGGGGATCACTTGCGCCATCAGCCAGAAGGAGAGAGAGAGATTGCAAACAGCCAAAGAAGTGATGGTCTCTTTTTTTTATTACGTTTGGGTTTTTCTTTAAAAAAAAAAAAAGCTTGGCTGCTTACTTAATAAGTGGGTGTCTGGCCTATTTAAAAATGGTCCTAACCTGTTAAAAAAACTCAATAAAATCTTACAAGCTGAAAGCAATGCTTACACAACACTTCCCAAGCGTCCTAGATGCAACCACAGGCACAGACTTCCTCGCGGGAAAGCATCTATTTTCCCAAAAAGCAACCTGCTTTCTCAAAAAGCACCCGTTTTTCCTCAAAGTTTTCCTTTGAACCCATCTTCATTTAAGTGCTTGCTCATCCTTGTGCACAAATCTAACACAGTTTGGAAGACTATGGAATATTCCCTTTTCGATGCCCCGTCACCCACCTTGTGACGCATCAGGAATACCCTCACCTAGCTCTTTCCTACCAAACTTACGGTACAATCTCCTTTGCGATGCTCTTTTACCCATCCTATGATGCATCAGAGATGTCCGTTCGCGGATGGTTGAATATTTCTTCCCGATGCTCCGTGTCACCCATCCGATGTGACGCATCAGAAGTACCCGTTCTTGGTGGCCTTACAGATATTCCCGTTCACAGTGCTCCCTTCATTACTCTGAATGACGCACTAGCACGTGGATGTCTCCAGTGAGAAAAACCCTCTCACTTAAAATTCCAATAATTCATTTACAATTATTTTTCTGTCAGATAAAACCAAATTAGCAACACTGGCTGAGGGGAATAAACCCATTTAACAAAAGCTTCAACTCTGGAATAGGTTTCCATAAATTGCATTGACATGTCGCATGGCTCTATTGTACAAAAATTCCGCATTTTGTGTTGCTTGTGATGACGGATTTTCGCTTTTTACATTGGTAGCTTTGGGTAGCTTTTTGGCGTCAGATTTAGGTGCAAGTGAGTTTAGGATTAAGTGCTTTTGGACAAGATGCTTTTGGCATCCCTTGTACTCTTTATAAGTGCCCCATGGACCACTCTTTAGAGCTTGAAGAGCTGGACCCATCGGGAGTGAGTTGTACCATCTTGAAGTAATAATAAAGAAATGCCAAAAGGGGCGCCAGTCTTTGGGGCCAACCTGTCTTGGCTTAGAACTCCACCGTGCCAAGTCGTCTCTCTCTCTTTGTCAATTATTCAATTGTTTGAAGTACTAAAAGTGTTGGCAAGTGTGTAGATTATGTGTTTCTGTCCGATCATTCACCGAAAGTGATTACATAAACAGCTTAGCCAAATGATCTGGCTTTCTTCACAGATACATTATGCCGCAAGAAGTGTATCTCTTGCATAAAGATCTCACTCTTCTTGGTGTTGATCACCAATCTAAGCTCCTAAGTACTTTGAAAATGCATGTCAGATGCTCTCTATGCTCTGCTTCGAACGTCGAGTGCCATCAATCCCATATTGTGTAAGCATATCTGGTGAGTGATCGGACGGGAACACAAAGCTAACCGCAATCTATACACTTGGCAACACTTTTAGTACTTAAAAACAAGTTTAAAAGAGAGAGAGAGAGTAGACGACATCGCGCGGCAGAGTTCCAAGCCAAGATGCGTTGGCCCCAACAACTAGCATCCCTTTTGGTATTTCTTTATTATTGATTAGACAAGATACAACTCCCAAGGGTCCAACTCTCTTCTAGACTGTGTGTCCAAATGCTCTCCTCCCCGAGAAGTGGCCCTTTGGGCAGTTATAAACAAAAGGATGCCAAAAGCAAAGCCTCAAAGGCATCAATTCCAAAAGCACTTAGTCCTGAAAGCAACTGCTCTCAAAAGCTAGCGCTAAAATTGTCAAAATCTGCCAGTGCAAATTTTGGAATTCTGTACAGCAGTGCCACGTCATCACGTGTCACGTGTGCACTTCACTTGCGCCATGTGGACATACTTCTGCCGTAGTTTAGCATGAGTCTTAGCTTAGGACTGAGCCTGACACCTTTGTGAGCCTCTAGCAGGATGTGCATGTCCATGCCACCTGCACTTGCATACCCTCTCTTGCACAAGAACAATCATTTCATCATGCAAGCATTTTACCGTGTGAACCACCTCTTATAAGTCATTTTATTAAAAGTGACTTTTGGAAGCGGTAGTTTCACCCGCAGACGGGAAGTTGGTCAGCACTGGAATTCGTATAGTAAGAGGATGTCTAGGCTCAGTGCAAGATCCTGTGTCCCCCTGTCGCACTTAGCAAGTTGGTGGATACTAGGAAATGAACTCAATAAAGGCATAAAGTCAAGGTGGGATCACCAACAGAAAGTATCTGACAGTTGGGCCACATTGTACTTTTGGATGCTGTCCCAATGAGGATAGATGGTCAGATGATCAGTGGGAGCCCAACGGAAGCATCTCCTAAAAATTAGGGAACTGCTATTTTGGGCCGTAAAATGTGTTCGCGTCATTACCTTCGTTATGACGAGGGGAACACTTTACAACTCTGCCGCGAAGTCAACTAGGCAACCAGTCGGGAGATTTTTAGGCGGCAACCCCGAAACGGGAAAAAGATTCTAATCGCGTCAAGTGGCAGAATTCTGTGCACTTTCCTCTTGCATCAAGAAGTGGCACTGAAATTTAAGCTGGGAGAGGCCTCACTTTGCACTTTTTCACAGGTTAAGAGCTATGGAGTGCTTTCTTTCCCTCTCATGTACCGTCTGGTGCTAGGAGTGATGCCCGAGACACTACACACTGCTCTCTCTCTCTCTCTCTCTCTCTCTCTTTCTTTCTCTCTCTCTCCCCTATGTGCAGTTATGTGATGCCCCACAAGAGGGCTCTTCATTTGACTGATGTATAGCTGTGTGGGTTCATACTTTTGTGCTGAGGCAAGAGCCTCCTTGAGCAGGAACAGGGGTAGCTAACTGCTACTCCAAAGCAGACACCAGTGAGGGTCATAACCTCAACGTAAAGGTGCATTTTCAGCGCTGTGTATGTGCTGTAAATTGACTGTTTTTCAGCCATACGGACGCTAGAACCATTGGGAGTAGTGCTCCACTGGCAGAGGACAGTTAGGGGACTGTTTGGGGCTGAAAACATGGCAAAAACAAGTAAATACAGCGTGCTGAATTTACTGTTTTTGGGCAAGAATCAGAGGGTTTATGCGAGTGGAAGTGAGTTCCAGTAGGGGAATTGGTTTCGCGCAAGTTTTGGGGTTGTTATGCTGCCAAAATTTGGCCAAAACAGGTGGTATCTAGTGGGATACTGGTAAAGGATTCTCAGGACTCTACTTTGTAATTAAGAATAAAGAAATACCGAAAGGGGCGCCAATTTTGGGGCCTACAGGTTGTCGGCATATGCTCGGAGCATTCTAGCTTCGGAGCCGTGTGTGTGCTTAAGTGTTAATTCCCGTCGCAGGTTTCCTTTGCACGTTCTCTGTGTGTGTGTCTAAAGTAAAGAATTTTGGGTGAAAGCCAAAGCCTACCGCCCCATCGGGCCGGTTTCAGTGCTTCTCCTTTCTCTAGGTTTTAGGCCCCTCGCACAATATAGTCAAGTTAGTTCCAAACCCGAAGGTCACTCAAACATCTTAGTGCCACACAGATGGTCACAGACTCACAGATGCATAGGCAACATAGAGAGAACCGTCCATGGTACAGAGGATTCTGGCTTTGAACAAGAGATTGGCACAGACCCTTTCTAGGGAGAGTGAATCTGTGGCCAAATGAACGCATGGATCAAATGCGTCTATGACCTTGATGCAGAAACCCTAAGCCTAAAACCGGTCACATATTGCCTTCTAAAATCAAAGCAATCGTCCTTGATTGTAGGATGTAAGAAAATATGCAAACTTTCAACATTTATCGGGTAGGAATGCGTACTAATGCAATGCTTTCGATACTCATATAGGAAAAAAAAAACTAGCAGCAGACACCTCGATTGTGGCCAAAAACCTTTCAATTGGCCAAATTAAACACATCACTCCCAAAATATGGAAAGTACGTCACGGTTGTAAGCCATTTCAATGCATATAAAATGACATCGGATCTCATCAGAGGGAAAGTTCCCAATTGATGTCTCTATGGATACGATCGTTCATCCAAAGTTTATGGAGAGTTATATGAAGTGAACATCTACCTCATGATATGACGGAAGCATGCCATCGGTCATATCATGTCAGAATTCATACATTCAGAACTCAAGCTTATCAAAAAGCTTCTTTGTACAATTGGATCAGATTGTCATGATCTGCCAGTTTCTCAGAAGTCATCGATTGAGCATCCATCAGTGAATAGTTCTTGAACTCCATCAAAAATCTTCATGTTGTTTTTCCTTGAGTGGTGTAATCTTTATGAACCAAGATATGTTATGGGATCAAAATCTCTTCAACCTCTTCTACCTTTGGTTGAGAGTTGTCTAAAGGTGTAGTAGGTAAATCTCCTTTGAATGGCTTTAGAAGGTTGACATGGAAAGGGTTGTGGATTTTCCAATGGGAAGGTAATTCTAATCGGAAAGAAACATCATTAATGCTGTGAATGACCTTGAATGGGCCATAATATCGGGATACAACCGTGCCTTTCTTTTTCCGTAATCGTGCCTTTTCAAATCTAAGCAAAACCCAGAGGCCCACTTTGATATCCAATCTCTTCCTGTGCTTGTCAGTAGCTCGCTTTTGCTTGTCTTGGGACTTTTGTAAAGCTTCTTTACCCTTTAGATAGGCAATATCCAAGTCTTGTACGAATGTGTCGGTCTTGAAAATCTTATCCTCTGTGAGTAGAATCGGGGGGACTTTACAAGTTCCCTCAATGATCTCGAAGGGTGCCTTTCCGGTTGATGAATGAGTGATGTTATTGTAGGCAAATTCCATGAGTGGTAAATATTTCCTCCACAAGTTCTTATGATCCGAGGCGTAGGTCTTGAGAAGTTTAAGTATTGTGGAATTTGCATTTTTTGATTGACCATCTGTTTGTGGATGAAATGATGACGAGAACTTCAATGTAGTGTTTATACTGTCAAAGAGTGCTCTCCAAAAGAGACTTGTCATTCGCGGATCACGGTCACTGACGATAGATTGGGGCATCCCATGGAGTCGAAAGATATGCCGAAAGAACAAAGCTGCCATCCTATCTGCTTTGATGGTTTTCCTCATAGGAATGAAATGGGCTTGTTTGCTAAAGCGATCAATGATAGACGCAAAATGTGCAATAAATCGCCTGTAATAAGAGGCAAGGACGAGCGTCATGAACGGAAGTTAACTGGGGCCACTCATATATCGCCTTTACCTTTTCGGGATCCATTCTAACCCCCTCCGCCGATATGATATGTCTGAGGTTGTGGATTTGTTTCATGAAGAACTCACTTTTCTTCCCGTTGATAACCAATTTATGGTTGCGTAGATGTCGTCGATGTTCGTTTTCATTCTTGGAGAAGATAAGAAAGTGCCAACAAAATCACGGTATTTTCTAAAAATATACTCCATCATTCGGTTGAAGGTGGCGGGGCATTTGTCAATTTAAAAGGCATGAACAAAAATTCATAAAGCAAAAAAGTGGTTGGAAAGGATGTCTTTAATATGTAGGCTAGGTGAATGTGAATCTAATAGTAACCACTCTTGACGTCGATATGACTAAAACAAGAAGTGTCCTACAGCCGATTAGAGGATGTCATTGATTCGTGGTATAGGGAAGCGATTCTTAATGGTGATCTTGTTCAAGGTATGATAATCAATACACATGCGCCATGAACCATCCTTCTTCGGTACTAGAAGAGTTAGGGAGCAATAAGGAGAGGAGCTTGGTTGTATATATCCCTTGTTCAATAATCAGCGACTTGGCTAAAAATCTCATCTTGTTGTGCTTTAAACTGGCCTATTAGGAGGGGATGATTGGAATTTCATGATCTTCGGGACATACGGGTGGTAATAGCTTGAATAGGGGTTCCTCAAAACAGTTAGGGTACTATTATAAGAAATCAAATCGACTTTGATCAAGAGAAGACAAGGGGATAGATTCATGGAGAGAGTGAGAGTGTGCATAGATCATCTAAGCAAAAAGAGGTCGTCTTATTAATCTTGTGACGGAACAAGTGGTATAGATTCACCCCGAAACTTCACATCCAGTTTGATATGTTTATCCATATGGGTGAGCAGGATCTCTCGATCGCAAGCGTGAAAGAGAGCATCATACTTGTGGAACCAAGTGTTGGGTTAAAGGCCTAAATAACCCTTTTTTGTACATTTATATACTTTGTCCAGGTTCATATTGAACCTGGACACATTTTTTAAAGGTCACTTATAATAAAAGTGGGAAAACCCAAAACTCACTTATTGAGTTTTCCCCAAAAATGTAAGCCCTCTCTTCTTCTGCTAGCGCTTCCTCTCCTGCTGGCCTTCGCCTCCCCTCTCTGCACACACACTGCACTTCCTCGTGTGCTTTTTTACTTGCACACACCGCCGCGCGCTCATCAATTGGTATTAGAGCTTCGATTAGGGTTTGCCCCAAACCTGCAAACGTTGAATTTCAGCCAAGAAGGTCAACTTTCACATGAGATTTTGCAATTTCGTCGCCAAAGGACTCGTCCCCGGACATTAGAGAGCTCTCGGCAACCCAAATTGATCAAAAACTGGCTGAAATTAGGTCAAAAACAGGAAATTACAGGTTATGACAGCAATATACAGGTTTTGCAAATGATGTATCAAGGTGTGGGAATACTTTAGCTAAGTCTCCGCTACCCGAAAACACTGAAATTGCCGAAAAACAAGCCCTAAAACAGGTGTTTTAAGCAAATTTCAGCTTTGCGCAAGTTTTTGCGAGTGTTTTTATGGTGCGATTACATTGGGGAAAGTGCAAATTGATGCAATCTACGCACATTTGACAAATTTTATCGATGTATGACCATTTGTGGCTCAATTTCATGCAATTTTGATGCTACAAATTGGGGCTTTTGTGCTTATATGCTTCTAAAGGCTGTGTATTAGCCTTATGTATGTCTTCTGAGGCTAAAAACAACTAAATTTGTTGTTTTTGAGCACAAATTCGCTCGCTGAAATTTCCTGCGCATAAATTTCAGAAATTGAATTCTGTGCCCAAATCGACCTATTTTGCCCCAAATTGCTCATGTGACCATTTGGAGCTGTAGTGAACATCTCTGTGAGGCTATGCTCCGATTTTTGCGCATTTTGCCCAAAAAATCAGCGTATTATCCCTCTTATTTCGTGCAACTATGGCTTCATCTTCTTCGGATGTGAAGAACCTCTTCGAGATTAGGAGGTTCGATGGTACAGGTTTTGATCTTTGGAAAAACGGGATTCAAGGAATCCTATTTCTTAAGGATTGCGAAGGGGCACTTGAACAAGTGAAGCCACAGAATATGACGGATGAAGCATGGGTTAGCATGAACAGGAAGGCCGTTACATACATTAAAATGGCCATGACCGATGAGATCGTCATTGATGTGAAAGGTCTCACGACTGCTTTTGATGTGTGGGAGAAGTTGAAGGGACTGTATGAAAATACAACGCCTGTCAACCAGGTGCACTTGATGCGAGAACTTGTTGGCATGCAACTAGATGAGTCCAAGAGCGCGGCAGAGCACTTGTCATTATTCACAGGTACTTTGTCGCAGTTACAGGATTCTGGCTTGGCTCCTTTTGATGATAAGATGAAAGCTATCTTTTTGCTTATGACCTTACCTGAGTCATGGGAAACTTTGGTGGCTTCGTTGTCCAATAACCCCAATTTGACCTTTGATGGTGTTAGGGGTTCTATCTTGAATGAAGAAATCAGGAGGAAAGCAAGTGGAGAGGGAGGCAGCTCTGCCAACATGGTTAGAGGCAGGACAGAAAAGAAGAATGCTTATGCACAAAGGAGTAAGAGTAAGAGTAAAGAAAGGGGAAATGCAAGCAAAGGCAAGGGTGATGTGACTTGCTATCAATGTGGCAGGAAAGGTCACAAGAAACCCGATTGCAGGTACTATAAAGCCGAGTTAGAAAGGAAAAAGAATGGTGGAGACAAAAAGAAAGAGAAGAAGGAAGTCAAGGCAGATGCACAGGATAGCTCAAAGGACAAAGAGAAGGCCAATGTGGCTTCTAGTGTCGTGATTGAGGAGCTGTCAGATGTAGAGGACATCTTGTGTGTCACTTTGTCAAATTATGATGCTTATGACTTTGATGCCTCTAAATGTTCATTCACAGGACATGCAGATCACCAAGAGTGATCTTATTGATGCTTTGTTGACTGTCAATGATGCATTGTCCCAGACTTGGATTGTTGATTCCGGTGCTTCATTTCATGTGACTCCTATCAAGGAGTGTTTCTCTACTTTTGATGCGGGCAAGCGTGGCCATGTATACCTTGGAAACAATCATGTATGTTCCATTGAGGGTATTGGCACTGTGCATCTCTCCATAGATGGCACAAATGAGCTTGTCTTGCATGATGTTCGATATGTGCCGGGAACCAAGAAGAGTCTGCTTTCTGTTGGTCAAATGGATATGCATGGTTACAGCATCTTGTTTGAGAGAGGGTCATGGAAAATGACTAAAGGCTCAAGGCTGATTGTAAAGGGCACAAAGAAAGGGACACTTTACTGCATGCATGGAAAGGCCGTGTTGGGCAAGTTTATTGCATTGGCTGAAATTAACTCTCACATGTAGTTGTGGCACAAGAGGCTTGGCCATATGAGCCAAAAGGGCCTTTCTAAGCTTTGTACTTTGAACAAGCTTGATGCTAAAGGCACAAAGCTTGACTTTTGTAATGAATGTCAATATGGCAAGCAAGTAAAGCGTTCTTATTACTCTGGTGTCTCTCGTAAATCTTGTGTGCTTGATCTTGTACATTCCGATGTATGTAGCATGCCTACTAAGTCTATGGGTGGTGCATGTTATTTTGTCTCCTTTGTTGATGATCATTCTAGGAAAATTTGGGTTTATTTGCTTAAGTCTAAGGATGAAGCCTTTGCTGCGTTTAAGAGATTTCATGCATTTGTGACCACCCAAACATGTAGAAAGCTAAAATGCTTGCGTACGGACAATAGGGGGGAGTACACAAGTGCATTAAGAGGGAGCTTACTGTACCATACAGCCCCTCTTCTAATGGTGTGGCTGAAAGATTCAATAGGACACTTTGTGAGAGGATGAGATGCATGCTGTCCACAGCTAATCTCTCTCATGGATTTTGGGGAGAAGCTTTGAAAACTGCAGTGCATATATGCAATCGATCCCCTCACATGTCTTTGAAAGGTGACATCCCTGAAGAGGTTTGGTCTGGCAAGCCTGCTTTATATGATCACTTACGCATTTTTGGTTGCGAAGCTTTTGTGCATGTTAGACCTGAGTTGAGGAGTAAACTAGATGCGAAGTCCATTAAAGGCCTCTTCATGGGATATGGTGAAGAAGGCGAAATGGGTTACAAGATTTGGTTATCTCAGCTCAAAAGGGTTGTACGCAGTCGGGATGTTGTTTTTAATGAGGCAAGGCTGCTTCAAAACAATTGTGCCTCAAAGTATGACCATAAAAGGGTGAAATTTCAGCATGACCAGCCACCTGTTAGGCCTATTTTTGACCCTCAGGATGCACCACAAATGACTGAAAATGTAGATGATCCAGTGGGGTTTGAGCCAGATGATGTTGGACAGCAAATTGAGGCTCCGGAAGGGCATTTGCAGCCAAGAAACAATGTTGAAAATGGTGCTGAAAATGATGTACAACAGCCCATTGTTGATGATTTTGTAGTGCCACCTGATGTAAACCCATTGCCAGATAATGTGGATCATTGGGTGAGGCGGTCTACTCGTCAAAGACAGCCTGTGAGTCAATATGACCCCTCTTTGCATTACATTATGTTGACAGATGAGGGAGAGCCTCTTACGTATAAAGAGGCAAAGACATGTGAGCACAGCGACAAGTGGGAGCTTGCTATGCAGGAAGAGATTAAAGCTTTGCATGCTAATCATACTTGGAATTTGGTTGAATTGCCCAAAGGAAGGAAGGCTATTCCTAACAAATGGGTGTATAAAATCAAAACTGTTGATGCAAAACCCAAGTATAAGGTAAGGCTTGTGGCAAAGGGATATGTTCAAACCAAGGGCATAGACTTTCAGGAAGTGTTCTCCCCTGTTGTGAAGATGACCACTTTGCGTGTATTGTTTGCCATTGTGGCTGCTCTTGATTTGGAAATGGACCAAATGGATGTACATACCGCTTTCTTGCATGGTGATGTGGAAGAAGAGCTTTACATAAAGCAACCCGAGGATTTTGTCATCCTTGGCAAGGAACATTTGGGATGTATGCTCAATAGAAGCTTGTATGGGCTAAAACAATCATGTAGACAGTGGTATAAGAAGTTTGATTGCTTCATGCTTAAACATGGTTACAAAAGAAGCCATGCAAACCATTTTTTGTATACCAAACGTGATGAGGATGGCAGCCCGATCATTCTTGTGCTCTATGTAGACGATATGTTGATAGCTGCAAAGAAAAGAAGCACTGTAGATGCTCTTAAAGGGCAGCTGAAATCTGCGTTTTCAATGAAAGACCTTGGGGCAGCTGAACATATACTTGGAGTGCGTGTTACACGGCAAAGAGACAAGCGCCTATTGTATTTGTCGCAAGAAAAGTACATTGAAAAGGTGCTGGATAGATTTAACATGGCTGAAGCAAAGCCTCTTGGCGGGCCATTACAGCCATATGTTAAAATCTCCAAGGATGATTGTCCCAAGTCAATGTCCCAAGTCAACAAAGGAAGAAGCCAATGACATGCAAAGTGTGCCTTATGCTTCAGCTTGTGGTTCACTTATGTATGCTATGGTTGCTACTAGGCTTGACATAGCCCATGCAGTGAGAGTTGTGATCCGGTTTATGGCTAATCCAGGCAGGTTGCATTGGGATGCAGTGAAGTCCATTATGAGGTACTTGAAAGGGACTAAAAACAAATGCCTCTGCTATGGTAAAGGACCAATGGAGTTGAAGGGATTTTGTGACTCTGACATGGTTGGTGATGTGGATACACGGAAATCCACAAGTGGCTATGTATTTACTCTTGCGGGAGGTGCTGTTTCATGGTGTTCTAGATTGCAAAAGATTGTTGCATTGTCTACTACAGAGGCTGAATATATTTCAGCCATTGAGGCTTCCAAAGAAGCTATTTGGTTAGCACGCATATGCAGTGAGTTTGGCTTGCCTGCCAAGGCACCTATGCTTGGTTGTGATAGCCAGAGTGCTATATGTCTGGCAAAGAACGCCATGTTTCATGCATGCACAAAGCATATTGATGTGCGGTATCACTTCATACGAGAAGTGCTTGAGGATGGCCTTATTACATTGGTTAAGGTCCATACATCACAAAATCCAGCCGATGCTCTCACTAAGTGCTTACCCAAAGCACAACATCATCTATGCATAGAGATGGTGGGAGTCACGTAGCTTAAAGGCGCCATTTATGCCTTTAAGTGGGAGGTTGTTGGGTTAAAGGCCTAAATAACCATTTTTTGTACATTTTTATACTTTGTCCAGGTTCATATTGAACCTGGACACATTTTTTAAAGGTCACTTATAATAAAAGTGGGAAAACCCAAAACTCACTTATTGAGTTTTTCCCAAAAACGTGAGCCCTCTCTTCTGCTAGCGCTTCCTCTCCTGCTCCTCACCAAAAAAAGCTATACAACAGTACATAGAAACAGCGAACGATGTTCTTATATATCAATGTTGTAAATGTGGCCATTTAATGTTTTTTTCACAAATAGCCCGAAAAGGGCGTAGGTCGGCACTTGGGAGGTCTAGAAACAGTGAGATACATGAAAACTGTGTTTGCGCTTTATGCGATCGTAAAGGCGAGATCATGGTGCACTACTCACCCGATTGAATTCCATAGGATTTAACCTCCCCTTGCCTACTAGAGAAGTTGAATCATTTAGAAAGCTGCCTTGTCAGTGCCATGCTACCTTTCACCCAAAAAAGGGAGCTTACATACGATGGTCAGTTTCGATTACGAGGTAGCGTTGTTAATGTTTTAGCATCCTTGGGGAGAACACGACAAATACTGTTGAGATGAATCCTCAATACTAGTGGGTATTAAAAGCCGTCTACAATACAATCATTGCTACCTTTCCGGGGTTGTCCGACCATTGCTTACAATGAAAGCCACTGCTCAGCTATTGCAAATATCTTTATACAAGAACAAAAAAATTACTCAGAACAACGAGTGGTAAGCCATTTTCATAGTTTGCATTTCCCTTTGCCTGATGATTCTGTCGACAACAATCAACCACCAGAAGAAGATGATATAGCTACAGATGTCATACTCCATGGAATTGAGTCGTCACAACAAGTACTCGATCACAACAACAAAATCTTCTTTGTAGCTCCTGCTGAGGGACATAGTCCTTTGAGTATTTTCAAAGATGAATACTGTGAAGAACTTAGTTTCCCTACTATTTTCTACGGTGAGCCCCGTAAATACCATACACTTGCTAAGCATAAATATCAACATGTGACTCAATGGGAATTTATGCACAATGATAGAAGATTCTCACTAAATATAGAGAATCTTTTTTTCAAAACAATCAAAGCAATGACTCAAAAAATCATGAGGTCCATTTGGATCCATATACGCAAAGGCAAGCTAAATCACAATATAGTAGTAGCCGCACAAGTTTTTGGAGATACTAACATTGAGAAGGTTTTGTCTTCCCAACTTAGATGTGTGACTTTGAGGCATTGCAAACATCAGCTGACTACAAGAAAAATTTGAAAAAAAACGCCTTCGCTATGATTAGACAGCTCAGACCACCAATATTCTTCGTCACATTTTCTGCGGTTGAAAGACGTTGGAAACTTTTGATTAGAGCACTTACTAAGCTCAGCCCCATTGTGCATGCAAGCACACAAACAGAAGCATCATACAGACGAGATTTGGTCCGAGCCAACCCTGTAACAACAACCCGCTTTTACTTGAACCGGTTTAACGGGATGAAGAAATTTCTAGCCAAGGATATAACCATATTAGGAAAACTCAAAGATTACTTTTTCGTAACCGAGTTCCAGAGCCGAGGTAGCCAGCATGATCATGGGCTACTATGGATAGAAAATGCTCCTATTTATGGGAAAGATCCCAACGAAGATGCTGTGGATTTCATTGATAAGTACATAGCAACTGATTCCATGCTTCTTCCTATAGATTTACAAGAAATTCAAACACACAAGCATATGAAGTTTTGCTTCAGAAAACGCAAGGGATGCCGCGTTGACTTTCCTCGCTACCCGATGCCTTTCACTATGATTTTAGAACCTTGTCATTGTGAACATAACAATACCCAATACAAAAGAAAGAAACACAAACAAATCAAAGCTAACCTTTTACTACTAGATTATAAAAAAAATATTACATTCAAACAGTGGCTCCTATCTATGGACCTTCAATTTGAGGATTACATCCAAGCAATAGCATCCAGTGGCTCCTATCTATGGACCTTCGATTTGAGGATTACATCCAAGCAATAGCATCCACAATCTCATGCCCAACACTTTTGTTGAAAAGAAATATCAAAGATATCTACACCAATAATTTCAATCCAACCATTTCAAAGCTATGGGATGCGAATTTAGATATACAATACATTTTAAATGCACACGGAGCAGCTACCTATTGCACCTCATATATAAAAAAATTTGATAACACACTCATCAAAGCAATCAAAGAACAATTTGAATCTTGCATTCAAAACAATGCAACTACATTTGATAGACTTCGAAAAATAGGAAACACAATACTAAACACACAGCAAATAAGCTCACAACAAGCAATATATATTGCACTTTCTCTACCTCTCTACAGTGCAACTCGAGAATTTATATTCATAAACACAAGTCCTCCCCATGAGAGAACAATGCTTCTCAAGCGAAAATACCTCCTGCAAAACATAAACCCATCTAGCACAGAAATCTTTTATGAGACAAGCATAGACAAAAACTGTAAACGTCCTACCCAGCTTAATGCCATATCATTGGCTGAATTTGCCTTCACATACATTACAAAGCAACGCATACAAAAAACGTACCAAACCAAAAATTATACTATATGTCAAATATAATGCCGCAAAGAACCCAGATAATCATTATAGAGAATAATGTCTTCTATTTCTACCATGGATAAATAATGAAATTCATCTAACAAATGGACTCACATGGAAAGATGTATACAATCAAAATAAACCTATCATCGATACAAATGAATCTAAATACAACAAAATCACAACACTAAAAGACAACCTTAACACCAACTCATTAGGCACGAGTTCACCTTTGACATCTACGACACTATCTAATATTTCCTCCCATATTCATGTTGACATCACACAAGACCTAAATATCAAGCACCGCCAACTGCATACACACACTATACCAGCCATTAAAATACTGCTCCAACCAAACGGTATGTATTACAAGAGTATTTTACTGCTTAACGCCCAACAAAGGCTAATATTCTTGATATTATGCTGAAAAACGTATATTCCCCACAGAACCAATCCACGTTTTTCTGACTGGAGACATAGACACGGGAAAAACCTTCACCCTCGTTTTAATTGTCCAAGGGTTTCTACGTTTATATAACCACAGATCACATTCCAGCCCAACAACTACAAAAGCTTTGCTAATGGCATACACGAGCAAGCCTGCTTTTAACATTGGTGGAACCACTATCCACTCGGCCCTCCACTTGCCACTACTCACATCATCTAACACTTCCCTATCGCCTGAAAGGCTGAATGAACTGCGGTTGCTTTATCGAGACCTGCAGTTAGCCGTTTTCGATGAAGTCTCCTTGATTGGAACCAACATCTTTGCTATGGTAGACTCTCGCTTGCGCGCAATAAAAAACAACTACGACCTTCCATTCGGTGGTCTTGATGTTGTCTTGTGCGGCGATCTTTGTCAAGCTAGTCCAGTACGCGACTCCTAGATTTTCTCCAAAAAAACCTCAGTTGCTCGAAGCTATCTCACCCTCTTTCTGGCATGACCGCATAAAGTTCTATGAGTTAACAAGCACCATGAGACAAACTAATAAGACATTCATCGACATACTCAACAGGATATGCATTTCAAACACACCGACAAAGACATTTTGTTCCTCAATAAGCATTACATGCGGACAATACCTCATCCAGCCATGGTGTCCCACCTTTATTATGCGAACAAAGATAAAGACCTACACAACCAACATATTTTCAACATACCATAGGGACACCACTATTTATTGAAGCACAAAACACAAGAACGAAAACTTGTAGCAAAACTATTCAAATACCAATAGATCCAAAATTGACAGCAGCTCTTCACAAAAAACTTCACTTAAAACCAGGCCTAATTGTAAAAATTTGTGATGGAAACATTGACATTCTAACCACTAAAGTAAGCCAAAAAACTAGACATGAAAACCAACAACTATACATTACATCAATAGATAAACAGTGGACACCGATCCAAAAAATAATACGTGAGTTTCAAATAGGAAAAAACTTCCTAAACACTATTACTAGAACACAATTCCCAATTCAACCTGCAATTGCTAGGACCATACACCGTGTCCAAGGCTTAACACTAGACACCTTGGCTTTTGATCGAATCGGCATTCGATACACTGCCCTCTCCCGCATAAGAGACCCCAACAACCTTTACCTCCTGACAGAATTAACTTCCAACCATAATAAAGTAGACCAAATAGTTCTAGATGAGCTACACCGCCTCAAAAAACATGCCACTTGGCAACCTTCACAACTTGACCTCCACTATTTGCCCGGCAATCACTTGATAATACAATCTCTTAACATTGTGTCCCTTAAGAAACACTACAACAACCTTATTCATGATAATAACTTAATGGCGTCGGACATTCTTTGTCTCCAAGGAACAAAACTACAACATGCTAGCACAGTGGCTATACGCGGTTACACACTCACTCAAACAATTGGCCCCATGGGAGTATCCCTCTTCACATCAAAGAAAAACATACATCTACAACACCACAATATCATTTCCATGAATGAAATAGAATGCATTGCAGCACTCCTCGGTACACCACATGGTCCACCAATAACCCTGATAACATTATACCGCAGACTCTCAAGTCCACTTCCCTTGCTCATGTAAACATTGACCACACTACTCACACCTCACCTCCAACATACCCCTCCCATTTTAGTCGGTGACTTTAACATCAATGCTAAATACCAAACCCTTGAATACCTTGCTATTTCAAACCTTCTCTCCACACACAACATGACACAACATATAACCCACACCACAACAATCTACAATTCAACTTTGGACCACATTTGGACTACAAATTCCTTCACTGACATAACAACAGGCACTAAATTCTCATTTTGGTTAGACCACTCCATTATTTACTTACTGCTTCCACACTCCAAAAACACATTCCAATGCCCCCCTCTTCCTACTTCCTGAAAACACCTTCATAAATCCTTCCATTGGCAGGCCCTCGTGATTCCTCACCTTGTTTACCTTTGGATCTCGTTTGTGTATAGAGTAGGCAAAGGTGAAGGGTAGAGACTAGGAATTTGGAAATGAAAAGCCTCAAAACAATGGATAGTTAAAAGTACATAAAAGCATGTACTCTAAACCATGTGAGGCTAATACTTTTACTAATGTGAAAGTACACAAACTCCAATAATTTTTTTGATGTGCAAGTACACAAATTTCTTTTACTAATGTGCAAGTACACAAACTCCAATAATTTTATTGATGTGCAAGTATACAAATTGCATTGTAAGTACATAAAATCATGTACTCTAAACCATGTGAGGCCAATAATTTTACTAATGTGCAAGTACGGAAACTCCACTCTAAGTACATAAAAGTACAAGAATTGGACCATTTCTCAAAAAGCAGACTTGCTTGCCACAAATTTAGAGCTTGCTATGCCAACATAGAGACACCCTCAAAATGGATTTCTTGCTCATTTGGGAAGCTATAAAGGCACCCCCCACATGTGAGGGGGTAACCATAAGAACGGAATTATGTGACTTTTGGTTTGATTACTGTAGGGAAAATAGAAGTGCACTCTTTTTGGGTGCGTTTGTTGGAAATTGGGGGAAACTGCTCAAGAAGTCAACCCTCCCAAAAATGTCACCACATATGCACACTTGATTGAAAGATTTCCCATTACTCTAGCCATCTAACCCAAAAACCTTAATGCGATGGAGACCTCCGATTTCACAAATTTGTGTCCTCTTACATAGTGGTAGCATTTCAACACTCCCTTTGGTGCCAACACACCTTCCAAGAGCCAATGCAACGTGAACAATGGCTACTAAATCATTTCAAAGGACACGCACATAAGGCCACTTTGCTAGCCAACACCTTCCAAATGCTATAAATTTCACCTTTAAGTATGCAAGTCACATCAACTTGGTTCTAATACTAAGGGAAAACTTCCTAGGAAGTCATGCCACGGTCACGCATTTTAGTATTGTTGCTATGTAGACAGTCTTAAAATAGAAATATTTCACAAACAAGTCTAGCCATCTAGATCTAAAAACCTTAAGATGATGGAGACCTCATGTCTAGCCAAATTTAGTTTTCTTGCATATTAACAAGATTTCAACACTCCCCTTGGTGTCAACTTGTCTTAAGGTTGTACGCATGCCAAGGCCCTCGGTGAGAGCCAATACGACATGAACAATGGCCTCTAAGGGATTTGAAAGGACAAAAGCACAAGGCCACTTTCCTACCCAACAACTCCCAAATGCTAGCAACTTCACCTTCAAGTGCAAGGTACCTCAACTAAGCTAATTGTTAAAATACACCAATAACCATGCATGTGAAGATAGAAAAGATGAAGGAAAAGCTCAAGGGCACACAGCACATAAAGTAGTATTACTCTGGTATGCTAATACAAAGATAAGGTGCCCTAGATCATGGGTGTATATACAACTTGGGTGATACATGTGGTGCACACACACACACTGACACACAAAAACACACTACGTAGCTGGAGCTTCAATGATAAGCTCTCTTGGTCTTATTCCTTAGACTACCAAAAGAATGAATACACAATGTGTGTGTATGTGATGGGTGTGTGTGTGTGTGTCCACATTGGGTGACCGGCCACTTGACCTTTAACCCCAACAACCTCCCACTTAAAGGCCAATGTGCCTTTAAGCAAGAGCAACCATGAGAAACCTTGTGCTATGCCCATCACCTCATGGCTACATAGAAGCCACCAAATACTAGAAGTAGACAACCATCTATATAACCACATGCAAAGATCCATGTACATCATAGAATAGATGCAACACCCAAGTATCCATGTATCACCCAAGTACCTTGAGAGGTCAAGCAATACCTCCCATAGCCTCCTATCTTGGTTAGCCTTGTGTTGATCCACTGCTCTCATTGTGGAGGCTAATTCTGTCTTGATTGTATTTGCGGTATACTCCCAATGAAGCTTGACAGCTTGCAATAGATCCTTGGCACTGGATGACAATTCCACTACCTATCAACGTGACATCATGCAATAGCCAAGAGTGTAGAGGGCCTATAAATAAACACAAACAACAAATTATAGACAATAAAACCAACAGATATGCATACCTAATGAATCGTACTTGCACATAATCAAAGCTATATATAATACGAGAGAGACATAGAGCGAGAGAGAACACAAAAGCACGTGCAAGTGCACCTTCTAGAACGGAGTGCTACACCGGTATGATGAGAGAGAAGAGGTGAGAAGAGAAAAGAAGGACACAGATGCTGGGTGCAATCTCCTCCTCGTTCAAGAGTGAGCATTTTCCTCTTGCACATATTTACTAGATTCCTTGAATGCTCAAAATGATTACAGACTGTTAGCCCGGACGTACAGTGACCATAGCTCATAAAGAGCACTTTAATAAAATATTCATAAATGTGCTATGATTTTGCATAGTCCATTGGCTTCTTATGCTTTTGCAACCTGTCAGCAGCAATAAATAAATTTATTTCAATTTCCATTACATATCTCTATGTTAGAAGAGCAAATATCCTCGATGAAAGCAGCGGTTATTCTCCTAGAGAATACAAGAGGAGAGGACATCGCAAATCCTACCCAGCTTAGAAAAGGTCCCAAAAGCTTAAGAAGTTCAAAGAGGGAGGAAAGAGTATCTCTTTTTTCACCTATAATGGCACCTTTGGTGTTACTGACAAAGCATTGGTCTTCATCCAACAATTTGATGCGGCCTTTGGAGACGAGGGCTTCACAAAGTCCTCCAAGCTACATCGTGTAGCTATGAACTTTCAAAAATATGCTAGTTAATGGTGGGCAACGATAAAGCTCCAGAGACATGGAAAACCCTATGAGTTTCCATCATGAAGCAATTTCTTGCCAAGCGATGCCAAAGATAAAGTGATCACCGAATGGTGAATTTTGAAGTTACTTTCCCACGAGTCTATCCACAAATATGGAGACAAGATTTGGGATTCACATCTCAAAGATACAGTCTTTCATAACATAGACTTCATTGAGCAAAAGCAACAATTTTGTGTAGGATTACCTGAAGAAATAGCCAAGTATGTCAACTCCCAACGGCTTGGTTCTATCACCGAAGTCATCCACCACACTATGGTTGCATCTCGTATCAATTTCCAACAAGGGGCTAAAAGGAATGCCAAGCCCATGGAAAACAAAGATCGAAATGATGCAAAGGGGAAGAACAATGCTCAAAGTTCTTCCCAAGGCAATTCCAACAACAACAACAAGACCAAGGAGAAAGGAGTTTACAAAGGTAAAAACAAACTCTCTCCTCAAGAGCTAGAGGCTTCTCATAAAGAACACAAATGCTTTAAGTGTGGGGAGCAAGGACATGATTATCGTTCTTGCCCCAAAAGAAATTCCCGCAATGAGACTCCTAGAGCTTCCACGGTGAAAGCTCCAAACGAGGATGTTCATTGCAAAGGATCATCCCTTTTATATGCTTGGGGGAAGGTGAGGGAGCATGATGCCTTCATCCTATTTGATCTTGGCTCTACTCACAACTTCATATCAACGGAGTTGGCCACAAAGTTGGGCATACAAGCTTTTAAGATGGAAGATAATGTAACTGCCGATGGGGCTTTCAAGGGACAACAAGCTCCGTTACTCCCTTGATTGGGAAGTTGAGGCTTCATGTCCAAAGCTACAAGAAGACTTTTTCATCTCTCCTCTCCAACATGAGGATGTTATCCTAGGGACACCATGGTTCAACCGCATGCAGACAACATGAAGTTCCCTGGAAGGAGAATCTACTTCACCTATAGGGAAAAGAGCATGTATATAAATGCTAATGAGTTTGGTCGTACTATACCACTTGTAAATTCACCTGCTTTTGATAAGTCAATGAAAAGCTCAGTTTTCTACATGATTTTTGTCAAAGAGTCTCTAAATGATGCTAATGTTTTAATAAAACAAAGTGGTAGGAATCAAGAAGCATTAGAATTGTCTAATTTTCTAAGTAGCTTCCAAGATGTATTTGTCAATGACATCCCTATGGAGTTACCTCCAAAACGAGGGGATGATGACCATAAGATAGAGCTTCTACCTGGGAGCTCATCGCCAAATAAACCTCCTTCTAGAGTTCCTCAAGCTCACCAAGAGGAGATTATGAGGCAAGTGAACGAGTTGATAGACAAGGGGATGGTGAGGCCTAGCTCCTCTCCTTTTGTTCTCCAGTCCCTTTAGTGCAAAATAAAGATGGCACATACCGCATGTGTGTGTACTATCGAGCACTAAATTGTATCACTATCAAAAACAAATTTCCCGTACCCCAGGTAGAAGACATGTTTAATAAGCTACAAGGTTTGACCTACTTTAGTAGGATTGACTTTAAAAGTGTCTATCATCAAATAACGATAGTGAATGAAGATAACCGCGTTTTGTACAACGTTTGGTCTTTATGAATATCTTGTCATGCATTTTTTTAAACAAATGCTCCAACCACGTTCAACCGCCTAATGGAGAAAATCTTTAGACCCTACCACAAGTTCACTGGAGTGTTCTTTGACGATATTATCATCTACTCCAAATATTTGGAGAAGCATAAGCAACACCTCCATATAGTTTTTCAAGCTATGAGGGAGAATAAACTTTTCATTAATCAAAATAAGAGCGAATTTTTCCTTCAACAGATTCAATATTTATGTCACATTATCTCTCAAGATGGTATCCACAATAGCAAGGTTTGCTCATATTCAATGCCACAAGAAGTAACAACTGCTTTTTATAGCAGTTACATGGGCTTTTTTGTGCGCTCGTCTACAAGCTGCAGTTTCATCCTGGTAGACTCACTACTGGTTTTTTCCATTTTTTCTAGATCTCTTTTGTTGCAATGGCAACTCCAGCTCCACTGTCAATGATTGCCATAGTTTTTACACCTTGAAATTCATCAAGAAGAGTGGTGTTCCCATCTTCTCCCTCATAGTACTCACCTACCTTGTTTAGTGGCAATGGCCGAGTGTTTAGCTGAGACATTTCAAGCTCTTTGATCCTTTCCTCGATTTGAGTCATTGGTTTTTTTACACCAAATTTCTCTAAGCATTTTCCCACAGTAGCCCATACGTTTGGTCGTATTCTGAGCAACTCAGTTAATGTTATCGTACAAGTGACCGGTGTTGAAAAAATTTCTATCAACCCTTTTGAATCGATGACCTTATTGGAAGATAGTCTCTGTGATCATATTGCAACAATTTTTTACTTGGTCTCATACTCTCCCGTTTAGGATGGTAGTGTTCTTAGCAAATGGGGTTGACTATCCATAGACTGTACAAATACTTTGTCTCCCCAATACCATTCCACTTCTAGATTCATTTGAGATCCAGCCTCAAATTCCTCTATTGGCGGAAGAGACACTCCTCTTCCATCACCCGTCTGGTTTACTCGTCTGCTTAGCTCACTCGCTTCATAGCCTCTCTGACTTGTTTCCAAAATTCGTCAAGACCATCTATTTCTTTAAAACTCTCAGACATAGTTAGGTTAAATCCCTCGGAAGAGTTATCCGTGGTATTCAACACTATTTTTGGTTCTAATGTTAGGTCTTTGAGCTTTCGTCCATGCTCGTGAATGGAATCTGACTCTATTCGTTCCTCGTTTGGTGTAATCATTGGTGTAGGTGGGACAAGGATCACACCCTCAGGTTTTTCAACTTGTGGTTCTAGTAAAGCTTGGGTTGTTCTAATAATTTTCTGACACATTTCAATCCTGTCCTTTTCTAGTTCCGCATATGGATATTCCATCTATCTTTGTTCTTGGGTTTGGTTGTTTTTCAACGGTGTTTCATAGGCTTTTAGGAGGGTGTTTAATGGCTCATTAACCTTCTCGACCAACACTGATCCTCCTGAACTAGCACTTCTCGGTTTCTCTTCTGTTGTGGATGTTTCTTCTGGAGGTTGAGACGTCTGTGTAAGAGAAGGTGCAACCATTTCCTCATGTTGGCTTATCTTCTCTTTAGCTTGGGTAAGCTCATTAGCTAGGGATTCCTGCTCTCGTTCCCTACTAAGTGCTTTCATCCTAGCCTTTCTAGCTTTTCAACTATTACGTTTGCTCTTGGTTTTTTGACTAGGTGCATCGGTCTTTGGTTCACCCATCTATGGCCTTGCATCAATTTCCGTTCTCTCTAACTCTAGATTCTCTGCAACTTCCTTTTGAGCTTGCGCTCTTGTAACTACTTGAAATGATACATTGTTTTTGTTTTTTGAGCTACTGGGTAGTTGAACAACTCCTGAGACATTCATTGTGATCTTTTTGACCGGGTTTGGATGTTTTGGACAGTCGGGATCAAGTGAATGAAGCCACAGTCAAGACAATAGGCATTCACTTGAGTGATCTCCATTTGAGAATGTTGTTTGACCAAGTGGTTCTCACAACTTTTGTGACAATCTATCTCTGATTGAGAAGCTTCTTCTTGCATTTTCTTTTGTCTTCTATTATGTCTAGGTTCTTCTTCGAAGGGATTAGTTGTTCTTTTGGAGATTGATCCTTGAGAAGGCATGTCTGCCATCTCTGTGATCACTTCATCTCTTGTTATCGCTCTAGAAGGGGCTCCCCTTTTGAAATTCTTGTAGGAATCCTCGTGTTTGGTGGAGATTTTTGTAGTCCTTCATTGATCAAATATCCACTCATTTCTAATGCAGTGTGTTGGTTTGTACTTTTTATAGCTCTGTATTCTCGTCCATACTTGTCAAGAACTATAGATTTTCATTGATAGTCGACTCTGTATGTATAGACATATAAGAGCTTGTAATTTGTCAGCTCTCCTGGGTATAGCTCTGAGCACCTATAAAGGTTGACCTCACTTTCGTCAACGTATCTATATAGTCCATCACTCTCATGATCTATTATCCAAAATCTCTCAACAAAATTGGTCTTTATCAATTGTAAGTGTGGAAGATCCATTATGAGCGGATGCCCCTCTATCGCTAGAATGCCGAAGCTTGTATAAGCTGAGTTTGACTCTAAAGAGAATATGATCTCTAGGATTATCAGCTCTAGCTTGATGTAAGAAGACTTATATCAATGTGTTCAAGTGCTTTGGTTAGAAAAAATTCTAAACTATGGCCAAAACCGTGACCGTTTTCTCACAATTCTCTCAAATTGTCAGTTTTAGACACCATATCGTTCAAATGAATTTTGAGGCCTTAAACGACGTTTTTTCGGACACTGACCAACTGTAAATGACCCATAGAATCTTTTATTGTTGTTCACGGTTGACACTGAATCTTGTAGAGCCATTCTGGAGCTTCATTTTGATTAAAAAAAGTTTCTAGATCCGATGATATCAATAGCTCAAGTTACGGCCAAAACAATCAATCTCTACCTCGAGACTTCATACACGTATGATGTCTTCTGACTCAAAATTGCTCCAAACTTTACCTGTAGACTCTCCTTGATGTACTTTAACCACTCCAAGTCTCGGTTTGTGATTCTGACACTTTTAAACAGGTCTATCAATTCTTTTTCAGTTTGGTTGCCTGCAACTTCATTGGGAGGTTAACTAAGCCAAAAGTGATCCAAATTGAATGGAACTTGGTCTCTAGGATTATTTTATGCTGGCAAACACTTCTGTGAGCTTAGATGCAAGTTTTGACTTCTAATTTGGCACTTGAGACATCTTACGCGTATGATGTCTTTTGTGGCAAAATGAAGTGAGTTTTGTCTCACTGGCTCCTTATTATCACTCAAGCAACTCTCAGCAACTTTGAAAATTCAATTTGAACTCTTTTTGTGCAAGTTATGGTCACTACAAGCAGAACCTTGCCCAATTTCTGTCTTTTGGCACTTTTTAGCCCAAATGAGCTCCAAATGCACTAGGGTATATTCAGATGTCTGATTTGACCCAAATCTGTCCCCTAAAGTGAGTTTTGTCACACTGGCATTATCACTGAAGTAACTCTCAGCAACTTCAATTTGAACTCTTTTTGTGCAAGTTATGGTCACTACAAGAAGAACCTTGCCCAATTTCTGTCTTCTGGTACTTTTTAGCCCAAATGAGCTCCAAATGCACTAGGGTATATTCAGATGTCCGATATGACCCAAATCTTGGCCCTAAGACATCATACACGTATGATGTCTTTTTGCTCAAATTTCACTTATGCTTATACCCAAGGTAATCCTTGATGCATACAATAAGAATATGTGATCACAACAAATTTTGGATGTCAAAATTGCTCAAAATTCTTGTATCTGCAAAAATCTCCTTAAATCCAAAAATAGGTGACCAAATGACTTCAAATTTTTCAAGCAAGTTTAAACCATCATTCCCAAACCCTTTATGTGGTCAAAAGTGCAATTGGACCTTCAAATCTGGCCTTGAGACATCATAAGTGTATGATGTCTATGTGCTCGGAATTGACCCAAACTTGGTCTCTAAGCTTGTTTTGTTATGCTTAACACCCTGGTAAGCTCAAATTTCAATTTTGGTCCCTAAAAGTGCCATTTAGACATCATACGCATCTGATGTCTAACTAGTTTGAAGTGAAATTCACTCCAAAGGTTCCTCACTACACTTGCAACTCACAGTAACTTTTAGAATTGAATTTGAACACTTTTTCTGCAAGTTATGATAAGTTCAAGCAATCACTTTGCCTAGATCCGTTTGTGGTCTTTGCAAGCCCAAAAATGCTTCAAATTTGCTGACATTTGGCCTTTATGCTTCCTAAATGTTGTAGATCACAAGGGTGCACTTAGTTTGGAACTTTTGACCTCAGAACTGGCCTCTAAGACATCATATGCGTATGATATCTAGGTGGTTAGAATTCAGTTCTGTTTCTACCAGATGTGTCCCTTGGTGTGTACAACAAGGATATGTGCTCACATCAAATTTTGGAACTCAAAAATGCAAAAAAAACATCAATTTTTGACAAGGGATCCTCTGAAAGAGTAAAATCCCATTAACTCTCAATCTATAAGTCCAAATGAAATGAAATTTGGTGTATGTGCTCAACACAACGTACAGAAGATGGATATAATGTCAAAAGTTCATTTTTGCTGCCAGAATCACCCCTCACACATCATACGCGTATTGTAACAAACTTGGACACCCCAAGTCAAGATTCTACCACGACACAACAGAGATTCACTTCAAAACGGCTCACAAAGACAACACGGCCCCGCGTAGGTCCGTGCCCAGAGATATTGGCCCCAAAGACTGGCACCCCTTTCGGTATTTCTTTTTATATTAATCTTTGTTCAAAGTACAAGAGAGTAGGCAGGCGCTCACTCTCAGACTCTACGTCCAGATGCTCTGAGAAGTGAGGCCTAGCCCAGTTATTTATAAGTACAAGGGATGCCCAAGAGCAGAGCCCCAAAAATCTTTAAACTCAAAAGCTTTTAACTCAAAAGCAATTGTTCCAATAGATTTAAAAAATTAAAGCATCAAGCTTCAAAAACTAGCCAGTGTAAACTGCGCACATCGGTACAACGTATGGACTACCACATCATCACGTAAATTTTGGCATAAATTCCGCCGCAAAATCCGAACAACCACGTCAACACAGCCAGTCAACCGTCGGTACTAGCTGCTTCTGTGGGCACTGCAACGTCATCAATTTGTGACATACCACCCTCTTGAAAGAATTGTAATCGTCCTCGTTGACTATTAGTACCAACGCACTAGACACGACACATCTAGTACATGTACCAATTGACAGTCACATCACTTGACATCACAAGACATCACTTGACATCAGAGGACATCACATGACAAATCACATTCAAATTCATTCCCTGATACAACGTATTTAGTAATCGCATCTAGATCTAGTCGGGACCTCACAGATGTCCGATTAACTAAATTATATTGCAATCATGTCTATAGAGATTTATGAGACCGACATGCTGCACTTCTTCTTTCAGTGTCTGCACTCAAACAAATCAAGTAAAAATCAATCAGTATCATTTTCATTTTTGGCAATTCCAGTTCATAAAGTCATACAGTAGAATATTGTCAGTCTATTAATATCCCTGAAACCCAAAGAGGGATATCAGTGACTCTATTCAAAATCGGGGTAATCCATTGACAAAGAAGCGGAGTCACTCTCCTCTTGTGCAAACCCGTTGCACTAGATTCACCCATGCTGCTAATCGGGGTTCTGTCGGAGTAGACTATGCTAAACCGCATGCTTCAAGGTAAAGTTCCAAAATCTGAGGAGTGTCTGCTAGGTCCTCCTCCTCCATCCACTTCGCATCCAATGCAAGATAGTTCTTGAATTTAACCAAGAACCGCCTAATTACTTTACCTTTAATCTTTCTATATTTATGTGCCAATATCTGTTCTGGAACGAGTATCTCCTCACTTTCCTCCACTTCGTGTTGCTCATCTGGCTTCCCATCATCGGGCACATCGCCTTTAAAAGGCTTCAAGAGACTCACATGAAAAGCACTGTGAATTCTCGAAGTATCGGGCAACTTCAATATAAAGGAGACATCATTTATCTTTCCTTTTATCTAGAAAGGTCCATAGTATCTCATACTAAGCTTTGGAAAAAATCGCTCCTTTCCCTTTTCTTTCTTAGGCATGCCTTCTCAAAACATAAGAGCACCCAATCGTCTTCCTTTAATTTCAAATCGCCGCAGTATCGATCTGTTGCCTTTTTTTTGTCTTTCCTGAGGTTTGCTAAAGCCTCCTGTACCTTGGAAAAACTTATGTCCGAGTCCCTCATGTACTGGTCGGCTTCAAAAATCTTATCTTTCGTGCTAAGGAAGGGTAAAACCTTCATAGCACCTTCGATAATCTCAAATGGCGCCTTCCTCGTCGAAGAGTGGATCATGTTATTGTAGGCAAATTCCACCAAAGGCAAAAGAAATTCCCATTGAGTCTTCTGATTAGAAATGTAAGAATTCAATAAATCCAATACGAGTGAATTTGCAATCTCAGATTGCGCATCTGTCTATTGGTGGAAAGATGACGAGAACTGCAACTGTGTGCCAATGTTCTCCCAAATAGCCTTCCACCAAAACAAACTCGTGAATCGGGGATCTCTGTCACAGAGGATTGTCTCAGGCATGCCATGTAATCTGAATATCTGGGCAATGAACAGTCTCGCTAAATGGTCCGGCTTGACCGTTTTCTTCAGCGGAATGAAATGAGCTTCTATCAATAACAGTCCAGATACCATCGTGCCCACACTCTGTGTCTTTGGGAGATAAAAAATGAAATCCATAGCAATACTTTCCTAAGGGCGGGTGGGAATGCGCAAAGGCTGTAACAAACCCTATGCTTTATGCTTGTCAAACTTTACCTTTTGGCATACCAAGCAAATGTGTACAAAATCGTCCACATCCTTCTTGAGTCTCGGCCAAAAGAAGTAACACTCCACACCTTTGAAGGTGGTATCAATGCCGCGGTGACCCGTAAAAGGTGGACAAATGGCATTCAGTTAGAATCTTTTTCCTCAACGGCTCTGTAACGCGCATCATTTTCTTCCGTATGGAATATCCCGCTACTACCTCCCCATTCTGTATTTGAGTGAATACATCAAAAAAATATGGATTTGGAGCGTATTGATCGACCATGTCCTCGAAGCTTCTATGATGAATCGCGGAAATAGCCAAGACTAACGGCTTCCGGGACAAAGCATCTGCCACCAAGTTCTTCTATCCATGTACATGGACAATCTGGAAGTGAAACTGTGACAAGATGTAGCCCACCACATCTGCTTTTCCAAAAGCTTCTTTTGTGACAAGAAGTAGCGTAAGCTCTAATGATCAGTGAAGACCGTAAAATCCACTCCGAGTAGATAATGTCGCCACTGAGTAAGAGTATGTATAACCGCCAAAAGCTCTTTCTCATAGATTTGTGTTGTCAATTTTGGCCTTGAAAACAATCGGCTCTCATAGGCAATGACACGGCCTTCTTGCTTTAAGACCGAACCGAGACTACGACCACAAGCATCACAATATACTTCGAATGAATTTTGCAAATCCGAAAAAGTAAAACTGGTCCTGTAGTCAATTTCTCTTTCAAAGTCTGAAAGGCAGTCACCGGTCCCCACGAGAAAGGCTCCTTTCTGTGTCAAATGTGCAAACGGGAAGCGAAGTTTGCAAATTTCTAATGAACGGCCGATAGTAAGAACATAAGCCTAAGAAGCTTTCAACTTCATGAATATTCTTCAAGTCGGATCAAAGACCTATAGTCTCAATCTTGGTCGTGTCCATCTGTACTCTTGCTACTGAGATGATGTGTCCCAAAAAGTGTATCTCCGGTAATAAAAATTCACTCTTCTTGGCATTGATTACTAGCTTGTGATCTCGCAATGCCCGAAAGACCTTTAGCAAAGGGTGTCTATGTTCTGCCTCATCCTTAGAGAAGACTATAATTTCATCAAAGAAAGTGCCAACAAAAGATCTGTACTCTTTGAAATCCTATCCATCATTCGGTTGAAAGTCGTTGGACCATTGAAAAGGCCAAAAGGCATCACCAAAAATTCATACAAACCGAAGCTCGTCCGAAAAGCTGTCTTGTAGACATCTCCCGGCGCGATTCGAATCTGATGATATCCGCTTTTCAAATCGATCTTGCTGAAAGAAGAGGATCCATATAATCGGTCAAGAATATCATTGATCCTCGGAATCGGAAATCTGTTCTTGATGGTGATTTTATTGCGAGCTCTAAAATCAATGTACATTTTCCAAGATCTATCTTTCTTTAAAACCAACAACACCGGAGAGCAGTAGGGTGAAGTACTCGGCTGGATAAGACCCTTTTCCAAGAGGTCTTTCACTTGGTTCATAATCTCTTCATTTTGGGCTCTGCTAACACGATAAGGTAGCCGGTTCAGTGTTGTGCTTCCACGTATGAGATCCATGGTATGATCCTCAAGATGAGATGGTGGAAACTCGCCTGGCAGGCCTCAAAAAAGCAATCGACATGAGTGTGGAGAAAATCTTGGCGTTCTCTATCAAGTTCAGACATATTCATTCTGTGTTCCTCATTTAAATCTTTCAAATAGATTGAGTAAACAAAGAGATTGGATTTCATTAATTTGGAAACGACGGAAGCCGATACAATAGGGACAGACTCGCCCTTCAGTTTCACATCAAGTACAGTTTTTCGGCCCTTTTCATTTGTCAATGTCGCTTTCTTCGCCCAATAATCGACCACGGCATTGTTATAATCACTTCAAGCAATCATTCTCAATCTATAAACCAAATAAAATAAAATTTAATGTATGTGCTCATCACAACATGCAGAAGATGAATATAATGTCAAAAGTTCAATTTTGCTGCCAAAATCACCCCTTAGACATCATACGCGTATTGTAACAAACTTGGACACCCCAAGTCAATATTCTACCGCAACACAACAGAGATTCACTTCAAAACAGTTCACAAAGACGACGCGGCCCAACGTAGTTCTGTGTTAGAGGTATTGACATCAAAGACTAGTGCCCTTCGGTATTTCTTTTTATATTAATCTGTGTTCAAAGTACAAGAGAGTAGGCAGACGCTCACTCTCAGACTCTGCGTCTAGATGCTCTGAGAAGTGAGGCCTAGCCCACTTATTTATAAGTACAAGGGATGCCCAAAAGCAGAGCCCCAGAAATCTTTAAACTCAAAAGAAATTGTCCCAAAAGCTTTTAAAAATTAAAGCATCAAGCCCCAAAAACTGGCATCGTAAATTGTGCAGATCCGTACTGCGTACGTACTGCTATGTCATCACCATAAATTCTGGTGCAGATCCTGACGTAAAATCTAGACAGCCACATCATCATCCAATCAATCGTCCGTACTAGCTGCCACGTCAGCTTGTGTGTCTGTGGGCATTGCCACGTCATGAGTTTGTGACACGTATGATGTCTGCTAATGAATTTTTGGCCAGAATTCACAAGCATCACCAAATCTCTAGCACTAGTTTTCAAGCACTTCTACAAATTTTCATGCAAAAATATGCTCAGAATCACAAGTTCCCTATTTTTCCGTTTCTCACACTCCGTTTTTTGTCTTTTGGGTGCCAAGAGTTGGTTAAAACTAGTGCAGTCAGATTTGTCAAATTTGGTCTCCAAATGCCTCTTCAAACATCATACGTGTATGATGTGCAAGTTTACAAAATTGCAGTTTTTGTTCACAAAACCCTTGCACATGCCCTCTTATATGCACAACACCAATCAATTATGCAAAAATGTCAACAAAAACCTGTTTATTGCATTTTTTCCTCAAAAACAGACTTTTCCGTGATTCCAAATACAAACAAGCACTTTAGCAAATACATCAATGATGAATAGCTCTAGATCAAAATCAACATGTCCTACCTAAAGCTATTCCTACACATCATATGGGGTTTTGCGTTTATGAGTACAAAAACGCTTCACTGCCACACACGAACTAGCAAACGCTTTTATCACCTCACAAATCACTCAACCACCAACAACTACTCCAATCTATAACTAATACTACACATCCTAACTACTACCTAGTCGCAGACCCTGGGCAAGACACGCTTTTTGGCTATCCACTTGATCTCGGAATAACTTCTTCCAGATCCACTTAAGAAAAATGCTTTCTTTAGCCGAAACTAAAGCAAGCAACCATCACACGGTGTTAGTAGGGTTACCTACTCAAGTTCTTGTGTCCCCGACAACGGCGCCAATGTTGCGAGAGCGAATCACACCACCTATAAAATGCATGCAACACAACCTAGATCAACATAATGTCAAAAGAGGACACAGATGACACGATAGGCGCACGGAGGCAATCTCTTTAGCTTGTCAAAGCTGAGACCATCCCACACATACAACACTCGAGAAGGCCAACTAAACCACAATCTGGAATCTCACTACTCTCAACTACACCACCCAACCCACATGCACACAAACAGAAGGAAACTCACTAAATCATACCAAAATCGTACGAAACTTAAGGAACACCATCCCCTTACTAGGATACACATGTCCCAAAGCTCTATACTCAAAACCCTCACTCTAGACCGATCTACGGAAAACGCGTATGAAGACAGAGCCAAATTCTGAAAGTTCCCGAAACTGAAATCTACGAGTTCCTATGCGTAGCTTATGTCGCCATGATTCTAATGGCTACTTGCACACAGAAAACAGACATCGTTTGATACACTTACGGCCACGAATAGCTCGTAGATGTGTTATCGCGCTTGGTCCGTTCCGCGTGGAATGCTTGGTGTTGTTGCGTAGCTCTTGCCGAACCTAGCACAATGGTGTAGTCGAATCTCCAATGGGATGAGATGAGCAAGCCGAGAGTTGCGTCAAGATGAAGTTCACGCTCTCTCTCTCTCTCTCTCTCACACACACACACACACAGACACAATCGACGGCAGCTTAAAACTATGATTATGATAAAAGTCCTCTTTACAAAATGACCTAGGTACCTTATACACTAAGGCTACCATAGGTTAAACCTAAAATAGAGTTCAAGGGATAAAATGGCTTTGTATGTAAAATCTGGAAGTGCCATTGCACCCTGGCTTCTACAACTAAACTAACTACTCATTACAAATGATCTTTATGATCATAATCCGCAGTATTCCATAACTCTCAAAAAATAAGGCTTTGTTCGTACTGTTGATCCACAGGTCAACAACATTTTTGTTGAATAGAGCCTCTTTTGGTTCGTGTGGCCAATTGACACTTGTATTTAGCCCCTTTTTGGCCTACATAAGGCCTCAATAAAGCATAGACCTCTTGGGAGCAATTGTGAACCATTGGAAGCTTGCAAATTGGTGCCGCATGGAAGGTTGACGTAAGAGTGACATTGATTAAGCGTTGTCTTTTGTATATGTAAGCCATTGTGAGAGAGAGTCTACATTTGTTTTCCTATTACAACAAGGAGAGGCATTGAGTAGTGGGTCACACACTTCTTGTGCGAGCTCCATGGTTAGCTAAGCTACTCACAAAAATATGAGGTGTCTTGAGTATGTATGTAGAAGAAACAATCTTCCCACGTGGAATTCTCACATACTCCAAGTTTGATGGCAAGCCTCTAGAACAATCTTTCCATTACTCCACGTTGTCACATATTCACGCATATTAACACCCTTGAGTGCACATTTGCTAAGAAATGTTGCTCTGTTGTCATCCACATCACCCCTCGTGCCATTGAGGAAACTGAATAACCCTTCCATCAGCCAAGTGTGGTAGATTGGTTGTTCCAATTCCCTCTTGAATAACAGGTCTTGAGTGCAAGACTTGTCCAAGTGCCTTTGCAGATGAACTGAGACCCATGAATTGAAAATACAAAGGCAGCATGTTGCTTCAAGCCTCTTTATGCAACCAGAAGTCAGAATGCAGTATAATACCTCGTAAGCCACAAAAAATGGTCCATTGAGCAGTATTTTAACTACTAAAAATTTCGCAATATTAACAATAAAAATGTTTGAATTGCTTTTGCCGTTAGTGATTGGACTGCCAAGAGCTCAATTAGTCAAATTGGAACTCTTTACTATACAGTCATGAAATATTGCAAAAAAAAGGTCCTGAATTACACAGTAAATAGATTTTTTCACAATCATGCAAGCCTTCAGCTATACCTCATCTGTTATTGCCAATAAATTGTATTTCGGACAAATTGCTGCAATGTCTGACAGCTCCTGAATGCTAAAAACTTTGCCTGTTGGATTGTGTGGACTGCCCAAGAGAATCCATGTTAGCATCTACCTGTCCATAGAACATCACCATTGCTTATAGTAGCCAATGCAAGAACACAATTAAAACATTTTTCATTCGCAAAAAATTAACCTGTTTAACAGTACTATGGCCTTCGTTCGAGAGCTGACACTTGCCTCCAGTTTGTTTACCTAGCCATAAATACACCGTCATACATTTACAAACTTCATAGACTCTCTCACTACTCTTTCATGTCTTAAGGCAGTGTTCTTACTGGACAGCCTCCTGCCAAGGTTATGCAAGCTTCATAGGCTGGATCCAATCATAGTACCTCATCGCCCACATCCACAACTGATATATAAAAAATTACTAAGTGAGTAGAGGCATTATTACATAGAAAACAACAAGAAGGTCAAAGAATCTTTCAAGGTCATGTTATATTTGAAGGATCTATTTGCACTCCTTGGCTCTCACCAAAAAGTTCTGCCACCTTTTCACAAACAGCTTGAACATGCCTGAAAATACGTTGTTTTAAGCATGCAACATCAATTTCTTAGAATACAGTAGTTTGTTCATTGGATTTCATAAAGAAGCATCCCACTCTTGTCGTACAGAAATTTTTCATATTTTTTTTCCAAGAAAAAGATCCTTCTATTAGTTAATGAAACTGCCCATAGGGCTACAATCACCTCTTCGAGAGAGGGCTTACAACAACCATGATGGGGAGACTCTCCCAATGAAAAAACAGCATATGTACAGTAAGGCTAAATCAGGAAATGGGAGGAGGGAAAGCCACACAGGTGGACGGTAGTGCCATCTGAGAAAACCCTGGACCATGGTGAAAAAAGGCCCAGGACGCCAAAGTCGGAGGAAAGCCTCTCTGTGCTCCCTCATGCGGTCGGAGCTGCCCTCAAGTCTCTCGAGCTGTCCTCTGAGAGTGTGGATCAGCTCTAACCAAAGATCACGAACAGTCTCTGCTGGTGGTATAGGGCGAGCCTCAAGGATGCGGAAGCAACGGGCCCGCCAGATGAACCAGAGTGTCAGGCCACTGATGAGCTCCCAGCACTCCTCTCTCTCACTGCACCACTCCTGTGGAGTAAGCTCTATGGCAGGCTGGAGTGTAGGTCGCCCCCCCTGCATCACTATCATCCTGCTGGTGGAAGATAGCTCAAACTGAAGTGCCGGGCCCGTGAGAGTGGACCAAGCAACTGCCCCCCAACTGTACTGCCGAGCCGCGGAGAGAGCAGGCACCAGCCGAAGAACACGAAGCCACACCTGTTGTGCCAAGGGACAGTCACAAAGACAGTGGCGCTGACTCTCCACAAGATGGTCACACGCACGGCGCACGCCGCATGCGGCCGAGAGACCACTATGCACAAGCCAGCTCCCAACAGCTGCAGCTCTGTGTGCAACCAGCCACTGAAACAAAGTGACTCGCCTCGGCTGTCTGGAGTCCCACAACCTCTCCCAAAAAGCTGCCAAGAACTCAGTTGTGAGACCCTCCTCCTGCCAATGAGGTGCTACAGCAAGGCGAGCCTCTCTCTGTGCTGCCAGAATGTGACGTCCCAGTCGACGAATAGTGTAGTGAATGAAAGGGACACCTGGGTGGTTTGCAGAAGAGAAAAGGTCCCTCCATAGACACTCTCCAGGATCCCACTGTACTCGTGCCAGTGGACAGCACTCCCAAGCCCACACTCTCCAATGTCGAGTCTCAAGAGCAGTTGGGTCAGGATCGATGACACAAGTCCTCCCACAGATGCCCGCCACTCGGATCCTCTGAAAACAGCACTCAGACACCTGTGGGGCCTCTACTGCAACTCGCTGTAAGCGTCCCTCACCCTGTAACTCGAAAAACAGGGAGGGAACAGTCTCTGAACAAGCCCGAACTGAGATGAGAACCTCCAGTCGCCTGAAGGCTCCCATCCATCTGGGCGCTGCTGACTCGAGAGGTGTGAGCCACTCCGCTGGTACTGCCTCTGAGACGTCCTGGCACATGCTCTGCACCCCTCTCATGCCCTGTAAAAACTGAAAGCCCTACAGCTCCTCTGACAAGCCTGAAAACTGTAGCCAATCACCTAGAGAGCATGCTGGAACGGCTTCCATGGGACCCGAGGAAACATGAGGCCGACTACCAACCAGGTGGCCTCTCTGAGTGCTAACCATGGGGTTCCAAACAAGGGGCTGTCTCGCAGGCGCTCCTCCATGCAAGTAGGCTGCCGTTGCTCCAGGCCTCGCCGCAAGTGCTCCCAAGATCGAAGCAAACCCACAGTGAAGCGGTCCTCCAGTCTCCTGCTCAAACGAACTCTGCGTATCTCTGTGAAGATCCATCTGGTCGAACGTTGCCAGGGGCCTCCTGCCTGAGGCACCCTAGCACGAAGCCGCTCTAGCAAGAACTCCTTCCAGGGCTCCTCACCTGAGAGAAGTCCTCGGACGATGAACTTCCCAAGAAGGGCTCTGCTCTGCTGTGCTGGGTCTATGATCCCAAGCCCTCCCTGGCAACAAGGAAGAGTGATGACCTGCCAAGCCACTCTGGCCGGGCTGTCTGAGTGTCACTCCCTGACCAAAGGAAGTTCCTGATCAGCTTCTCTACCTGGCTGATACAAGAACTCGAGAAGATCCAGCAAGAAGTGATGTACCACATAGTAGCCAACAACACCTGGTTGGCCACTACAACTCTGCAAGCCAAAGTCGTGCGGAGCTCCAATGTAGCAACTTCCTCCTGATAGACAGGAGGAGGGGAGCAATCTGCTGCTCGAGAGGCAAGTCTGCTCGCAGCTGTGAAGGTTGGCCTCCTAGCCATCCAAGTACAAGGCTGAGTCGTCAGTAAACTCAGCGTCCAATAGCTCGTCTCCCCGAATAGGAAGTGCTAAGCTTCGTAAACCAACCTGCTGCGACACCAAAAACCTGCTCATCGCCTTAGCATAGAACAAAAAGAGAAAAGGGGAAAGGGGGCAGCCCTGTCTGAAACGTGTGAGCATAAAACGATCACCTCTACCTCCTAACAAAAGTACTTGACTGTGCGCTCGTCTGTACAAAGCTGACACCCCTCTGATCCAAGCATCTGAGAAGCCCATCCTGCGTAGAGTGCCCTCCAGAAAGTCCCAGTAAACTCTGTCGTAAGCCTTCTCAAAATCAAGAAGAAGAATCACCAGCTCCTCACCACGGAGCCGCGCTAGCACAGAAGCCTCCCAAAAAGTAAAGATGTTGTCAAGGATACTGCGCTCCTTGACAAAACCTATCTGAGTCCCATGCATAAGGCTCTCTAAAAGTGGCTGGATCCTCAAACTCAGAGCCTTGGCAAGAATTTTGTAGGCTGAGTTGAGGATGGTGATGGGGCGCCACTGTCGAATCTCATCCAAGGAGCCACCCTCCTTGGGAATGAGGTAGATGAGACCCTCACTCATGTTGTCGGGCATCTCTCCTATGTGCAAGATGTACTGAAAAGCACTACAGAGATCTGGGCCAAGCAAGTCCCAGTACTCCAAGAAAAAACTGGGAGTCAAGCCATCCTCACCTGGACAGCTACCACGGGGGAGTGCACTAAGAGCCGTATGCAACTCCTCAAGCTGAAGTGGCAGCTCAAGCCTCTGACACATCTCCTCAGTCACCAAGCAAGGTATTTGTGCCCACACCTGCTCCCTGCATGCATCCTGATGCTCTGATTGAGGCTTTGCAGACAATAACTCACGGTAAAAGTCAGTAGCAACTGCCTGGCCGAACGAGAGAAGGCCAGGCTGTCTGGGGGCCTCACAAAGCTAGAGTGCTGCCACCCATCCGAGACCCTCAGAGTCATACAAAACCTCTCCCAAGCTGCTAGCTCAACTCCATGCACAGTAGCATGGCTACCACCAATCCTGTTAGAGGGGTCCTCTAACATGTTGAAGTCACCCCCTATGCACCACTGCTCTGCCTGCGGCAGAGACTCAACAATCTGTGACCAAAACTCTGCTCGTGCACTCGCCACATTGGGCTCATATATGTTCAGGAAGCCCACAAGGCAACCCTGAACCTACATAGTGATCCACAGAGCCTTGCCTGGCACAATAATCCCTCTGCCCACAATGGCCTGCTGCAAAGAATTCGCAATAGTCATACATACCCCACCCCGGATGCCTCCAGGTCCAAAAGCAGTTGACCAAAAAGTATCATATCGTCCACGCAAGAGCTGACCACAACGTCTAATGCGGCTCTCACACAGATGATGCTCCTGTAGCATAAGGAGATCAGTCCCTCCTCCCACAATGCAACGCTGAAGCTCCTGACGTAGTCGGCCCCTCTGACGCTGAAACTAGGGCCCACCTAGTCCCTACACGTTCCATGAGACGATCCTTATGGGCAGCGAGAAAGAACAGATGCTGCCGCAGCACCTAAATGTGCTATCTTCGAGGCTGGCGTGGATGGGGAGTAATCCGCATCCGAGCGTACTCTAGATAGGCTTGACTGCAAAGAGTGTTTGGTCCTAGCCCAAGTAACCCGAGCTGTACATAAAGCAAGGACTCCTCTGTCTAGGAGTCCTCAGGAATGTATACATAGCATGGCGAGCACTGAGTATGAATAAAGAAGTGAACCACAATGTTTCTACATCCTGCTGCATCTGGAGGAGTCACTGCAAAACTTGGCCAATGGCCATGGAGTCAAAAGCATGTCTGTAAATCCTAGGTCTCCCATGTGGTGAGAGAACTCTAGGGCTTGTGTATGCAGCCACTCCAACACTGAGTTGAGGGTCCACTCGAGCTGGTCCCTGCTGCAAAGGGGAAAAGAGAAGCCAACTGCTGAGTCCAAGGCCTCTATCCCCCTGGCTGCAAGGAACAGAACATGAACCCTAAAGCAGACTGCCTCAAGGTCTGATGAGGAGTCGTCGAGAAAGCGTGTAAAGTCGTAGGCAAAGAAGTCCCATCGGCGCCGAATGTCAAAGCTCGTCAGACCTCGAGGGACTACTGCAAAGAGAGACGTCTGTACCTATAGAGGGGGTTGTAAGAAAGGTTGTCCCTCTCTCACCAAGCGACTCGTGGCAAAGGCGCTGCCAAGAGATCTCCTAGCAGCCGGATATGGCCATGCCTCCTGAGTCGACTGTGGAACTGGAGCGGGAGGGGGGGTGAAGGAGCAGGGGGAGGTGGGGGAGAAGAGGGGCGGGGGGACCGGCAAAGGTAGAGGGGCGAGGGGGAGAGGCGGCGGGAACAGGAGGCGGGGGGGAGGCTGATGAGGAGGGGGGGAACTCGAGGCGAGGAGGGGATGTCGAGGAAGCTGAGGTGGGGGCTGGAGCAGGGACCTTGTCCTGCTCAAGAGGACCGAATCGGTTTCCCGTGGGAACCCACTGCTGCTGGGCAGGCGCCTGAGTACCACTCTGAGTGCCAGGCTGTCGCTGTGGCCCTTGCCGGCGTCGACCACGAACCTGCTGCCATTCCTCCTCCGTTGGAGCCCCATGCTCGGAAGGTGGCTTTGATTTTGTGCTCTGTCTCTGCCTGTGGCTGCTGGCCAGCCCTTGCAGGCTGGGGCTGAGTCTATGGTGTAGATCAGGGCCTCCTCCGTGGACAGGCCTTCGCAAGATGACCCATCTGTCGACAAATGAAGTACTGGTTCGGGAGGCCCGAATACTCCATGTTCTGTCTAAACCACCCCCACTCACCCGAGGAAGGAGGATGACCTTCGAGAGAGTGTGAGTATCCCTAACCAGAACGCGAATCGAGGGAATGCCGGCCACCATGGCAGCTATCGAGGCTGCCATGCAAGGTTCTCCATGACAATCCCAATCGCTGAGTTTATCCTGGACAAAAGTGGTAGTTACTCTCTCCGCAAACCAGGAAAGAAGACGGAGATGAAAATATCTGTCTCCTCTATCAACACATCTGAAGCAGGGTCAAAACCATGTCTTCATTGTCGAAAGTGGGATCCAACTGCTCGGATGGTCAAGGGGCTCATGGCGATGACCTTGGACGCCATCTCAAAGGTCTCAAACTCGATTTGATAGTAGCCTCGTCCGAGGATCTGAAAGTCCAAGATCTTGCCCACCTTTGCATGAAGGCGGGCCTAGAGAGGTCACGCAGCTCTCCTCTGCTAGGTCTGGTGCCGAGAATCTTGCAGATGACAGAAGTCGCCTGCAAGCGCTCTACCTCTGCGGCTAGGCTCGCTTGCTCTGTCGGTGAAAGAGCAAGTCGAATGGTGGGCTCATCGAGGTCGAGCAAGGGGACTTCGGAGGAGTCTCTCTGTGGCGGAGCTTGAGCCTCCATCTGTGTCTGCTGCTGTGAAGAGAAGGCGAAGAGTCATTGACGAGAGGAGGCCTTCTGTGCCCGAGTACGTCGAGGAAGAAGACGAGCGCAGAAAACCGGGGATGCGAGGCGGGGCTGGAGGGATAGGAGGTATTGGGAGGCGGGGTTGGTGGGCTGAGGCGAATGGCGGGACAGCACGCGAGTGGGCAACGACGAAGAACGGGCGGGCAGCGAGCTGGGTGGCAACGGGTCGGGCGAGGGGCGCGCTGGGGGACTGCGTGCAGCAGTTGAAGGCAAAGGGCACGCGAGGGCGGGGGGCAGCGATGGCGAGAGGGGGGGCGCGGCAGCAGCAGCGAGCGTCTGATATGTATTCCGTACAGAAATTAAAGTATCATCAGGTCAAAAGAGGTTCTCCCTGTAAGTCTCATGGACTACTAGTAACTACACTGAGAGGAGAATCGATCCTAGCCTCGGTAATCCTATTGCTTATTAACACTATAATTATAGAATATGGTTAAATCATGTTGTGATGGAGGATTTTAAACCAACCTTTTTGCAACATGTATCCAAGTCCTGTCTTAGTAGACTCTAGATTTACAAAGATTTCTAATGTTCATGATTTTTCCCGAAGTCGGCTGCAGTCTCACCCACAATAAAAAGATCTCATTCATAAGAAAGAGACCCTTTTGTGTCTCTCTTACAGAAGTCATTGTGCATAAGAAAACAAGGGAAGGTTCAAACTTCAGTCACAAGTAGGAATCCAGCAGTGGCAGAATAGAAGCCAATTCCTGCTGTAACTAGGAACAATAAAGTGAGTTCAATGCCCATCCAACACAAATTGAGCACCTTGAAACATAAAAGCGAGAGGATCTCCCAAGTACCTGGACCGCCTATGGACACATAGGACGAACCACCCAACCATAGCCACAATCCAGTAGCACCCCCTAGCTGGGGCTAGCGTTCAAGGATGTAGACTAGCACTTGTAAGACCGAGCATCCCATACCACCCGGCCTCACACCCTCGGGGTGATCCATCAAGATAGTTCTTGGAGATGTATACAAGACTGCGTTCAAGACATCCTTCGGAAGGTATGAGTTTTTGGTGATGCCGTTTGGGTGGGCTTATTTATGCTCCTGCAACGTTTAACAAGAGGATGGGCTGGATTTTTCAAGAGCATAGGCAATATGTGGATACATTCTCTCCTAACTAGCGTTTTCAATTCACCCCTCAAAAAATGTCCGAGTATAGGGCTCAGGGGAGATGCTATAAGTGTGGATATCATGCACAAGACACACTTTTGGAGATTGTACCCAACACACCCACCCTACCCCACCCAATAGTATCCATGTCAAGCGCCCGTATAGCTAGGATAGAACCAATGATAACAAGAAGCCCCGCCCTTCTATGGGATTGATTCTTGATCTCATAGGAGACCCTGGACGACGAATACGCAGAAGGCAACTCAATTGAAGCCTAGATGGCTAATAGTACTTACGGGTCTACTACACCTTTCGTGGGCTCACTACGAGTCCATGTCCACTGATTTCTAGATGCAGTTGATTTCTACAGTATGGACTTAGCCAGAGGTGATGTTTTGTTGGGGATGCCTTGGTGATGAGCGCGCGGTGGTGTGTGCAAGTGAATGAGCACGCGAGGAAGTGTAGTGTGTGTACAGAGAGGGGAGGCGATCGAAGGCCAGTCTTGCTCAATGTTTATGTTCAAGGGAGCTGTGGGGGTGTAATTTTTTTTAAGTTTTTTAATTTTTGCTGTTATTGCACCTATTTCCAGGATGGTCCTATCACTTAAGCAAGCAAATTGCCTCGCGATGGAGGCAGAGAGTTCATTCGGTTGCTGGAGAAGCAAAGCTTTCAATGATTCCATCTCTTCTTTGTCGCAGGTATGATACTTGTGTTTGTGCGCCCCCAAGTAAAAAAACAAGCAACCACTTCTATCGACAATGATGATTTTGTGCAATGTTGTTGGTTCGGTTCCACTATTAAATGTTGTCATTTTGGGTGAAGTTATTGGCACACCATAAATATGGACATCACATGTAATATCAAGCGCAATACCAATAGATGATGTGTGGCTATTCAATACTTGGGTCAAAATGGAAGAATCATGTATACTGGAAACCAAATTCACCAAAGAAGGTGTCACCATTGACGTTTGTTCCAACAATACTTTCATCGGGTCTAGCATGATATCGTTAATTTTTTGCAATGACGATCATGACTTTATTATTTTATTGAGCACGAGGAAAAAATTATTATTCCATGGGTGACTAGGTAGGAAAACACTATCAATATGATTTTGAATGAGTTGTTTAAAAGATGTCATAAAAATTGATATCTATCCAACCCAAATGATTTTCTCATATTAAACTGATCACTTAATGTGGGAGAATACACGGGAACAAGGGTTAAGATATAGACATGTGCTTATAGATCTATCTCAACACGGGGCCAATGGTTAAGGGGCCCAAATGAGAGATGGCCTATCAAAGAGCAAGGCTAACCAATGGAGCATAAGACCTTAGGGTTAGCTTCATTGAAGACCTCCATATATGTGTGTAAAAGTCCTTTGACCTTAGGCAAGCTAGGGCTGAGCTTGAGGTGGGAACCCGGCCTAAGCTCGAGGTGCTTGTCGTGCTTGAGGTGCTTGACATGCTTGAGGTGCTTGATTAAGATGCTTGAGGTGCTTGATTGGCTCCATGATTGAGGTGCTTCACTTGCTACATGATTAATGTGCTTGAGGTGCCTTGAGATGCTTGCCTGAGATGCTTGTGGGAACACCCCCTAGTTCAAGTGCTTTGTCATGCTTGATGACTAAGGGGCTTGCTCATCCAAAGTCAAAAAGATCCCTACAAGGAGGGGGGCGAGCCTACAAGGGGGGGGATGAGAGAGAACACACACACACACACAAGGGAAACCCCAGCTTGAAGAGGCAGCAAGGACACTTGTCAAGTTCCTCCTCATGTTGCCCTCATGGTGTGCCTGAAGCCTATTGGTTGGCCACCCAAGGGGTCCAATGATAATTTAGGATATTTAATTAATTGATTTTGCATTTATCAAGTCCTCTCTCTCAAAGGGGAAAGGGGGACACTTGTCCCAAGGCTACCCCTGTTGCTTGTAATGGCTCCTGCTTGTGATTGGCTAGGCCTGGAGGGGTCCAATGAGCTTCAAGCATGAGCTACAAGGGGGGGTCGACCCAAGCAAGCTAGGGGGTATACTCACCCACACACACTCACAAACACTCTCATGGGGTGCTATGCAAAGTGCAAGAGCTCCATCTCCTTCTCGAAGCTCCTTGAGAAGTAGAGAGCCTACACCAACTCTCTTGGCTATGGAATGCAAATCCAACCAAGAGCTATGCTTCAATGCTTAAGCTTGCCATCTTCTTCTTCTCCATCACTATGCTATTATGTATGCTAGCAACAAGAGTATGATAAGTGAGGAACTAATTCTTTCTCCTATGAAATGTTTCTTCTTCCTCTTCCCTACCCTCATTCCCTGCTAGCTCTCTCCACCTTCGAAGGTGTTTGAGGTCTTGGGATTGCGGCTTGGGATAGTTAATGCTTTCTACAAGTGCATGTTATTCTTATTGCAAGAAGGCTAATGGTTTATTGCAAGTAGATTAATTACTTAATGCAAGTAGATTAATTGTATTGCAAGGTAGATTAATTATTGCTGTAACCACAAGTTGATGTATAAAAGTATACATCTTCATGCACTCAAATGATTTAGGGAACACAAAGATTAATGATGTTCACAAGTTCTTGATTTTTTTCAAGCTAAGATTGATTGTTGAAATTATGCAAAAGCTTGGTGTGTGAACCTTCCATCTCCATATTGCCAAGGAGGTCTCAAGGAACACAAAGATTGTATTGTACCAAGTCTCTCTTAATGAGAGAATCCATAATACAAATGCCTTTTGGAGGGGGGACCGGCTCCACATAAATCCGGTCCTCAACTGTTGTCATATTCTCTACACTCTCTCTCTTGTAAAAGTATTGTTCATGCCTAGTTAATTAAATATTATGATAGAGTTGCTACTACCAATTAAGTTCACCCTCTATGCTCTCAAAATTGCTCACTCTAAATTCCACTATCTCTAAGTTCATAGGCCATTCCCATTACATTGGTATCAGAGCATTTGGTTTCTCTTTTCTTGCTTAAGAAGAGGGGTCCTTAAGTAGCCTATAAATGGTTGATGTTGTTAATTATAATAGGGTAAGTGGAACTGGGATCTAATATCGGTTTTGTTAAGCCCACTATGTGGGGGATGGTGCACACCTCGGGAGCTTTGGACTTAATAATGGAGTCTTTTTAGACTTGCCTAAGGCTTTACCATTATTGAGCCATAAGAAGTCCGAAAGGAGCTAACCCTTGGCAATTCTGCTATGTTATACCTACTCCTCTACTCTCTATAATTAACCACTTTGAGCCGTGGGTGTAGATACTTAAGAGCCGATTTTCAAAGGCTAAGAGGAGTGGCAACTAAGGTTTTGAATTGCCAAAGCATACACTAAGTACATACATAAATTCTGTTAACATGGCTGACAATAATCAAGAGAGTAGAATGAACATTGATAACTTTGATTTTGCACATGAAAGTGCTAATGATGATGCTCCCATGTTTATCAAATGTCTTGTTTCTAAGCTGCAACAAGCTATGGAAAACCCATTCCTACAAGGTGAAGTTTTCCAACAACTTCATAGTTATGGGATTCTCCAAACTCCCCCAAAAGAGAGAGCACCTGAGAAGTCTCTTCATGAGATTTCCAAGAGAGGGCTCTCTACGGCGAGAGAAGAGGAGAACCCATACGAAGCGCTTAAATGTTTACTAGCGGGCTTACCTCCATCCAAGAAGAAAGATAAAGTCTCTACTTTAGAGCCTTCACCAAGAGGAGGAGAAGGAAGTGAGTCTTCCAATACTTCCAAAGATATGGCTCCAAGAAGACGGCAGCCTCAACGATCTCCAACTTCCCCCAAGAGGGAAAGATCACTGCAAAGTCCTTCTCCTCGTTATCACAAAAGGGAAGAGAGGTACCAAATAAAGGAAAAGGAGAGAAAGAGGTTACCCTCTTCTCCTGAAAGGAGAGAAAGAGGTTACCCTCTTCTCCATCTTCATCAACTTCCTCATATTCCAATGAAGGTAGCAGCTCTTCTCTCAAAGAGCCCAAGAGGAAAGGCCATCGCAAGTTCTATCCGGTATGGAGAAGGTCCAAGAAGCTAAAGAAGTTCAAAGAGGGAGGGAAGAACACCACTTACCTTGCCTATGCTGGCACCTTTGGTGCTATGGACATGGTCTTGGCCTTCATTCAACAGCTTGATGCGGCCTTTGGTGATGAGGGCTTCATAGAGTCCTCTAAACTGCGTCAAGTATCTATGCATTACCAAAGTTCCGCTCGACAATGGTGGGATAGCGTACAAGCCCAAAGAAAATCTCCAAATACATGGAAGACTTTAAGAGCCTCCATCATAAAACAGTTTCTGGCAAGCAACGCTCAAGAAAATGTCCTCACAGAATGGCAAAACTTGAAACTCTCTCCCTACGAGTCTATCCAAAAGTATGTAGATAAGTTTTGGGATTTGTTTCTCAAAGCCACTATCTACAAAAAGATAGACTTTGGGGAGCAAGAGCAACAATTATGTGCGGGTATTTCTGAAGAGAAGGCCGAGTATATTAACTCACCAAGGCCTAATACCATATCGGCGGTCATACACCATACTATGGTCGCCTCTCAAATCTATTCCCAACAAGGGGTTAAGAAAAACTCTAAACCTATGGAAGTGAAGGATCAAAATGAGCCTAGAGGGAGGACTAATCCTCAAACTTCCTCCAAAGGCAACTCTAGCAACACCGATAACAAAGTTAAGGAGAAAGGAGTCTATAAAGGTAAGAATAAACTCTCTGCAATAGAGCTAGAGTGTTATCGTAAGGATAACAAATGCTACAAGTGTGGACAACAAGGGCATGTCTATCGTGCTTGTCCCCAAAGAAATGCACGCAACAAGCCACCTTGAGTTTCTATGTTGGAAACTCCAAAAGAGGATGCTTATAGAAAAAGGCTTTTTTTTTCCTATGCTAGAAGATATGTACATACATGTTTATGAGTCGGGTAGTATCCTATCCCTTGTAAATATGCATGCTTTCACAAGTTAATGAAAATTTATATTTTCATATATATGATTTCTGTTAGAAAGTCTATAAATGAATTTAATGTTTCAACCAATAACAATATTATTAAATAAATAATTTTAAAAAAAAACGGGAATCAAGAGGAATTAGAATTGTCTAAATTCCTAAATGGATTCCAAAATGTTTTTAATGATGATACCCCCGTGAGCTATCTCCACAATGAGGGGACAATGGCCATACAATGGAGCTTTTACCATGAAGCTCATTGCCTAATAAGCCTCCTTATTGAGCTTTACAAGCTCCACAAGAGGAGTTCAAAAAGTCAATAACATGGACTGGTAAGTTTCGAGAGAGATTCAATAATTAGGTCACATTATCTCTAATGGTGGTATTTCTATGGATCCACAAAAAGTAGAGGTAATAAAAGATGGCCTAATCCAAGGAATCTACATGAGTTGCAAAGCTCTACAGGTATGAGTGCATACTAAAGATGCTTCATAGGAAAAATCCATGCTTATAGCAGGTCCAATACATGACTTAACAAAAAAGAACGTTAAGTATACATGTACCGCAAAGAGAGAAAAATACTTCTAAAAAGTTTAAAGAGAAACTTATTTCTCAACTTATGGGATCTCTCAAAGCTATTTGAGGTCCAATGTAATGCTTGGATGATTGCCTTTGAGCAAAACTTTGCTTCAAGAAGGGAATACCATAGCATACGAGATTCAAAGACTCAACTCCAATGAGCGAATGTTGGTCATATACAAAAGGACCTATGAGCTGTTTTAAATGCTCTAGACACATGGAAGTACTTCTTGCGGACTCCATTCACGATGCAAACCAAGCTCTCGGACAATCAAATGAGGTAGGAAAATTTTTGCAACTTAAATTCTACTTTGCTCACATTGCTGGCAAGCACAATCATGTAGCCGATGCACTTTCCCAATGGCCAAGGGTAGATAGGATATCAATAGCAACTTACAATGAGCTATGTTTTATGATAGTTAAATATGCTTCTAACCCAGGCTTTAGGGATATGATAATAGCCTTACAAATGGAAGAAAAAGAACCACTCACGTAAAAGGATGGTTATCTTCCATACCTCAATAGGCTATATCTTCCTTGCTTCCCATGCTCCTTCCATATGCGGGGCAAAGAGGAATTCGAATTTGCTCTGCTAGGAGTAGAAGCATACTTGTATTGGCTTACCAAGAAACAATAACATACAAGAGAATGTTTCAAAATGTATGGTATACCAAAATATGAAGTATGAAAAAAGGACCATGGCTTGCCAACATCTAATAGTGTTGGATAGAAATCCTACCATGACCATTAATTTTTGATAGAATCTCTATCAGAACTAGAGTAACCCTCTTATGTCGGCCTACTATTCCAATGGATGGCCAAAAGATAATAACCCTTGATCTACTAAAAGTCTGTGATTCGAAGTAGATCAATGCTCAAAATGAGAGAAGTACTTATCTTAACAACAATATGTCTCTAATAACGTGAACATACTTCTAAGGAGAAACTACCTTTCAAGGCTAAAGACGGAAGATCCGAAAGTCCCTTGTAGCTTAAGATACCTGGGAAGATCTTCATTGCAAAAGAGTATAGCCGAGATAAAAAAGAATCTTTTTACAAGATTAAACAGGCTATATCCATTTATTAGCTAGGCAAAAGAGGCTCCTACCGTTAGGCACAAAAGAGCCTTATCCTTTTTTTTTTTAAAAAGGTTGGGTCTTATTAAACTTTCCCAAGGCTCATCTAAGGCAAATTACACACAAATGAAGACCCGCCACAGATCGAGGATGAAGCAGAGGAGCTCCAACCCAAGTTCATCCTTCAACAAGAAGACAAGGTATTAAGAAATGGTAAGATTAATGACAGTATCTTATTTAATTATCCTTTCAAAGATGCAAAATGCATGCAAAGAACATGGCTTAAGGATAATATGAACCTTGTTAATGATTCTTACAATGACACAAAAGAGTAAGCAAATGTAAAAGAAATGCATTTTAAATGATCAATGTTTTTGTCTTATAAGACTCTCTTTTTATGTTTTGTACACAAATTTTAAAGTATCATACTTAGGATCATGTTTGTGGTGACTACGTCTCCCAAACACCAAGTAGACCTTGTCACTCTACTTTGGAAGTATGATATGGACTAAAAAGAGCAGACATGCTTGCGGTAGACAATGTCTCTCAAGCACCAAGTGGATTAGTCATCCACTCTGGAATGATGTCGTAGGGTAAAAATGGATCCTCTACCCGCTAAGACCAATGGACTAATGGGTGAGACTTTACCATCTCTACCTCATAGTCGAGGACGACTATGATTTCAAGAGAGAGGTAATGTCATACAAATTAATATCTATCCAACCCAAATGATTTTCTCATATTAAACTGATCACTTAATGTGGGAGAATACATGGGAACAAGGGTTAAGATATAGACATGTGCTTATAGATCTATCTCAACACGGGGCCAATGGTTAAGGGGCCCAAATGAGAGATGGTCTATCAAAGAGCAAGGCTAACCAATGGAGCATAATACCTTAGGGTTAGCTTCATTGAAGACCTCCATATATGTGTGTAAAAGTCCTTTGACCTTAGGCAAGCTAGGGCTGAGCTTGAGGTGGGAACCCGGCCTAAGCTCGAGGTGCTTGTCCTGCTTGAGGTGCTTGTCGTGCTTGAGGTGCTTGATTAAGATGCTTGAGGTGCTTGATTGGCTCCATGATTGAGGTGCTTCACTTGCTACATGATTAATGTGCTTGAGGTGCCTTGAGATGCTTGCCTGAGATGCTTGTGGGAACACCCCCTAGTTCAAGTGCTTTGTCATGCTTGATGACTAAGGGGCTTGCTCATCCAAAGTCAAAAAGATCCCTACAAGGAGGGGGGCGAGCCTACAAGGGGGGGGATGAGAGAGAACACACACACACACACAAGGGAAACCCCAGCTTGAAGAGGCAGCAAGGACACTTGTCAAGTTCCTCCTCATGTTGCCCTCATGGTGTGCCTGAAGCCTATTGGTTGGCCACCCAAGGGGTCCAATGATAATTTAGGATATTTAATTAATTGATTTTGCATTTATCAAGTCCTCTCTCTCAAAGGGGAAAGGGGGACACTTGTCCCAAGGCTACCCCTGTTGCTTGTAATGGCTCCTGCTTGTGATTGGCTAGGCCTGGAGGGGTCCAATGAGCTTCAAGCATGAGCTACAAGGGGGGGTCGACCCAAGCAAGCTAGGGGGTATACTCACCCACACACACTCACAAACACTCTCATGGGGTGCTATGCAAAGTGCAAGAGCTCCATCTCCTTCTCGAAGCTCCTTGAGAAGTAGAGAGCCTACACCAACTCTCTTGGCTATGGAATGCAAATCCAACCAAGAGCTATGCTTCAATGCTTAAGCTTTCCATCTTCTTCTTCTCCATCACTATGCTATTATGTATGCTAGCAACAAGAGTATGATAAGTGAGGAACTAATTCTTTCTCCTATGAAATGTTTCTTCTTCCTCTTCCCTACCCTCATTCCCTGCTAGCTCTCTCCACCTTCGAAGGTGTTTGAGGTCTTGGGATTGAGGCTTGGGATAGTTAATGCTTTCTACAAGTGCATGTTATTCTTATTGCAAGAAGGCTAATGGTTTATTGCAAGTAGATTAATTACTTAATGCAAGTAGATTAATTGTATCGCAAGGTAGATTAATTATTGCTTTAAGCACAAGTTGATGTATAAAAGTATACATCTTCATGCACTCAAATGATTTAGGGAACACAAAGATTAATGATGTTCACAAGTTCTTGATTTTTTTCAAGCTAAGATTGATTGTTGAAATTATGCAAAAGCTTGGTGTGTGAACCTTCCATCTCCATATTGCCAAGGAGGTCTCAAGGAACACAAAGATTGTATTGTACCAAGTCTCTCTTAATGAGAGAATCTATAATACAAATGCCTTTTGGAGGGGGGACTGGCTCCACATAAATCCTGTCCTCAACTGTTGTCATATTCTCTACACTCTCTCTCTTGTAAAAGTATTGTTCATGCCTAGTTAATTAAGTGTTATGATAGAGTTGCTACTACCAATTAAGTTCACCCTCTATGCTCTCAAAATTGCTCACTCTAAATTCCGCTATTCTCTAAGTTCATAGGCCATTCCCATTACAAAAGATGCATTTTGGTTGCTTGAGGAACCCATGTACATGCAGTTTTTCCCCCCCTTGGGCTATGGGGAGGGAGGAAGACAAGTAAATGAAACACACACACATTGAGAGAGAGAGAGAGAGCGAGAGAGAGATGGGAATTTACAAGATGAGCAATAAATGAAAGCAATATAATATAAAGAGTGTTTTTCTTTGTGGAGGTGATGGAGCTTCAATGTTGTAGAGGAGGAGCGCTACTTTTGTCTCTTCGACAAAAGATGTGACAAGGCCTAATTTGTTGACGATGAATTTACCAATTCGGACAAGGAAGGCTAACAGCTCATGTGCATCCAGTACATCAGAATCAGATAAGTCAACAAAGTTTTTGTCAAGATGCAATACTTTGTTGACTACGTCACCAGCTAAGGAAACGTCAATTGGGGAAGCTTTGTTGGTCGAAATCTTTCCTTCGAGCTTGGGTACCAAAACAACAGTTATAGATTTTGAGCAGATAGAGCAAAAGTCTCCCTCTTGTTGGTGATGTATCTTAGTAGATTTGCATTGAACGCAAAACGTTCCACCAAAATTGAGTTCACATTCACAAAGTGCAATGTGCCAGTCACCTATGTATAGACACTTGACGAGTTAGAGCTTTCTTGAGCTACTACAGTGAAAAAGGAAAAGCAAGATCAATACTTACTTCTTGATTGTTACCAACATCAAGAATATGGGCCTTATATGCTTCCTCCAAACAATGCTTGAGATGAGAACTTTTGACACATGCTAGGATAGTAATATTCAAGACTGAGAGTGTATTGCTTCGACCTGTGAAGGAACCTATGTTTCGTGCAACAAACATAGGATGCACATTGGTCTCAGAGCATGAAAGATAGCGTGGTAATCGTCTTTGAGTGCATTCACGAAGCTAAGCTATGATGACAAGAGAGGGAACATATTAGAAAGCAACAAATCTATAGAAGGGCAAAGATAAGGAAGTATTACAGTGGCATGGTCCTCAGCTGCTGGCCCATCCGCAACAACAAGATCACCTTGGGAAAGACTAGTTTTTGAAGTGCTAGCATGGCCCTGTATAACAACAAAGGCTACAGTTCCAAAGTGCGTACGAGTATCCTGTGCATGCAAGGAATGTGCCTCATCCAAAAATTGATGCACTTTGCTCTCTGGGTAGAAACTAAGATTGACTTCAAAAGGCTTTGTCTTTTCTACACCCGTGGAAGCGTTGCAAAATAGTATATAAGGAGATGTGCAACCGTCTGACTTAGTTTTTTTTTCACAGTCACATTCTCAATGTGCACAAAGTCTCTTACAACAAGAGTGTCAATGAATTGCGCAATAAATTGATCGCTAATAGAAAAAGTGATGGTGTCCGTGTTGAGTGGGTCAACTAGGTCTCCCTTAAGGTAGCACATATACTTAGCGAATTTTGGGCTTTGTTTGTAAGTCCCATATTGGTTCAATATGCACCCCTCAAATGCAAAACGAGGGCAAGTCTCAATGATGCCAACAATTCGCAATAGAGGGATTTTAGTGGGAATATAAGGCACAAAGGAAGATGAACTAGAGGGAATCACATCCTCAGGGTAACACTTAGTAGTAGTTCATCTAGGTTGGCACCCTCTGTAATGCTCTCAGTTTTTGCAGCTGCAAGCACTGGACCCTCCTGAAAGGGTTTGGCTGCCACAACAAAAACAAAACTCTTAAGGGTTGGACACAACAATAGAATATCTATGGGATGCAAGCAAGCCTTACTTGGTGCCGTTGTCGCCTCGCAAGTCTTGAAAAGTGTATGTGCCACCGCACCACTTTGATTTACACGCTTGAGGAATTTGGGCCCAACACCAAGAGAAGAAGAAACATCAAGCTTAGGCAGACTCGAAGCGCTCTTCGTGCGGAGTGGAGGCATGATCAAGAATGAGGCTACTATGGGGCTCCAAGAATGACGCAGCCGTATCATGATGCACTATCTTGTTTAACTCTAAAAAAATAGAAAGAAAAATCGCATTATTTCCAAGCATACATCAAGCATTTTCTATAAGTTATCAAGCTATTGAGTCACCATCTTTAAACTCCATCAAGCGAACATCACTAGATTCAGCGCACATAGATTCTGCGTTGTCATCATAGCCAACGTAATGTCCATAGAGTGGATTCTGTGAGGAGGAAGAGGCAGCCATATTAAGAGAGGGTAGTAAATAATATTCATGTAACTATTACTTCACATGTTCAAAAGAAGCAAAGAGAAAAGAAAATTCTTTAGCTAAAGGATAAATAAGCTCATAGAAACAATACTTCACACAGTCAGAGGATCTTAGGATCAATAAGGGAAAGAGATAGTCTGAACTAATTTTTGCAGCAACAACACTACTTATATACTACAATCCTCCCTTCTCTTTCTCAACGTTCACTAAGTGTTAAGGCTAACCTACTATCAGATTTATTAAATGGATTTGACACATAAATGGATTTGCCACATATTTAGACACATACAAGAGAACATCAAATTCAAAGGCATTAATGAACTAGTGGACAAAGGTACACCAATAAAAAAGGGAGCCCCCAATTTATCCATTTATACTCTTCTTGTCCATAGAGTGTCGGTTTGAGGAGGCAAGTTAAGTTAGATCCAAGAGTATGTGTTGGTGGTTTAGGGTTCCCACCATGCTCATGCGTTGAATACCATAGAAACAGCAAAAGGACGAGCCTAAAATGTCCTCTTGGCAAACTTAGCAGAAAGAAGTTTGCATGCTCAAGGAGATGAATTTTTTCAAGTACTTGGAGGAGAAGGATTTCCGAAAAACTAGCGTTCGTGGGGAATTGTGCCTTGTCTTAATAACGTGCCGGTTTAAATCTCAAAAATGCCGGTTAAGGGCACGACAGTATTTGGAAACTAGGCACAACCTTTGGACTCAGTTACTGTTTTTTTTAAAACAAGAAAAGGCTTATTTGTGAATGAGTTCTTGAAAGGGAAACAAGCGCTAACATTGAAGGTGGCTCAAATTTCAATTTTCTAAAGCTCAAAACCTTCTACTAATGCGCTCGTAATTTCCATTAGGGAGAATCGTTGGGAAATCTTTCCTGATTTATCCCTTGGAACTGAGAAAACAATCGGACTCAAACACACAAACTCTTGGGTGAATGCCAAAGGTTCATGCGCCAACCAGTTCACCCTCTCACACGACATAAATTGTACAAGAAAAGCCATCATGTGTGCTCGTCTTCCTTGCTGACATGCCTGCCGCACTACCCAATCTTCCGACCTCGCCTGAGCACTCATATCGCATGTGTAACTTATGGGGCAGTTTCCACCATGGCATTCCTCACCATTGGTTATGCCCCCGTCACTTGCCTCCATCGTCTAGCACCCACCATCAACCCAGTTTGCACATGCGTGTTCACGCCATTTGCCACCTTAATTGTCCGCTCTGAGCACTGAAATTTGCTATAGTCCCCTCCCCCCCCAAAAAAAAGCTTTCAAAATCGTACCCCAATAATTTAATTATTTGTGGCCATTTGTTGTATTGTCTTAATTTTTTTGCAGTTAGCTGATGGGAGTTAGCTTCATTGGTTGAGTACTTGTCCTCCTTCACTCGAGTGCGACCGTGTGAAAAGCCCGTCGATACACTTTGTATCACCTTCCACCAGATGTGTGGGCATTACTACCAAAGAAAAAAGCTTCCTATAGTTAGGTTACATGGACCTTGTTGTAATTTTGACTATCATGGCACGAACATTGCTTGCGATGAACAATGTTACTACTTAGGCTCCATCACATTACAATTGCAGTGCTGTTTATGGGACTCGCGAGGCGGACATGCACGCAGTACGACGCTGTGGCTATGTGGAGATTCGAGAAGGCGTGCACGTTACCTCCGTCCTGCGCTTGGCCTTCACCCAAATCCCTCAAAAGATGATGTCCGTCTACGTGGATGGCATCCTTCAAAGTACGCCCAACCCAACACAACGCTAAGGCCTTTCCTTAGCATGTCAAAAACCCAAAAAGTAAACCTAATTTTCTAAATTTCCTCTAGGAAAATTCAAGAAAGAGAGTTTTGTATGTTTGCAGAAATGGTTTTCCCGAACATTGTTGGCATGATCTCTCTCTCTCTCTCTCTCTCTCTCTCTCTCTCTCTCTCTCTGAGAGTCTGAGGCAATCGACTCGTCCGACTGCGTCACCAAACTTGTGTACAAACCCTTGCAGAGCGCCGTGTAGCTGCAGCCAGTTACTGTGCGGAGGGTCCTCGTAGAGAGAGAGAGAGCTCGAGGACCTCATGCTCAAGCTCTACAGTTGTGATGCCGACAGCCAGAGAGAGGCCTCCCTTGCCCTCCGCAACCTCGCAAAGACCAGTCACCAGCTCCGTCCACCACTTCTGCATCGACTATCGAGCCTGAGTTGGACGCAGTCGCTGAGTACAACTGCAGTAGTACACTCGCACATGTACACGACTCTAAGCCTCTAACTTCTAAGGCTCTATTATCCAAGGAGAACTCCGCATGCAACTCCGAGCAAAATTGCACGCCGTCCTCGCTCCTGCAGCCCCTGCTGTGCAAACTTGTTGGCCGTCCATGTGGACGCCATCGGTAGAAGTACACTCAAGCAAGCCCAACACTAAGGCCTTTCCTTCACAGGCCAAAAAGTTTGTAGCTTTTGATAATAAGACTAATACAAGATGCTAAAACTAGAATTTGAGTTGGTTATTTATACAGGCTTCGGAGATGAATTGCTTCATTATAGACATAATTGCCCTTTTTTGTGAGGTATTTGTGACAAATTATATGGCAAGCACTCAAAAACGGATCGCAATTGCCAAACAGGGGAATAAAGATTAGAAAATCTTGAACAATCCAACCAAAATAGATACACGGGTATTTTGGGAATTTTTGAAATTTGAGGGGTATTTTGGAAACTTCCACAAGTTAAAGGGATATTTTGGTAATTTTCCCGAAAATCAATTTGACAAACATACATCTGTTTTCGAGGAAAATCAAGTTCACAAACATACACCCTTTAGGGTAGATCCAAAGAGGAAAATTTTGAAAATAACTCGCATTTTTCACAATTAAACTTATGATTTCCAAGTTGATTTTCCCCTTCTCCCCCTCTCTTCAAGGCTAAGCTGAGGCACAGTTTTCTCAAACAATGAAGTTCCGTTTTTGTTCACACTTTGAAAGGAAAAAGAACAAGTTGAAGGTTCAATGCAAACTCAAACCTGTCACTTAAACGTCTCATTAAAATCTCTGTACATTCTATTTCAGCGAGAACTTCCTTGCTACGTGTGCTCTCTCTCCTTGCACGACATCGAGTGTCCCTTCCTATCTTTAGCTTTTCCCCTCCACCTAGCATGCCAATCGCCCCTGCTTGCTTGTGTCCTTGGCCAATTTCCCCTACCAACCTACCCCCACCCATGCCTGCCTCTTTCGTCGCCACGCGTACCTTTCTTTGTCAAATCTCCCACTTACGGAATCAATAAGGAAAAATTTTCTCTTCCTTTTTTTCCTTTCTCTTAGCCCAAGGGATCTTTCAAGATTCTTATTGAATTCTTATTAAATAGACATGGGAACATACTTGTTCAAAGCTAATCACATTAATTCTTGTACTCCTTTCTTTAAAAATCTCCCTCTTTCTCTCTCTCTTCCCCCCTCCACTCCACGTGCCATACTTCTCTCTCTCTCTCTCTCTCTCTCCACGTGCCATACCACCATTTTTTCTCCACAAGACTCCCACAAGCATCTGCTTAGATTCTCATTAATGAAGCATGTCAACAAAGATTTGAGACACATGGATATTTTATTAAGTCTTTTGCAAAAACGAATCATGAACCCCTTAATCAATAAAGGGTTAGGCCGCAAGTAAGGCAATGGTTTGTATACTAGGTTAGAATGACTTAGAGTCAAAAATAGCATAGGAAGAAGAAATGAATGGGAACATTGATTTTGGATATCATGGGGTTTTTTTTTTTGCAATGCTCACAGTATGTGTGCACGATTTTGAAAAAAGGTCCAATTTGAAGAATCTTTTTGGATGCTCTCTTTTGTCTCTGTTTTTTCTCAAATGCGGTGGCCCAGAGCCAGCATCTCTCTCTCTCTCTCTCTCTCTCTCTCTCTCTCTCTCTCCCCAAGACCCAGATAGATGCACGAGGTGAGCGGCAGAGAGGGGGCAAAGGCTGAGGGCTGTGGCGCGTGCGTTTGCCAGTTCCATGCAAGGGGGGTAGAATTGCTTTTTATTTTCTATTTATGGGTTGCAAGTGTCTGCACCGTTGGGTAGCTGCTCCAATGGTTAGGGGAAATCTGGGTGGTAAATCGCAGATCAATTGATGTGCGTTCGAACCAGCTCCTTTTTGGAGGGGGAGAGAGAGAGAGGAGTCCTTAAAGGTATGGAAGGAATAGGGAGGAATCTAGAAACGAATGAATAGGATAACAAAGCTACCAAAATAATTATTAGAGCACCCACATCGTGGGATGAATTCAAGTGGAATCTAAAACAATGCTCAAGTTTTTCAATTTGAAAAATTGAAAAGTGGTGGGACTTCCTATTTTTTAAAATAGAAAGACCGAGAAAAGATTAACCGCCAGTGTTGAAGCCCTTCTCTCTCTCTCTCTCTCTCTCTCTCTCTCTCTCTTTTTGTGGCTTGCAGTCTCGTAGCCGCGAGCAGGACCACAAGACAATCTCTCTCTCCTCTGCCTTGCAGCCTCGCTACCGCAATTAGCTTCGCAGGAGTCTCTCTCTCTCTCTCTCTCTCTCTCTCTCTCTCTCTGCGCTTACACGCGAGCTGGGGCGACGAGCTGCCTTCCTGTGTCTTCGTTGACAGTTGTGTTCACGCGGAAAAAAATGCCACGTTAGTGGGATCTTT